>NC_136996.1:20524772-20550198 GCF_032717465.1 Coenobita brevimanus
ATACTAAGGGACATGTTTTAAAAGCAAGTGTAGTAACCACAGAGTTAGTACTTGTATATTTTAAGATTTGTAGGAGACCAGATTCTGAGTGTCTATTATAACACACGCGGACACATATATAGGGAAAAGAAGAAACAAGAATGGTAGTCTACAGTGAAATCAGTGAACTGTTACGCTGTGAGAGGAAGGGTGAGGAGAGCTATGATCCACTGAGTTAATATTTGGAGAACGTGACCTTCTGAGAGGCTCGAATTCTATAACTGTGGAGATACCTTCTACAGAAGAGCAGTGTTTGTGTGTGTGTGTGTGTGTGTGTGTGTGTGTGTGTGTGTGTGTGTGTGTGTTTTGGGATAAGATACAGATTGAAAGTAGTAAGCTTATAATTATGGAAAGGAACGTCGTAAGGGGAAGGGTGGAGGGAAGCTAGGACCCACGGAATTAATGTTTGGTGAACGTATGTTTCTGAGTGCCCCGGTTCCGAATGCCTTTTGAGGTGCATGGATCCTGCAAATCTCTGGGATGGCATCTCCCTGGGCCGCCTGAATTCGAAGTCTGGGAGTCTCAACTGCGAGTGTAAGGAGAGATGCGAGTGAATTGGTGCTGCAGTTGCAAGTGCTTGGGCGGCTCCGACTGACAACAGACCGAGCGAGTCCGCAAACACTTCATAATAAAATGGTGAAAGGATTAATGTCTCTTTAATTTTCATTAAACATGGGTAAATCATAAAAATAATAAAGGGTGGTCAGTAAATAGCATTCCACAAAATCTCACCTGCTATTATCGTTTATGTTGCACGGAAGGCTTACTTTGCTGCTGTGGACGGGTGAGGCAGAGGAATTGGGAATTTAATAAATAAACTAATAACGTTGACAATGCCGTCCCCAGAAACACATTAAAAATCACCAGGGGAAGTGGAACGGGAAAGTTATGTATGGACTACTATGTAAGAGACTGCCTCTGTAAATGTCCGTAAAGGTCATTATCATCATCACAAGCCTGGTTCCTACACTATAAGAGACCTTCGTTAACTGCATAAATTCATGCTATAGCATCAACTATTAAACGGTAAAATCTCGGTGATAGTGAAAGGTTAGAGAAGGTTATTTTTAACCCCCTTCATATAATTCTTTTTAACTTTGTGAACGAATGCTAAGATAGTACAGATTTTTAATCAAAGGGTGGTTTCATGGGTTACAGGAAACATTTGGCTTCTCTGAGTGCACAGTTAATTGATGGCAGCACCACATCAAGTTCCTAAGCTTTAAATTCAAATAAATGACAATTCCATTATTTGGATTAAAGTATTCGAGTGACCCACACCAAGTAAGGCTAAATTGTACTACCATTAACATTTCAGGCTCCTATCTCTCAATTTGAGCCGAATTAACTTGTGTGGAGTTAACGGAAATAGAATAATGGATTCTGCCTGTCATGAAAGGACTGGCAGTACCAACATTAATCTGTCACAATAATTATAGGCAGACCCTTAATTCTGCAAGAGTTGGCCAGAAACATATCGCCTCCATGTCGCCCTGTCCTCTGCCAGTTCACTCCCCTTCCTCCTGCTTACACGTCCTACGATCTTTTCTTTCCCCTCTCCTCCTCCACCTCACTCACATTTTCTACTCAGTCTGTCATTCTCTATTCTCTCCACATGGCCAAACCATCTCAGAGTTTTATTTTTCTCATTACCCTTCCATCACATCGTCATCAACATCACCATTCTTCTTCAGTTCCTTATTTGTTTAAATTGTTTGTGTCTCAAGCATGCCATTATGGCTCATTATCAGCTTCATAAAATCGTCTAGTGTTGCCCCTTTCCATCTGCGGACATCTTTTAATATTCATTCTCTTCTGTTGGTGGGTGACTTCATATAGATTAGAATTTATATGGAGAGAGGGATTAATGAAGGATATGTCTACCTTCTCCAGTTTGAAAACAGTATCCCTAGTCCAATATAAGTGCTCCATTACATCAAGAAATAATATTAAAACACATCTTATTGAATATTTGGCTCCTTTGGCACAGTGGCCTATTTTTTATAATTTCTTTTCCTACTGCCCCAGTCAGTTATATTAAAATTTGGAGTTTTTTTCACTGGCAAAATAAAAAACAGCAGTTTCCTCCATCATTATCAGCGTTTTCTTCAAAATTCAGCATCGTTTCGATGTAGTAAGAACAGTACAATACGTACATAATCGTGGTGTACTTTAGAACGGGACATTACACATTTAACCATACTCGCGGAACGCCTCCTACAGCGGCTTACACTTATCTGATCGGTCACCCTTTGGAATAAACAAAATTATGTACAGGTATGAACAAACTATCATATGGCTTGGCTCATAGAAAATGGACTTGGCTCCACTGGCTCCGTTACATAAAACAAATAACTGAGCAGTAACTAAAATAAGTTCTTTCACAAAGTGTTTTTTCTAAGAATTTTGACACCAAAGTTTATACAAAATCTGGGGCCCCTAGTCCCTAGGACTCCCTAGGGATTGTTCCTGTGAAGTTTCATCAAAATCAGTGGATGAATCTTTGATGTATAACTGGACAAAACCTTATACAGCCAGACAACAGTCAATTATTATTCAGTACTTCTAACCCCATTGATCTGATGTTGTGTTATGGTCAGGATAGCTCCAGCAAATGATAGTATTCAACATTAGACACGGTTTCTATCAGTGAATGTATATGAAGGCTAAATGTAACTTTTCCTGTCCGATAAAAAAATAATATCCTGAACCTACGAGGAGCATATGAAGGTAGTATTTTGCAAATAAGAATAGGCTAGTATTTGTGTCTGGGGATGTGAGGTACACTCTGGAGATTTCGGCATTTGTTTTTTCTCTCTGTCTTATGGTAGGAATTAATTCTTGTCACTGTTGCCACTGTATATTGTTTTTTAAGTGTATTATTGTGTGAGAAAATGTGAGTTCTCTCCTAGGATTTAGAATGTGCATTAGTGCATCAGAAAATGGGACTTCTTTACTAGAATATTCTGGACTGCACTAGTAGGGGAAGCCAAGGGGGTGTAACCTAGACAGGCACCCTGAGGGTGTTTTCTGTTCTGGGACATCATGTTTTTGCTTGTCGTACCAACACCACGTCACCCAGGCCTGAGCCGCTCAGTAGTTTCAATGTTCGTCCAGACATCATTGAGGAGGGTGGTTTCAAATTGTGCTCACCATAAGTCCCCTAGATATGGGGCCCCGAAGGCAGTTTTGGGGTAGAAACTACCCCAGGTTTCCAATATAGTTACTTTTTACACTTATGACATTCTTTGATTTTTGAATTTATATATACAATTTTTCTGTGATACACAAAGTGAAAATGATGACTGATTATTGTGTAAAAGATGTTGAGGCCCCTGTACAATGAACAACTAGTGGATATAGGTAATTTTAAGGCTGCAGTGACCATCAGGTAACCAGGGGTGAAATCAGCACCATGAAGGAAAAAAAAATGTGGAAAAAATAGTTCTTGTATATTTGTTACTGAATTAAATACAGGAATATACTCTCACCTTTATACTGTGTTTTACTCTTAAAAGCTTAATGACTTGAATTATTAATTAAAAAAAAAAAAAAAACTTGTTTGAGTTGAAGCTGAGGTAGGTTCAATCCCTGCAGTGGCACAGGTAGGTGAAGGTTTGTAGCCCTGAGCTCAACCCCCAGAGACCAGTAAAGAAGCCAGACGCACAGTAAAGAAGCCAAAAAAGACCTACAATTACTTGGTGTAAATTTTAGCTTTTTTATGGCTTGCTCTCCAAAACTTGCTGTGTGTCCATGGGGGTTGTGCTCTGCGCTACAAGAAGTTCCAACCTTCACCTATCTGTGCCATTACAGGGACTGGTTCAACCCAGCTTCATTTTTCATTCATTCATTCATTGCCAGACGCCATGTATCCCAAACGGGGTGGCCAAGAGCTTAGAGTTAATTGTTTTACAGGGAGGGGCACTAATCCTCCACCAACCCCACTTGACACTTAGGGAGAACGTTATGCCAACAGCATCTGGTGTTCCCAGGCGGTCACCCATCCAAGTACTAACCAGACCCAAACCCAGCTCCAGCTTAGAAAAAATTTCAAAATATTCTTGACACTATAGTCGTTCTATTTTATGAAGGCAGTTTGGGTGGGGCGCTCTGGGACCTCAGTCTGTTAGCTCTGTTGTCACATCGTCACCACACACGTGCTCTCTCTCTCTCTCTCTCTCTCTCTCTCTCTCTCATATTTATATTAACTTTACTAATTTTATTTTCTTTATTTTCTCTCTTGTTTTCGACTTTTTTTCAACACCACCCATGAGGTAAAAGTCTATAGGTGCGTTTTTTTTTTTTTATATAGCTTCCATGGCGGGAGACAGACCGAGTATGAACTGCTCACGCAGGGCTATCCCTCGTGTCACCACCTGACAACGTCGCAAAAGTAACGCTGACAAGTATTATGAGATTTATACTATACTATAGCTTTATTATTGAATTACATCTATACAGAGTGTTTAAAATTCATTTATAAGTAGTTACTAGCTTAAAATAGGAGAGTGACAGAGAGAGAGAGGTGAACACAAATAATTACACGTGTGTCGGCGGCGATGTGACAACAGAGCTAACAGTGTGAGGTCCCAAATCGCACCACCCAAACTGCCTTCATAAAATAGAACGACTGTAATTATGTACGAAATGGATGCAGCCTTTCCATATGTTCTATTGAAATGAGTTTTCACAGGTTACTTGTTATTATTCTTGGATTACTGCAGCTACTAGGGATTTTTATATACTTACCTCTGCAAGCTATAAATGAGGAATCAGAATGCGTAAAGATTCTGCCAACGTCTGCCAGTAGTCAGCAATATTTAATGTTCCTAAACCACATATTTTAAACTTGAAAGCTGGCTGTAGCATGCAGGTGAGGTTAGGTTGGATTAGATTTGATTTGATTAGGCTTGGTTAGATTATTATGTTTCCCATTGCTTTGACACGGAATTCATTAACGCATCCAGTTGGAGCGATGGTTGGTAAACAACGCGGCCAACATCTACTGAACACTGCCTATCGGATAGATCGTCGGTAAACATTGCTTGGCCGCTTCCAAAAATACCCCAAAACAGGAATATTTTGTGTTTTTCCAATCACTTCTTGCACTCACAGTGGAACAGTTAACTATCTGTGTTGCTTATGTACAAAAATTACTTGAGATTGTGAAATTGTTATATTATTGGTGGAATTGCTATTTCCGTTTAGTAAATAGTTACCATTCTTGATTTTTCTAAAACAGTTTCTTAACCTGCCATGTCCCAGTAAAGTATGGATACATTGCAACATTTTGTCACGCTCAGTCCCAACAATGTATCCAAAGGTTTCGCAATTGTGAGGTCTGTCATTTGCACATTTTTCAAGTTTTGCATGTGATTTTTCGCAGGCATACACGGGAGAAATTCCTCTACTCACCGCCAGGCCTTACCTCGCGTGCCCCCCCCCCCCATGCCATTGTCTCGGCAACTCACTTGTTGGCAGTGACCTGGCCAGTAAAGACACGTAATGCCACGGTATGAAATTCAAGGCGAGAGTGATTCCCCAATCGATGATGATGTGGAGGACAAAGATTACATGGCACCAGTGTAAAAAAACGAACAGAAGCGATGAGGAGGTAACGTCGCCATGGAAGGTGCGGTATGTTGATGTGTTCAGTGAGTGAAACAACGCTTATATCGCCTATTTTATTGTGTGAAAACCAATATATTCTTGTACTACATATACATTCGTACAAAATGAACAAAAATCTACCTATTCTGAGTGGTTTGCAATAGTTACCGCTACCATAGAAAATGAGACAGCCGCACATGGCTCCAGAGAACACGGTACCAGGTGTTGAGAAGACCACCTGTTTAGACCACTTCTAAACTCAGGTGAGCACTTTTTCCGTAAATTTGCCATTGTTTCTCACAAAAAGCGGAGGTTTGAGCCCGCCCCTCCAAAAAAAAATCATAATCGGTTGGGATTGTGGGGGGGGGGGGTCATTTTGAAAAATCAGTTGGAATGCAGCAAGTTAAATTAATTTTTAAAAAAATATTTTCATAATTCATCCAGGTTTTGAGTATAACATACCTTAAGTTGAGTGTTTATTTCTGTATTTTTATACAATAAAAAATGTAAAATAAACTGTTTTTTCACCATTTTTTTCCTTCTTGGGGTTGATTCCATCTCAGGCTACCTAATGGTCGCTGTGGCCTGAAGGTTAGCTATCTAGGATCTGGCATGCTGACTGTCTGCCAGGTTAAGTGTGCCTTCAGATAGCCACGAGTGACAGACGAAGTGAGTCGTGTTTTTCATCAGTGAGCAGTCAATGAATCAGTTGGAGTTACTGAGTCAAATGGTGAAAGTAATCAGTGATGGACCGAGTAGTTAAGTAGAGTCAGTAAGTGAAAGTTAGTCAGCTAGTGAACGAGAAGACATGAGTGAAGGGACAGAGTTAATGTACAAAAGAAAATTCAGTGTTTTGCAAGTGTACCTCAGCTGGGGAGAGTGGGGCACGTTGAACACGTTTTTAGAATTTCGCTTGTGGACAAAAATCTTTCGGCAAAACTTCAGTCTACCATGTGCCATATGTAATTTCAGCTATTATACTTATGCCTCTCTCAACCAGCGTGATGTATCACAGTTTTTTTTAGTTGAATTTGGCAACCAAAAATTATTATCAGATTGGTTCAATCTGTCCCATCGGTGGGGTACATTGAACATTGCTAAGGGGTAGGTTGATCCATGTCCAAGAACATCATTAACAGAGGGAAAAACAGGCACAATGCTCGGAAGTTATAGAATTCTTTATTATTTTTTTTCAATTACAAATGTTTTAAGTAGACACTAAAATTTTCTTGATCAAAAATAATAAAAACTGTTCTCCTCCGTTATATAACATTCCTAACACTACAAGACTAAGCTTACAGGACAATTAAAGAGATCCATCATCTTTGGTATGGAATCATAACTGGAAGTTAAATGTCAATGTGTCCATTGTCTCTAATTTGTATGTTTATAGTTAAAACAACTATCACAACTTAAAAAAGGCCATATTTTTTTACTTAAAAAAATATCCTATTGATTTTTTTTCCAATAGCATTCAGATTACAAAAAATGAGTGAATGAATGATGAAACTATTGACATTTCTACTGGTCCAAATCTACACTAAATTGCATCATGTACTGCACCCTTTTCGTACCACCAGTAGAGATGGGTTTGGGAAGGCACATCACAATATCATTTTTCATTACTTTAGCCTTATCTTCACAATCTGGTTTGACAAATTTTCCAGGGCATTTCCTTGACTGGCGATAAAACTCAACATCATAAGATGTTTCTCCATCTTCTGTTAAAATTTCACTTATTTGACCAACATAAAATAGCCATTTCTTTGAATTTATAGGTTTGAGTTTAATAAGAACAAAGTCACCTCCTACTGGTTCTTTTCCTACTTGGTCTTCTGTGGAATCACCACCAAAATTCTCTTCATAATCACTTGATTCCCCATGAAGGGAAATTCTTTAATCAACTTCATCATCTGAACTTACTTCAGCAACAGCTAACTTTTTCTTTGCTTTTGATAACTTTTCTTCCTGCTTCTTCACAGCATTTTCTTTCTCTGGGGTGCTTGTGATATGCTTGCAGCCAACAGCCTTTCTCTTGAAACATGGTTTAGCAAACTGAATGCTGGATTTCCGCTTTGGTAATGGCCGTAACTCAGCCAGTTCTTCAAAGCTCGTCTGATGATCTAGTCTGTCAGCTGGGCAAGATGCCTGATCAGTGTTCATTACAGAAACTGCTGAGGATGCAGAGGCATTAAGGTCTCCTGGAGCAGCCACCATTTCTACTCCATTATCCTTAGAAGTGCTTTGACCGCCAGCGTTGTTCGTAAAAACTGATGCTGCCAGAAAATCATCATTAGAGAAGATTTCAGTATTTATGACATGGGGGGTATTTATAACATAGGGGGGTACAATGAACAATTGTATGGGGTACACTGAACCATGTTCAAAGTGCCCCGTCTTTAATGGTTCAAAGTGCCCCATTTGCTGCCATTTGAAAAAAATTAGCCTCAAGCCTTGATACATGCCAAATCAATTCTAACGAACATTCCATAATAAGCTTCTTTTATCACAGTATCCATTTCAGTAATTTGATTAAAATTATCTGCTACATTAAGACTATAAGAAGGATTGGTACTCAGCTCCAAAAATTTACTTTGGGGGTCGAAATACGGAGAATGGCGAGGCAGAACGTGCTCCCCAAAGAACCGCCACTCTGTTATTGGTGACTAAGTAGGTGTCGAGGGGAGGCCTTTACACTGGAGACACCTAGTGGCAGGGAGAAAAACTGAGCCAGGAAAGTCCAGTGGTTCATTGTGCCCCTATGTTCAAAGTACCCCACTCTCCCCCTACCTAGAAGGAATAAAACCCAGAAGTGTTCATCTGCCGTTAATTAACCACCTGACCTGTCTACGCATCATTCTCGACTTATCTGCGAACCCTATGCTTGTAACAATTGGTGTCAGAAGTGGATGTTCTACGGTGTAACAACTGGTGTCAGGTGTGGAGATTCGTCATGAGAGATGGAGATGTGTAGACAAGCTGCCAAAATGGTGGATGTAATGTATCTGGCAGACATACTGGCAATGTTCAAAGCATACCAAGAAAAAAAAACGATATACCTGCAATAATCAGAGCAAAGAAAAAAGAATAAAAGAAAGGTATACTCGCAAAGTTTAGAGCAGAGCAGGAAGAACAAGGGAAACAGCAAGAAGTACAGCAAGAGAAGCAGCAAGGAGCTCAGCAAGAAGACCAAAAACGAAACAGCAAGAACAACAAAAGAAACAATAAGAACAAAAGAATTATATACTAGCAATGTTCAGAACACAGCAGGAAGAATAAAAAGGGGCATATACACAACACTATCCAAATCAGAGGAACTGCTAAGTGGGCACAGACATGAGTTTCGCAAGCTATGTGAAGTTGCAGAATGGGACCAGGAAACTGAAACAACAAGAGGTGGTATACAGCAAGGTAGGGATTATAAGTGATCAGGAATGAGAAGTGAGGGAAGAGGATTCAACTAGAGTGAAGAATAGGGGTAGAAGTGAAATACAGGAAGTGAGTTACAGTGCCTTTGTCCTCGAACTGTGTCTGGACGAGGGTCAGCACCCAGTACACCCCTTTGCTGCCAGTAACAGGTGCACGGAGTGGGATAATGAGACTGAGGGAATTGAATGCCCAGTGGTCATTGACACTGCATCAGAGAGGCAGCTGGAAGTGGTGGGTCATAGGCAGCTTCCAGAGACTTTGCAGAAGTTGTGGCATGTTACAGGGTACTGCACTGGGTCTGGGGGATTAGTGGGTGTCAAGGTGTGGAAGGGAGGTAAGGGAGAGACCCTGGCCATGTTTGCTGCCAAAACTGGGGACCCTACATCTTGGGTTTGAACTGCCTGGTGTCCTGCCACTGCCTGCTTGACTTCCATTTGATACTAATATGACTAGAAGAAAGGAGTGTTCCACGGAGCATGGAAATTTACCAGAGATTGCCAGACAGAGTACAGTTATTCTCCCTGAGTCAGAGATGCTGTTGACCTGTAAGAGCTGTGATATGCGGCACACTTCCATGGGACTGGTGGAGTACAGGAGCCATGGCATGATTGAAGAGGGAGTGATGGTGGGCAAGATCTTGGTTGGCTCGAATGCAGAAGTACTCACTGTCATAACCAACTTTTCACTTCGTCCTAAGAGCACAGTTGTGGAGTTGTGACAGGAAGTCGATCAGGAGACACCAAAGAGTCTATGGAAGAGGATTATGGTTAAAATCCGGTAAGAACTACCCAACCACTTGTGGGATTTGTTTGCCAGGAGTGCCCAGTGGCTAGAGAAGCCTCAGATCGAGGAGCTGGAGGGGCTTTTGGAAAGGTATGCTGATGTAGTTTCCACCAAAGACCTGGACCTGAGAAGTGCTCTTGGACTGGGGCAGGGGACCTATTGGATGCCGAAGATGAAAGGCGGGCCCGAGAGAATGAGTTTACAACATTGGTGATCCAGACCTTCATGCCGTGGGACCTACAGAGCAGAGGCAATGGCGATGACCCATTACTCAGGAAGTTTATACTGTATATACATGTATATATGTTAGGTGGTTTGTCACGGATGGCACAGTTTTTAGGAAGGGACAATGTTATGCTCCTAAGATTAGGGCAGTGTTTGTATATGGGTGTGTAAGGGACATTATTTGAATTTCGGCATTTATTTTGTTTTCTTTCTATCTAATGGAAGGAGTGGATTCTTGTCATTACTGTTACTGTATCTTGTTAATTTAAGCCTTATTGTGTGGGAAAATCTGAGTTCTCTCCTACGATGTAGAATGAGCATTATTGCATTAGAAACTGCGAATTCTTTACTAGAATATTCCGGACTGTGCTAGTAGAGGGAGCTGGGGTTTATATATTAAGTGGTCCACCTGGCTTGCTGGCAGTGTACCAGAGAGTACCAGACAATGATGTTTTAGTCAGCAACGAGTGACAGACGGAGTGAGTTGTGTTTTTCGTCAGTGAACAGTCAGTGAATCAGTGACAGTTAAAGTTAGTCAGCCAGTGAAAGAGTAGCAGTGAGGGGCAGAGTTAATGGGTGAGAGAAAAGTCAGTGTTAATGTGTGAGAGAAAAGTCAGTGTTCTGCAAGAGTACCTCAGCTGTACATAGAAGGAATAAAACCAGAAGTGTTCATCTGCCTTTGACTAACTGCTTGACCTGTCTACGTGCCATTCTCGATGTACTTACGAACATAATGGTTGTAACAGTAGGACTACTATACAATGCATACTCGCATAACGCGGGAATATTGTACCCTGAAGCTCCCGCTTTGTGAGATTTCTGCATTGTGGGGCCACATGTGTACATGTTAAAGGGTTTCATGGTGCCCAAGCCAGCCCCAAGCTCACCTTTTCGGGCAAATATCATTCTTTTTTTCCAGGACATTTACCTACCTAATAAAGACTTCATTACATACAAGCACTGGAGGATTCCTTACCTTGAATGGAAGAGGTTGTGGGCTTGCTGGAAGGAGGTGGAGTGAGGTTTCATGGCAAAAAAAAAAAAAAAAAAAAAAAAAAGAGCTACGTTCACACAGAACATGTGTGCAGCCAGAGCGAGGGGAGAGGATAGGTTCAACTGGGGCAGGAATGCTCAGTGGACCGTGACGACACCCCGCGCAGACACGTGCTGCATACGACTTAGGCTGATGCTACAAGCCCAATGACTATCACTGATCACATTGTGTCGATTCCCACTGTGTAAAGACCCTAATTTGCCACGCTATGACTGTTTGAACCATAATTTGAGTCTTTTGGCAGCGTTATGTTTATTGTCACCGTGTAGTATGGTGTTGAAAAAAATAGGCAGCTTCCTCCACCCGGTAGTCTATCATTTTTGCGTTGTGACTAAATTTGGACACAAAATTTTGCCTCGTGTTATGTGAGTTTCGCGCTATAGGATCGCGTGTTATGCAAGCACTGACTGTATTATGTAAGACATCTTCAGATTCAGGAATTTATCTGTCTGCCGTAGCTACAGCCTGTTAGTAAAAACAAAGTAAGGAAACGGTGAACCCTCAGACATGCAAGACTTCCTCCTTGACAAGTGGAGAATAAGAAATATCTGCTGTCTTTCTGCTGGCTCATGTCCTCATCAAATGATGAACAGTTTTATACCCGTTTCCTTCCGTAACAATCTGTGTGATATTCTTGTGACATATAATTCACGCATCATTAGACCAACCGGGTTATTCTCTGTGACACTCATTTATTAGTTTGTTCTTCGTATTTCCATATTTTACTATGCTCAGGGGAGACATGTAGCAAGGGGTTAAAAAAAAGTCATAATATGTAACCTTTACTCACTTTTATATCTAAGCTGGACTTTAACCACTAACCAAATTCTCTATCTCAGGCAATTCCTAACCGAGTTCGGAAAGTCTATCCTAAGCAGCATGAAATATTCTAGTGAAAGTAGAAATAAAATAAACACATAATTGACGCGGCTGAGTGTCTTCTGTCTGTTCAATTCCAGTTTTTAGTTCATCTAACGTTAAAGGATATAATTCTGGTAAAAGTGTGAACAGGAAACCTGGGAGTAGTACCATAAGCCATCTGAAGGTCGGGGCAACTCAAGTGTTCTATCCCTTTCACTACGAAAAGTCTCTCATGGTCTTTAGAAATTTGCCTGGAAGTAGCAATAACAAAGCAGACGTCATCGAAATATATGCATTGCTTCTTAAACCATCACTGTCAAGGTCGTCTACTCATCTCAGTATATCTGTCACGAGGTAGCACGTTCTAAACGGGGAGGTCAGTTGTTCAATAACAACAGCAACAGAAACAACAACTTCAACAAAAACAACAGCAACAACAACAACAACAACTACTACTGTTGCTACTGCTAATATTAGTGTTCAACATTCTATTAATTCTTGTTTTTACCACAATTATAAACCAGTGGGGATGTTGATGAGTAAATTCTCTTCCAAATTAAAGATTTAAAGGGTAATATGGGAGATTCTAATAATTACAGGCCATTCATGGTTTCGTGTGTTTTTTTAAGTTTTAGAATTAAATTTTTCAGATATTTTAGAGGAAAAAGTATTTTTTTATTAACAAAAGTTTGGATTTTGTATAGGTGTGTCAACGGAAGATGCCTGTTTTTTACTGAAAGAATCCATTAGGCCATATACAAAAACAGGCAGGCAGTCTATTATGAATTTATCAAAGGCACTTGACAATACAGTACTGGTCCTTTTAAGGTAGGGCATATTTTACTAGAAAGAGGTTCCCTCTGACTTAGTGTTAATTTTGATATGATTAACATGGAATGGAAGCAAAGGGATGCATTGCACTTTAAATGAGGGAGTGAGGCTGGGAGGAGTTCTCTTTACTTTTCAATTTGTGTACTGTATATATATATACATATATATATATATATATATATATATATATATATATATATATATATATATATATATATATTATATATATATATATATATATATATATATATATATATATATATATATATATATATATATATATATATATATATATATATATATATATATATATATATATATATCCTAACAAGCACAAAATAATATAATTTGCTGCCATGGGGTAAGCAGAGGAAATGTAACTGCATTTGCAGATGATGTTGCATTATTAGCCGATACTGAAAAGCATATTTTACATTTATGTAAAATTATTCAACCAGATAAGATTTATTTGAACTTATCAATAAAAACAGATTTTAAAAATGAGATATTAGTTTATAATAAGAAACAGACACAAGGTATCCCTTATTTGAATCAATGTCCGGTAGTGAAAAAATATAAGTTTATAGGCCAAATAGTTAAAGAAGACTTTTCTGACAAGTATGACATTGAGTTTAGACTAAGTTTCTATTTGCTAAATTTAACTTACTAATTAGAAAATTTAAAAATTTCAGTTCACAGACAACAATGCATTAGTTTAAAGCATACTGTGTGCCTAACAGTGGGCTATATGTTTGGGACATAAGAGATATGTTAACATGTATTCTTTAAAGAACAGTGGGGAGTGGATATGCCAGTGTTCAAAAGAAGATTTATAACTTACCTAGAATTGCAAGCATTCACAATGTGTCAAAGGCAATTGGGTTATTTTTACTAAAACACTAGGTAGCATTTGTTATGGCTAGGTACTTTCAATCACTTCATCGGAAAAATAATATTTTGGGAGAATTTTATCATTTTATTGCCTGAGGCCATGTGCTCCATGTTCATTGACTTTATTTAGAGAAACCTATAACTTAGATATATTAGAAAATTAATTAGATATTACATATGCATGAATACACTGCGTTCAAAACCATGGACATGTCAGAGGGACGCAGATTATATAAACAACACATACATTAATAATTTGATAGAAACTACCTATTTACATAATACACACATTCCCGAATATAAGTAGGTATTCAGCCTTATTTGTGCATAAGTATTCCATTTAATTATTTATATATGTGTATACTAATGGCCTAAATTTATCATGATACGAAATAAAGATGGTTGACTTAACTACTGCTGCTGCTACTACTATTATAACAACAACAAAAACAACAACAACAACTACTACTACTACTACTACTACTACTACTACTACTATTACTGCTGCTGCTGCTATCTATCTATCTATTGCCAGACGCCTCAATCCCGTTTGGGGTGGCCACAAACAAATCGCCTCCAAGTCGCCCTGTCCCCCGCCATTTCACTGACCTGCTCCCAACTCACAACCCCCTCTCTCATATACCTCTCCACCCCATCCCTCCATCTCATCCTCGGCCTCCCTCTCCTTCTTCCCCTCTCCACCTCACTCACATACACTCTCTTTGTCAGTCTTTCACCCTCCATCCTCTCCACATGGCCAAACCACCTCAGTGTGTTCCTCATAACGCTTCCCATCACATCCACATCCACACCACAACGCTCCTATATCCTCATTCGTCAGCCTGTCTCTCCATGTGACTCCACAGGCTCCTCTTAACTCATTTCCACTGCTCTCACTTTTGACTTGTGTCTTTCCAACAACGTCCAAGCTTCACTTCCAGACGTTAGAGTTGGTATCACAATACTGTCATGTAGTAACTTTTTCACTTCCATGCTCACTTCCCTGTTTCTTATCACTGCTTTCAAAGAACCAGCAACCTTTCTTCCCTGCTGTACCCTTTCAAGCACTTCACCCTCCAAACCTCCATCCTTACTCATCACACTACCCAAGTACTTAAACGTACTCACATTTTCCAATTCCTCACCATCCAACCTCGCTGTACATTCACTGACTTCACCTCTCTCAAAGACCATCACTTTACTCTTCCCTACATTCACCTTTTGATTCCGTTTCTTACACACTCTCCCAAACTCATCCACCAAGCCTTGCAGCTCCCCTTCGTCTCCACTGAACAACACAGTATCATCTGCAAACAACAGTACAGGGACTTTCCAAACACTACCCTCTCTCACCAGGGCCACTCCAACATCCACTACCCTACCTTGTACCTCTTTTATTACCCCATCCATGTACAGATTGAACAACCATGGAGACATAACACATCCCTGTTTCAACCCAACCTTCAAAGAGAAAAATTCACTTAGTTCACCATACACACGCACTGCGGCCTTAGCACCATCATACATACTCTTCACAGCATTCATCAACTTCCCATCTATCCATACATTCTTACTACTTTCCACAATCCTTGTCTATCCACCCCTCTCATATGCTTTTCCATGAAAGGCGCATAAAACTTCTTTCCCTTCTCTAGAAACTTTTCCACTAAAGATCTAAGACTGAATATCTGATCTACACAACCTCTTCCCGTCCTAAAGCCTCCCTGTTTTTCTCTAACTAATTCCTCTGTTATTTCCCTAACTCAGTCAGTAAGTATCCTACCTTATACTTTTCCTATTACACTAAGAAGACAAATGCCCCTATGATTACCACACACTTCTTTTTTCCCCTTTCCCTTTGTACAAGGGAATAATTATACCTGACTTCCAATCCTCCGGGACTCTACCTTCCTCCCAGGCCAATCTACACATCTTCCACATCCATTCTACTACAATCTCTCCCCCATGCTTCAGCATTTCACCATACACTCCATCAATTCCTGGGGCTTTCCCCGATTTAACTTTCTTCATTGCTTCCACAACTTCTATCCTACTGATTTTTTCCTGTCTTCTCACCTCCCTCCTTCTCCCAGCCATTCCCCAGCCACTTATACTCGCATTACTTCCATCCTGTATGTTCAACAATTCCTCAAAAGTGTTCTCTTCATCTGCTCACTTTTTCTCCCTTCTACTAGTAATCTACCATTTTTATCTTTCACTCCCCTGCTAACCTCACTTCCACCCTGTCTTAGTCTCTTCACCTCTTTCCAGAACATTTTTACAGTCCCTCCACTTTACACTCAAATTCCTTCCAAATTCCTCATCCACTCTTTTCTTACTCTCTCTTACTAATCTTTTCACCTCCTCTTTCTACATATAACTCTCTCTTCCGCCTCTCTACTTCTTCCACGCCCCTATTTCTCATCCATTCATTGTATGCTTTCTTCTTTTGTGCCACAGCCTGTCTCACCTCTTCAGTCCACCACGCTGTTCCTTGAACCCCACTCCGTCTTCTCTTCCTCCCACACACCACATCATATGCTGCACATATTTCTTCTGTAAATATCCTTCTGTACCCTCCCCTACAATATGTCTACCCCCGATGTATATATGCCTCCCCCCAATGCATACATGCCCCCACTAAACTTGCTGACCTAGCATGCTTTCCCAGGGCTTGCCTGGGAAGATGGCGCTACTGCGTCAGTTCAGAGCAGACACTCAAGAAGGGCAGACTATTTTGTTGTGAGCTCATAATAAACTCCTTAGCTAGCTGTTTGTACACGGAGTTTCTGTTATCAAAGTATTGCAAGTTACATTTGGTAGCAGCGGTGTTTCGGACCATCAGATTCTGACCACCTCCTAAAATATTTAGTGACACCAACAGATACACGACGTCTTGCATCTCACAGCCTCACCCTTCCTCAGTGCCTCTCGTGGTGTAATAACTGGCTGTGCTTCCGGGTGTACAATTTCTCTCACCACTGCTCACCTCTCAAACAACCCCACCCACACACCTTGTTCCTGCCCGCAAGTGTCACCATCGCCGACCTACGCACCTGTTTCACCTGTTCCCAGCACCTGTTCTGAACTCATCATAAATCCTGCCCCCACGGTGCCACGTATCACTGTCTGCCCACCGCCATTCTCTGAATGTGCAACTCAACAGGTCTACACCTGCCTTGTACCAACATCTGTCCTCACACCCCACCACCGGCCCCGACGCCGCCACACCCAGTCTTCACATGTGGTCTGAATTACGTGAGCCTCCTAGAACCGCCACTCCCTGCCGGTGACTCATCGCAGCATCTCTCCCCGTCTCGACTTAAGCCCAGCGAGAAGTTCCCCATCTTCTAAGACTCATCCAGCATATCGCTCCAGTCTCGTCCCCAGCCATGCTTCTTTCCAATCAGTTGTCTCTCCACCGCCGCCCCGCCTCGCCCCGCCCCGCCCCAGCCCCGCTACGCCCAGCCACACCTGCACGTCATACATCTCGTCAATCCTGTCTCTACTGTGTAACTATAGTATACCTTACCTTTCTATAGAGATTATCCTCGATTTTCTCTACAGATTGGATATTTTGTAAATATTCCATCTCATTTCCATTACCCCGTTTTCATCTTCACCTACATTATTTATTATCCATCTCATCCTTTGCCTTTTACTTAAACCCTCCATCCCCTCACCTTCATTCACCTACATTATTTATTATCCATCTCATCCTTTGCCTTTTACTTAAACCCTCCATCCCCTCACCTTCATTCGTTTTCACACCTACTCGTGTATTACATTCTCTCATCTTTATATTATACATTTCCACCTACATATCCATCTTCATCCTTCATCTCATCTTCCATTGCCGCATTAAATGTCATACTTTCCACATCAACCGCTTAACACCAGCCCTCTCGACCCGGAAACATCACCTGATCATACACCGTCTGCCGACTCTAACACGATCACTCACTTACGAAGTGGCAAAGAGTACCACCGCCCTGTACCTGAGACTTCCGCTTCACTTCCTGCAGAACCACTTACTACCCATCCTACACTCGTAAATCCAGATACCTCCTCCTCTACCCCTCCCTCTACACTCCCTTCTTCTTCCTCCCCTCCTTCCCCTATTGTTCACTCTCCTGCCTCACTTCATATCCCGTCTTGCTCGCCCTTAACTACCACTACCTTCTCTCTCTCCCACTCCTCTCCTTCCGCCACTTCTGCACTTCCAGCCATGGCCACCCTCCACAGTCTATCTATCTTGACAATGCCAATTGTCCCAAATTTACCGGGCAGGACCCAACTTGGTCTGTCTATGATTTCCTCAGAGAAGTCGAAACCGACATCCACAGTTGGCAGATCACCGATGAATCGCTCAAAATAGCCTACCTCATGGGTCGCTTGCACCACGGCAAATCGGACATCGGATCCGCCAATCCGTGCAGGCCATTTCGATAGCATTACTACCTTTGCTGATTTTCGTAGGGAACTCATCAGCCTTTGTTGCCAGCATTCAAATACCGCATCTCTCATGGGATTCATTAATCTCCTAAACCAAATGGATGAGGACTTGAGGGTCCCAGCACAATATGCCAAGTCTCCGCGAAGCTGCTGCCGCCATGAAAGCAACTAGTAGCGAGATGCTCCAATTACTGGTAGGCACGAAATGGTTAGAAGACAAAATGGCATTCCAGTGATTTCACTCACCAACTTTGCTGACTTAATTGGTTACCTGAGATTCCTTCACTGGCTTATTCCTAAACAGCGAGAGCTAGCCTTGGAAATAAGTTTCAATCCAGGAGATAATATTATTCAGGTCACTAAAGCCATTCATGAAAGAACAGGTTCGAACTACACACGTCAGGGCACCACCCAAACCTTGGCCTCCTCAGTCTGTCACACCTCCACTACCCCAGACCAATCTCACTCCCATCCACCACACGCGGCAGACCTGCCACACATCGCTCTCCTACCGCAGGTCGTGATCAATCTAGCGTCCGACAGAACAATCTTCGATTCTTTGCTGGCACTGTGGTCATCCTGGACATCGAGAATCCAGTTGCGACCGTAAATACAGACGTCCTCACTCCCAAATCAGACAGCGTACGCCTTCCCACTCACGTCATGCAAAATGCAAATACCACAAATCCAGCACGACTCACACCACTGAGGAATGTCATTACCTCAACCGCCAACAGTCGGGGGAGGCGCCGCGCCCGTATCAGACCAATATCACATAGAACCAGAAACCCAGCTCCCCATCCGCCATGTAGGTCCCATAACATCCTCGGGTTTAGTCATTCTCGGATGCAGTCATGACCTACCAACGTCATACTTCTTGGACACAGGATCTATGGTAAATCTGATCTCCGACAATTCCTTACATCTTATTCAACGACACCACAACCACGTCAGTTTCCTAGAACCACCAGACATTCGCCTATGTGGTGTCGAAGGCTCAGAGTTTAAGGTTAAGGGAAGAGTCACCCTAGAAGTCAAACTACACAGAGATTTGCCCCCTATCCCAATTGAATTTCATGTCATTAATGACTTGGAGTATCCCGCAGCTGCCCTTATTGGTTTCTCCACCATGGCACAACACTCCATTGCATTATTACCTGCCTGTGGTAGTATAGACATTTCTGGGTTCCCAGTATACAGTATGGAATGTCCCCGTCCTGCTCTTACGATCAAATCAGTCCTTCAGTTACCTCTGTCCTGATCACTACCAAAAAGTCCAGACCAGCCCAAACCACCACTATCATCATCTGAGAATACAGAGATCATTCCTTTACTGACTGCGAACAAGGACATAAATTCCTCAGTGTCTAATGATACATCCTCTCAGCCTTCGGAAATGGCTCTTACCTCCTCTCCCGACAACACTATCGCTGACTCAGACATGTCTCAGTTACCTACCTCACACAGTGTGAATGATCTTCTCCAACACACAGAGACGAAATGTGCAGTAACGAATACGTGCACAATTTTGTTACTGCATGAGTTCACCAAAGTCTCTGTTTGTGTTGCCGGTGTGAAAGAAGGAGTGGGCGTACTACCACTACCTGAGACGTGTTGTGTGAATGGCTTGACTTATGAGTCAGCGTGGTGTACAGTCTTAGAGGACAGTTTATGCTACCTGTACTTGCTCAATGTCACAAATGCTCCACTAAAACGTAAAAGTGGTGTAAAGATTGGAGACTTCCTAGTATACCCAGAGGCCATAAAGGTGTGCCAGGATTCCTCAATTCCTACTATTCAGACTGATGATAGTATGCCAATCGGTGTATGTACTATTAACTCTACGGGATCTGCGCCGATATATTCACCCGATATGCTCTCACATCTCACTTGCACGGATTTCCCAGAAAATACGCCTCAACTCCTCGACCTTCTGACCTCGTACAGAAATGAGGTTGCCTTACCCGGTGAACCGATGGGTAGAACAGACCTTGTCAAACATACGATTGAACTACTACCAGGAACTCAGCCGATTTGCATACCAGCGTATCGATTTCCTCACAGCAAGAGAAAGCAGACAGATCAAATGGTACAGAACACGTTAGACCAGGACATTATTGAACCCTCCGTCAGTCCATGGAATAGCCCACTTTTCTTAGTACCAAAGAAGGACGGCAACTTTAGACCAGTAGTCAACTATCGTAAGGTCAATTCTGTCACCATTCCAGACTGTTTCCCGTTACCCGTCCTCACTGAATTGCTAGAATCCCTTGGTGAAAATAACGTAGTCTTTTCATCTTTAGACCTCCTCAGCGGGTACTGGCAGGTCGAAATCGAAGAGTCCTCTCGCCCAGTTACAGCCTTCAGCACTCCTTCCGGACATTTTCAGTTTAAAAGACTCCCTTTTGGTCTGAGAAATGCTCCTTCCGTGTTCATGCGACTTATCCATTCAGTCTTCAGCGGTATGATGGGACACTTTCTTTTTGCTTACCTAGATGATATCATTGTTGTGAGTAAATCCAGCCCTGACCATTTTACCAAGCTCCAGCAAGTCTTTGAACGCCTTCAGCTCGCAGGCCTGAAAATTGATCTCAGTAAATGTGACTTCCTGCAAAAGGAAATCAAATTCCTAGGCCATGTCATAGATGCACCAGGCATTCATACTAATGAGGATAAAACTAAAGCAATTATTAACTTCCCAGAACCTACCACTACCGAACCTGCACGAAGTTTCCTGGGCCTCAGTGGCTATTATTGTAGATTCATACGAGATTATGCGAAGATCGCCGCTCCTCTGACCGACTTACTCAAGCAGAATGTGCCCTTTGTTTGGACTAACGACCAGTCACAGGCTTTCCAAAAGCTAAAGACAGCTCTTGTAAATGCCCCTGTTCTAGCGTTCCCTAATTATACAAAACCCTTTCTTCTCTGCACGGACGCATCAGGCACTGGACTTGGTGCCGCTTTTGGATACAACTCAATGAAGCATCAAAGGAAACGCGTAATAGCATATGCTAATCGCACCCTTACAACTGCTGAACGTAACTACAGTGTCACAGATCCTCAAAGCGCTAGCGGTAGTCTGGTCTTGAAACATTTAAGAGATATAGTCTATGGTTATCCAGTGCATATCCAAACAGACCACCTTCCACTATGTGATTTGTTCAAGAACCGCAACCTAACAGGTAGGCTAGCTAGATGGTCAGTCATCATCCAGGGACTTTAATCCCACTTTTCAATATGTACCAGGCAAGTTGAATGTAGTCGGCAGACGCACTCTTACGTCATGTAGCACAGCAGCTATAACATCACTGCAGCCTCGAAGTAACTAATAACACTACACTAAAGTCATCGAAGTTGTTCCGAAACTTTCAGTGCCAAGAGCCCATGTGGTACAAAGTCATTTATTTCCTAGAATCTGGCGATGGCTTCCTTGACCTTACCTACTCTGCCAGTATCACTAGATGAGTTCATGCTAGATGATGATCTCTTGTACAGGAAAACACTACTAACAGGCAAAGAGCATGCCCAAACGCGTAAAGAGTACGCCAACTTGTTGTCCCCACTGCCCTGATACCAACGGTGGTTCTTCACTTTGTTCATAATACCCCTCAGGCTTCCCATCCAGGTAAAGACCGATGCTTTGCGCCAAGCACGTCTCAAGTACTATCGGCCAACCATGCGCCGCGATATCAATACCCACTGTGACTCTTGCCTCTCCTGCCACCGCCACAAAGGATCAACGGACTTACCTGCACCACTCTTGCAATACTCCAATCCCCGTCACGACCATGGGAAACTGTCTCAATCGATCTCTTTAAAACTACCTCTCACGGAGATCCGGCAGTGAGTACTCTGTCTGGGGTAGCGGTCGACCACTTCTCCCGCTTACTGTGTCTTCGTACCCTCTCCGACAAAGATCGCGAAGAGCATTGCACGTGCCTTTGTAGATCATGTAATTTGCCCGTTCAGTACCCCTCATACCATTCTTACTGGACAATGTTACAGAGTTCAACAATAGCCTTCTTAGATGAGACCCTGTCGCCGCTTTCATATCAGTAAGTGCAATGTCGTTCCTAACCATCCGGCTTCCAATGGCGCTTGTAGAACGGCCACAACCGAAAAATCTTAGAGTGCGCTTCGACATCTAGGCTCCCATAGTTCGTCCTGGGATGACTGGATTCCCCAAGTGGCATCCTCAATCAATAGCTCCATCAGTGCATCCATTGCTGTCCATTGCTGAATCTCCCTTCTTCGTCCTCTTTGGTTTTGACAAGGACCTCCCATACTCTCTCTTATCCTCAAAGCCAGAACCCATCTACAACATGGATGATTATGTTAAACTAAAATTGGCCAACTTCCAGACAATCCACCAGTATGTCCAGTCCACTTTGGCTTCCTCTCAGGAGGACATGCTGCAGCGCCAACATAAATTCGCCTCTCCTTTCAATATCAATGTAGGCGATCTTGTCTTTGCTCATTCCCATATGCGTTCCTCTAAGTTGGATGACAAATTCATAGGGCCCCACCGTGCGTCCTCACTCAACAAGGCAATAAATTTCACCTCCAGGACCTGTCCCACTAAGGACACCAGATGGGTCCACGTCGATGACTTAAAGCGAAAGCACCCCGTGGTCCTCGTGTTGGAAGAGTCACTTACACAACCTCCTGACCCCCCTTCCCCTCCACATCATCCCTCCGTCTACTCCATCTCCACCTATCCCTCAGTCTCTCCCTCTCCCTCTCTCTCTCTTTCATCTACACCTACACCCTACCCATTCCTCAACCAATCAATATCGGTCCAAACTGCACTCTGCCCATCCAACCTTTTCAGAGACCTCTCCCATTAACTCTATACTGATTTTCTAGGTACAATGTTAGCGGTTTTTACTCTGCTGGCAGTGCTGACCCTCCCTGGGGTCTGGGGTTCGGGTCAGGACGATGGTGGAGTACGTCCCAGGGGCCTTGGTCAGTCTCTCGAGGAGGCGAGGTAATGCTTATCAACGAACCCCTAGTCTCCCTGCATGCTACGATCTGTGCGCCCCTGGTCGACGTAGCCATTGCCCTACCTGCCTACGCGCACCAGCTCCACGGAATCAAGACTCCATCTCACGGCCATCATGGGGACACACAACCCAAATCAGTATCTCTATAACCTTTTCCTACCACTCTCCTGGCAATTGCAATACATAAGTAACAGATTCAATGAGCTCAATGACACATTTTCCACTCAGACACCCATTGGTCGTTCTCTCATGTGAAACACGGTCTCTTCGACTTCTCAAGCGGTGAGATTCTGAGTGGTTTGTTTGGCATTGCTACAGCTCCGTGACATTTCTGGCTTCAAATCTGATCTCGCTCATTTAGCTTCAGCCCCTAGAATCCCAACGCTGAGTCATCAAAATCCAACACACTATGTTACAGAAGCTTTCACGACCCACCTAAATGAAGTCATGTCCAATCTCAAACAACTTGACCGGGATATCTTACAACGACACCTTTCAGATCTTAACGTTATCTCTCAGTTCTTCTACCTCAAACTCAACATGCGGATAATCTCCAATTGGCCACTGACTCTCTCCTGTCTCAAGTCTCTACCTTGGTTCGTATCCAGGTCGATGTTATAAATGGACGTGTCACTGCCGACTTAGTACCTGTCTCAGCTCTCCGTCTCTGTCCTGGAATGGGCTCACTCCACCTTTCAGTCTATCCCCAGTCCCCTCCCCTACTCCCTCCCTTGAATATTATTATCCTGTTCTCGAAGCCACTCTTCTCACCAAATACGTCGTCGTCCATATTCCTCTCCATTCTTGCCATAACCTTTAAACCTTTTCCACATCATTCCCTTCCCTTTTCCCGCCTCAACAACTTGTTCCAAGTATCTGTTCCTTCCAGAATACTTCCTCCTCTCCCATGATCATCTTTCAGTTGCCTTCCTTTCTTCCCCAGACCTCCAGAAATGTTCCTCCCTAACTCCGACCTCTCGTCTCTGTGCTGCCCACCTTTTTGCTATCTTCTCAAGCAGCGCTGCACCCTATGAGTCTGCTTTAGTTCGCAACCATTCCATCTACTCGGCCTGTTCCTTTGTACCAGCTCCTGAACTCCCAGTCCACCATGCTCACCTCAACCATGTCCAGTACTTCTTCTTTGCTGTTCCCATCTCTGTCACAATCGTGTGTCCTGGTTCTTCAGTTCGATCCGTCCCCGCTAGCTATCTCTACAAAGCACCAGACTATTGTACCGTGAGATCAGAGTCCGTCATCACTTACGGCACTCGCTATCACCAGGCTGTCCGTAAACACTCCTATGACATCTTTCAACCAATCGACATGCCTTCGACCCTACCATCTGCCAACATTACCATCACCTCCCCCAACTTGCGCATGCTAACATTCCTCAATGACAGTGACTTCATTATGGATCCAATTTTCTTCAGCCTTCAGCCGTTCCTGGATTCATCCAACAGTTGTATTTCCCCCTGTGGTTATCGCTTTCATAGGTTTTCTACTCATCATATGTGCAGTGCATTATTGTGTCAGGAAAATGGAATGCCGACTCCAAGAAATCAGAGTCACTACAGGCATAGTACGCCCTACACGCGATGTAGAAACTTCCCGTACTTAGTGCCCTCACATTCAGTGACTACCAATGTTATCTGACAATTAACCAAACTGTGCCCGGAACTCTTCCTACTAGAACTTGATGGTATTTCTTTAATGCATTGTTGAGTGACAGTGTATCCTACAGAAACTAAAAGAAAAAAAAAATGAATGAAGAACAAAAGAACTCTCATATCTACTCCTTGTTTATCATGTATCAAAATATTATTGTATAATCCCCATTATATCTATGTATAACTTCGACCCTTACTGGACACATACCTATTAATCCTTGTATATCTTATATGTATATATCCTTCTAATTACCTCCCCTAAGCATGGCCATGTCTCCCCTACAGCCCCTGTATCATACTAATCCCTTGTACAAACCACTCCCCCGACCCTGTCTTAGTAATATACTCAACCACCATATACCTCCTGGTGTCAGGGGACACCATCTCCGCTGCCCGGGGAGTAATTGTGCCCCCCTACAATATGTCTACCCCCGATGTATATATGCCCCCCTCCCAATGCTTGTACCCCCACTAAACTTGCTGACCTAGCACGCTTTCCCAGGGCTTGCCTGGGAGAAGACGGCGCTACTGCGCATCCAGTTCAGAGCAGACACTCAAGAAGGGCAGACTATTTT
>NC_136996.1:20550298-20775298 GCF_032717465.1 Coenobita brevimanus
TGTTCTGCAAGAGTACCTCAGCTGTACATAGAAGGAATAAAACCAGAAGTGTTCATCTGCCTTTGACTAACTGCTTGACCTGTCTACGTGCCATTCTCGATGTACTTACGAACATAATGGTTGTAACAGTAGGACTACTATACAATGCATACTCGCATAACGCGGGAATATTGTACCCTGAAGCTCCCGCTTTGTGAGATTTCTGCATTGTGGGGCCACATGTGTACATGTTAAAGGGTTTCATGGTGCCCAAGCCAGCCCCAAGCTCACCTTTTCGGGCAAATATCATTCTTTTTTTCCAGGACATTTACCTACCTAATAAAGACTTCATTACATACAAGCACTGGAGGATTCCTTACCTTGAATGGAAGAGGTTGTGGGCTTGCTGGAAGGAGGTGGAGTGAGGTTTCATGGCAAAAAAAAAAAAAAAAAAAAAAAAAAAAAAAAAAAAAAAAAGAGCTACGTTCACACAGAACATGTGTGCAGCCAGAGCGAGGGGAGAGGATAGGGTTCAACTGGGGCAGGAATGCTTCAGTGGACCGTGACGACACCCGCGCAGACACGTGCTGCATACGACTTAGGCTGATGCTACAAGCCCAATGACTATCACCTGATCACATTGTGTCGATTCCCACTGTGTAAAGACCTCTAATTTGCCACGCTATGACTGTTTGAACCATAATTTGAGTCTTTGTGGCAGCGTTATGTTTATTGTCACCGTGTAGTATGGTGTTGAAAAAATAGGCAGCTTCCTCCACCCGGTAGTCTATCATTTTTGCGTTGTGACTAAATTTGGACACAAAATTTTGCCTCGTGTTATGTGAGTTTCGCGCTATAGGATCGCGTGTTATGCAAGCACTGACTGTATTATGTAAGACATCTTCAGATTCAGGAATTTATCTGTCTGCCGTAGCTACAGCCTGTTAGTAAAAACAAAAGTAAGGAAACGGTGGAACCCTCAGACATGCAAGACTTCCTCCTTGACAAGTGGAGAATAAGAAATATCTGCTGTCTTTCTGCTGGCTCATGTCCTCATCAAATGATGAACAGTTTTATACCCGTTTCCTTCCGTAACAATCTGTGTGATATTCTTGTGACATATAATTCACGCATCATTAGACCAACCGGGTTATTCTCTGTGACACTCATTTATTAGTTTGTTCTTCGTATTTCCATATTTTTTACTATGCTCAGGGGAGACATGTAGCAAGGGTTAAAAAGTCATAATATGTAACCTTTACTCACTTTTATATCTAAGCTGGACTTTAACCACTAACCAAATTCTCTATCTCAGGCAATTCCTAACCGAGTTCGGAAAGTCTATCCTAAGCAGCATGAAATATTCTAGTGTGAAAGTAGAAATAAAATAAACACATAATTGACGCGGCTGAGTGTCTTCCTGTCTGTTCAATCTCCAGTTTTTAGTTCATCTAACGTTAAAGGATATAATTCTGGTAAAAGTGTGAAAACAGGAAACCTGGGAGTAGTACCATAAGCCATCTGAAGGTCGGGGCAACTCAAGTGTTCTATCCCTTTCACTACGAAAAGTCTCTCATGGTCTTTAGAAATTTGCCTGGAAGTAGCAATAACAAAGCAGACGTCATCAAGAAATATATGCATTGCTTCTTAAACCATCACTGTCAAGGTCGTCTACTCATCTCAGTATATCTGTCACGAGGTAGCACGTTCTAAACAGGGAGGTCAGTTGTTCAATAACAACAGCAACAGAAACAACAACTTCAACAAAAACAACAGCAACAACAACAACAACAACTACTACTGTTGCTACTGCTAATATTAGTGTTCAACATTCTATTAATTCTCTGTTTTTACCACAATTATAAACCAGTGGGGATGTTGATGAGTAAATTCTCTTCCAAATTAAAAAGATTTAAAGGGTAATATGGGAGATTCTAATAATTACAGGCCATTCATGGTTTCGTGTGTTTTTTAAGTTTTAGAATTAAATTTTTCAGATATTTTAGAGGAAAAAGTATTTTTTTATTAAACAAAAAGTTTGGATTTTGTATAGGTGTGTCAACGGAAGATGCCTGTTTTTTACTGAAAGAATCCATTAGGCCATATACAAAAACAGGCAGGCAGTCTATTATGAATTTATCAAAGGCACTTGACAATACAGTACTGGTCCTTTTAAGGTAGGGCATATTTTACTAGAAAGAGGTTCCCTCTGACTTAGTGTTAATTTTGATATGATTAACATGGAATGGAAGCAAAGGGATGCATTGCACTTTAAATGAGGGAGTGAGGCTGGGAGGAGTTCTCTTTTTACTTTTCAATTTGTGTACTGTATATATATATATATATATATATATATATATATATATATATATATATATATATATATATATATATATATATATATATATATATATATATATATATATATATATATATATATATATATATATATATATATATATATATATATATATATATATATATATATATATCCTAACAAGCACAAAATAATATAATTTGCTGCCATGGGGTAAGCAGAGGAAATGTAACTGCATTTGCAGATGATGTTGCATTATTAGCCGATACTGAAAAGCATATTTTACATTTATGTAAAATTATTCAACCAGATAAGATTTATTTGAACTTATCAATAAAAACAGATTTTAAAAATGAGATATTAGTTTATAATAAGAAACAGACACAAGGTATCCCTTATTTGAATCAATGTCCGGTAGTGAAAAAATATAAGTTTATAGGCCAAATAGTTAAAGAAGACTTTTCTGACAAGTATGACATTGAGTTTAGACTAAGTTTCTATTTGCTAAATTTAACTTTACTAATTAGAAAATTTAAAAATTTCTCAGTTCACAGACAACAATGCATTAGTTTAAAGCATACTGTGTGCCTAACAGTGGGCTATATGTTTGGGACATAAGAGATATGTTAACATGTATTCTTTTTAAAGAACAGTGGGGAGTGGATATGCCAGTGTTCAAAAGAAGATTTATAACTTACCTAGAATTGCAAGCATTCACAATGTGTCAAAGGCAATTGGGTTATTTTTACTAAAACACTAGGTAGCATTTGTTATGGCTAGGTACTTTCAATCACTTCATCGGAAAAATAATATTTTGGGAGAATTTTATCATTTTATTGCCTGAGGCCATGTGCTCCATGTTCATTGACTTTATTTAGAGAAACCTATAACTTAGATATATTAGAAAATTAATTAGATATTACATATGCATGAATACACTGCGTTCAAAACCATGGACATGTCAGAGGGACGCAGATTATATAAACAACACATACATTAATAATTTGATAGAAACTACCTATTTACATAATACACACATTCCCGAATATAAGTAGGTATTCAGCCTTATTTGTGCATAAGTATTCCATTTAATTATTTATATATGTGTATACTAATGGCCTAAATTTATCATGATACGAAATAAAGATGGTTGACTTAACTACTGCTGCTGCTACTACTATTATAACAACAACAAAAACAACAACAACAACTACTACTACTACTACTACTACTACTACTACTACTATTACTGCTGCTGCTGCTATCTATCTATCTATTGCCAGACGCCTCAATCCCGTTTGGGGTGGCCACAAACAAATCGCCTCCAAGTCGCCCTGTCCCCCGCCATTTCACTGACCTGCTCCCAACTCACAACCCCCTCTCTCATATACCTCTCCATCCCATCATTTCATCTCATCCTCGGCCTCCCTCTAGCTCTCTTCCTCTCCACCTCACTCACATACACTCTCTTTGTCAGTCTTTCACCCTCCATCCCCCCCACATGGCCAAACCACCTCAGGGTGGTCCACATAACGCTTCCCAGCACATCCACATCCACACCACAACGCTCCTATATCCTCATTCGTCAGCCTGTCTCTCCATGTGACTCCACAGGCTCCTCTTAACTCATTTCCACTGCTCTCACTTTTGACTTGTGTCTTTCCAACAACGTCCAAGCTTCACTTCCAGACGTTAGAGTTGGTATCACAATACTGTCATGTAGTAACTTTTTCTACTTCCATGCTCACTTCCCTGTTTCTTATCACTGCTTTCAAAGAACCAGCAACCTTTCTTCCCTGCTGTACCCTTTCAAGCACTTCACCCTCCAAACCTCCATCCTTACTCATCACACTACCCAAGTACTTAAACGTACTCACATTTTCCAATTCCTCACCATCCAACCTCGCTGTACATTCACTGACTTCACCTCTCTCAAAGACCATCACTTTACTCTTCCCTACATTCACCTTTTGATTCCGTTTCTTACACACTCTCCCAAACTCATCCACCAAGCCTTGCAGCTCCCCTTCGTCTCCACTGAACAACACAGTATCATCTGCAAACAACAGTACAGGGACTTTCCAAACACTACCCTCTCTCACCAGGGCCACTCCAACATCCACTACCCTACCTTGTACCTCTTTTATTACCCCATCCATGTACAGATTGAACAACCATGGAGACATAACACATCCCTGTTTCAACCCAACCTTCAAAGAGAAAAATTCACTTAGTTCACCATACACACGCACTGCAGCCTTAGCACCATCATACATACTCTTCACAGCATTCAACAACTTCCCATCTACTCCATATATTCTTAATACTTTCCACAATCCTTGTCTATCCACCCTGTCATATGCTTTCTTCAAATCCATGAAAGCCGCATACAACTTCTTTCCCTTCTCTAGAAACTTTTCCACTAAAGATCTAAGAATGAATATCTGATCTACACAACTTCTTCCCTTCCTAAAGCCTCCCTGTTCTTCTCCAACTAATTCCTCTTTTCTTTCTCTAACTCTGTCAATAAGTATCCTACCATACACTTTTCCTATTATACTAAGAAGACAAATGCCCCTATGATTACCACACACTTCTTTTTCCCCTTTCCCTTTGTACAAGGGAATAATTATACCTGACTTCCAATCCTCCGGGACTCTACCTTCCTCCCAAGCCAATCTACACATCTTCCACATCCATTCTACTACAATCTCTCCCCCATGCTTCAGCATTTCACCATACACTCCATCAATTCCTGGGGCTTTCCCCGATTTAACTTTCTTCATTGCTTCCACAACTTCTATCCTACTGATTTTTTCCTGTCTTCTCACCTCCCTCCTTCTCCCAGCCATTCCCCAGCCACTTATACTCGCATTACTTCCATCCTGTATGTTCAACAATTCCTCAAAGTGTTCTCTTCATCTGCTCACTTTTTCTCCCTTCTACTAGTAATCTACCATTTTTATCTTTCACTCCCCTGCTAACCTCACTTCCACCCTGTCTTAGTCTCTTCACCTCTTTCCAGAACATTTTTACAGTCCCTCCACTTTACACTCAAATTCCTTCCAAATTCCTCATCCACTCTTTTCTTACTCTCTCTTACTAATCTTTTCACCTCCCTCTTTCTACATATAACTCTCTCTTCCGCCTCTCTACTTCTTCCACGCCCCTATTTCTCATCCATTCATTGTATGCTTTCTTCTTTTGTGCCACAGCCTGTCTCACCTCTTCAGTCCACCACGCTGTTCCTTGAACCCCACTCCGTCTTCTCTTCCTCCCACACACCACATCATATGCTGCACATATTTCTTCTGTAAATATCCTTCTGTACCCTCCCCTACAATATGTCTACCCCCGATGTATATATGCCTCCCCCCAATGCATACATGCCCCCACTAAACTTGCTGACCTAGCATGCTTTCCCAGGGCTTGCCTGGGAAGATGGCGCTACTGCGTCAGTTCAGAGCAGACACTCAAGAAGGGCAGACTATTTTGTTGTGAGCTCATAATAAACTCCTTAGCTAGCTGTTTGTACACGGAGTTTCTGTTATCAAAGTATTGCAAGTTACATTTGGTAGCAGCGGTGTTTCGGACCATCAGATTCTGACCACCTCCTAAAATATTTAGTGACACCAACAGATACACGACGTCTTGCATCTCACAGCCTCACCCTTCCTCAGTGCCTCTCGTGGTGTAATAACTGGCTGTGCTTCCGGGTGTACAATTTCTCTCACCACTGCTCACCTCTCAAACAACCCCACCCACACACCTTGTTCCTGCCCGCAAGTGTCACCATCGCCGACCTACGCACCTGTTTCACCTGTTCCCAGCACCTGTTCTGAACTCATCATAAATCCTGCCCCCACGGTGCCACGTATCACTGTCTGCCCACCGCCATTCTCTGAATGTGCAACTCAACAGGTCTACACCTGCCTTGTACCAACATCTGTCCTCACACCCCACCACCGGCCCCGACGCCGCCACACCCAGTCTTCACATGTGGTCTGAATTACGTGAGCCTCCTAGAACCGCCACTCCCTGCCGGTGACTCATCGCAGCATCTCTCCCCGTCTCGACTTAAGCCCAGCGAGAAGTTCCCCATCTTCTAAGACTCATCCAGCATATCGCTCCAGTCTCGTCCCCAGCCATGCTTCTTCTCCAATCAGTTGTCTCTCCACCGCCGCCCTGCCTCGCCCTGCCCCGCCCCGCCCCAGCCCCGCTACGCCCAGCCACACCTGCACGTCATACATCTCGTCAATCCTGTCTCTACTGTGTAACTATAGTATACCTTACCTTTCTATAGAGATTATCCTCGATTTTCTCTACAGATTGGATATTTTGTAAATATTCCATCTCATTTCCATTACCCCGTTTTCATCTTCACCTACATTATTTATTATCCATCTCATCCTTTGCCTTTTACTTAAACCCTCCATCCCCTCACCTTCATTCACCTACATTATTTATTATCCATCTCATCCTTTGCCTTTTACTTAAACCCTCCATCCCCTCACCTTCATTCGTTTTCACACCTACTCGTGTATTACATTCTCTCATCTTTATATTATACATTTCCACCTACATATCCATCTTCATCCTTCATCTCATCTTCCATTGCCGCATTAAATGTCATACTTTCCACATCAACCGCTTAACACCAGCCCTCTCGACCCGGAAACATCACCTGATCATACACCGTCTGCCGACTCTAACACGATCACTCACTTACGAAGTGGCAAAGAGTACCACCGCCCTGTACCTGAGACTTCCGCTTCACTTCCTGCAGAACCACTTACTACCCATCCTACACTCGTAAATCCAGATACCTCCTCCTCTACCCCTCCCTCTACACTCCCTTCTTCTTCCTCCCCTCCTTCCCCTATTGTTCACTCTCCTGCCTCACTTCATATCCCGTCTTGCTCGCCCTTAACTACCACTACCTTCTCTCTCTCCCACTCCTCTCCTACCGCCACTTCTGCACTTCCAGCCATGGCCACCCCTCCACAGTCTATCTATCTTGACAATGCCAATTGTCCCAAATTTACCGGGCAGGACCCAACTTGGTCTGTCTATGATTTCCTCAGAGAAGTCGAAACCGACATCCACAGTTGGCAGATCACCGATGAATCGCTCAAAATAGCCTACCTCATGGGTCGCTTGCACCACGGCAAATCGGACATCGGATCCGCAATCCGTGCAGGCCATTTCGATAGCATTACTACCTTTGCTGATTTTCGTAGGGAACTCATCAGCCTTTGTTGCCAGCATTCAAATACCGCATCTCTCATGGGATTCATTAATCTCCTAAACCAAATGGATGAGGACTTGAGGGTCCCAGCACAATATGCCAAGCTCCGCGAAGCTGCCGCCGCCATGAAAGCAACTAGTAGCGAGATGCTCCAATTACTGGTAGGCACGAAATGGTTAGAAGACAAAAATGGCATTCCAGTGATTTCACTCACCAACTTTGCTGACTTAATTGGTTACCTGAGATTCCTTCACTGGCTTATTCCTAAACAGCGAGAGCTAGCCTTGGAAATAAGTTTCAATCCAGGAGATAATATTATTCAGGTCACTAAAGCCATTCATGAAAGAACAGGTTCGAACTACACACGTCAGGGCACCACCCAAACCTTGGCCTCCTCAGTCTGTCACACCTCCACTACCCCAGACCAATCTCACTCCCATCCACCACACGCGGCAGACCTGCCACACATCGCTCTCCTACCGCAGGTCGTGATCAATCTAGCGTCCGACAGAACAATCTTCGATTCTTTGCTGGCACTGTGGTCATCCTGGACATCGAGAATCCAGTTGCGACCGTAAATACAGACGTCCTCACTCCCAAATCAGACAGCGTACGCCTTCCCACTCACGTCATGCAAAATGCAAATACCACAAATCCAGCACGACTCACACCACTGAGGAATGTCATTACCTCAACCACCAACAGTCGGGGGAGGCGCCGCGCCCGTATCAGACCAATATCACATAGAACCAGAAACCCAGCTCCCCATCCGCCATGTAGGTCCCATAACATCCTCGGGTTTAGTCATTCTCGGATGCAGTCATGACCTACCAACGTCATACTTCTTGGACACAGGATCTATGGTAAATCTGATCTCCGACAATTCCTTACATCTTATTCAACGACACCACAACCACGTCAGTTTCCTAGAACCACCAGACATTCGCCTATGTGGTGTCGAAGGCTCAGAGTTTAAGGTTAAGGGAAGAGTCACCCTAGAAGTCAAACTACACAGAGATTTGCCCCCTATCCCAATTGAATTTCATGTCATTAATGACTTGGAGTATCCCGCAGCTGCCCTTATTGGTTTCTCCACCATGGCACAACACTCCATTGCATTATTACCTGCCTGTGGTAGTATAGACATTTCTGGGTTCCCAGTATACAGTATGGAATGTCCCCCGTCCTGCTCTTACGATCAAATCAGTCCTTCAGTTACCTCTGTCCTGATCACTACCAAAAAGTCCAGACCAGCCCAAACCACCACTATCATCATCTGAGAATACAGAGATCATTCCCTTTACTGACTGCGAACAAGGACATAAATTCCTCAGTGTCTAATGATACATCCTCTCAGCCTTCGGAAATGGCTCTTACCTCCTCTCCCGACAACACTATCGCTGACTCAGACATGTCTCAGTTACCTACCTCACACAGTGTGAATGATCTTCTCCAACACACAGAGACGAAATGTGCAGTAACGAATACGTGCACAATTTTGTTACTGCATGAGTTCACCATAGTCTCTGTTTGTGTTGCCGGTGTGAAAGAAGGAGTGGGCGTACTACCACTACCTGTGACGTGTTGTGTGAATGGCTTGACTTTATGAGTCAGCGTGGTGTACAGTCTTAGAGGACAGTTTATGCTACCTGTACTTGCTTAATGTCACAAATGCTCCACTAAAACTCAAAAGTGGTGTAAAGATTGGAGACTTCCTAGTATACCCAGTGGCCGTAAAGGTGTGCCAAGATTCCTCAATTCCTACTATTCAGACTGATGATAGTATGCCAGTCGGTGTATGTACTATTAACTCTACGGGATCTGCGCCGATATATTCACCCGATATGCTCTCACATCTCACTTGCACGGATTTCCCAGAAAATACGCCTCAACTCCTCGACCTTCTGACCTCGTACAGAAATGAGGTTGCCTTACCCGGTGAACCGATGGGTAGAACAGACCTTGTCAAACATACGATTGAACTACTACCAGGAACTCAGCCGATTTGCATACCAGCGTATCGATTTCCTCACAGCAAGAGAAAGCAGACAGATCAAATGGTACAGAACACGTTAGACCAGGACATTATTGAACCCTCCGTCAGTCCATGGAATAGCCCACTTTTCTTAGTACCAAAGAAGGACGGCAACTTTAGACCAGTAGTCAACTATCGTAAGGTCAATTCTGTCACCATTCCAGACTGTTTCCGTTACCCGTCCTCACTGAATTGCTAGAATCCCTTGGTGAAAATAACGTAGTCTTTTCATCTTTAGACCTCCTCAGCGGGTACTGGCAGGTCGAAATCGAAGAGTCCTCTCGCCCAGTTACAGCCTTTCAGCACTCCTTCCGGACATTTTCAGTTTAAAAGACTCCCTTTTGGTCTGAGAAATGCTCCTTCCGTGTTCATGCGACTTATCCATTCAGTCTTCAGCGGTATGATGGGACACTTTCTTTTTGCTTACCTAGATGATATCATTGTTGTGAGTAAATCCAGCCCTGACCATTTTACCAAGCTCCAGCAAGTCTTTGAACGCCTTCAGCTCGCAGGCCTGAAAATTGATCTCAGTAAATGTGACTTCCTGCAAAAGGAAATCAAATTCCTAGGCCATGTCATAGATGCACCAGGCATTCATACTAATGAGGATAAAACTAAAGCAATTATTAACTTCCCAGAACCTACCACTACCGAACCTGCACGAAGTTTCCTGGGCCTCAGTGGCTATTATTGTAGATTCATACGAGATTATGCGAAGATCGCCGCTCCTCTGACCGACTTACTCAAGCAGAATGTGCCCTTTGTTTGGACTAACGACCAGTCACAGGCTTTCCAAAAGCTAAAGACAGCTCTTGTAAATGCCCCTGTTCTAGCGTTCCCTAATTATACAAAACCCTTTCTTCTCTGCACGGACGCATCAGGCACTGGACTTGGTGCCGTTTTGATACAACTCAATGAAGCATCAAGGAAACGCGTAATAGCATATGCTAATCGCACCCTTACAACTGCTGAACGTAACTACAGTGTCACAGATCTCAAAGCGCTAGCGGTAGTCTGGTCTTTGAAACATTTAAGAGATATAGTCTATGGTTATCCAGTGCATATCCAAACAGACCACCTTCCACTATGTGATTTGTTCAAGAACCGCAACCTAACAGGTAGGCTAGCTAGATGGTCAGTCATCATCCAGGACTTTAATCCCACTTTTCAATATGTACCAGGCAAGTTGAATGTAGTCGCAGACGCACTCTTACGTCATGTAGCAGCAGCTATAACATCACTGCAGCCTGAAGTAACTAATAACACTACACTAAAGTCAGAAGTTGTTCGAAACTTTCAGTGCCAAGAGCCCATGTGGTACAAAGTCATTTATTTCCTAGAATCTGGCGATGCCTTGACCTTACCTACTCTGCCAGTATCACTAGATGAGTTCATGCTAGATGATGATCTCTTGTACAGGAAAACACTACTAACAGGCAAAGACATGCCCAAACGCGAAGTACGCCAACTTGTTGTCCCCACTGCCCTGATACCAACGGTTCTTCACTTTGTTCATAATACCCCTCAGGCTTCCCATCCAGGTAAAGACCGATGCTTGCGCCAAGCACGTCTCAAGTACTATCGGCCAACCATGCGCCGCGATATCAATACCCACTGTGACTCTTGCCTCTCCTGCCACCGCCACAAAGGATCAACGGACTTACCTGCACCACTCTTGCAATACCCAATCCCGTCACGACCATGGGAAACTGTCTCAATCGATCTCTTAAAACTACCTCTCACGGAATCCGGCAGTGAGTACTTGTTCGTAGCGGTCGACCACTTCTCCCGCTACTGTGTCTTCGTACCCCTCTCCGACAAGATCGCGAAGAGCATTGCACGTGCCTTTGTAGATCATGTAATTTGCCCGTTCAGTACCCCTCATACCATTCTTACTGACAATGTTACAGAGTTCAACAATAGCCTTCTAGATGAGACCTGTCGCCGCTTTCATATCAGTAAGTGCAATGTCGTTCCTAACCATCCGGCTTCCAATGGCCTTGTAGAACGCCACAACCGAAAAATCTTAGAGTGCCTTCGACATCTAGGCTCCCATAGTTCGTCCTGGGATGACTGGATTCCCCAAGTGGCATCCTCAATCAATAGCTCCATCAGTGCATCCATTGCTGTCCATTGCTGAATCTCCCTTCTTCGTCCTCTTTGGTTTTGACAAGGACCTCCCATACTCTCTCTTATCCTCAAAGCCAGAACCCATCTACAACATGGATGATTATGTTAAACTAAAATTGGCCAACTTCCAGACAATCCACCAGTATGTCCAGTCCACTTTGGCTTCCTCTCAGGAGGACATGCTGCAGCGCCAACATAAATTCGCCTCTCCTTTCAATATCAATGTAGGCGATCTTGTCTTTGCTCATTCCCATATGCGTTCCTCTAAGTTGGATGACAAATTCATAGGGCCCCACCGTGTCCTCACTCAACAAGGCAATAAATTTCACCTCCAGGACCTGTCCACTAAGGACACCAGATGGGTCCACGTCGATGACTTAAAGCGAGCACCCCGTGGCCTCGTGTTGGAAGAGTCACTTACACAACCTCCTGACCCCCCTTCCCCTCCACACATCCCTCCGTCTACTCCATCTCCACCTATCCCTCAGTCTCCTTCATCTACACCTACACCTACCCATTCCTCAACCAATCAATATCGGTCCAAACTGCACTCTGCCCATCAACCTTTTCGAGACCTCTCCCATTAACTCTATACTGATTTTCTAGGTACAATGTTAGCGGTTTACTTGCTGGCAGTGCTGACCCTCCTGGGGTCTGGGTCGGGTCAGGACGATGGTGGAGTACGTCCCGGGGCCTTGGTCGTCTCAGGAGGCGAGGTAATGCTTATCAACGAACTAGTCTCCCTGCGCTACGATCTTGTGCCCCTGGCCGACGTAGCCATTGCCCTACCTGCCTACGCGCACCAGCTCCACGGAATCAAGACCCATCTCACGGCCATCATGGGGACACACAACCCAAATCAGTATCTCTATAACCTTTTCCTACCACTCTCCTGGCAATTGCAATACATAAGTAACAGATTCAATGAGCTCAATGACACATTTTCCACTCAGACACCCATTGGTCGTTCTCATGTGAAACACGGTCTCTTCGACTTCGGCGGTGAGATTCTGAGTGGTTTGTTTGGCATTGCTACAGCCCGTGACATTTCTGGCTTCAAATCTGATCTCGCTCATTTAGCTTCAGCCCTAGAATCCCAACGCTGAGTCATCAAAATCCAACACACTATGTTACAGAAGCTTACGACCCACCTAAATGAAGTCATGTCCACTCTAAACAACTTGACCGATATCTTACAACGACACCTTTCAGATCTTAACGTTATCTCTCAGTTCTTCTACCTCAAACTCAACATGGATAATCTCCAATTGGCCACTGACTCTCTCCTGTCTCAAGTCTCTACCTTGGTTCGTATCCAGGTCGATGTTATAAATGGACGTGTCACTGCCGACTTAGTACCTGTCTCAGCTCTCCGTTCTGTCCTGGAATGGGCTCACTCCACCTTCAGTCTATCCCCAGTCCTCCCCTACTCCTCCCTTGAATATTATTATCCTGTTCTCGAAGCCACTCTTCTCACCAAATACGTCGTCGTCCATATTCCTCTCCATTCTGCCATAACCTTTAACCTTTTCCACATCATTCCCTTCCCTTTCCGCCTCAACAACTTGTTCCAAGTATCTGTTCCTTCAGAATACTTCCTCCTCTCCCATGATCATCTTTCAGTTGCCTTCCTTTCTTCCACAGACCTCCAGAAATGTTCCTCCCTAACTCCGACCTCTCGTCTCTGTGCTGCCCACCTTTTTGCTATCTTCTCAAGCAGCGCTACACCCTGTGAGTCTGCTTTAGTTCGCAACCATTCCATCTACTCAGCCTGTTCCTTTGTACCAGCTCCTGAACTCCCAGTCCACCATGCTCACCTCAACCATGTCCAGTACTTCTTCTTTGCTGTTCCCATCTGTCAATCATGTGTCCTGGTTCTTCAGTTCGATCCATCCCCGCTAGTGGTCTCTACAAAGCACCAGACTATTGTACCGTCAAATCAGAGTCCGTCATCACTTACGCCACTCGCTATCACCAAGCTGTCCGTAAACACTCCTATGACGTCTTTCAACCAATCGACATGCCTTCGACCCTACCATCTGCCAACATTACCATCACCTCCCCCAACTTGCGCATGCTAACATTCCTCAATGACAGTGACTTCATTATGGATCAATTTTCTCTGGCCTTCAGCCGTTCCTGGATTCATCCAACAGTTGTATTTCCCCCTGTGGTTATCGCTTTCATAGGTTTTCTACTCATCATATGTGCAGTGCATTATTGTGTCAGGAAAATGGAATGCCGACTCCAAGAAATCAGAGTCACTACAGGCATAGTACGCCCTACACGCGATGTAGAAACTTCCCGTACTTAGTGCCCTCACATTCAGTGACTACCAATGTTATCTGACAATTAACCAAACTGTGCCCGGAACTCTTCCTACTAGAACTTGATGGTATTTCTTTAATGCATTGTTGAGTGACAGTGTATCCTACAGAAACTAAAAGAAAAAAAAAATGAATGAAGAACAAAAGAACTCTCATATCTACTCCTTGTTTATCATGTATCAAAATATTATTGTATAATCCCCATTATATCTATGTATAACTTCGACCCTTACTGGACACATACCTATTAATCCTTGTATATCTTATATGTATATATCCTTCTAATTACCTCCCCTAAACATGGCCATGTCTCCCCTACAGCCCCTGTATCATACTAATCCCTTGTACAAACCTCCCCGACCCTGTCTTAGTAATATACTCAACCACCATATACCTCCTGGTGTCAGGAGACACCATCTCCGCTACCCGGGGGAGTAGTGTACCCCCCCCTACAATATGTCTACCCCCGATGTATATATGCCCCCCCTCCCAATGCATACATGCCCCCACTAAACTTGCTGACCTAGCACGCTTTCCCAGGGCTTGCCTGGGAAGACGGCGCTACCGCATCAGTTCAGAGCAGACACTCAAGAAGGGCAGACTATTTTGTTGTGAGCTCGTAATAAACTCCTTATCCAGCTGTTTGTACACGGAGTTTCTATCACCAAAGTATTGCAAGTTACACTGCACACACCTTGCACGTCCCCCATCTGCTCCAATTCATACTTGCCCAATTGTTCCTCCACTTCTCTCTTATACTCTGCCTTTTTCTCATCCACTTGTAACCTTTCCACTCTCCTTGCAACTATTCCTTCCTCTTGCTGCTGCTGCTGCTGCTGCTGCTACTGCTATTATTATTATTATTATTAGTGGTGGTGGTTGTGGTGGCGGTGGTGGTAATCTCATTTGAAACTTAAAATTCATAGCAGAATCAGTTGATTTAATTATTAGTATAAAACAAATTAAATATTAAATGACACACATACAAAAAAAAAAAAAAACAGCAGACTGTTTCATTATATCGTTTAATATTATGCAGAAATAAAAGTAAAACAAGCAGTCTTCCATTTAAATCAAAGTTAAATTTAAAGATCAAATAGTAATATAGCAGTTCTAGTAACATTAAATATAATATTCTTTTAAGACTACTATGGAAAGAAGCACTAGCACCAGGAAATAACAATAATATTAGTGCTGTGCTGCAGTATATAAACTTTTTAAATACCACGTCCATGTCACAGTACTGTTCTCCGTTCTCCATTAGGCAGGATAAGTGTGTCAGGTGCTCAGGTGCTACAAACTTGCTGCCGTGCATACCGTAGGCTGGGGCCTCTCTGTAGGAATGTGTTGGGGAATCACATCCCACCAGAAGTGGCTGGACCTTTTCCAGCATGGTAGGCAGCAGAATGCTGACATGGAAATTGATGAGGCAGTTACTGAAAAAATACATGATCACACTGACATGCATGGTGGTGAGAGACCCCATGGTGAAATGAGGGGTAGGAGTGGACGCCAAGATGCGAAGGGTATGGAAGTGTGGGGTGGGCTAAATAACCATGAGGAAGTGAATAATAGTGAAATAATGGATGAAGATTATCATGCAGAAGTGTATGACAGAAATGAAGCTCAGGATGAAGACCACCATGGATGACTGCATAAAAGGGAGAATCTTGCTGGTATTTTGCATCCCCAAAACGATCATGACACAAACAACCAGGAAGCAGAACAGCCTCACTGACCTAGGCACGAAGGTTATCCTACATACTGGATGGGCAAATCCAGAGAAAGTTCAGCAACCTCGGTGAACACCACATATAATGAAATTGTTGGTTCGACATCAACTAACATTTTTGAATCTCACTTTTGCAATGCAACAACTGACGTGATCAAAGAAATCAGTCTCCTAATAGCAAATTACAAAACTAACTCACCCACTGCCTCATTCCTTCTTAAGGTCCTTACACTGATGCATCTCCTCATTAACAAGACCCACCCAAGACCAACATAACAGAAAGTATTAAGGTCATCCAAAGGTGGGTTGAAAGATGAAAGAGACGAAATTGACAACCTATTTGAGGAAGCAAGGGCCTAACAGATGAGAATAAGCAATCCAGTCAGAAGAAACCAGAACATCAAAGACATGGCAAGGATTTCCGGTAACAAGATGAGGAAGATCTTGATGGCAACAAGATCCCTTTCAGCTGAATCATCAAATGGTGTACTTGGACCTGACACAAGAAACAATGCAACAACTGAAGGAAATACACCTGACTGCAAGATATGGAAGTTCCCAGTCAAAGTTTGACAGGAATTACACTCCACCCAATCCTGTTTTATATGATAGGATAACTAGAGATAGTGTGGAGGAAGGCAATGCACACACAAGGAGGGGCACGACTATCAGGCCTGGATGAAAAATCTTGGAAGGCAATGTACAGGTTGAAAATAAATGCAAATAATATTTATGCACCTTGCACCGTAATATCCCAAGCTTTATACATTTACGTCGTAATATTATGTATTCGTTACACTGCTTCTGTATTTATTTTTTCAGTTGAACGATGATTCATAAGGCTAATATGCTACCAGTGAGTTCGCCTATATTTTTTTTATACTTATCCATATTTCAGAAAGAAAATATCATAGGTAGTTTATTTATTTATTTATTTATTTATTTTTATCGTAAGGCTCCCTAAAGAGAGCTAGAGCACTGTATGAATATGAAGGGGAGTCGGTTGCTCTGTGTTTTGGTTTGTCGGGAGCAAGGTTACGGCCTCTTGCCTGGAGCTTTCCTTCTCCTAACCTCATTATGAGTTAGTGCATCAACTTCTATTCCCCTAAAAGGTATTTTGATTGTATTGTGCCTATGTTAGTAATGTTTTGCAAGTTAAATCTGCCCTGGAAATTGTTAGATATGAGAAGAGTACAGAGCAGCTGTGTGTGAGGAGAGGCAGAAACAGTTGTTGCCAGTAGTTTGATGCCCTGGGATAAGGCCGGCCAGTTACGTACACCACCGTGACACTAATAACTGTTTTGTATTTATGAAATAAGGTGACGAATTCTTACCTTCTGCAGTGTCACCCCAACACCTATGGTTAGGGTGGTCAAAGGACAGCTACATTATCTAATTCCTTGAAATATTAGTATAAAAATTTTTATTTTTTCACGTTAAAGTATAATACTTTTATCTTAATACTTTGCTTGAAACAACCTGAAAGTTCCAACACCTTCAGAGGTGCAAGTCTTGGAACAAGTCTTGGAGTGAGTCTTGGTGTAAGTCTGAATAAAGTCTGGGAGTGGACGTCAACCAAGTTCTGGCAGAGTATTTTACTGCTGACACTAGGTCCAGTATGGCCATTGTCTGGTTTTTAAGAATTTTTCAAGTCTTGCCCACACCTGGAACAAGTCCAATCTCCCTGTTATCGTCTAGCATGTATGGCCAAGCAGTACATAAATTAAGGACCAACATCTACAGTAATGTGTTTCGTCGACCTCCAGCATGGCCCAACTTTCCTTCCCAGAAAATGCAATGGAAAATTATGAGAAGCCAAGATTGTGGAGATCAGTAAATTTAAGGGTCAAAGCTACCATGTATATCTTGTACCCTTCATCAAGTTATAGTGTGGACACCTCATTATATTAGATCCATTTATTATTCTGTTGTACAGTGTATGTATATTATCAGTTCTTAGAATATTTCATATACTCATAACCCTTCTTTAATTTAAATATACTGGTCACTTATTATTATTATTATTATTATTATTTTTGTTTCCATCAGTACATAGTGGTGATCAGTACAGCAGTAATCAGCATCATCAAGTTTGGGAAGGCAGCAACAGATCGGTGTAACATCATTCCCTCACTGGCGAGGATGCTGGCTTCAAGTCAATGCAACAACACTGAAGCACTGACGGCATGCAGACTAATTCCCCTTGATAAGAATCCTGGATTTAGGCCCATCTGGGTAGATGAAGTCTTAAGGTGGATTATAGGAAAATGCATCATGGAAGTAGCGAAAGATGATGTTAAGCAGGCAGTTGGCAACCTTCAAGCGTGTGCAGGCCAGCAGGCAGGTGATGAGGGAGCAGTTCGCTCCATGGAAAATTATTGACTGTAGCACCAGTCAAGCAGGGCAGAACTCCCAAGATGCATGGGAAGATGACGGGGAGAGCTGGACCTCCCATTTCATCAGCTCTAGGGAATAGTTCCTGAACATCCCCTTTTGCTGAACATTTTTAGTGTTTCAGTAACACAGAGTAGCCCAGCATGCCCTCCAGTACAAGTTTCTCTAACTTTCAACGCCAAACTACATGCACAGTACACATTACATTTCCTTTTCACAATAAAAAAAAAAAAATGGCATCAAATACCCAAGCCTCAGAGTCCCCAGGGGGAGGACTATAAATGCCCCCACCATCCGCCCCTCTCCCAGTGACGACTCTTTGAGCTGCCTGGCACCACTATCTGACTCACTTTTTCATTTCTGCAACATTTGCGGCCTTTCCTCTAACTTTCTCTCTGTTGAGCACCACCTCTCCTCCTCTAAACCTCACCTTCTCTTCTTAACTGAGACTCAGCTGTCTGAGGCAACTGATGGCAAACCCTTCTCTGGATCCTCCTACTTTCTCTATACTCATTTCAAAGCCAAAGGTAGCTGTTGTGTATATGTACGCAACGACTTATCTTGCTCTCATGTTCCTGAAATAGATTCTTCGGAATTCCCTACTCTCTGACTTCGGCTTTCCCGTCATTCTCAGACTAAATATGTCTGTGCTGTTAAATGATCCGCAAATTCTACTGATTATGCAAAATTCTTCGACTATCTTACTTCTACAATGGAACACATTCTATCCATTTCTCCTTTCTCTGAAATCTCCATTCTAGGAGATTTCAGGGTTCACCACCACCTTTGGCTCTCACCTCCATTCATTGATCCACCTGGTGAACAAACCTACATCTTTTCTATCCTTAATGACCTAGAGCAGCTTTTACAGCACCTTACTCGTATCCGTGACGGCCTTGGAGAGAGCTCGACATACTTGATCTCTTCCTTACAACTAATCCTTCTGCCTACACTGTTAATCTTTCCCACCGTTGGGCCCGTCCTATCACAACCTTATTACCTTAACCTGTCCTATAGCTCTGGTATGGCCTGTGGATCCTCCAAAAAAAAAAGTCGACTGTGGCACTTCAGAGCTGCAAATTGGGAGGTCCTTAGGCAGTACTTCTTTGATTTTCCCTGGAATGGTTATTTCTTCCACGGCGGAGAGCCATCTGAGTGTGCCTTGCGCATTATGGAGGTTATTCTTTCGGACATGCAAGCATTCATTTCTTTCTCATATTCTTTGACTAATGCAAGAAAGCCTTGGTTTAATCACGCATGTTCTAATGCTGTCCACGACAAGGAGAGGGCCAATAACAGGTACCTGAGCCAGTCCACCCTAGAAGCACAATTATTTTAAGTTTCTTCTCGGAATCATGCTAAGTATTGTCTTTGCTCTGCTAAAAATAATTTCATCCATACTAAATGCTCTCAACTCTCCAACCCAAACTCTTCCCGCTCCTTCTGGCACCTTGTCCAAAACCTTTCTAACAGCTTTACCCCATCATCCTTCCCTCCTCTGTTCTACTTTGATGGCTCTGTAGCTATTTCTTCTGCTGATAAAGCAGATCTCTTTGCTCAGACTTTCTCCTCCAATTCCACCTTAGACTGTTCTGGTGCTGTTCCTCCATCACTTCCCCCCTCAGACTTCCTCATGGCTGACATTAAAATTTCTTCAGCCGATGAATTTTCTGCCATCACTGGCCTCAATACTAATAAGGCATATGGGCCTGATGGAGTCCCTCCTGTTGTCCTCAAGAACTGTGCTTCTGTGCTTACACCCTGCCTAGGTAAACTTTTTCACCTTTGTCTGTCAACCTATACCTTTCCTTCTTGCTGTAAGTTTGCCCTCATTCAGCTAGTTCCAAAGAAGGGTGACCATTCCCAACCCTCTACCTATCGTCCAATTGCTTTAACATCCTGTGTCTCAAAAGTTTTTGAGACTATTCTTAACAGAAAACTTTAAAAGTATCTTTCTTATCACAACCTTCTTTCTGATCGTCAATATGGGTTCCGTCAGGGACTCTCTACTGGCGATTTTCTCACCTGCCTTTCAGACTCCTGGTCATCCTCCTTTCGGGACTTTGGCAAAAGCTTTGCCATTGCACTTGACATCTCAAAGGCTTTCGATCGAGTCTGGCATAAATCTTAATTTCCAAACTGCCCTCTTACGGTTTCAATCCTTCTAATGTGCTTCCATCTATAGCTTCCTTTCTGGTCGTTCTATAGCTGCTGTTGTAGACGGCCATCGTCCTTCTGCTAGATATATCAACAACGGTTCCTCAGGACTCTGTGGTATCACCACCTCTCTTCCTTTTATGCATCAGTGATCTTCTAAGCTGTACATCTAATCCCATCCACTTGTACGCTGATGACTCCACCCTTCACCTTTCCATTCAGTTCCAGCAACGTCCATCTCAGCAGTTACTGCAACAGACAAAGGATGAGGCTTTGGCCCACCTGATGTCTGACTTGGCTCATATCTCTGACTGAGGTAAGAATAATCTTGTTGTTTTTAAGGTATCATAGACTCAGTTTTTACACCTGACATCTCGACAAAATCTTCCACAGGAGTACTGACTAATGTTTAATATTATCTAGCTCAATCTTCCATCATCATTGAACATGCTTGAGGTTTCATTCATTCATCATATTACTTCCCTTGTAAAAGCTGCTTCCAAGAGATTATTTTTTTATCCAAGAAAGAAGGAACCAAAGGCTGGAGCCCGCAAACTGTTCCTTCCAAGAAAAAAACAAAAACAATACAAAAGAGAGCCAAATTCAAGATACGTTCATTTCGAGATGCCTGGACACACTGCGTTTGAAAGACTGGGAGTCATAGGAAGAAGGATATACAGACAGTGGGAGACAGTTCCAGAGTTGACCTGTTGCACAAATGAAGGACTGTGTGTAACGGTTAACTCATGCATTGGAGAGTTGAACAGAAAAAGGATGAGAGTTTGTTGGTAGATAGGTGCTATGCACCCTTTGTAGAGGTGGAGGGATGCAAGCAGACAGTTCAGAGGAGTAGTGACCATTGAAGTAGCGATAGAAAAGAGATACAGATACAACAGTGCAGCGAAGAGACAGAGGTTGAAGGGAGCCTGTAAGTCGGAGGAGAGTTGATGAGACGAAAAGCCTTTGACTCCTTACAATTGAGAAGAGCTGTATGTGGGGAGCCTCCCCACTCATGAGAGTTGTACTCTTAACAGGGACGAATAAAACCTGTGTATAAAGTCAACAAGTGTGCTGGGGTAAAGAAGGTATGGAGTCGGCTTAGCACACCTAATCTCTTGCAAGCAGATTTTACAAGAGATGCAATATGATCTTTCCAAGATAAATCCCGAGTGAAAGAAATCCTAGGCATGTTCTAGGATGATGCAGGATTGAGCTGAACATTATCAAACATTAGTGGGTATTCCTGTGGATGATTCTGTCGGGTTGATAGGTGTAAAAACTAAGTTTTTGATGCATTAAAAACAAGATTATTTTTACCCCAGTCAGAAATACGAGTCAAGTCAGACATTAGGTATGCCATAGCCTCATCCCTTGTTTGTTGAAGTATTTGTTGAAATGGACATTGTGGGAATCGAATGGAAAGGTGAAGGGTGGAATCATCAGTGTACGAGTGGATAGAGTTAGATGTACAGCTTAGAAGGTCATTTATGAATAAGAGGAAGAGAGTTGGTGATAGGGCAGAGCCCTGGGGAACACCACTGTTGATAGATGTAAGCAAAGAACAATGGCCGTCTGGAACAGCGGCTATAGAACGACCAGAAAGAAGCTATAGATGAAGGCACAGATAGAAGGATAGAAACCGTAAGAGGGCAGTTTGGAAATTAAAGATTTATGCCAGACTCGATCGAAAACCTTTGAAATATCAAGTGCAATGGCAAAGCTTAAGCCAAAGTCCCGAAAGGAGGATGACCAGGAGTCTGAAAGGTAAGTGATAAGATCACCAGTGGAGCGTCCCTGACGGAACCCATACTGACGATCAGAAAGAGGGTTGTGATAGGAAAGAAGTTTTAAAATTTGTTCTATTAAGAACTGACTGAAAAACTTTGTAGACACAGGATGTTAAAGCAATCTGACGATAGTTAGAGGGTTGAGAATGGGCACCCTTCTTTGAGACTAGCTGAATGAGAGCAAACTTCCAGCAAGAAGGAGAGGTACAAGTTGACAGACAAAGGCAAGAGTTTACCTAGGCAAGGTGTAAGCACTGAAGCATACTTCCTCAGGACAACAGGAGGGACTCCATCAGGTCCATATGCCATGTTAGTTTTGAGGCCAGTGATGGCAGAAAATACATCAGCTAAAGAAATTTTAATTTCAGCCATAAGGAAGTCTGAGGGGGGAAGTAATGGAGGAACAGTACCGGAATTGTCTAAGATGGAATTGGAGGAGAAAGTCTGAGCGAAGAGATCTGCTTTATCAGTAGATGAAATAGCTACAGAGCCATCAGAAGAGAAAAGAGATGGGAAGGATGATTAGGTAAAGTTGTTAGAAAGGTTTCTGGCAAGGCGCCAGAAGGAGCGGGAAGAATTCGAGTTCGAGAGTTTAGAGCATTTAGTAAGGATTAAATTATTTTTAGCAAAGCGAAAAACAGACAGCACAATTCCGAGCAGAAACATAAACAAGATGTGCTTCTACGGTGGGTTGGCTCTGGTACCTTTTATAGGCTCTCTCCTTGTTGTGGACAGCATTAGAACAAGAGTGATTAAACCAATGCTCTTTTGCATTAGTCAAAGGATATGAGATGGGAATGTATGCTTCCATACCCGAGAGAATAATCTCCGTAATGTGCAAGGTACACTCAGATAGCTTCCGGCCATGGAAGCAATAATCATTCCATGGGAAATCAAAGAAGTACTGCCTGAGGGCCTCCCAATATGCAGCTCCAAAGTTGCACAGATGACATTTCTTTGGAGAATCCACAGGCCATAACGGAGCGATAGGACAGGTTAAGGTAATAAGGTTGTGATCGGAGGAGCCCAATGGCGAGGAAAGATTAACAGTGTATGCAGAAGGATTAGTTGTAAGGAAGAGGTCAGGTATGTTGGAGCTCTCTCCAAGGCAGTCAGGGATATGGGTAGGGTGCTGTACAAGCTGCTCTTGGTCATTAAGGATAGAAAAGATGTAGGCTTGTTCACCAGGTGGATCAGTGAAAGGAGACGAGAGCCAAAGGTGGCGGGGAAAATTGAAATCTCCTAGAATGGAGATTTCAGAGAAAGGAGAAATGGATAGAATGTGTTCCACTGTAGAAGTAAGATAGTCGAAGAATTTTCCAGTCAGTAAAACTGCGAGATAAGTAAACAGCACAGACATATTTAGTCAGAGAATGACAAAAAACCGAAGCCAGAGAGTAGATAATTCAGAAGAATCAAGTTCAGGAACATGAGAGCAAGCTAAATCGTTGCATACATATACACAACAGCCACCTTTGGCTTGGAAATGAGTATAGAGAAAGTAGGAGGAAACGGGAAAGGGTTTGCTGTCAGTTGCCTCAGACAACTGAGTCACTGTCAAGAAGAAAAGATGAGGTTTAGAGGAGAGGTGGTGTTCGACAGAGAGAAAGTTAGAGGAATGGCCGCAAATGTTGCGGAAATGAAATAAGTCATTCATTGGTTCCAGGCATCTCTCTGAGTCATCCCCAGGAGAGGGGCGGATGGTGGGGAAATTTATGGTCCCCCCCCGGAGACTCCTAGGCCTGATTATTAATGCCATTTTTTCTTTTTTTAATTTTGACAAGGAAGTGTAGTGTGTACTGTGCATGTAATTTGGTGTTGAAAGTTAGAGAAACATGTATTGGAGAGCATGCTGGCCTACTCTCTGTGTTACTGAAACACTGAAAAAGTTCAGCAAAGGGGGTTGGTCAGGAACTAGTCCTGAGGGCTGATGAAACGGGAGCTCTAACTTTCCCTGTCATCAGCTTTCCATCCACCTTGGGAATACTGCCCCGGTCGAATGGTGGAAGATTCTACTCCTAAGGTATATTAATCCAACTCCGTACCTTCTTTACCCCTGCACAGATGTTGATTTTATACACTGGTTTTATTAATCCATGTAGAGTACAACTCTCATGTATGGGGAGACTCCCCACATACAGTTCTTCACAATAGGGTGGAGTCAAAGGCTTTTTGTCTCATTAACTCATCTCGTCTTACTGGCTCCCTTCAATTTTTGTGTCTTCACTACACTGTTGCATCTTTATCTCTTTCCTGTCGCTACTTCAAGGGTCACTGCTCCTCGGAACTATCTGCTTGCCTCCCTCCACCCTTACGACGGGTGCATAGCACCAATCTACCAACAAACTCTCATCCCTTTTCTGTCCAACTTTCAAATGCAAGAGTTAACCATTACTCCCAATCCTTCACTTATGCAACAAGTTAACTCTGGAACTGTCTCCTACTGTCTGTATTTTCTACTTCCTATGATCTTCAGTCTTTCAAATGCAGCGTGCCCAGGCATCTCGAAATGAACAGATGTTGAATTTGGCTCTGTTTTGTATTGTTTTTATTTTTTTCTTGGAAGGAAAGTTTGCGGGCTCTTTGCCTTTGGTTCCTTCTTCCTTGCATTAAAAAAAAAATGCAATATTGTTCATTGGTGCCTCAAACGCATTCAATTCCATCAGTCGAAAGGCAAAGCTGCACAGCATAAAAATCAAATACCCTGAATACCCTGTATTTGCCCAGTATGTGGAAATGACCTACAAAGAACCAGCAAAAATTTACATTGTGGGTATGAGAGATGCTCATGATGTCGGTGTTATTCAATCCACAAAAGGAATTCCAAAGGGGAACCCCGTTGTCATGGCTATTTACATCCTGGCTATGACAGAGCTGCAACAAGAGATCAAATATGAGGCCATCAATGTAAAACAAGTAGCCTATAAAGACGATATCGCAGGGGCTGGCAAGGTGGAAGATGTGAGTAAAGTGTCTAACCTCATAACATCTCACGGTCTTGAAATACACTACTGTAGGTTATTACCCTAATGTCAGTAAGTCCATCTTGATCATGAAACCAGCTTACCATCAAGATGCAAGGAAGCCTTCAAAGACACAAATGTGATAGTGACAAAAGAAGGTCAGATGCATTTAGGTGCAGTGGTAGGAACTGAAGAATTCAAAGGCAAATATGTGAGTTATAAGGTAATGACATTGGTAGATGAAATACAAGAACTATCAAGCCATACAAAAAAACAACCCCATGCAATTTACAATGCATTTGTGTATGGTACAAAGCAGAAATGAACCTTCAAGAGCTGCTGCTGCAACCGCTGGAGGATGCTAGTAGCAAATTATTCCTCCCATCACTTGCCAATGGCCACATCCCCACACCAGAAGAAAGGGATCTTCTAGCACTGCCACCCAGGATTGGAAGCCTGGGTATTATAAAGCCAACAGCTATGGCAGGCAATGAACATAGAAATTCACTTGTAATCGTTGCATCATTCTCACAGAAGATTTGTGCGAGGTTGAGAAGGGCGAAATTTACCAACAACGGCAGAAAGATAAGATACACATAAGCTAAGAGTGAGAAGCAAGGCAAAAGGATCAGCTGCAACACATAACCAAATATCATACATAAGACCAGAGCAGAAGTTAAAATGGCACAGAAGGTAGGAGCATCAAAATGGCTGACAATCCTGTGTCTCAAGGCAAAAAGCTTCCACTTCAACAAACAAGAATTTACTGATGCCATAGCCTTGAGATATGGGTAGCCAATATAGAACCTACCCCAACAGTGTACCTGTGGCAGTGACTTCAATGGTTTGCAACAAGGGAGGTTTTGTGTGCTTTCGACATGATATACGTGATCTCAGTGCAAAAATGTTACAGGAATTATGTAATGATGTCAAAAATGAGCCAGCTCTGCTCCCTCTAGACGATGAATACTTCATCCACAGAACGGCAAACATATCAAATGATTCAAGAGTTTTCTTTTATGCGAAGAAGAAGGAACCAAAGGCCAGGAGCCCGCAAACTGTTCCTTCCAAGAAAAAAACAAAAACAAAAGTGAGCCAAATTCAAGATCTGTTCATTTAGAGATGCCTGGACACACTGCGTTTGAAAGACTGGAGATCATAGGAAGATGGAAATACAGACAGAGGGAGACAGTTCCAGAGTTGACCTGTTGCATAAATGAAGGATGGGAGTAACTGTTAACTCTTGCATTAGAGAGTTGGACAGAAAAGGGATGAGAGTTTGTCGCTAGACGGGTGCAATGTGCCCGTTGAAGAGGTGGAGGGATGCAAGCAGACAGTTCAGAGGAGCAGTGACCATGGAAGTAGCGATAGAAATGAGGTAAAGAGGCAACAGTGCGGAGAACAGACAAAAGTTGAAGGGGGCCAGTAAGTCGGAGGAGAGCTGATGAGACGAAAAGCCTTTGACTCCACCCTATTGAGAAGAGCTGTATGTGGGGAACCTCCCCACACATGAGAGTTGTACTCTACACGGGCAAATAAAACCCGTGTACAAAGTCAACAACTGTGCAGGGGTAGAGAAAGTATGGAGTCGGCTTAGCGCACCTAATCTCTTGGAAGCTGATTTTACAAGAGATGTAATATGATTTTTCCAAGATAAATCCCGAGTGAATGAAACCCAAAGCATGTTCAAGGATGATGCAAGCTTGAGCTGGATATTATTAAATATTAGTGGGTACTCCTGTGGAAGATTCTGCTGGGTATCAGTGCTTGTGGTTTCTGGACACACGGGCAGAGGGCTTTCTTTGACATTAGGATATTCGACCCTATCGCAGCATATCACCACGAACTCTCTCTCAAGGTTGCACACAAGAAGAATGAAAAAAAAAAAAAAAACTATCAAGAAAGGATCCAACATGTAGATCACGGTCGATTCACTCCTTTTGTCTTTACGTTCTGTGGGATGGATCCAGAGGCAGGAGATTCCACTCGAGACTGGTAGATGTTCTTTCTCAGAGGAAATAACAACAAAGTTCTGTTATGGCCTGGATGAGATGTCGACTGTCATTTCCCTTGTGAGGGCTACACTCCTATGTCTCAGGGGCGCAAAATCATCAGCCCTCAGGCCTGTCTCGCTGGCGGATATAAGAAAGAATAGAATAGTATAAGCAGTAGTATATGGTTAGTAACCACAGTCGTTGGCATCTTGAGGGCAAAGGATTATAATAAAATAAAGATTAATGTTAACCTTCATATTACAACACCAAGTTGTTAACTGTATTATGAAGCTTGGTTTTCTTCACAATATAATTCCCAAATGGATGGAGGTGATTTGAAAAAAAAAAGTAATTGTAGTAACTACTACTAGTAGTAGTACCAGTTGAAGAAGAAGTAGTAGTAGTAGTAGTAGTAGTAGTAGTAGTAGTAGTAGTCGTAGTAGCAGTAGAAGAAGAAATAGTAATAGCAGCTGCAGCAGCAGCTGCAGCAATAGTAGTAAGTGTAGTGGTAGTAGCAGTAGTAAAAGAAATAATAGTAGTAGTAGTAGGCCACTAATGTAAAACAGGTAGCCTATGCAGATGATCTCACGGGTGCTGGCAAGGTGGAAGATGTGAGGAACTGGTGAGACCTTGTAACATCTCATGGCCCTGAAATAGGTTACTACCCTAACGCAAGTAAGTCCATCTTGATCGTGAAACCAGCTTACTATCAAGATGCACAGGAAGTCTTTAGAGGCACAAACGTAATAGTGACCAAGGAAGGTCAGAGGCATCTAGGTGCTGTGATCAGAACTAAGGAATTCAAAGACAAATATGTGAGTGATAAGATAAAGACATGGGCAGAAATTCATGTATTATCCAGCCACGCAAAAACCGAACTCCATGCAGCACACAGTGCATTTACCTATGATGTAAAGCACAAGTGGACCTTCGTGATAAGGACCATACCAGACATCGAGTTGCTGCTACAACCACTGGGGGATGCTATCAGGGACTCATTCCTCCCATTTATAACCAATGGCCACATCCCATCACAAGAGAGGGACCTTCTAGCACTACCACCCAGGATGGGAGGCCTTGGCATTATAAATCCAGCATCCGTGGCAAGCTACGAACACAGAAATTCGCTCAGGCTCACCGAATCCTTGTCACAGAAGATTTGTGCCCAGGCTGAGATGAGTGAAATCGACCACCAAAGGCAGAAAGACATAAAGACACAGATAAGCAAGGAGCGTGAAGCAAGACAAAAGGGGTAGCTACAGCACATAATCGAACATCTAACACCAGACGAGTGCAGAAGAGTTGAAATTGCACAGGAGGTTGGGGCATTGAACTGGCTGACAACCCTGCCTCTCAAGGCAAAAAGCTTCCACCACAGATGTGGTGGAGGAAGGTTGTGCTGCTCTCTCAGCTGTGCCAACCCTTACATTTTTCCACCATGGACAAAGAAGAGATACTAGCACTTTTGGCTAAACAAAAACAGGAAAGTGATAATGAAATTGCCAGAGTTAAACAAGATATGAAAAACCACCAGAAGCACTATGAGCAAAAATTAATGGAAGTAACTCACAGCATGGAATATACTCAAAATCAACTGCTCGATCTGGAAACTAAACTGAACAATGAAACAACTGTAAAACGAGACCTCATTACCCAAGTGAAGCAACTGACCAACGATAACAACAAATGTAAGCAACAACACGGTGAGGTCTCCCAACGGCTCGACTATTTGGACGATCAAAGATGTAGAAACAATCTTCGCTTCACTGGGATCGCAGAAGAGCCAGGCGAAACATGGGAGCAGTGTCAGCGCAAAGTGGAACTCATATTGTCGAAGCATCTAAACATCAGTGCGAAATTTGACAGAGCTCACCGAATTGGAAAACCTTCAAACAAACAGAGGGACATTGTTGCAAGGTTTTCCCAGTATTCAGACAGAGAGCAAGTGCTACGGAACCGGAAGAAATTGAAGGGGACAAGCATTTATATTAATGAGGATCTATGTCCTGGATCACTAAAGGCTCGTCGTTCACAGATGTCTGCCTACCACGAAGCCAGAAAGCAGGGAAAATTTGTCTATTTCAACTACAGGACTCTGGTGGTCCGGGACCGACGCAAGTATAATCAAACTCTTCAGGCTGTCCCCTCTCAGTTTGCCCTGCCGACCCCAGTCTCACCCAGGCCCCGTTGCCCTACAACACCCCAACGTAAGCAATGGCACCACATCCCATCCCCTCAGGAACGGACCACGAAGGAAGGAACTCCAACTTTACCTCAACGATTGAACACTCCCGTTTCACCTACTAAGTTACCATCACCATTTAAGCAGTTGACACACTCTCGCCAGCCAACCACCCCAAGTCGTGCTAATAAAGTCAGCACAACGGCCGCCAAAACAAAGGAGAGTAGTGTCAATAAGCGAAAGGCCAGAGAAACTTACTCAGACGACGCAGAAGGGGCAGTTGATGGAGCTGACCCTGGGATTGCCTCACCACCTAAAACAAGACAAACTAGAAGCAGGTTAGGTATAAACAGGTCCTAAAATTTTGTAATGAGTAAAACCCTGTTGTTACAAACTATTAAATATGGATAACCATGTTCTACCATTTTATAATTTAGATGACGCAGAATTATGCACACTTTTCGTAAATGATACTAGAGAACCTAGTTTTTCGTTGGATAGCCTTGATACTATGTGTTTTACTCCCTTAAATTTCAATAATGATAATCATACATCTGTCAGTGATCCGGATAATTTTATGCAAAATTTTCGTAACGTGAACCTCCCAACAACTGAATACTTTTTCGCTGATTCACCTTTTACGCACAGAAATCAGTCTACAAATATTTTTTCATTGTTTTGCTATAATATAGGAAGCCTACCACTGCATTTTGGCAAATTTTTGGATCAGTGCATAAATCCTATTCAATTTCATTTTGACGCTTTAGGATTTTGCGGGACAAGGTTAACGGATGATACTGAGAATCTTTTTAGTATCCCAAACTACAGTGTCTACGCAAATAACTGCTCTCGAAACAATGGAGGAGTTGCTTTGTTTATAAAACAACATTTTTCATGTAACGTGCGAAATGATTTGATATTTAAGAAAGAACATATTGAAACTATATTTATTGAAGTTTATCTTAGTACTAATTCCTTAGTCTTAGGGATTATTTACAGACACCCAAACACTAATATCGCAAAGTTCTTTGACGACTTTCACTACATTATTGATTTAGTCAGCTCGGAAGGTAAATCTTGTTACATTGGGGGTGATTTTAACATCGACCTGTTTAAAAGTAGAACAAACCCACATGTCAGTAAATTTTTTTAACACTATTAATAAACCCACACGCGTAACTTTAACATCCGCCACACTAAGAGATCATATATGGACTAATGACTATAAACTGCTACACAAGCAATATTATATATAATAAAATTTCAAATCATTTTCCTGTTGTATCGGTGTTCAAATCCGCACCATATTTACCGAAAGGTGAAAAAACTGTCCTCGAGTACAGAGACTTTAACGAAAGTAGTATAAATACATTTAAAGAAAAAATTAGTCAAGTGTCTTGGGACCTTGTTTTATGTGCTAAAGACCCAGACATAGGTTACTGTAATTTTAATCTCCTACTTTCTAATATATTTCATAACCAGTTTCCGTTAAAACAAATAATAATTAAATCTAAACATGCTGATAAGCCCTACATTACTGCAGATATTAGGCAGATGATCCGAGAAAGAAACAAGCTTCAAAGAAAGTGTGCCAAGAAACCCATTACGTACGGTGCAGAGTATCGCAGACTGCAATGAAATCACAGCTAAAATCAGAAAGGCAAAGTCAAATTACTATAAGAATAAAATAAGTGAAAATATAGGTAACAGTAAAAAAAACATGGTGTGTAATAAACTCTATCCTTAATAAGCCTTCTTCACGACAAAGAAATAATTGCTTTTATTTAGCAAACAATAATGAGGTATATGAACCTAAGGAAGTAGCTGACCATTTTAATAATTACTTTGTCAGTGTTGGTAAGAAACTTGCTGAGTCTGTGGGAGAGTCTGAGGTTAATTTCTATTCATATTTACGTAATAGGCAAGACAGTGTACTCGTTTTGTCACCTACTACTGAACATGAAGTTAATCAGACTATAAAAAATCTACGGAATGTTGGTCCCGGATATGACGATATCCCCTTGTCCATCACTAAGGAAATAATGGCCTATCTAGTTCCTGTACTTGTCTTCCTCTTTAATTTTTCTTTTGAGACTGGAAAGTTTCCTGACATGTTGAAATTGGCCAAAGTCATTCCAGTTTTTAAAGCTGGTGATCGTAAGCTGTTAAGCAATTATCGCCTTATCTCAATCCTGCCAGCAATCAGTAAGATAATAGAGAAATTGGTTTATGGTAGGTTAATTCAATTTTGCACCACCAACAATATTATCACTGATTCACAATTTGGTTTTAGGGAAAAATTGTCTACCGAGAGTGCTTTGATGTCATTCACCAAGGACGTGCTGGCTTCATTTGATGAAAATAAATTTACTATGGGTGTATTTCTAGATCTGGCCAAGGCATTTGATACGGTTAATCACTCTATATTACTAAAGAAGCTTGACCACTATGGTATACGAGGCATTTCAAATCAATGGTTTGCTTCCTACTTAGCCAATCGCAAACAGTTTGTGCAATACAAACAGTGCCAGTCTACCTGTATGCCACTAGAATCTGGAGTTCCTCAGGGGTCGGTCTTAGGACCACTCTTGTTTATTTTGTACATAAATGACATTGTGTACACTACCTCACATATGAAGCCAGTACTATTTGCTGATGATAGTACCTTTTATGCAAGCCACCAAAATATCAATGAACTATCAAATGTTGTAAATAGCAGCCTAAAAGATATTAAAAAATGGATAACAAGCACCAAACTCACGCTAAACGTAAGCAAATCTCATTACATTATATTTAGAAGGAAACAAAGCACTGCAAATCAACCCAACATCTACATAGGTGCCCAGTCAATTGAAAGAGTGGACAGTATAAAATTCCTTGGTGTTATAATTGATGAACGTTTGTCATGGCATTTACATATCCAGTATCTCCATACAAAGATTAGCAAACAGTGTGGTATCATGTACCAAATTCGTAATCAACTAACAACACGGTCTTTTAAGCTCATTTATTACTCGCTGATTTTTCCTTTATTGTTTTATTGTAACAGTGTATGGAGTGGTGCCTATAAGACACAACTAAACCGCTTATTTATAGCCCAAAAGAAATCGGTCCGTATAATGGAAAACTTACCCAAATATGACCACACTAATCCATCTTTCAAGATTTTGGGTATCCTAAGATTGCCTGATATAAAGTCCTACTGCACTGCTTTGTTTTTTTACAAGTCTCTGCACAACCTGTCATTTAACAGTTACTTTGATTTTAATATGAATGATCGGTATAATCTCCGAAATAACTGTAATCTAAAAATACTGCTCATGGCTTCAACCCAGTCCCAGTCACATATCACTTATCAGGGACCCAAAGTTTGGAATGGTATCCCAATGGCCATTCGGGAACTAAGCGACGCTGTATCTTTCAAATCTGCTTATAAATCATACTTACTATCAAAGTACTAATTCTTTAAATTAGTTGACTTTCATTATTATTATTATTTATTATTATTATTGTTATTGTGGTAGTTATTATTATTGTTACTATTATTACTGGTATTAATATAAAATTACCTCCGTTTTGTTGTAGTGCTATCTTGTATATACCCTTTATTAAAATCTTAAACTATTGTCATTCGGGGATGACCATTATTACTTAAAAGTCATACAGCTGATTTAGTAAAATCGTAGTTTTAGCCTTACTAGACAATTGATGTTTACCAAAAGTGCAAGAAAAACAAGGTGCCTTTAAAGAGAGTTCCCGGACTCTCAAATGGCTCAGCCGCTAGTAGACTAAGTGTTATGTCAACTATTGTAATCTCTATGGGTAAATAAACATTTGACTTTGACCTCAACCAACAAGAATTTATCGACACCATAACTTTGAGATATGGATGGCCAATAGAGAACCTACCTCAACATTGTGCCTCTGGCACTGCCTTTGATGCAAACCATGCAATGGTATGCAAGAAGGGAGGCTTTGTTTGCATCCGATACGATGAAATATGCGACCTCACTGCCAAAATGCTGCAGGAAATATACCATGACGTCACAACTGAACCAGCTCTGCTACCCCTGGACGGCGAGCACTTCACTCACAGAACAGCAAACACATCAAATGATGCAAGAGTGGATGTCAGTGCTCGAGGTTTCTGGACGTGGGCAGAGGGCGTTCTTCGACATGGCAGCATGTCATCATGAACTGTCTTTCGAAGCTGCACACAAAAGGAATGAACGAGAGAAAAAAAAAAAACAGAAACTATTATGAAAGGGTCCAGCATGTGGACCACGGTCAATTCACTCCCCTTGTGTTCACAACATCTGGCGAGATGGGTCCAGAGGTGGTGAGATTCTACTCGAGGCCAGCAGAGGTTCTTTCTGAGAAGAAATGTCAACCGCAGAGTTCTGTTAAGGCCTGGATGAGATGTCTACTGTCATTCTCCCTCGTGAGGTCTGCACTGCTATGTCTCAGGGGCAGAGAACCATCAGCCCTCAGGCCGGTCTCTCTGGCGGGTATGGATTATGAAGCTACGGTGGTTGAGAGTCGCATAGACCAGGGACTCCAACAGTTTAATGTCTTTATTTACACTGTAATATCAATTAATATAAAACAAAATAATAATTGTAATAGCACATGGTTGGTAACCCCAGTTGGCATGCTTGGGGCCAACGAATTGTAATATGATGTTTGTGTTGACCTTCACATTACAGCTCCAAATGGTGAACTGTATTAGGAAGGTTGGTTTTGATCTCCACAATATAATTCTCCAGTGGATGGAGGTGATTAAAAAAAAAAATAGTAGTAGTAGTAGTAAGGAGTAGTAAAAGATATAGTAATAGTAGTAGTAGTAGTAGTAAGGAGTTGTAAAAGATATAGTAGTAGTAGTAGTAGTAAGTAGTAAAAGATAAGTAGTAGTAATAGTAGTATTAGTAGTAGTATTATAGTATTAGTAGTAGTGGTAGTAGCAGTCATAGTAGTAGTCATAGTAGTATTAGTATAGTAGTAGTAGTAATGGCAGTAGCAGTCATAGTAGTAGTAGCAGTAGTAGTAATAGTAGTAGTAGTACTAGTATTGTTGTTTTTGTTGTTATTGTTGTAGAAGCAGTAGACGAAGAAGTAGTTGTAGTAGTAGTAGTAGCAGTACTAGTAGTAGTACTTGTAGTAATAGCAGTAGTACTAGTAGTAGTTGTAGTTGTGGAATCATATTGGTAATACAGAATTAGCATTAGTATTATCATTATGTTTACTGTATTTTTAAGGCATGGGACTGCATCTCTGAAACATTTCCCTCGTTTTGACTTCGTTTCTCTCGGCAACGTGCCACGCCCCTCTCTACCGTTCTGTCGTCAAAAACTGTCACATTACCTGTCAGTCTGTCGGACTGCCTGTCTGTTTATCAGCGTATTAACTGGGCAGTGTGGCAGGTCGGGTAGTGTCATCTGTGTGTCTCTCAGAATTATGCGTTTGGAGTAATAATTAAATTTGAGTCGACCTGGTATTGAAGCCACATTGGCAACGTATGAGGTTTATTTATCCAAAATGTTGTGATAAATTTATATCAACTATGATTATGAAAATACTACTTAAATATAACAACAACAACAACGACAACAACAACAACTACTACTACTACTACTACCACTACTACTACTACTACTACTAATTACGACCACCACCACTACCACTGCATTTAATAATAATAATCATCATCATCATCATCATCATCATCGCTAGAACACTGTAAAATTGTCCAAAGAAAATTTTGATAGTGATAACTTCCCCCAGCCATTGCCTAGTAGAAGCCTAGCTATCAAGAGATCTGGAGGTCAAGGTCACTGATATTGTGCATGTCACCTTAGATCATTACAGTCTATAAGTCCACCAAGTAAGATGGTTCTAGATTTAATGTTTCATGGAAAATTAAGTGACATCCTGAATATCTGTAAAAGTCCCAGATTTTGACCCCACGCTATCTCAGAATAATCAACCGAATGGAACCATAGTCCCTTCCACATTACGTCTGCCTTAAGGCTTTACTGTTGTAATATTTTAGCTTCCTAGCTTAAACGGTTCTTGATATAGTGTGCCTCACTCACTTTTGTGTGTTCTGGGTAATATCCAGGGATCCGGTAGATGAATTGCCAACATAATTGGCCAAAAGAAACGGACTTTTTTTTTTTTTATGCGAGGAAGAAGGAACCAAAGGCCATGAGCCCGCAGTAACAGTTCCCTCCAAGAGAAAAACAAAATACAATAGAGAGCCAAATTCAGGATCCGATCATTTTGAGATGCCTGGACACACTGCGTTTGAAAGACTGGAGATCATAGGCAGCAGGAAATACAGACAGAGGGAGACAGTTCCAGAGCTGACCTGTTGCATAAATGAAAGACTGGGAGTAGCAGTTAACTCTTGCATTAGAGAGTTGGACAGAAAAGGGATGAGAGTTTGCTGCCAGACGGGTGCTACGCGCCCGTCGTAGAGGTGGAGGAATGCAAGTAGACAGTTCAGAGGAGCAGTGACCATTAAAGTAGCGATAGAAAAGAGATAGAGATGCAACAGTGCGGCGAAGAGACAGAGGTTGAAGGGAGTCAGTAAGAGGAGGAGAGTTAATGAGACGAAAAGCCTTTGACTCCACCCTATTGAGAAGAGCTGTATGTGGGGAGCCTCCCCACACATGAGAGTTGTACTCCACACAGGGGCGGATAAAACCCCTGTATAGAGTCAACAATTGTGCAGGGGTAAAGAAAGAGCGGAGTCGGCTTAGCACACCCAATCTCTTGGAAGCAGATTTTACAAGAGATGTAATATGATCTTTCCAAGATAAGTCCCAAGTAAATGAAACCCCAAGCATGTTCAAGGATGATGCAGGATTAAGCTGAATATTATTAAACATTAGTGTGTATACCTGTGGAAGATTTTGTCGGGTTGATAGGTGTAAGAACTGAGTCTTAGATGCATTAAAGACAACCATATTATTTTTACCCCAGTCAGAGATACGAGCCAAGTCAGACATTAGGTGTGCCATAGCCTCATCCCTTGTTTGTTGAAGTAACTGTTGAGATGGGCGTTGCGGGAACCGAATGGAAAGGTGAAGGGTGGAGTCATCAGCGTATGAGTGGATAGGGTTAGATGTACAGCTTAGAAGATCATTGATGAATAAAAGGAAGAGAGTTGGTGATAGGACAGAGCCCTGAGGAACACCACTGTTGATAGATCTAGGAGAAGAACGATGGCCGTCTACAACAGTGGATATAGAACGACCAGAAAGGAAGCTAGCGATGAAGGCACAGATAGAAGGATAGAAACCATAGGAGGGCAGTTTGGAAATTAAAGATTTATGCCAGACTCGATCGAAAGCCTTTGAGATGTCAAGTGCAATGGCAAAGCTTTCGCCAAAGTCCCGAAAGGAGGATGACCAGGAGTCTGAAAGGTAGGTGAGAAGATCGCCAGTGGAGCGTCCCTGACGGAACCCATACTGACGATCGGAAAGAAGATTGTGATAGGAAAGAAGCCTTAAAATTATTCTATTAACCCCTTAAACGCGGCCGTGAACAGTCGCGTTCCCCCGAGTGGCGGGGTTGTATCGCGGTCTGAGTACCTGTAGGAAAATATTAGCCAAAAATCAGAGATTAACCCTAGAACATTATACTTGGTATGGCAGATAGTACTTACATTCAGCTTTCTCCAGAGACAGGTGTTGAGCCTTCATGGACTACCCAAGGACTTGTGGACACTTGCAAAGTTGGGTAACCAAATCTTCACTTTCACACCTCCAGCAACCCGGTTTCCCCTCTACCACAGCCTCATTCTGTCACAGTAAACTTTATACTACAACGTAAAGGTAGTTAGGAATCCGTATTTGTACAATAAGCACTGAAAATAAGGCTAAAATCAACGGGGCGTACGGCCGACATGCAGCGCAGCGGCGGTCTTCCCGTCACTCAACAAACATTTCCATTTTCACAACTAAAAATATGTATACTACATTATTTTCAATCATATTACTTCCCAAAAGATCACCACGGCGCGCTTTTTATTCTGCCTTACGCCCGTCACTTTATTCTCGTTCCTGTCGGCCGCTTGCACTGACTCGGAAGAGCTAGAACTCGCCATAATGTCACTTTCAAAGCCTGTGGTAAACTGACGCTAAACAGGGGCAAACCGTGAGAAAAAAAGCTAGTGTTACAACTGGGGAAACAAGCGTTTCCTATTAGCATAAACTGCTTGTGAGAGGAGAGCGTAGATTTACAGTTCTGAGCACTCAGAGCGCTGCCATGTATCACAGCCAGGCTGGCAGGGGCCGTGGTGGGGGGGGGGAAGGGGGAAAATCGAGATACTTGGCAACAACGGAGGTCAGTGGTACAAAGGTCAAGTGTGCTAAAAGTAGCTAAAGGGTGATGGTACTGATAGACAATACCAGCTGGAGCCTGCCTGCCCGCGGTTATTCAAAATTTGCTAGAATCACAAACGCGATGCTCCGCCGTTATGTCCTTTTTGCCGAGCGTCGCAAACGCGACGATCCGCGTTTAAAGGGTCAAGAATTGACTCGAAAACTTTTGAAATACAGGACGTTAAAGCAATTGGACGATAGTTGGAGGGTTGGGAGTGGTCACCCTTCTTTGGGACTGGCTGAATGAGAGCAAACTTCCAGCAAGAAGGAAAGGTACAAGTTGACAGACAAAGGCGAAAGAGTTTGCCTAGGCAGGGTGTAAGCACAGAAGCACAGTTCTTGAGAACAACAGGAGGGACCCTATCAGGCCCATATGCCTTGTTAGTACTGAGGCCAGTGATGGCAGAAAATACATCAACTGAAGAAATTTTAATGTCAGCCATGAGGAAGTCAGAGGGGGGAAGTGATGGAGGAACAGCACCGGAATCGTCTAAGGTGGAATTGGAGGAGAAAGTCTGTGCGAAGAGATCTGCTTTACCAGTAGAAGAAATAGCTACAGAACCATCAGAGTAGAAAAGAGGAGGGAAGGATGATGAGGTAAAGTTGTTAGAAAGATTTTTGGCACGGTGCCAGAAGGAGCGGGAAGAATTTGAGTTGGAGAGTTGAGAGCATTTAGTATGGATGAAATTATTTTTAGTAGAGCGAAGAACAGACTTAGCACGATTCCGGGCAGAAACGTAAAGATTATGTGATTCAGGGGTGGGTTGGCTCCAGTACCTTTTGTAGGCCTTCTCCTTGTTGCGGACAGCATTAGAACAAGCGTGATTAAACCAAGGCTTTCTTGCGTTAGTCAAAGGATATGAGAAAGGAATGTATGCTTCCATGCCCGAGAGAATAACCTCCGTAATGCGCAAGGCACACTCAGATGGCTCACGGCCATGGAAGCAATAATCATTCCAGGGAAAATCAAAGAAGTACTGCCTGAGGGCCTCCCAGTCCGCGGCTCGAAAATGCCACAGACGACGTTTCCCTGGAGGGTCCACAGGCCGTACCGGAGTGATAGGACAGGTTAAGGTAATAAGGTTGTGATCGGAGGAGCCCAATGGAGAGAAAAGATTAACAGAGTAAGCAGAAGGATTAGTTGTGAGGAAGAGGTCAAGTATGTTGGAGCTCTCTCCAAGGCGGTCAGGGATACGGGTAGGGTGCTGTACAAGCTGCTCTAGGTCATTAAGGATAGAAAAGATGTAGGCTTGTTCACCAGGTGGATCCGTGAAAGGAGAGGAGAGCCAAAGGTGGTGGTGAACATTGAAATCTCCAAGAATGGAGATTTCAGAGAAAGGAGAAATGGACAGAATGTGTTCCATCGTAGAAGTAAGATAGTCGAAGAATTTTTGATAGTCAGTAGAATTAGGGGATAAGTGAACAGCACAGATATATTTAGTCAGAAAATGACAGGAAAGCCGAAGCCAGAGTGTGGAGAATTCAGAAGAATCAAGTTCAGGAACAAGAGAGCAAGATAAGTCGTTGCGTATGTATACACAACAGCCACCTTTGGCTTTGAAATGAGTATAGAGAAAGTAGGAGGATACAGAAAAGGGTTTGCTGTCAGTTGCCTCAGACAGCTGAGTCTCCGTTAGAAAAAGAAGGTAAGGTTTAGAGGAGGAGAGGTGGTGCTCAACAGAGCGAAAGTTAGAGGAAAGGCCGCGAATGTTGCAGAAATGAAGAAGAAGAGAGTCAGACAGTGGTTCCAGGCACCTCGAGTCGTCACCGGGAGAGGGGCGGACGGTCCAACTAAGCTGACTAATTTTCAAGGCTCTAGGTCAAATAGCTCTTGAAATATTGCTTTAAAAAATAAATAATAGTAATAATATAATAATAATAGTAATAATAATAATGACAAAAACAAGTGAACATCTCACACGGTTGTGGGAAGTTTTAATAATGATAATATTTAAGTGAAGGCGTCCACAGGGTGGAATGCCGTTAAAAATATGTGCTGAAGTTGTTAAGATGGTGGCCACCTTACTTCACTGGCCAGCGTTCCACCCTGTGGTCGCCTTCACTTGATTTCACTCAAACCGGTGATTTTGTAAGTATTTTTGCAAACTTTCAAAATATATATAAGTATATTGCACCACTTAGTGGCGTGATTTTTTTTTTCTTTAGATTCTATCCCATTTGTGCCAAAATCAGAGAAATCTCTAGGAAAAATGTGAGGAGAATTGGTCCATAAATAAGGATTTTATCTCACTTTTACTGGTGATTGTTTTTGGAAGTTTCGGAATCTTTCAAAGTATACCAGCTAATTGCCTCATCTGTTGGCCCTTTTTTTTTTTTTTTTTTTTTCATTTTTCTATAAATGCCAAGCTTAAATGAATCTCCACTTCAAATCTGACCAAAATTTTTCCGTAAATACTGATTTTATCCAAATTATACTGGTGATTTTTTTTTTTTTTTCATGATCATGCAAACTTTCAAAATATACCAACTTATAGCGGTAGCTGGAAGCCTGAATGTTTGACTTTTGACAGTTTCACATACATGGCAAGCTCGGCGGAATCTCCAGTTAGGATCTCAGCAAAAATTATTAGTGACTAGATTTTAATATCGCTTTTACCCTTTTCTTTTTTTTTTTCTTTTTTTTTTATCCACCTCCTGCATTATATTTTTACACAATTATATGAACCAATTAATCAATAAAACGATTGCTTTTAGTGATTAGTAGAAAACTGACAATAGTCCTACTGCGCCACTAAGTGGCCTGAATTTTTTTCTTTATAGCTACATTTTCTCATATGCCTCAAGCTTCCAGGAATCTTCTTTTAAAATCTGAACACAATTGGTCAATGAACAAGATTGTCATCCCACATTTACTGGTGATTTCAAAAAAATTACAAACTTTCATAATACCGTGACACCTGGTGGACTGAATCTTTGACTTTATAAATTTTTAATAAGTGCCATGCTCAGAGGAATCTCCAGGTAAAATCTAAGCAAAATTGGTTTGTAAATAAGGATTTTCTCCAACTTTCATTAGTTATTGTATTCAGAACTTTTGCAAACTTTCGAATTATATCAACCTGTTGCACCACCTGCTAGTCTGAATTGTTTACTTCCGTTATATTTCATGAGTGGCAAGCTGAGAGGAATCTTCAGTTAAATTTCGAGTATTATAGGCCCATGAATAAAGATTTTATCCCATTTTATCAGTGATTCTTTTGGAATTTTCCAAACTTTCAAAACATGTCAGCTTCTAGTGCCACCTGGTGGCTTTTTTTTTTTTTTTTTTTACTTTTGGCCTTTTTACATATATGCCAAGCTCAGAGGAATCTGCATTTAACATCTAAAAAAATTGGCCCATAATTATGGATTTTAGCCCACTTTTACTGGTCATTTAAAAAACAATTACATCTATTGTTGGGGTGAGAACCAGGAGATAGAAACAGGGAGGCCAACTTGAAATTTATTCTAAGAAGTCCAGGCATGGGCGTGTATTAACACTAGCGTGGCATGAGTCAGACTGCCCACCAAGCCCCAGGTGGCACACACAGGAGCTCCACTTGGCGGGAAGAGTTCCTGTGCAAGCACAAACTCCAACACCCCCTCTTCATTGCAGTGAATTACCCACTTCCTACCATATTAATACAAAGCACATTACTCAAGGAGAAGGAAGGTTACTGCAATAACAAAACAATAGGCAAATACTGACACTCATCATAAATTAACAATAGGCGTTACATGATGCAGTGCTGGCAAAGTTTACATGTTATTTATATCCTGATTTCAGAATGGCATAATTGCTACAATAAGGAATTCAATTACATGTGCTGGAGCAACCATTGCACTGGTATCATGGTACAAGAGCAGCAAGGTTATAAATATTATAAAACACCTTAACATGCCTAGGGGTACAAAACACTGCAAAGTCACGGTAAATAGTTTTCTAGGTGTCTTGAGGCACGCCTAGTGCGCTGCGGCCTATCTGTGGGAGGGAGAGGCTGAGGGGCCTACCCCCTGTGGTCATCCTCCCGCCAGGGATCACCCTCAACGTGCGTAGTGGGTGTCTTCCCCTGTGTCCTTGTAGGGGCATAGGTGGCGGCGATTCCTGAAGAAGGCTCGCCCACTGCTGTCCAGCCTTACCAGGTATTGCCTTGGTGCTGTGTGTCAGCAATAACCCCTACACCAATGGTTTCCAATCTTTTCTAATTCTCGCCCCCCCCCCCTCACTGAATGACACGTTTGCTGCACCCCCCTTCCTCAAATACTGTATTTTACTGGCATTGTTGGCACAGGTCAATATCATAGATTCTTAATCTTTGAAATTGATTATATATTCCGATAACTAGATTTCTTATTCATATCCGAAATATTTTCTCCATATTTAGAAATTACTGAATTCCATCATAACTCATAGTTTTCAAGTACAATTACCCTCTTTATCAAGCCTTCACGACCCCCCTAGCCAGCCCTTCATGTCCCCCTAGGGAGGCGTGCCCTACAGGTTGGAAACCACTGCCCTACACAGACCCACCACCCCATCTCCCAGATCTCTAGGCACACCTGCTGGCCTGGATTGAGAGGGGTGAGGTTGTGTGCAGTCTGGTTGAATCTCATGGCTGCTGTGTCCCCAGTGTGGGCCATGGCCCGTTCCCTGCTTCTCAGCATCCTGGCCCACAACCTGCTGATCCTGTAGTGTTCTTTGGCAGCGAGTACAGAGTCTCTCAGTTGACGCCCCATCAGCAGCTAGGCTGAGGATGTGCAGGTGTTGTGTAGCGGGGTGTTGATGTACTGCAATATGGCCCTGGCAACTGCATCCGAGTCCAAGGAGCCTCCCAGGCCAGTGTTGTTCCTAAAAAAAGCCTCCTGGCAGACTTGACTACAGCCTCTGCTTGTCTGTTGGACTGAGGGTAGGGGGCCGATTAAATTCAGCTGCACACGCCATGTGGATAGGAATGTCCTCATATCCCCGCTCACGAGATTCATACTCCCATCACAAAGCAGGACCACCGGGATATTTAACCTTTTGAACCACTTATGAAAGGCCATTATGAGCTGTGAGCTGGCGGTACCCCTAGGCATATGCTCCACCTCCAACCACCCAGTTAACCTGTCTGGATAAGCGATGTACTCCTCCCCCTCCAGTTGGAATAGGTCAGCCACTACTTGCTGGAAGGGGTACTCCGGTGGGGATGTGGGCAGCAAGTTTTCCACTTGCTTTCCACTTGGTTGTGATGGGGTGTTGATTTCGCAACTTGACAGTGTCCCTTTTCAGCGTCTATGCCAGGCCAGTACACGCAATGCCTGGCATGCCTGAGTATGGAGTCGCTGCCCTGGTGAACTGCGTGAAGTTGGCTAGAACCCCACATTGAAGGGCTATGGGAATTAGGAGTTGTAGGTGTCCCTCATCACTGGTGTAAATGACAGTGTCCCCCTGGCATGACAGGTGTCTCCTCATCCTGTAGTACAGGAGGAGTGTTATTGGCTCCATGTCCATCCGGCTGGTCCAGTGCCTGGTGCTCATACACTCGTTGAGGAGCCTGTACTCCTCTTCCTGGTGTGCTTCCCCTTCCACTTGACGGAGGTCCTCGATGGTGCCATCTGCACCTTTTTAGGTACAAGCCATCACTGCCAGGACCGCGGGACATATAGCCTTGTCCTCTGCCAGGTCTGTCTCGTCCAGTGCACCCTATAGCAAGGGGTATTTTGAGAGTGCATCTGCTGTGCAGTTCGCCTACCCCATCAGGTACTTTATATGAAATGAGCACATCAATGTCTTCTTGAGGTTGAGTATGTGGGGGTAGCTGATGTCTTTCAGCTCTTTGTCCTTGAAGATCTTGGTGAACACAGTGGTCCATGATGAAGCTGAGGTCCGGACATTCCAGCATGCTGAGTAGTTCTTCTTGGCCGATGTTAGATGGTGGCTGCCGGACAGGGTCAGTTTCCAGTCGCCCTTGCAACACAGACGGGTATCCTGAGACACACACTGGCAGTACTGCTGCATGACCACAAAACCAGTGCCAAGCCTGCTGAAGTCAGTGAACACTGCTGTGGGCTGAGGGGCGTTGTAACACAGGAGGCCCTCCGCTGCAAGCTTACCTATAGCCTCCTTTGTCTGCTCAAAGATGGACTGGAGTTTGCTGTCCCAGTACATTTCCCTGACAATTTTTTTCAATAATTCTCTGAAGGGCTCCATGAGTCGTGCAACGGCAAGGAATGGCATCACCTGGTTCACCAACGACTGCATATATGTGAGGGAGGGGTGTGGCGGCATCTGGAAATTGGTAATACTGCTTAGCAAGTCCTGGCTAGGTTGATACTCCTCCCAGCTGAACAGATAACCTGCAAAGGTCATGCTTCTCCTGCAGTAGCAGAATTTCTCTGGGCAGAGTCTGATCCCATTTTCTGCACACATTCACAGGAACTGATATGTGTGCAATGAAAGCATCAACAACGCTACAGTCATGCAGGAGTGTGTCGTTGACACATTTCAGTTTCCTGGGGAGCTCTGCTGTTATGTCATTGAGGCCCTTGGTAAGGGCATCCTGCCCTGCACAATGGCCCATTGGGTGTGCGCCAGTAGAGGAATCCACCCCACGGGATGATGAAGGTGGTCAGCTTCTTGCTTTCCTTGTCCAGGGGGATCTGGTGGTACCCTGAGTAAGCATCTGCTACTGTTTTGAATGTGTGCCTCGGCACACTGGTGCGTCGAATATGGGGCAGGTCTGGTGGGTCTCCCATTGGCTTGCCTGGTTGAGCTGTTCTGTGCGGCTGCCTGTTATTCTTCGGGACCACCACCATAGGGGAACACCTTTCCGTGGGTTCTCCAGCTGGTACTGGCTCAATGATACCTTTCTTCATGTTTTTTTCCAACTGCTTGTGAAATTCATCAGAGAGGTGGTGGAGGACGGATGCAGGTGCATGCACCGCATAGGGCTTTGAACTGGAGTGCAGGTGGATATGCTGGACTGGCCCTTCCATCTCTGGTAAGGGGGCATGGTTCACAGCAAATGTCATATGTCCGCAGTGCTCCAGGAACCACTTTTCCAGCAGGTTCACATTTTCTTCTGCCAGGCTGTATGAGGGAGCATTGGGTTGGGAGGGGATTGGTGGCTCTTTCACCTGTTCAACGGCCTCTACAGTTGCCGGCACACTGGGGAAGTCATGTGGCACCACGCCCAGCACTTCACACGTCTGCAGCGACAGATACAGCTGCTGCACCCCGTCAGCGAAGTACAGGTTCGTCATAGTAGAGCTTCCGCACACGTTCAAGCAGCATTCCTTGGATCCCACAACGTGTATGATGCCACCTACGAGGTGATTAATACTCATGGTAGGACTCTGTAGACTTCTTGGAGTCAGCCTGAGGCTACACGTGAGGTGGTGTCCTGCTGTGCATACCTGTGCGCCTGTATCAGCTACCATTGTCACCTCATATGCTGCTGGTGGGTCAGGCACGCTGACACTTTGGCACTGGCTATTGATGCTGGTGGTCTTGGCGAGGCTGGACTGCTTTGTTAACCTACACATTCACTAGAAGTGGCCAACCCTTCCACATCTGCGGCAATAGGCCTTGACAGCAGGGCACTGGCGCTCCCTGTTGCACTTGCTGCCACCGCACCTCCAGCAGCCCTTTGCTGGTGGGGAAGGGGCACAAGGCTGGGGTGGCTCTACACCCACTTTCTGCAACTGAGTGGCACCGGCCACTTCTGTTCTTTCCTTGCCACTCACTGAAGCACCTGCACCACTATGGTCGCACACTCTCGCTGTTTTTTCCGCCGATTTGAACACCACAGGCATTTTGTGATTTCTTCCACAGATCGCAACACTAGAAGTCACCACAGCACTTTTGCTCTCATACTTAGGTTGCACAGCCCCATCACGAGCTTTTTCGATAGCATAAAATCATCAAGATTTACAGAACACTGGGGACACCTGAAATTACACTCTACCATCTTGGCTCTACATTTTACCACATATGGACACACGTTATGACTGGGCTTCTGCATGTATGTGAAGAAGTTCAACCATGCTCCCACAGTGCACCTGGGGCCCACCACCATGCTGCTCACCACACCAGTGGCCTCCATGCACATGGCCTTGAATCTATGCTTGGCCACCCGTGCATCCATGCATTGCTGTACCTCAGGATCACACAACAATCTTACACAGCTCGTGACCAAGGGCGGGACCCACCTGCAACTACTGCTATAGCACCTGACGTTGCCAGCCCATGCCTCAAACTAGGATGGTGACATTCCCATTGTAGCTGTACCAGGAATTGCAGATGGTGTCGGTACTTGCCACTGGACCAGTGCTTCTGGGTGTAGATGTAGGGCTGAGTACCCATCGCTGCAGGTCATAGCTGTGGTGGTGGCACATTGCACATGTTGTTGTGCACATGGTCTCCCTGCACCAAGCAGAAGAACCAGTCCTTTGACTCTGGGCTCGCCTGCTCAGACACTGGTGGAGCTGTCCCTGCGTCACCTGTAGAACTCCACTGTGCCATGTTGGGGTGAGGACCAGAAGGGAGATAGAAACAGTGAGACCAGCTTGAGATTTATTCTAAGATGTCCAGACTTGGGCGCTTCCTACCACTAACGAGGCCTGAGTCAGATTACCTGCCAAGCCCTGGGTGTGGGCCAGTAGCACACGTGGGAGCTCTTCATGGTGGAAAGAGTTCCCGCGCAAGCACAAACTCCAGCACCTATATTGCATTTTTACACATTCATAGAACAAGATGGAATTCTTACTTGATCATATAATACTAGATACGTGTGAATGAATGAACCAATAAAATGGATTTTTTTTTTTTATGTATAGTAGGAAACTGAGCAAAAATACACATGGTCACTTAAACTTGCTTCTCTTACTGCAGTGACCAATAATAACATAAATAATAATATAAATGAGTATAAGTTTAAGTATATTTAAAAAGAATGCATCCTATTGTAGTGACAAGCACTGCATATTTAACGGAAAAGATGTCTAAAAATAGATTATGCTAGCAGCTGGAAAACCCCTGTTTATATTAGCCTGCCTATATTTTTATGTATCTAAGCACATGCAAGTAGTATTCATAATATGAGGACACCATTAAAAAAAATTATGAATAGCCCAACTAGTAATTCAGGCATTGTATATAAAATATGTGAAAAAAACTGTAAAAAAAATAAATTATATAGGACAATCTGGAAAAGATTTGGAAACTAGGATCTCACTACATAAATACAGTATAAGGAGAGAAAAACAAAGTGGTAGAGCAAAAAGCTTTGATGAATGAAATGTAATAGAGGCTTTCCTATATCTAGCACATATAAAAAGAATGTAAACATGAGCTATAGCCATTATAAGTGTGATAGATGGTTAACTGAAATAATTTTAAAGCAATACCCCCATACTAACAACTGATTGTAGCCTTGTCTTTTCCTGGTGGTACAGTCACTCTTGTGACGGACGCACCTATCATTAATTCTCATTGTTCCTAAGTTAAGCAGCAGTATTTACGCTTTTTGTTAGGTGCATCCCTAAGGAAAATAGACAGATACCTATTGTTCTGTGTATCGCTAATTCTCAGTTCAGGTCATCCTTTGTTCTGCTGAAGGTGTGCATAAGTTAGGCAGCATTATTTACCCCTTTTTTCAGGTGCATAGCTGAGGAAAAAAAAGTCAGGTACTGTACATATTGTATTGCTCAGTTTTAATTCAGTTCATCCATTGGTCTGTTTGCTACTTCCTGCAGGGGTGTATAGAAGACTCTACCCTATACGTCTCTGTATCACCCTGCATGAAGATGTAATTTACAAATATACTCACTGTAGCTACTTTTATTTCTTCTGTGGTTATTTTGTGTATATATATATATATATATATATATATATATATATATATATATATATAGCTGAGAAGCTGGATTTGCTACTTACATAGTACTGGAAGGTTCTCAGTAATTCTCATGGTTCGATTATGTGCCAGAATTGCCAGTTAGCCTGCTGTTTGTGAGCGGAGGTATTTTGCAAAGTTATGCAGTAAATTTTATGCTCTTTATCTCTATTATATTTTATTTATGTGATTCTTTCTTAATTTGTGTAATTTTAGCTCAGTTTGTATGCCAAAAAATTTGGAGCATTATGTACCGTAGTGTAAGAAAACTCTGGATCTTTTCGACAGTGGCGTATCGAGGAGGGGGGGGGGATGCGGCTATGGTCCCCCCTTTTGCGTTTATATATATATATATATATATATATATATATATATATATATATATATATATATATCTTCATCATCATCAGCAGCAGTTTGAGTATCCACTGCAGGACCGGCCTATTCCAAGTGAAGTCGGGACGATACAGCCAATGTATCTACCAAGTGGCTAAGGCTCTCTGGTAGAGACTGTATGTAGGGTGAGAAGTGCTTGTAAGTGTAATTGTAGTGTTGGAGTGGCTTATATATATATATTATATTATATTATATATATATATATATATATATATATATATATATATATATATATATATATATAAGGGAGGGGGCATAAAAGGCGCGCTTTTTTTTCCAAAAAAAAAAGTCCCAGAAAATCATCCTGAGCCTTACATGCTCAAGGTTAGACTTTGGATAGGCTTGGGCTACTGGAAAGTGGTAGTTTCAGTGCTGCAGTAGGACTACTGGTACTGTAAACGAACTCCAAACACCTTCCTTACAAAAATGTTTCCCGAATTTCTTTAGAATGATTAGCAACTAAATATTATAAATTAAAGATATAGTTATACATGTGTAATTATAGTAATAAATAACATATATAGTTATTCAATACATAATAAGAAAACATGAGTCCACTTCAGCTATGCACTGTTGTTTGTTGACATATTTTCATATATCCTCATGTTTTATAAATTTTAGTAAAACTCACTGGGTTATACTCATAAGAAAATAAGAGAAAAATAAAGTAAAAATAAAATAAAATATCTGTTCATACTATGATGTTTATTGTTCTGTGTTGATTGTGTTTACTGCCAGTTCATTATAATAGAAGATGTATCGTAATCCTCACAAGTTTGAGGAAAAATAACAATTAAAAAATATAGATATTTAAACAAATATATTTCAGTCACTATGACTGCTTAATAAACTAAATATTCAGCAGTATTTTTTCGGTACTCTAAGTTCTAATGACTCCACAACTTGCGCTGCCATGTTTGTTTACAAGTGATCAGGTGATGGTGTATACTGCTTAACCCATTGGAGCCCAGCGTCCAGAGTATTGGACAGAACTGGGATATTTCAAATCTTGATAAAGTAGGGAACCTCCGGGTAGGGACCTATGAGCTTCGCGACTATCAGCCAATTAGCGGAGGGCGGTACGCTTAGTACCCTCCTGGTGCAATGTCTCGCCCAGCAGCTCTGGGATCCAATGGGTTAAGCAGTGATAATAGCTTTGTATTAGGGGTGGTAGCTGGTAGTGTCAGCAGTGGAGATTGATACTATTAATGGTGATAATTGATAATTTTAATGTTTTTGGTTCATATTGATTAGAGTTATTAGCGATGGCCAATACTGGTGATGGTGGAGGTCATGGTGATATTTGGTAAAGTACTGTGACTTAGCCTACCATGATAGCCTACCAAAGGGTGTCCGTCAAAATTTTCATGATTCCTGTACATGAAAATTTTATAACCAGCACTTGAATGGTTATGTGAGACATTCAGCTAGGAGGTCTGGCGTTAGCTGAATTTTTTATTTTTCCCAGATTAGGCCTGCCAAAATTCGCATGCGCCTTATATGCTCCTGTGCCTTATATGCCCGAAAATACGGTATATATATATATATATATATATATATATATATATATATATATATATATTATGTTGGATATGCCTTTAACTGTTATATATATATATATATATATATATATATATATATATATATATATATATATATATATATATATAATCAAGAAAAATTAAGTTGGATATGTCTTTAACTGTTTGTAACTGAGACTAATAGTGATTAAATTATCATAATTTTTAATATTATTATTACTTTATTACAGTTGTAAAGTTGTTTGATCGAAATGTGAGCATTTGAATTTCAGCAGTATAAAGTTATTGGAGAGACTGAATCAAAACCCAGTGGCACAGTACTTAAAAATGACTTTAGAGTATTGTTATGAAGGGGGATTTGCCAGTTATGTAGTCCAGAAGCATCTAGATATTTCCCGATGTTACGGTAGGCTGGTTCCAGCCACGGTACGAGTCAGAGTTGCCAGTTAGCCTGCTGTTTGTGAGCGTAGTTATTTCGTAAGTTAAACATTCATTTATTTTTATGCTCTTTTTCTTTATAATGTTTTATTTAAGTCAATGCTTGTTAAATTATGTAGTTTAAGTTCGAATGGTTAATGATTTAGAGTGTTATGTAATGTAAGACAACACTGGCATGTTTTGGGCTGTTTCCGAGTTGGCAACTGTTGCCCATCGAGAGTATACTCATAGAAAATATAATTTCTGGAACAATGCAAGCCTATATAAGGATGGGGAAGAGATTAGTCAGTCACACACACCACAAAGCCAGCCAGGAGACAGGACGTGTGTGCTGGGCAATCCCCAAGTCCTTTCTTCCCCACTTATTACTTTTTAACCAGTCTGTGGCCCACTGGCCGGGCTGGTGTATGTCCGGCCTGCACTACATGTGCAGGAAATCTTTGAACGAACGATTAGTCAGTCAGTCAGTCGGTTTGGAGTTTAGTTGGGTTTCAGGTCAGTTTGTGTAAAGTGCAGTGCAGTGTCAGTGTCAGTGAAGATTGTATATTTTTGGTACTTGTGAAAACAGTGACAAACAGTGACGGGTTATTGAAGTTGTATATCATTGGAATTTGAGAAAACAGTGAAGTGTCAAGCACTGAGTGTAATTACTGTCAGTGAAGATTATTTGTGTAGTTGTATAATAAGTGAAGTATTGGCAAGCATTAAGTGTGCTATCAGTGAAGTGTTGTTAAGCATTAAATGTAATAGCAGTTAGTAAAGTGTGTATAGCTCCAGTGCTTGTGAGAACAGTGAAGTTGGAAAGAATTAAGTGGAATTATTTGGAAAATAAAGACAGTGAACTTTAACCCTTTAACCGCGGGTGTCATTCCAGAATGACATTGACAAAACTGGACCAACCACGGGTGTCATTCTGGAATGATCGTGAATATTTTGAACACCGCGCGTTTTTCCTGCGCACAAAGTGTCTCACGCAAGAGTAGGTGTCGAGTTCTTTCACGCCAGCCATCCCACACCTCCCTCCTCCAACCCCGAGGGGGCCCCCCCACCCCTGCCCTGACCCGCATCAGTCAGTATCTGTCCAGCTCTGTGTGTGAGAATGGCGCTCCGTCCCGACTCATCATCGCTTGCTTCCTCCTTGAAAGTGATTAGTGCTAGTGTGCCTTCTACCTCTACACCGGTGAAGGAACTGCCGACGGCGAGGCAGAAGGGGTTGAGCACTCCTGAAATTAGAACTGAGCTGGACAAAACAGTAAGTACTACTCTTGATTGTGGCAGTGAAAGTGACACACTCAAAGCAAGCAGTGACGATTTTTTTTTTTTTTTTTTTATGCGAGGAAGAAGGAACCAAAGGCCATGAGCCCGCAGTAACAGTTCCCTCCAAGAGAAAAACAAAATACAATAGAGAGCCAAATTCAAGATCCGATCATTTTGAGATGCCTGGACACACTGCGTTTGAAAGACTGGAGATCATAGGCAGGAGGAAATACAGACAGAGGGAGACAGTTCCAGAGCTGACCTGTTGCATGAATGAAAGACTGGGAGTAATGGTTAACTCTTGCATTAGAGAGTTGGACAGAAAAGGGATGAGAGTTTGCTGCCAGACGGGTGCTACACGCCCGTCGTAGAGGTGGAGGAATGCAAGCAGACAGTTCAGAGGAGCAGTGACCATTAAAGTAGCGATAGAAAAGAGATAAAGATGCAACAGTGCGACGAAGAGACAGAGGTTGAAGGGAGTCAGTAAGAGGAGGAGAGTTAATGAGACGAAAAGCCTTTGACTCCACCCTATTGAGAAAAGCTGTATGTGGGGAGCCTCCCCACACATGAGAGTTGTACTCCACACAGGGGTGGATAAAACCCCTGTATAGAGTCAACAATTGTGCAGGGTTAAAGAAAGAGCGGAGTCGGCTTAGCACACCCAATCTCTTGGAAGCAGATTTTACAAGAGATGTAATATGATCTTTCCAAGATAAGTCCCGAGTAAATGAAACCCCAAGCATGTTCAAGGATGATGCAGGATTAATCTGAATATTATTAAACATTAGTGGGTATACCTGTGGAAGATTTTGTCGGGTTGATAGGTGTAAGAACTGAGTCTTAGAAGCATTAAAGACAACCATATTATTTTTACCCCAGTCAGAGATATGAGCCAAGTCAGACATTAGGTGTGCCATAGCCTCATCCCTTGTTTCTTGAAGTAACTGTTGAGATGGGCGTTGCGGGAACCGAATGGAAAGGTGAAGGGTGGAGTCATCAGCGTATGAGTGGATAGGGTTAGTTGTACAGCTTAGAAGATCATTGATGAATAAAAGGAAGAGAGTTGGTGATAGGACAGAGCCCTGAGGAACACCACTGTTGATAGATCTAGGAGAAGAACGATGGCCGTCTACGACAGCAGCTATAGAACGACCAGAAAGGAAGCTATAGTCTGACAAATCTAAATGTAGGGTTTTGGTGGAGTCACCCCCTCCCTGCACTGTTGCCACGTTTCCGAGCTGACCTCTCCATCAGCGATGACCTTGACACTGTATCCCTCTTGTGATCTCCGTTTTTCTAATACCCCCTATACCCCTACCACCAACACCCCCTATACCCCTACCCCCAACAACACCCCCATCAACAACACCCGCTATACCTCCACCACCAACACCTCCTATAAATATAGACCCCCACCATCAACACCTGTATAATAATTAGCCGTTGATAATTGCTATACTTTTATTGAGAGCATACATTCTACCCTATTGCTCAAACTCCCTAATCTTACAATCCCATCTGTCTTAATCCTTCCCACTGCCTTCGTTCCTAAATCCCTTAATTGATCTATTTTTAACCTAAGTGTCCCCACACCTTTTAAACCATTTATCTCTCTGTCACTATTCTCCACCATATGTATCAACTTGTATTATATTGTGTATAGAACTTTCATACTGTATGCTGTACTACTGTATAATGTATAAGAATACCCACTGTTTAGTGGAAATAAAGTTTTATTATTATTATTATTATTATTTCTCTCTCTCTCTCTCTCTCTCTCTCTCTCTCTCTCTCTCTCTCTCTCTCTCTCTCTCGCTAGATTTTGTTATGTGTCATCCATGGTTTTTTACTTCCATTTTTATGTATGGATTATAATTTTGACTTTATTTCCGCACCACCCTTGAGGTAAAAGTCACGGCGCGTTTTTTTTATAGAGGTTTCCCCAATAGGCCTAAATCCTGTAGGGGGTTGGTGACCTCCCATAGCGTACACACAAACACGTGTCGCGTGAGTGCTGCTACCCAAGAGCTGTTTGATATATTTATTTTAATTATGAAAGGATCGCCTCTTCCCACTTTTATCCCTTCAAATTTTCTTGCAATTATACTTGCTAAATTAATTAGCAATGTTAGAAGTGTTGGGGAAGTAAACAATAATTAGAATATTTTTAGAGCAACACTGCCAAATTTTTATGCCACGTTTCTCTATTATCGTATAATATAGTATGCAGAATAGTTTTATTCTTCCTTGATACATGTCAGCACTTTCATTACAGTTATATTTGTATGAGTTATGTTTATGTATCATTCCTACTACACAAACCACAGGCGTTATACATCGTAGGGTTAGGAAACATGGCAATAGTGTAGGGAGGGGGTGACTCCACCCAAACCCTATGTTTAGATTTGTCAGACTATAGCGATGAAGGTACAGATAGAAGGATAGAAACCGTAGGAGGGCAGTTTGGAAATTAAAGATTTGTGCCAGACTCGATCGAAAGCCTTTGAGATGTCAAGTGCAATGGCAAAGCTTTCGCCAAAGTCCCGAAAGGAGGACGACCAGGAGTCTGAAAGGTAGGTGAGAAGATCGCCAGTGGAGCGTCCCTGACGGAACCCATACTGACGATCGGAAAGAAGGTTGTGATAGGAAAGATGCCTTAAAATTTTTTTATTAAGAATTGACTCGAAAACTTTTGAAATACAGGACGTTAAAGCAATTGGACGATAGTTGGAGGGTTGGGAGTGGTCACCCTTCTTTGGGACTGGCTGAATGAGAGCAAACTTCCATCAAGAAGGAAAGAGTACAAGTTGACAGACAAAGGCGAAATAGTTTGCCTAGGCAGGGTGTAAGCACAGAAGCACAGTTTTTGAGAACAACAGGAGGGACCCCATCAGGCCCATATGCCTTGTTAGTACTGAGGCCAGTAATGTCAGAAAATACATCAACTGAAGAAATTTTAATGTCAGCCATGAGGAAGTCAGAGGGAGGAAGTGATGGAGGAACAGCACCGGAATCGTCTAAGGTGGAATTGGAGGAGAAAGTCTGTGCGAAGAGATCTGCTTTATCAGTAGAAGAAATAGCTACAGAACCATCAGAGTAGAAAAGAGGAGGGAAGGATGATGAGGTAAAGTTGTTAGAAAGATTTTTGGCAAGGTGCCAGAAGGAGCGGGAAGAATTCGAGTTGGAGAGTTGAGAGCATTTAGTATGGATGAAATTATTTTTAGTAGAGCGAAGAACAGACTTAGCACGATTCCGGGCAGAAACGTAAAGATTATGTGATTCAGGGGTGGGTTGGCTCCGGTACCTTTTGTAGGCCTTCTCCTTGTTGCGGACAGCATTAGAACAAGCGTGATTAAACCAAGGCTTTCTTGCGTTAGTCAAAGGATATGAGAAAGGAATGTATGCTTCCATGCCCGAGAGAATAACCTCCGTAATGCTCAAGGCACACTCAGATGGCTCACGGCCATGGAAGCAATAATCATTCCAGGGAAAATCAAAGAAGTACTGCCTGAGGGCCTCCCAGTCCGCAGCTCCAAAATGCCAGAGACGACGTTTCCCTGGAGGGTCCGCAGGCCGTACTGGTGCGATAGGACAGGTTAAGGTAATAAGGTTGTGATCGGAGGAGCCCAATGGAGAGAAAAGATTAACAGAGTAAGCAGAAGGATTAGTTGTGAGGAAGAGGTCAAGTATGTTGGAGCTCTCTCCAAGGCGGTCAGGGATACGGGTAGGGTGCTGTACAAGCTGCTCTAGGTCATTAAGGATAGAAAAGATGTAGGCTTGTTCACCAGGTGGATCCGTGAAAGGAGAGGAGAGCCAAAGGTGGTGGTGAACATTGAAATCTCCAAGAATGGAGATTTCAGAGAAAGGAGAAATGGACAGAATGTGTTCCATCGTAGAAGTAAGATAGTCGAAGAATTTTTGATAGTCAGTAGAATTAGGGGATAAGTAAACAGCACAGATATATTTAGTCAGAGAATGACAGGAAAGCCGAAGCCAGAGAGTGGAGAATTCAGAAGAATCAAGTTCAGGAACACGAGAGCAAGATAAGTCGTTGCGTATGTATACACAACAGCCACCTTTGGCTTTGAAATGAGTATAGAGAAAGTAGGAGGATACAGAAAAGGGTTTGCTGTCAGTTGCCTCAGACAGCTGAGTCTCCGTTAGAAAAAGAAGGTGAGGTTTAGAGGAGGAGAGGTGGTGCTCAACAGAGCGAAAGTTAGATGAAAGGCCGCGAATGTTGCAGAAATGAAGAAGAAGAGAGTCAGACAGTGGTTCCAGGTACCTCGAGTCGTCACCGGGAGAGGGGCAGATGGCGGGGGCATTTATAGTCCCCCCCCCTGGGGACTCCGAGGCTGGGTGAATTGACGCCATTTTGGTAAATTTTGAATAGGAAGTGTAGTGTGTACTGTGCATGTAGTTTGGTGAAGATAGATAGAGAAATTTGTACTGGAGAGCATGCTGGCCTACTCTCTGTGTAACTGAGACACTGAAAAAGTTCAGCAAAGGGGGATGGTCAGGAACTAGTCCTGAGGGCTGATGAAACGGGAGCTCCAGCACTCCCTGTCATCAGCTTTCCATCCACCTCGGGAGTACTACCCTGCTCGACTGGTGCTACAGTCTACAGTGATTGGTGTGAACCATTTTCCATTGATAGTGACAGTGATGAAAGTGATTGTTTTGTTTCCCCCCCACCACCCCCAACTTACTCTGGGAAAGGGAAGGCTCCTATGGGCAAATCTGGTATTGCACGTGGGAAGGGAGTGAAGCGCAGACTTACGTCTCCCACACCAGGCCCTAGTAAGCATTTCCCATCAATTTCCCGTTCCCCTAGACCTATTGCCCTTACATCATCATCATCTACCGTGCCCTCTCCTCAGTCTACATCATCTGAGGAATACGAATTCCCAGAGCCTGCAAAGCGAGGGAAGGCAGGCCGTGCAGGCCATGCAGGCAGGGCAGGCCGGCCTAGAACAAAGGGGATGTGTGGCAGTTGGAGGGCAAAGCTGGGCAATAAGCGAGGAGATAAGCGAGGTGATAAGCGGGGTAGAAAGGGTCAAGTTTCACCACGCACCAGGTCAGAAACCCCCCCCGCCTGCCCCCCACTCGGCTTCCTCACCCTCGCCACCCCCCGACTCACCGCCCCCGCACTCACCCCCCTCCCCGTTGCCTCCTGCCTCACCCCCCTCCCGCTCGCCTCCTGCCTCACCTCCTGCCTCACCCATTGCCTCACCCATTGCCTCCACCTCAGCTCCTTCTCACGGGGAAACGAGTGCAATGCAACCTGCCACTTCCACTGAACCACGCACAGGGAAGGTGGATGCATATGTTTGGTCTGACGGTGCAGATTTTCAGCCACACAATCCGCCGTTTGATATGACAAATGCTGGAATACAGCCTGCCTTTCCATGCAACGCAGGAGATGACTTTGTTGACTACTTCCTGGCCTTCATGGATGATGAAATCGTGCAGCATGTCAGCGATGAGACCAATAGGTATGCAGCTCAGTGTGCAGCAGAAGGGCTGGGACCTATTGGCTCACCAAAGCAAGTGTCGTGGTTGCCTGTCGGAATCAGAGAGCTGTATGTTTTTTTTGCACTAATGTTTCTGATGCCCCATATAAAGAGACATGAGTTGGAGGAGTACTGGCTCGTGGATGACATTACTACTATCCCAATATTCGGGAAGTATATGTCACGGAATCGGTTCCGACAGCTGCTAGGATACCTGCACTTCGCTGACAATGCAAACCCGTCCCAAACTGATCCTTTGTGGAAAGTGAGGGATTTTCTCAACAGGGTTAGGGATCGATTTATGCGATTTTTCCGGCCTATGCAGAAAGTCGTCATAGACGAATCCCTGGTATTGTTCAAAGGACGTCTCAAATTCATGCATAACATCCCCAGCAAACGCCACCGCTTTGGGATAAAGTTCTTTGTGCTGTGTGACTGTGAGATGGGGTATATCCTGGATTTTGTCATCTACTCGGCTAGTACAATGGACGTGAACAGGAAAGACCCCCTTGGCTTCTCTAGCTCCGTTGTAAAAGTGCTGATGGAGAGGTATTTTGGTGGTAATCATGTGCTGTACACAGACAATTACTACACAGCACCGAAACTCTCCAAATACCTGGCTGAACACGGCATTGGCACTGTTGGCACTGTACGGAGCTATAGGAAAGAGTGGCCAAGTTTCCCCAAAGCATCATCATCATCCAAGGGAGATGTTCACCTGAAGAAGTCAGACAAGCTTCTGGCGATCAGGTGGCATGACAAGAAGGTCATGAATATGATCAGCACCATCCACAATGGGGAATTGCAGAGAACTGGGAAGGTCAGCTACAGGACGGGAGAGCCAATCATGAAGCCTGATGCCGTCATTGATTACAATGTCAATATGAGACTTGTTGATAAGTCTGATGTGATGATTGGCGAAATCGACTGTCTCAGGAGAAACACCCGATGGTACAGGAAGGCTTGCCTGCACATGCTCGATATGTGCATGCTCAACGCCTTCATTCTCTACAAGACACAAGTCGGGGGCATAAGGCAACCTTCACTGAGACAGTTTTCCAAGACTGTCGTGCAGCAGCTACTTGCACGATTTGGTCAGGTGACGGCATTGATCCCGAGGCGACAGTCTGACACAACCTGACCGTCTTGAGTGCCGCAATTACATGAGCCGGCACCAGCTTGTGAAATTGCCTCTTACAGCAGGCGGCAGGTTGTTACAGGGCCGCTGCAGAGTATGTTCTACCACCACACAGAGGCCTAGGACGAGAAAAATGAGCACACACCAGTGCCTGGAATGCCAAGTCGCTCTATGTGTAACTCCGTGCTTTGCCGAGTACCTCTCTCTGAGTAAATACTGAAAGTGACAGTGATATATAGTGATGCGACAGTGATGTGCTTTGCCAATAATTGTATAATGGATAATGTAGTAATAAGGGATATTTTGCCTAGAAAAAAATGTAAATATTGGCCAGTATAATAAGTGATATTGTAATAAGAGAATCTGCGGCACTTGTGTTCTTCTGCGGCACTTGTGTAATTCTGTGATGCGATATAGTAATAAGTGCAGTGTAAATATAATGTATATTGCCCAGATTAAATGTAAAATAATATTAGAAGTTAGAAATAATGAAAAGATCGCATGAAACATCAGTGAGCGGGTGCCGCCGCAGTGAAGAGCGGGCGCAGCCGCAGGGAAGTGCCTTTTACCTACCTCAGTGAACACAGAGTGGGTGTTTATCATATGTACTGTGTTCATATATGTTGATATTACTATTATGAGAGAGTGGTTGGCATTTGGTACTGGTGTGTGGGGCGTAAAATAGTTATTTCACACCCCTCACTTCTAACGGCTCTCCCCGTCCTGTGAAAGTCAACAAAGTCATGAAACCTACATCAATGGAAAGCTGAAGGTTAGTACTTTCTAATGGTACCTTATTTTTTTCTCTAGTTTTATTCTGTGCAGAGTTATTAAGGTTTAACCCCTTAACCGCGGGGCGTCACTTTCGTGACGCTCGGCTACAATGGATCATACCGCGGGGCGTCACTTTTGTGATTCTGTGTTATTTTGAATTATCCCGGGCTCTCAAGTGGTGGCTTGTATCATATATCAGTACTGCCAATGTCCAACACTAGTCAGCACTCCAAATCTCATCTGTACTCCCATCCATTGTTGACATTTTAGCTATTTTACCCCCTTCCTGACTCCCCTCCCTACCTGCCCTCCATTACCCTCTCCTCTCACCTCCCACGCCGCGCTGCGCTACGGAAATTTCCCCCTTCTCTTTCCACAGATTTCATCCATTGAAATAAGCCCTATGCCCTATATTTTTACCCAGTAATATATACCAAAAAAAAAAAAAACAGGTAAGTGATAGTGTTATACTCCAGAAATTGCCTAATTATCACCTGACAACACCTCACGTGCATTCATTCGCTACATTACCACGGTAATTTCCCCTTTGATTTATGCCTTGTAATCGGTCTGTAATAAAAATATATATCAGAAAGGAAGGGAGAATCCTAATTGACATTTACATTCACCTGGAACTACCTATTTCTTTATTTATTGCCGAGATTTTCTACCTATAAAAAATTAGCATGTAAGTTAGCAGCACTAAGCCTAAAGTGTCATTGTCAACCCTTCCATTCTCAGATAATTTACCCCCTTCGTGACTCCCCTCCCTACCTGCCCTCCATTACCCTCTCCTCTCACCTCCTACGCCCGGCAGCTGCGCCATTGGAAATTTCCCCCTTCTTTTTCCACTGATTTCATCCATTGAAATAAGCCCTATGCCCAATATTTTTACCCAATAATATATACCAAAAAAAAAACAGGTAAGTGATAGTGTTATACTCCAGAAATTGCCTAATTATCAACTGACAAAACCTCACGTGCATTCATTCGCTACATTACCACGGTAATTTCCCCTTTGATTTATGCCTTGTAATCGATGTCTGTAATAACAATATATATCAGAAAGGAAGGGAGAATCCTAATTGACATTTACATTCACCTGGAACTACCTATTTCTTTATTTATTGCCGAGATTTTCTACCTATAAAAAATTAGCCTGTGAGTTAGCAGCAGTCAGCCTAAAGTGTCATTGTCAACCCTTCCCTTCTCAGATAAGCCGCGGCATTTAGTTCCTTGTCCTCCACTGCAGAGACAACATGTCGCACTCGCGCCCCGCCATTCCTGCCGCTTCTGCGCCCATTGCAAAGGGCCCCGTGACCTCTACCCCCAAGAAAAGTGTTGAGGCAAGCAGGAAAGGCCTCAGTGACTCTGCAGTGGCACGAGAACTTGCTGAATTGTCGATGATAATAATGGACAGCGATTTTGACGATTCCGGTGAATCGTGTGATGAGCCGGGTGAAGTTATCGCGCCAGAAACAGTGACAACAAGTGCTCCTACCAGTGAATCTGTGTCTAGCTCCAAGGGAAAGGAGCCTTTAGTGCAGGAAGGAAAAGAATTTGGGAAGGGAGTGAAAAGGCGGCGTGTTAGCCCCAGAACAATGCCCCCACGTGACCCAGCCCGCCATGAGTCACGAGAGCATTCACCTCCCCGTTCCCCAAGCCCCGCTTTACTCATCTCGTCATCATCGTCGGCTGAGTTATCTCCGGAGTCTTCGTCGTCGGAGTCACCACCAGCATCAACAGTGAAGGCCGGCCGTTGAGGTAGAGGTAGATCTAAGAGAGTGAGAAGTAGTGTAGCTAGTAGGGTAAGGGCTGCTAGTGCTGTACGGCAACCTAGGGTCAGTGCGAGTGACCTTGACCGAGATAAGCCTCCCTCTCAGCCAACCTCCACCACCACCACCACCACCATCCCTCCACCGCCACGCCAGGGAATCCTGGACGCCTTCGCGTGGACGGAAGGGTCAGATTTTGTCCCCGAAAACCCGGTTTTCGATGAGAGCTCGTCAGGAGTTCAGCCTGCCTTCACTATGGACGAAAATGCTGAGTGTGTCGACTACCTTTTGGCCTTCCTAGATGACGAAGTCATGCAGCACATATGTGATGAGACCAACAGGTTCGAATCACAACGTGCTGCTAGTGGTACAGGTGCAGCCAAGATGCAACAGTGGACCATGCTGGGAGTGCAGGAGCTGTATGTGTTCTTTGCCCTCATGCTTCTTATGCCACACTCCAAGAAGCATGAGTTGGAAGAATACTGGTCCATGGACCCCTTACTACCCTCACCGACCTTCAACAAGTACATGGCCAGAGATCGCTTCCGGAACATCATGGGAAACCTGCACTTTGCCGATAATGATGTACCTTCCCAAACCGACCCACTCTGGAAGATCCGGGAGATTCTGAACAGAATGAAGGATAAGTTCATGTCATTCTTCCACCCATTTCAGAAGGTTGTCATTGATGAGTCCTTGGTTCTGTTCAGAGGACGTCTTCGGTTTGTCCAGTACATTCCAAGCAAACGCCATCGCTTTGGAATTAAGTTCTTTGTACTGTGCGACTGTAAGACGGGGTACATCCTTGACTTCGTCATATATTCAGCCAGCACTGTCGATCTCGATAAAACACATCCCCTTGGCTTCTCAGGCTGTGTAGTGAAAGTGCTCCTAGAAAAGTATTTTGGTGGGAATCATGTGCTGTATACAGACAACTACTATACAGCACCGAAACTTGCCAAATACCTTTCTGAGCACGGCATTGGCTCCTGCAGCACTGTGAAAAGTAATCGTGCCAACTTCCCCAAATTCCCAGAGGCGGGAAACTCGCAGCGAGGAGACGTGCACCTACGCAAGTCTGAGAAGATGCTGGCAATACGGTGGCATGACAAGAGAGTCATGCACATGCTCACCACCGTACACAAGGGGGAGATGAGAGACAGTGGGAAGGTCGACCGTAGGACAGGCGAACCTGTGATGAAACCTGATGCTGTGTTGGACTATAATATAAACATGCGGCTGGTGGACAAGTCCGACATGATGATTGGTGAGATCGACTGCCTCAGGAAGAATACTAGGTGGTACAGGAAAGTTTTTCTGCATCTCATAGATATGACGATGCTGAACGCCTTCATCCTGTACAAGATGAAGGTAAAGCCACCCAAGTCCTTCTCCCTGAGGTTGTTCGCCAGGACTTGTGTCCAGCAGCTGCTTGAAAAATATGGTAAGGTGCAAGCAGCAACTCCAAGGCGCCATCCAGTTACACTTCCCGACCGACTTGAGCAGAGGGCGTATATGGATCGGCACAGACTTGAGCTAATGCCTGCCACAGGGAAAAGGAAGGCTGCGATTCGCAGGTGTCAGGTATGTGCGCATACTACACGCCGCACACCTGAGCATAAACGCACCTCTTGGCAGTGCGCTGAATGCCAGGTTCCCCTCTGTGTAACCTGCTTCTTCGATTATCACAGCCAGAAGCAGTTCTAACAGTGCAAGTGTGGAAGCAGAATTATTTGGAAATAATGTGTAAATAATGTGTAAATAATGTGTAAATAGCAGGTGAAAGCAATGGATGTTCAGTTCATATGATTGAACAGTGTATTCTAGTTTCATCTTACTGAAAGTGACAGTGAATAACATATTGTAAGTAAAATAGAAGGGTAAATATTGAAAATAGAATAGAAAATGTAAATAGTAATGTAAGTAATTAGTAATATAAGAATATGAGTACAAATAATTTATGTTATAACAGTGAGAGTGAATCCGTGGCTCTCTACGTATTTTACTGACTGAAAAATAGAATGACTTCAGTGACAATAAAATAATACGACTGAGGGAAACTTATGGAGAAAGACTCCAGATATATATAAGTGTGATAAGTGTGATATAGTAATAGAAATATAAAGTGTGAGGGGTTTTATGAATAATAAATGACAGAGTGCCTAGAGCGAACTAGCGCAAGTGCGGCGATCAGACGCGCTCGTAATTTCCATTGCTTTCACAGTTTTTTTTTTTTAGTATGGATCCCAAACTACTTGAAAATGGTAGAATAGTGTTTATAGTATTTGTATCTGGCTGTGGTAATCATATAACGGGTTGTCGGGAAGTGTAAAGTGGAGACTTAGTTACCCTACTTCAGAGGTCTCCACAAGTCCTACGGAAACTGACGAAGGCTCAACAATCATTCCAGGAGAAAGCTGAAGGTATGTGCTATAAGCATATAAAATTTTATTATTCTAGGACTAATAACTGATTTTTAGCAAATATTTTTTGAGAGTGTCGGAGCCCAAATAACCCCGCGGGACACGCAAGTAATTGGTAAACAAGCCCGCGGTGTAGGGGTTAAAGGTTTGTTTACATTTGGCTGAAACCCCCGCGGGAGAGGACAGTCAGACCAAAACAATACCCGTGGTTAAAGGGTCAAGGAGCCAGTGTTTATTTTCGCCTCAGCTGATCTTGTGTACTGCACACGTGAAGGCTGACCATAGGAAGAACAACTCACTGGGCAACGTCGTTCCTATACTGTACTACTGGTGTTGGAGCCTGTGGCAGTGTGGGGACTGGGATGCAACACTGGTGTCAGGAGTGTGGGATTATTCAGGGCTGCAGTGAGGCTTCGACATGGAGCAAGAAGGTGTCCAGAGAAGTGGCCAAGTTAGGCAGGAAGAGGCATCGCTGGATGGAATTATGAAACTATTACAAGCACTACAAGCACATATACAGACACAGAACGAAGGACAGAAATAACTTCAAGCACAATTACAGGCCTGAATCAAAGAACAGAAAGAGTTCAGGAACGAAATCAAAGAACTATTTCAGGCAAATTGGGAACAACTAGAGGCACAACGTCAAGAACAAAAAGAACGATATGAGCAACTTCAAGAGGCATCAGAGGAGCAACAGAGGGATTTACAACCGAGGGGGCAAGAAGAGCTAAATGTATTCATAGGGGAAATGAAGGAAGAACATCAACAGCTTAAGGAGGAACTAGATGCCAAGCTAGAGCAGCAGAAGGATGAGGTAAGCAATAATGTGGTGGAGTGTAAACAGCATGTAGACGAACAGTTGAAGACAATTAGTGAGGAAATAGTGACAGAGTGCATACAGCATGTAGATAACTAGTTGGAGCATATAGTCGACCATGTTAAGATAATTAGTGAGAAAACTGTGGCTGTAGAGAAATATTGCACTGCTTAGCCTCAGGTTAGTGTACAAGTGAAGGGAATGGACAGTGTATGGTGAATCTTGACGGACCCCAGGCATCTAAATGTAGCATTACAGGGTTGAATAATTAGAGTGCAGAAATTTTAAGTCCTGGCCTTAATTATGATGCCCCAGTTTTTAGGTCCCAAACCAGTGAAGTGCATGGCTATAATGGGGATCCAGTTAAAAAGAAACCTCAAGAATTTGATGGTAGAGTGTCATGGGAAGTTTGCCGTGCAAAGTCTGAGTTACTTGCGGATCAGAATGGTTGGGATGATAGCAAGAAGGCTACAGAAGACCCAACACTGAAGAAATACAAAAGAACCTTGATGAATAGTGTGCAAGAAGACAGAAAGACAGGTGACATGCTGTGTAGTAGGAATGGGAATCGTAGGAAGAAATGCTGCTGTACTGTAGTGACGGGGCCGACATCAGACGGAGAACACCTGGAGGGTGCAGATTTGCAACTGGTGCTGGAGTGGCTGCAGCGGAGTGCAGTGCGACCATCATGGGGAGGAGTTTTCAGGTTGCGCCCTGCAACCGGGAGCTGCTGGAGTCAGTGGGACCTTCTTCGTTGCAACGGACTACTGGAGCGTCAGTGGGAGACGCCCAATGGCCTCAGTGAGTGTTGGCAACTGGTGGTTCTGAAGAAGATGAGGTCTGAGATCTTGGATGTGTCCAATATCCAAATCACTAGTGGGCACCTAAGAGTGAAGACAATTCTAAGACAGCTGCGACACAAATTCTGCTGGATTGGCATGCGTCAGGATGTTAAAGAGTGATGTCGGACCTGTGATGTGTGCTGTGTCAGGAAGAGGACCAAGACCTTCCTGGAGGAGTGGACTGTGTGGAGGAGTAAGGACATCGTCAGAAGCAGCACAGAAAACCTAATAAGTTGAAGGATTATTTTGTGTACAGTTGGATGTTTCGTTAGGATTAGGGTTTATGTTTGTATATACTGTCTAGTTTTGTTGGGGCGACAAAGAACTAGGGAAGGGGTAGTGTTATGAAGGGGGATTTGCCAGTTATATAATCCAGAAGCATCTAGATATTTCCCGATGCTACGGTAGGCTGGTTCCGGCCACGGTACGAGTCAGAGTTGCCAGTTAGCCTGCTGTTTGTGAGCGTAGTTATTTCGTAAGTTAAACATTCATTTATTTTTATGCTCTTTTTCTTTATAATGTTTTATTTAAGTCAATGCTTGTTAAATTATGTAGTTTAAGTTCGAATGGTTAATGATTTAGAGTGTTATGTAATGTAAGATAACACTGGCATGTTTTGGGCTGTTTCCGAGTTGGCAGCTATTGCCCATCGAGAGTATACTCGTAGAATGTAGACGTTTCTGGAACAATGCAAACCTATATAAGGATGGGGAAGAGATTAGTCAGTCAGTCAGTAGGTTTGGAGTTTAGTTGGGTGTCAGGTCAGTTTGTGAAGTGCAGTGCAGTGTCAGTGTTAATGAAGATTGTACATTTTTTGTACTTGTGAAAACAGTGATGGGTTATTGAAGTTTTATATCATTGGAACTTGAGAAAACAGTGACGTGTCAAGAACTGAGTGTAATTACTGTCAGTGAAGATTATTTTTGGTACTTGTATAATAAGAGAAGTATTGGCAAGCATTAAGTGTACTATCAGTGAAGTGTTGTTAAGCATTAAGTGTAATAGCAGTTAGTAAAGTGTGTATAGCTCCAGTGCTTGTGAGAACAGTGAAGTTGGAAAGATTTAAGTGGAATTATTTGGAAAATAAAGACAACTTTAAGGAGCCGGTGTTTATTTTTGCCTCAGCTGATCTTGTGTACTGCACATTTGAAGGCTAACGATAGGAAGAACAACTCGCTGGGCAACGTCCTTCTATACTGTACTACTGCTGTTGGAGCCTGTGGCAGTGTGGGGACTGGGACGTAACCATATGATATATTTATGTCATATACCCATTCCATATGGCCTCAAAATGATCATAAAATTGGTCAAAATGCAAAATTTTCTTGGGGAAAGGGGACTTACAACCCCCCCCTAAACCCCCCAGCGGTACGGGCTCGCTGGACTTGCCAAAGTCATGGGCTGCACATTTAAAAAGTTAAAGAAAAAAAGGCCCTTCCCCCATTGTTGAACTTTCTGGGTATGCCACTGATTTTTGATGTCTCTGATTTGGTAATTGTTGCTTTTCCGAGAATGTAGTAGATAATTCTAGTATACGGGAAGCATATACAAGGATGGGGAAGGGACAAGAGAAGTTTCAGTTCATTAAAAGTTTAGTTCGTGTCAGTTCAGTGTCAGTGCAGTTAGTGATGATTGTATTGCTCTGGTACTTGTGAAAACAGTGAAGTGTAGTTCGCAGGCACTTAGTGGAATTACCTGCAAAATAAAGAGAATGAACCGCGCCTAAGCTAATCTTGTTGTTGCACATCGAAAGGCTGAGCAGAGGGAGAACCACTCACTGGGCTATGTCCTCCCTGCACTGAACTACTGCTGTTGGAGCCTGTGGCAGTGTGGGATAGGGACGTAACAATTGGGTCAGGAATGTGGATCACTAGAAAAGTGAGTCAAACAGTGTTGGGAATTCGAGACAAAATTTCACTAAATAAGCAACTAATTTCCGCCAAAACTACTCATAATCCGATAGATTTTCACCAACTTTCCCCCCTAGAATTTAATAATAATATTATTGCAATTTTGTGTAATGCATGGACTCACCTTTAAACTACAGAAAATTAAGGATGTTATTCATTCATTCACTCCTAGCTAAGGAAGATGTGCGTTGTTGGCATGACTCTGAATACATTTGCATAGAGCCGATTTTGCAATATACACCCCTTAGGAGTTTGTAGCTGTAACAGCATTTCTCTGTTGTTATCAAGGTGGAACAAACACAAAATATGGTATTTACAGTTTTTGTGTGTCGTCTGTTGTGAAGTTTGGTGTTTACTAAGTTAAGCAGACTAAATAGATGCTGTACTTCCGCATTATTGCAATATGCTGACAACAGATAATGCACAATTCTCCTTCAACCTTCAGGCCATGACTGAGTAGCATCGTCCTCGAGGCTCGAACACCTGTGCCCCACCAAGTACACCAACCTGAACAACACACGTCCGCTCCTTGTAATTTTCAGTTCAAAATTCGTTATTTAACCAAAATAAGTTATAATATATAGCAAAGTATTAATTGATATATATACGGATTTTCATATTAAATGTTTATTGGTGATTTAGGCTAATAAGCCTACTGTGACAATTTTTGTATTTAATGTTGGGAGAAAATTACACTACCAGTATGTAACCAGAAATTTAAAAAAATTCTGTTCCTATGTAACAGGTACTATTTCCGTATTTGTTTTGCTCCAAAACTACAGAGAACATATAAATATGAAAAGTGACATGTAATAATATTGAATACATAATGAATAAAATCATAGACGTCTAGAATCGAAAATTTTTTCGCGATTCGCGATTGTACAGTATAGTAGATCACTTTCACAGACCAGCCCCCAAATGTGGTCCCCCATCATGCTTATGTTATCCTGTCCTTGGTATCTCCTTTCAAAGTCCATTATATCTTGATAGAAGCGTTCTCCTTCCTCTTCAGAATATGCACCCATGTTGTCCTTGATTTCATCGAGATGGGAATGAGACATATGAATGTTGAGTGACATTCTACAGCCCATGGTGCCGTAGTTCTTTATGAGGTTGTCTGTCAGCTCCACATGGTCCTCATCCTTGTGATTTCCATGAAACCTATAAGCCATTGCTTTCAGGCTGTCCCAAGTCACTTTTTCCACTTTTGAATGCTTGTTGGGAAAATCCTTGCACTCGAGGATCTTCTTAACCTATGGACCGACGAAAATACCGGCTTTGATTTTCGCCTCTGATAGCAGGGGGAAGAAGTCTTGTATGTACTGAAAAGCCGCCGACCGCGTGTTTAGAGTCATGACAAATTGTTTCATGAGGCACAATTTGATGTGTAACGGTGGCATCAGTACTTTTCTTGGGTCCACAAGTGGCTTCCATTTCACATTGTCAAAATATGCCTTATAAGCTTCACACATCTTGACAGATGCTTCAACATAATATTCCTTCTTTCTCATTTTAATAAACTGACCACAAATATAGCAAAAAGCATCAGCGGAATGCATACAACCTCTGGATGATGTCTGAAAAAAAAGATACATTCATGTTTGCAATGATCGAAAAAACAAAAACAATGGTATAGAAATTAGAGTAGAACAAAATTAGCACCACTACTGTAAAAATCCACAATTCATCCATAACTCGATAAAGAACTGATATATAAAATAAATTTACAAGCCTCTCAACTAAGCTCCACTCAGACTGACTTCATTTCAACTGGCAGCACCCACACCCTAAAAGGTACCGTGCGTCCAGAAACAGTTCGTGTTCAAATAATGTGCTTCAGCCAGTCACCAAGCTCAGCAAAATTACATGCAAAGCTGAAATCGGCACATGCTGACACGTAAAATCATTTATGAAGTGAAGCTTTTCGTTCACCCAAGAACTCACCTCACTCTGCCTAGGCCATTTTTTATGTGTTTGAAGGCATAAAAATCACCCTCCTAGTCAAGAAAGCGAAGTCTGTTGAGGGTAAAATAGCCATTTTTCATTGTTCTGAGACTGAAACTATCAGAAAATAACACTCACTACCTAGGAACAAGAATCGTGTTACACAGTGTTATTCCTACAGGAAATTCCGCCAGGTACTAAATGATACATTTTGCCGCAAGTATAGAACTAAATACTCTAGATTTAGCGACTTTTCCGCTGATTTGGCACCACTGGAGTCAAACCTTCGACATCGAGATGAAGGTATGCAACACGAGGCCAAGCTAGGCAAGAGGAGGCATGTCTGGCAGCAATTATGAAGCTATTACAAACACGGAATGAAAGTGAAAAAGAAAAAGAACAATTCCAAGCACAGAACGAAGGACAGAAAGAAAGAGAATAATTACAGGCACAAAGTGAAGGACAGCAAGAAATCAAAGAACAACTGTAAGCATCGAGAGAACAGATAGAGGCACAAACTGAAGAACAGAGAAGAGCTCAAGAACGAAACCAAAGCACGAAGTACAGGCACAAAGTGATGAAGATAAAGAACAATATGAACAGCTTCAATAGGCATTACAGGAGCAACAGTGGGAATTACAACTGAGGATGACAGGGCAGCTAGATGCTTTCATGGCGGAAATGAAGGAAGAACAGCAACAGTTTAAGGAGGAGGTAGATGCCAAGCTAGTGCAACAGAAGTATGAGGTAAGCAATAATGTGACGGAGTGCAGACAGCATGTAGGTGATCAGATGAAGCATGTAGCCGGCCATCTGAAGTTAATTAGTGAGAGAATTGAGGCTGTAGAGAAATATTGCACTGCTGAGCATGAGATTAGCATACAAGAAGCATATGAAAAGAATGGCCAGTGTATGGTGGTTCTTTACGAATCCCAAGCATCTAAAGGTAGCATTACAAGGTTGAATGATCAGAGTGTAGAAGTTTTAAGCCCTGGACTTATTTATGATGTCCAAGTTTTTAGGCCTGAAACCAGTGAAGTGCATGGCTATAATGGGGGTCCTATTAAAAAGAAATCTCAGGAAGGTGATGGCAAAGTATCTTAGGAAGCTTAACGTGCGCAGTCTGAGTTACTTGGTGATCAGAAAGGCTTGGATGATAGCCAGAAGGCAGTGCAGCTGCCTATAAGCCTCAAGGGTGCTGCACTGGAAATTCTGGGTCACATGTCAGTAGAGGAAAGGAACAGTTATTAGTGAAGTACTGGAGCGCAGATACAGGACCATGTACCAGACTGAGGTTTACAGAGTATGATTCCGGAGCCGAGTAAGGGCTGGAGGTGAATCCCTACAGCAGCTTGTTCATGATCTTGAGAGTATGGCATACAGGGCATTCTCCGGAGCAGCACCCGTTGGCTATTCTTCTGAGGGAAAAGTTCATTGATCCTCCTGAGAGTGCGGAGTTGAAAAAGCAAATGAAGCAGGCACAGCTAAGAAGCATGCAAGAAGCTGTAGCCAGGGCCCTAGAATTTGAGTCCTTCATCAGGTCCAGTACGTCCACTATTCAGGCAGATCGTAGTGCAGGATTCAAGGCATGAAAAGGGACAGGTATCTGAAGCAGAAAATTTGTAGGAAGTTGCTGGTACTGTGAAAAGCCAGGACATAAGAAAGCAGACTGCTTCAAGTGGAAGAGGGAACAGAAGACCAGAGGAGGTTGCTGGTTCTGCAGAAAGCCAGGACACAAAAAGGAGGATTGTTACAAATGGAAGAAGGAGCTAGAACAGGGCATTGCAGGAAAGCTACAATTGCAATAAAAGCATGTTGGACATGTGGTGAGGTTGGACAGTTTAGTTTTGAGTGTCCAAAGAAGAAAAGGAGGACAAGAAGAAGGCCGCAGAAGACCAGAAAGAGGTGGAAAACTAGTGAAGGCTGGTGTTAAGGGGTAACCACCAGCTGGCTTTTCACAAGTAGCCCCACCACCGAGAAAATGCAAGAAAACTGCAATTGACAGCATTGAGAGTTATATGTGGAAAGGAAGAGAGAGGTGAAAAGATTAGTAAGAGAGAGTAAGAAGAGAGTGGATGAGGAATTTGGAAGGAATTTGAGTGTAAAATGGAGGGACTGTAAGAAAATGTTCTGGAGAGAAGTGAAAAGAGTAAGACAGGGTGGAAGTGAAGTTAGTAGGGGAGTGAAAGATAAAAATGGTAGATTACTAGTGGAGAAGGGAGAAAAAGTGAGCAGATGGAGAGAACACTTTAAGGAATTGTTGAACGTAGAGGATGGAAGTAATGCGAGTATAAGTGGCTGGGGAATGGCTGGGAGAAGGAGGGAGATGAGAAGACAGGAAGAAATCAGTAGGATAGAAGTTGTGGAAGCAATGAAGAAAGTTAAATCGGGGAAAGCCCCAGGAATTGATGGAGTGTGTGGTGAAATGCTGAAGCATGGAGGAGAGATAGTAGTAGAATGGACTTGGAAGATGTGCAGATTGGCCTGGGAGGAAGGTAGAGTCCCGGAGGATTGGAAGTCAGGTATAATTATTCCTTTGTACAAAGGAAAAGGGGAAAAAGAAGTGTGTGGTAATCATAGGGGCATTTGTCTTCTTAGTATAATAGGAAAAGTGTATGGTAGGATACTTATAGACAGAGTTAGAGAAAGAACAGAGAAATTAGTTGGAGAAGAACTGGGAGGCTTTAGGAAGGGAAGAGGTTGTGTAGATCAGATATTAATTCTTAGATCTTTAGTGGAAAAGTTTCTAGAGAAGGGAAAGAAGCTGTATGCGGCTTTCATGGATTTGGAGAAAGCATATGACAGGGTGGATAGACAAGGATTGTGGAAAGTGTTAAGAATATATGGAGTAGATGGGAAGTTGTTGAATGCTGTGAAGAGTATGTACGATGGTGCTAAGGCTGCAGTGCGTGTGGATGGTGAACTAAGTGAATTTTTCTCTTTGAAAGTTGGTTTGAAACAGGGATGTGTCATGTCTCCATGGTTGTTCAATCTGTACATGGATGGGGTAATAAAAGAGGTACAAGGTAGGGTAGTGGATGTTGGAGTGGCCCTGGTGAGAGAGGATAGTGTTTGGAAACTCCCTGTACTGTTGTTTGCAGATGATACTGTGTTGTTGAGTGAAGACGAAGGGGAGCTGCAAGGCTTGGTGGATGAGTTTGAGAGTGTGTAAGAAACGGAATCTAAAGGTGAATGTAGGGAAGAGTAAAGTGACGGTCTTTGAGAGAGGTGAAGTTAGTGAATGTACAGCGAGGTTGGATGGTGAGGAATTGGAAAATGTGAGTACGTTTAAGTATTTGGGTAGTGTGATGAGTAAGGATGGAGGTTTGGAGGGTGAAGTGCTTGAAAGGGTACAGCAGGGAAGAAAGGTTGCTGGTTCTTTGAAAGCAGTGATAAGAAACAGGGAAGTGAGCATGGATGTGAAAAAGTTACTACATGACAGTATTGTGATACCAACTCTAACGTACGGTAGTGAAGCTTGGACATTGTTGGAAGGACACAAGTCAAGAGTGAGAGCAGTGGAAATGAGTTATTTAAGAGGAGCCTGTGGAGTCACGTGGAGAGACAGGCTGACGAATGAGGATATAAAGGAGCGTTGTGGTGTGGATGTGGATGTGATAGGAAGCGTTATGAGGAACACACTGAGGTGGTTTGGCCATGTGGAGAGGATGGAGGGTGAAAGACTGACGAAGAGAGTGTATGTGAGTGAGGTGGAGGGGGGAAGAGGGAGGGGGAGGCCGAGGATGAGATGGAGGGATGGGGTGGAGAGGTATATGAGAGAGGGGGGTGTGAGTTGGGAGCAGGGGAGTGAAATGGCGGGGGACACGGCAACTTGGAGGCGATTTGTTTGTGGCCACCCCAAACGGGATTGAGGCGTCTGGCAATAGATAGATAGATAGACAGCATGCACGTAGATGAAAGAACAGACGGCCAGAGGTGTTTTCTGGTGATTGATTCAACTTCTGAGCAGACTTTTGTGACGTGTGTTGTGTTACACCATAAATATCTGCCTGAGTCATCAGAACAACTGTGTGGCATAACTGGGCACCTCACAGAACTGAGGGGACCCTTGGATGTCCTGGTTGATGTGGCAGGGCAAGAGGCTATGCTTTCAGTCTATGTGGCCTACATGGAGGATCCTTGCCTTCTTGGTCAGGACTTTCTGATACGCGTGGGATGTGAGCTGGACTTCTGCTTCATGAGACTCAAGGTCCAAGGAAAGTCGGTTCCCATTATGGCAGTGAGATGCACCATATTTGGTGGGGAGGTGAGGGTGCTCCACACTACAGTGATACCCCCAAGATCAGAACTACTGCTCCAGTGTATGGCAAGTGGCTCTTTTGACAGCTGTCTAGGGGTGGTGGAGCCGGATGTACAGTGCAAGACGAAGGCCGGAGTGATGGTGGGGAGGACTTTGGTGGAAACAGATGCAGGTGAAGTGCCGGTTGTGGTGGCATATTTCTCCTGTGACACAAAGAAAATCAACAAAGGAGAAATTGTGGGACTATGCCTGGCAGTGGACTCTAAGTGGTGTCAGAGGAAGACCTGTAAAAGTAGTGTAGTGAAATAAGATGGGTATCTGTTACACCACTTACAAGACCTAATTTCAAAGAGTTGCCAATGCCTGGATGACTCACAAGTGCTGAAACTGAGGTAGCTGCTAACGAAGTTTGCTGATGTCTTCTCCACCTGAGAGCTAGACTTGGGGTGCACTGACCTGTTGGAGCATTGTATACACACCAGAAATCACTACATGATTAAGCAGCCAGCTTGGAGGTGGTGCCAGCCCAACGGCAAGATATGGAGCAGGTGATGGAGAATCTCTAAAGTCAAGGAGTGATAGAGAAGTCCAGCAGTCCCTGGGCATCAGCAGTGGTTCTGGTTAGGAAAAAGGATGTCCCAGTAAGGTGCTGTGTGGAATATCGAGCCTTGAATGACATGGCCGTAAAGGATGCATACCCCTTGCCAAGGATTGATGACATGTTGGATGCTCTGTCAGGTGCCAAATGGTTGTGCACCCTAGACATGAAAGCAGGATATCATCAGGTCAAGGTTACAAAGAAAGACAAAGAGAAAACTGCATTTTCATATGGACGGGGTTTATGGCCATTTAAAGTTATGCCATTTGACGTTTGCAGTGCCCCAGCTACTTTTGAGCATCTCATGGATTGTGTAGTGGAAGGCCTGCACTAGTGGACAGCTCTCACCAATCTTGCCGATGTAACTCTGTTTGGATGGACTTTCAACCAGGAAATGGAGAAGCTGTTGGAGGTGTTCAACAGGATCCAAGCGGCGCATCTCAAGCTGAATCCCAAGAAGTGCTACTTATTTCAGAAGGAGGTGAAGTACCTGGGACACATTTCAGGCAATGACGGCATCTATAATGATATGGAGAAGGTGGCAGTTGTGCAAAACTGACCAGTTCCAACTGGTGTGAAGGAACTATGGAGGCTCCTGAGTTTGTGTACGTATACTGGCGTTTTGTTAAGACTTTGCAATGGTAGCTGCACCTCCACACAAGTTGTTGGGGAAGAGGCAGAAGTTTGCATGGACTGCCTTGACTCAAAAGGCCTTAGATGAACTCAAGTGTGTGCTGGCAAGCTTTCCAGTATTTCTGTACCCAGATCAGAGTCAGCCATTCATCCTGGACTGTGATGCTAGTGATCATGGTATTGCTGAAGTTCTGTCACAGAAAAGGGACAAAAATGAGGATGTGGTGGCGTATTACAGACAGAAGCTCATCCCCACGGAGTGGAACTACTGTGTAACCCATAAGTAGCTCATGCCAATGATGAAGAGCCTTGATTTCTTCCATCCCTACTTGTATGGGTCCTACTTTATCATTAGGACAGACCAGGTGGCACTGACATGGCTGAAGACGTTAAAGAATCCGGAAGGACAACTAGCATGCTGGCTATGGAAGCTGGACCAGCGCAACTATGAGGTGCAGCAACGTCCTGGGTGGCTACATGTCAATGGTGACCTTGTGATCCAAAGTTCCGGCAGTGTAATAAAAAAGATAATAGCAAGAAATACAGCCATACTGCGGTGACTGGGCCAGTGTCAGCTGAAGAAGATCTGAAGATAATTCAGATGGAGGATGCAGATTTACAACACTGCTAGAGTGGCACCAGTGGAGTACAGTACAACTATCTTGGGAAGAGGTTTCCAGATTCAGCCTTTCGACTAAGTGGGAGTCAGTGGGACCTTCTTCGTTTCAACAATGGACTACCGGAGCATCAGTGAGAGACACCAGATGGCCTCAGCAAGTATTGGCAGTTGGTGGTTTCGATGAAAATTGGGCCTGGGAACAAGGATGAGTCTCACAACCAGATCACTAGTGGGCACCTGGGAGTGAAGAAAACTCTAAGCTGGCTGCGACCCAGGTTCTACTGGACTGACATGTGTCAGGATGATGAAGGATAGTGTCAGGGATGTGATGAATGTTGTGCTAAGAAGGCACGCAAGAAACATGATAAGCCCTTCTGCAACTGTATCAAGTGGGTACACCGATGGAGTGTCATGGTGGACATTGCTGGACCTCTGCCACTCACTGAAAAAGGAAATCGGTATGTGTCGCCATGGACTCCTTCACCATGTGGCCAGAAGCCTATGCCATGCCTAATAAGAAGGCTGTCACCGTTAGTCAGGTGTTGGTTGATCAGTTTTTTTGTTGTTTTGGGATGCCACAAGAGCTACATTCAGACCAGGGAAGGAACATCAAGCCTGAAATCTACAACTTACTGGGGATCAAGAAGACCACGATGATCCCACTAAGACCACAGTCAGATGGGATGGTGGAGAAATTCAACTGGACCATGGGACAAGAACTGGCCAAGTATTGCATGGAGGGACAGACAGAATGGGACCAGAAATTATCTGCGTTGCTGATGGTATATCGGTCTGAATCCGACAAGTCTACCAGGTACACCTCTACAAAACTGATGCTTGAGCACTAGGTACATTTACCCTTTGACTTGATAATGGGAAGTCCATCTGGTGATGAGCTGCATATAGACACCTCCAGATATGCGTACCATCTTCCGGAAAGAGTGGCTGAGGTACATCAAGTGTGAGAAGCTCTAAATTTTCAGGTAAAGTGATGAAGTGCAAGTATGATACCCAGGCAAGTGAGGTGAGCTTCAAGGATGGTGACAAAGTTTGGTTACACAATCCTCAGCGGAAGAAGGGATAGTCATCGAAGCTGCAGAGCCGGTTGGATGAGCCTTACACTCTGTTGGATTACTCATCAGACATAATGTACTGAACTCAGGAAGGCAGGAAGTCTCGCTCAAAGCTGGTATACGTGAATCATCTGTAACAGTACCATGGGCCCGAACAGTACAGCTGGTACATCTCTGAGGAATCGTGCTTGCCTGCAGTGGAGGATGTTGAGGAGGACCATGGAGCTGAAGTTTAAGAGGATAGTGTCAGTTTCCCGAGGGAAGAAGTGAATCAGGAAGAGGAGTAAGACATTCCAGGAGGAGTGGACTGTAGGAAGGAGCAAGGACGTCATCGGAAGTGACACAGAAGACCTGATAATTTGAACGATTATTTTGTGTATAATAAATGTTTAGTTTGGAATAAGCATTATGTTTGTATACATTGTGTAGTTTTGTTGGAACGACAAAGGACTAGGGAGGCTGTAGTGTTGAGAAGTGGGATTTGCTATCTAGGTAGTACTGGAAGGTTCTTATTCTTGTAGTTCGGTTACATGTCAGAGTTGCCAGTTAGTCTACTATTTGTGAGCTGAGGTATTTTGTAAAGTTATGCATTTAATTTTATGCTCATTTTTAATAAAATATTTTATATATGTGATTGCTTGTTAAATTATTTAATTTTATCTCTGTTTGTATGCTAAATAATTTAGAGTGTTATGTATTGTAAGAAAACTATGGATATTTTGGATGTCTCCGACTTGGTAACTGTTGCTTTCCAAGAATGTAGATCATTCTTGTACACAGGAAGCTTATACAAGGATGGGGAAGGGACTAGAGGAGTTTCAGTTCAGTTTGAGTTTAACTCGGTGTCAGTTTAGTGTCAATGGAGTTGATGATGATTGTAAAACTCCGGTACTAGTGAAAACAGTGAAGTGTAGTTGGCAAGAATTTAGTACAATTATTTGGAAAATAAAGAGAGTGAACTTACGAAGCCAGTGTTTATTTATCATGGTTTAGCTGATCTTGTTGTGGCACATCAAAAGACCAGGCATAGGAAGAATGACTCACTGTGCAATGTCCTCTCTATACTGAACTACTGTTGGTGAAGCCTGTGGCAGAGTGGGACGGGGACCTAGCAATATATAGATATTGTTATGTCACCATCCCACACTGCCACAGGCTCCAGCAACAGTAATTCAGTATAGGAAGGACATTGCTCAGTGAGTTGTTCCTATGGTCAGCCTTTTGGTGTGCAGCAACAAGACCGGCGCATGTGTGGTAAATAAACACTGGCTTCTCAAGTTTGCGGTCTTTATTCACCAAATAATTACACTTAATGCTTGCCACCTACACAATACTGTTTTCACAAGTCCCTGGGCTATACAGTCTTCATTATACTGCACTGACACTGAACTGATACTGAACTGCACTGAAACTAAAACTGAAACTATAATGACTCTCTAGGCTCTTCCATCTCGTTATGTAGCCTTGCCTTACAGTCGAATCATCAAGTTTACTCCAGCACATACAGTTACCAAACTGGAAACACTCAAAATACCCCAGAGTTCTCTTACACTATGTAACACTAAATTATTTATCATACAAACTGTAATAAAACTACATAGTTTAACAATCACAAAATAGAACATTATAGAGAAGAAGAGAATAAAATTTAATGCATAATTTTACAAAATGCCTCCATTCACAAATAGCAGGCTAACGGGCAACTCTCACTCAAAATTAAAAACTATGAGAAGTATTGAGTACCTTCCAGCACTTCCTATCTAGCAAATCTCACTTCTAAACACTACCCCCTCCCTAGTCCTTTTGCTGTCCCCCCAAAATTACACAGTACTTACAAACATAATCATTATTCCCATTGGAACATCTATTTATACATAAAGTAATCCTTCTACTTATCAGGTCTTCTACAATGCTGCTTCTGGCAATGTCCCTGCTCCTCCACACAGTCCACTTCACCTGGAATGTCTTGGTCCTCTTCCCGATTAATTTCTTCTCTAGGGAAACTGTCACCAGCTTCTCATGCTTCAGTGTCATGGTCCTCTTGTACATCATTGGCTCCGGGTGTGCACTCTACCTCGGAGACGTCCCGGCTGTATTATCCTGGCCCATGGTACCGCCACAGACGATTCACGTGTACTACTTTGGGGTGAAAATTCCTACATCCCAGAATCTGCTACAGTACATCCGACTGGAGGTCCATCACAGTGTAGGGCTCATCCCACAGGCTCTGCACCTTCGGTGAGTGTCTAAGGATTGTACAGCCAGAGTTTGCCACCATCCTTGAAGCTTACCTCACTTGCTTTGGCACCATAATTGTTCTTCATCACTTCTGAAAACTTAAAGGACTCCTCGAACTTGATGATGTACCTCAGCCTGTCTTTCCTGAAGATGCTTCACAATGCAGGAGGTGTCTGTAGGCAGCTCTTCACCAGGTGGTCTTCCCACTAACGGATCAACTAGAAATCGTATTTTGTGGTCCAACATCAGTTTTGCAGGGGTGTAGCCAGTAAACTCGTGGGATGCAGACCAATATGCCATCAGGTAATATCTGGCCCCATTCCCTCTATCCCCGTATATAGTACTTGGCCAATTCTTTGTGCACGGTCAAGTCGAATTTCTCCACCGTCCTATCTGACTGTGGCCTTACTGGGATCGTCCTGGTCTTCTTGATTTCCAGTAAGTTACAGCACTCACAAAACACAGCAGACTCGAAGTTTCTACCCTGGTCTGAATTTAACTCTTGTGGGATCCCAAATCGACAGAAAAACTGGTCGACCACCACTTGAGCAACAGTTGCAGCCTCCTGATCGAGGATGACATAGGCTTCTGCCCACTTTGTGAAGTAGTCCATGGTAACATGTATATACCAGTTTCCTCTTTCAGCGAGTGGCAGAGGGCCAGCAATGTCCACCGTGACTCTTTCCATTGGTGCACCCACTTGATACAGCTGATGAGCGGGGCAACCACATTTCTTGGATCCCTTCTCGGCATAGAATTCATCACAGGCCCAACACCACCCTTCAACATCCTGCCGTATGCCAGTCCAGTAGAACCTCTGTTGCAGCCGACTTCGAGATTTTTCACTCTCAAGAGCCCACTAGTGATCTGCTTATGGGACTCATAAAAGATCTCGGACCTCATCTTCTTCAGAACTACCAGTTGCCAATACTTATTGAGGCCATCATTTGTCTCCCATTGATGCTCCAGTAGTCCGTTGCTCTAATGAAAAAGGTCCCATTGATTCCAGTAACTCTTAGTCGCAGGGCTGAACCTGGAAACTCCTTCCCAAGATGATTGGACTGTACTCCAGTGCAGCCAGTTTAGCACTGGCCGTAAATCTGCATCTTTCACCTGCATCCTCTTCAGGACTTCTGCATCTGATGCTGGCCCTGTCACTACAGTATGGCTGCATTTCTTGCTGTGATCTTCTTTCATACTACACTGCTTGCCATCGATTCTTCCATCTTCTTGCACACTGTCAGTCATGGTTCACATGCACTTCCTTAGTGGTGGGGCTTCTGGAAAAAACTGGCTGGTTCTTGCCTCTTGTCAGCAGCCTCTACCAATTTACCCTTATCCTTCTCATCTTCTGCAGCCTTCTTCTTGCCGTCCTTCTCATTGGGACAATCATAGCTGAAGAGTCCCACCTCACCGCATGTCCAACGCCCGTTTGTTACAATCATAGATTTCCTTGCACTGCTCTGTTCTTGCTCCTTCTTCCATTTGTAATAATCCTCCTTGCGTCTCGGATTCCTGCAGAACCAGCAACCTTCTCTGGTCTTCTCGTGTTCCCTCATCTACTTGTAGCAGTCCTCTTTCTATTGTCTTGGCTTTTCACAGTACTAGGAACTTCCTTCATTGTTTTTGCTTCACGTACATGGCCTTTTCTTGCCTTGAATCTTGCACTACGACTTGCCTGAAAAGTGGATGTACTGGACCTGACGTACCACTCATTTCCAGAGCCCTGGCTAATGGCTCTTGCAAGTTTCTGGATTGTGCCTGCTTCACTTGCACTTGCAACTCTGCACCGTGAAGAGCATCGATGAACTGGTCCCTTAGAAGAATAGCCAACACGTTAGGTGCTGTTTCAGGCTGTGCCTTGTGTGCCATACTGTCCAGGTCATGAACAAGCTGCTGGAGGGATTCGCCTTGAGCCCGTACATGGGTCCAGAACCTTGCCCTGAAAACCTCAGTCTGGTACATGGTCCCATATCTGTGCCCCAGCACTTCTACTGAGGACTGATAACTGTTCCTCTCTACTGACATCTGCCCAACAAAATCCATTGTGGCATCGTTAAGGCTAGTAGCATCCTGCACTTCCTCTGCTTACCATCCCAACCATTGTGATCAGTAAGTAACTCAAACTGCACACGGTAAGCTTCCCAAGATACTTTACCATCAGATTCCCGAGGTTTCTTTTTAATTGGACCCCCATTATGGCCATGCACTTCAGTGTTTCAGGCCTAAAAACTGGGGCATCAGAATTAAGTCCAGGACCCGAAACTCCTACATTCTGTTTATTCAACCCTGTAATGCTACCATTAAATGCCTGGGTTCATCAAAAATTAACCATGCACAGTCCATTTTTTTTTATATGCTCCCTGTATGTTAACCTCAGGCTCAACAACACAAGATTTTTCTACCGAGTCAATTCTCTCACTATCTTTAACTGGTCATCTAGATGCTGTCTGCACTCCATCATGTTATTGCTTTCCTCACACTTCTGTTGCTGTAGCTCAGCATATACTTCCTCTTTCAACTGTTGTTGTACTTCCATCATTTCCCCCATGGAAGTGTCTAGCTGTCTGTGTATCCTCAATTGTAACCCCTTGGTGTTGCTCCTGTAATGCCTCATGAAGCCGTTCATACCACTCTTTCTGTTCTTTATTTGTGCTTCAAGTTGTTCACTGAATTCTGTCAGTCCATCACATCATGACTGCAGTTGTTCACTTTGTGTTTGTACTTGTTCACTGAGTTCATTATTGAACTCTTTCTGTCCTACAATTTGTGCTCATACTTGTTCATTTTGTGTTTGTAGAAACATAATAATTTAACCAGAGATGCCTCCTCCTGCCTTGCTTGACCTTCCGTCTGTACATCTTGTGCATCCACGTCGAAGCTCTGACTCACTGCAGCACTTTTTGAATGATCCACAACCCTGACACGACTGTTACGACCCCAACACACACTGCCACAGACTGCAACAACAGTACTTCGGTATAGGAATGACATTGTCAGTGAGTTGTTTTTCCCATAGTCACCCTTTTGGTGTGTGCAACAAGATCTGCTCTAGTGCAGTAAACAAACACTGGCTTCTCAAGTTCGTGGTCTTTATTCGCTAAATAATTACACTTAATGCTTGCCAACAACATCTCACTGTTTTCACAAGTACCAGATCTATACATCTTCACTAGGCCACACTGACACAGAAGTGCACTGAAACTAAATCTGAAATGAAACTAACTCCCTAGGGTCCTCCACCTCTTAATATAGCCTTGCATTACACTCGAATCTTCTCGTTTACTCCAGCACATACAGTTACAAATTGCAGACACTCAAAATACCCCACAGTTTTTTTTGCCTTCTCATTCCCACCTACTCCCTTGCATATACCCCGTCCAAACTCCCATTCTATCACACTTTCACCTCATCTTTGAGTTTCAGTTAATCCACATACATGCACTTTCGCACCCTTAAGAACCTGGGCAATCTCTCTTTCACGTCATCATAATTTTGCACCCCTTACCTTTCACATCGCAATCCATACCATGTCCCTTGTTCGGTCCTTAGTCGTCACCTTTTGGTCAGTCCTGGTCCGAGACTTCTTGTTCGTACTTTTAGTTGTTTTCCAGGAACGGGCACTAACCCTCCGCCAACCCACTTGTTGCCACGTAGGGAATACGTGTCGGTTATAAGGTTACCACCGAGCGTTGGAAATGCTTTCCTGGTTCACACACATATATCTATATATATATATATATATATATATATATATATATATATATATATATATATATATATATATATATATATATATATATATATATATATATATATATATATATATATATATATATATATTCAGGGTGTTATTGAACGCCACCGACAAACTTGGGGAATGGATTCCCCATTGAAAAACAAATCCACCTCATTCTTTAGGGAAATGCGAAAATATGAACCACTGATGAGTAACAGCACGTAAAATGGAAACTGAGCACTGTCCAAGCCCGAGCAAACGTACCAATCCGAACACTGGTGCCTCGCTTCACCCCCCCCTCTTCCCCTGCCCCATCCACTTGGTATATTCACATACTGTCTAATAGTTATGGTCGAATAATTATAACACTGTACATGTTTACTGTGGTGTACAATAACATTCTGCCCTTGAACAATTTAAATGATACTGCAACACACTAATTACATGCCCATTACAATCATTGTAAAAAATCCTGGCGTAGTACACAGGATACACCTATCACCCATCAAACGATGCAAATTCGTTGCCTTTTCCACATTATTTCTCATCTTCGACAGCAGCATGACATACAATACGGTATCAATATAAATGGGCCATGACCATGAAAAATAATGAACAAAAACTCTGTCAGTGTCAGCGTCAATCACTGAGAAACAAATTGGTTAACAGTAGTTAACATGTGTGAAATCAGGGAAAGGTAACTATCCTAAACAGACACACGTTTGCACGTTACAAACAGACACGTGTAAGTACATTACAAAAGGTGTTCCACATGTCTCCCTCCTCCTTCCATACATAAACGACAGCGGCGAAGCATAGACTGCCGCACGTGTTCAAATACTGGTGGTGTTCTCCGTACTTGTTCGCACGCAGCCTGAATTTTTGGGAGTAGTTGATCCTTGGTGTCAACAGATATTTCATAAACTACTGATTTTCGATAACCACATAGATATGGTATATGAGGGAGGGGGGGGTTAGTTGGGGGGAGGGGAGTCAAATGGTGGGTGACAGAGTGACTTGGAGGCGTTTTGTCTGCGGCCACCCTTTGCGGGATTAGGGCGTCGGGCTATAGATAGATAGATAGACATAGATATAAATCTATGGGATTTAGGTCAGGTGACCGTGCTGGCCAGGAAATGGGACCGCCACATCCTATCCACCTGTTGGGAAAGTGGCCATTGAGGTATTCTTGTACGGTCAGGCTGGAATGCACAAATGCACCGTCGTGCATGGACCACATCCTCCTGCGCCTTACTAGAGGTACATCATCTAGTAACGTCGGTAAATCATGCTCTAAGAACTCACGATACACAGCCTGTTAGGCGACCAGGAAGAACATGTGGACCAACGACACAGTCACCAATTATGCCGCACAATACATTGCTAGAAAAACGACGTTGATACCCTCTATGCCAAGTTATATGGGGATAGGCCTCATCCCAAGCATGCATGATGTGACTGTTAAACATCCCTGTTCTTGTGAATGAGGCCTCATCTGAGAACAGTATCATGCTCGGAAAATCAGGATCGTTTGCTGTTTAGTCTAGAAACCACTGACAGAGTGTTGAGCATCTTGGGAAGTCCTCTGGGAGTACATGCTGAAGTTTCTGGAAATGGTTGGGGTGAAAGAGCTGATCGTGAAGTACACTCCAAGCTGTAAAATTACTGACCGCAACAGCGTTTGCCAAACCGCGAGTGCTTGCTTGAGGGTTTGTTGCAATGGCCTCTAGGATCGTCTCTTCAAGTTGGGGTGTACGAACAAAACGTGGCCACCCTGTTTGTGCCATATCCCACATAAAGAGTCCTCTCTCCCTCAGCCTCCTGTCTATGGATGTAAATGTAGTGTGATGTGGATGCTGCCACTGCAGAAATCTTTCTGCATAAAGACGTGCAGCTTCCCTACCATTTCCGTTAGCAGCACCATAGGTTAGGTGCATATCAACCAGCTCCGTAAACGAGTACCGCTGCATCCTATGGACCTGGAAGAACAGTGACCATCCAATCAGTACGGTAACATAGACAAGGATACTGTATCTTTAGCCCTCACGTAATGGACAGATTGCGGAGCTATAATTTGACAGTGCTGCATTATCAGTTTGAGGTTGGGTATTAGTGAACATGGCCAACTTAACCATCTGGCCTCGAGGCTTTATCACACGCAATAAAATAAATAAGTCAGTTAAGTAAATGAGGGATGTCAAGTTGTTGTTACAGGTACTATGTTCGTGGTACTAGGTTACGTTAACAGTAGTGCACACGTGTAACAGGCTGGGTGAGGGTACAGCACCTAACGATATGGCTGAAATAAACTGATTGGTAATGTATTGAGTTGGTAACAGTACATACATTTTTACATGCAGACAGCAAACAGACATTGTGAATGACCAAGAAAGCTGTAGCAAAGTGTGCTGGCTTTCGTCACACACACACACACACACACACACACACACACACACACACACACACACACACACACACACACACACACACACACACACACACACACAAACGTCATACAGTACCTACAGGTCTTACCAGGTGGAAACCCAAGATTACTGTACGCAGTCTATCTATCTATCTATCTATTGCCAGACGCCATAATCCTGTAAGGGGTGGCCATTTGTCCTTGAGTTATTTGTTTTACGGGGAGGGGCAGTAACCCTCCACCAACCACTTGTTGACACGTAGGGAGCACGTATGGTTTGGTTATATGGTTACCACCAAGGGTTGTAAATGGTTTCTTGGCCAACAGGAAACCATTTGGCTTGTCACTCAATGTAAATCCACCTGTAAAGGAAAGAAAAGCAATAAGAAGTGAGAGGAAAGATGGGAGAAATAGGAAGAGAGGAGGGCAGGGACAGAAAAAGAATGATGCAGGCAAGGAAGAAGTAGGCAGCACTACATCAAGTGAGTGGATGATGGTCGCCGCCAACTACCACAATGTGTTGTTGCATATTCCCTTCAAGATAGATTCTGTGTGGGTCGATCAATGTTTCAGCGCCTCGGATTATGGTCGAATTCGCTTTAATGTCAAAGTAAGCATATGTCCTTGGTTCGTATTATTGCAAGTGTGTGAACAGGTATTGTATTTATTTGTAAAATATCGTACTTGAACGAGCAATATATATATATATATATATATATATATATATATATATATATATATATATATATATATATATATATATATATATATATATATATCCAACCCTGTCCTATAACCAGTGTTCAGCATTGCGCCCTGTGACCAGAGTTGCAAATGTTTTAGCATCTCCCTCGCTACGTTCGCTCAGGCATGTTAGTTTCGTGCCAAACACATTATTTAGCAACATATCTTTACATACATGCCTGAATTCATTCAGAACATGTAAACAGGTAATCCTGATTCCACTACTGTATTTGAAATCACAGTGTAACTGTTAAGTCATACGTTCGGTGTTTAGAGCATTCTTGGCAACTCTATTGCGCTACATTTCTTATTAGTCATTTATCTTCCTAATTTCGCATTTTAGTGAAAATCGTATAGAACAAAAATATTTTATTTTCAACTATACAACCGATCCTCAAATTTGTCAGTGGTGTTCAATAACACCCTGTATATATATATATATATATATATATATATATATATATATATATATATATATATATATATATATATATATATATATATATATATTAGGGCGGACTTAATGTATATAATGAAAACTGAATATTAGAAATTTTCCTAGCTTACCCTCTAATATAATGCCACTGATGTCAAAACACCGTATGTAAAATTTTGTATACATTTCTCAAAAAATTCTGGTGCCCCAATGGCACTGAAGTTCCTTCCGTTATAAGAGAATGGGACCATATCTGTGGAACCCTCTCACTAATCCGCAAGAGGGCGTGGTCAAAATGAGAAGGGCGGGAAAGTGAATGAGATGGGGGAGAAAAGACGCTGTGGCACCTGGGTGGATGGGGGAATGGAAAAGTGGGAGGGAGCTGGGCTATCAGTACTGCATCATTCCCTCTTTGACTGGCTTAGTGAGCAGTTGTTTTGTTCGTTATGAAGGTAAATAACTTAGTCCGAACAACTAATGAAGGAATAGTACAGTATATGTCATAAATCAAGTTAGGAAAATGTTTACCACACTGTGTGTGTGTGTGTGTGTGTGTGTTTGAGAGAGAGAGAGAGAGAGAGAGAGAGAGAGAGAGAAAGAAAGAGAGAGAGAGAGAGAGAGTCAAAATTCAACTGTTCTTCTAGAAGGAGGGAGGGTGGCTGAAAAAGAAACTCCATATTTTTCTGTAACACATACAGAATATTACATAATAGTGAGGTATGTATGTACAGTTTGGATTTTAAAAAATCTCTTTGTTGTGGGAAGGAGGATCAGTTTTCATTTGGACTGTAAATGTAAATATTATTAATATATACCTATCACTAAGCGACTGAATTATCATTACTTTATTAGTGTGGAAAGTGACATTTATTCCATCTTGATAATTCTCGGAATGTTGGTACAAATGATGTGACAGCTAGTCTAAAATAATCATGGTGTTCATTGACGATTCTGGAGCGGGAAAAACAGATTACAATTAAAAACTACTATTAATTACTGATCCACGTTAAAGAAAATTTATTTATTTACTTGTTTATGCTTTTTTTTTTTTAGACAGGAAGGTGCTAGGGTCCACACAAAAACTCACCGCGGTGTGGATTTGGACTGCGGTCTGCCAATTGAGTACCACTGCTCTATACCCATGTCACTCCTCCCACCTCTGTCAGAGTAACCAATAATTCTCCAGTATATGAGATATGCGATATGACTCCGTGCGATAAGAGACATGCCATTCTCGCGATCTCTAGAACTGCTGCGACCACTGGGATATCGAGATAGATCTCCGGCACCAGAAAATGCTGTTGCAATAGCCTATACACACTATATATATATATATATATATATATATATATATATATATATATATATATATATATACATATATATATATATATATATATATATATATATATATATATATATATGGAGCCTCTGTGGTACAGTTGTAAAGTGTGCATTTTCATGCACTGAAGAAGGAGGGTTCGTGCCCCTCCAGGGTAATAAACTTTGGGAGCATTCTTCTGGCCATGTACTGCATTGACAGACACAAGGGGAGCTGTGGATGAACTAGTGTCGCATACAATAATGTATGCTTGCACCCAGTCGGCTTGCTCGGGCCGATTACACTTGGTTCACAGACTACACACACATCAAACGCAACTCCAACACAACAATTACACACACTCACAAGCACTTCTCACCCTACATACAATCACTACTAGACAGCCTAAGCCACTTGGTAGAGATACAGTGGCTTTATCGTCCCCACTTCGGTAGGGATAGGCTGATCCTGCAGTGGACACTTAAACAGCTGATGAATATATATATATATATATATATATATATATATATATATATATATATATATATATATATATATATATATATATATATATATATATATATATATATATATATATATATATATATATATATATATATATATATATATAGAGAGAGAGAGAGATGCATTAATTTAAATTATTTGCCAAAAACCGTGCATATAAGGATGACAGAAGCGCTGCATACTGATATATTTACCACTGAAACTCGAAAGGTTCATACCGAAGCATTGTCAAAGGAGTAGAATGATCTCCCTCTCATAAAGATACCAAACCCATCCGCATTAAGTTGAGTATCCCTATTGTGGTAGGCTCGTCAACCTGATGAAGTTGCTATCCACGGGCAAATAGTTGGACTGAAGCACTTGGGGCTGAAGCATTTGGGAAACGAGATGTGTGAGAGATGCCTCACTACATTACAGTATATACCTGCACTCTTCACCTGTTGACTGTCAGTCGAGGCACAAAATAATGTAGGTGACATTGATATATGAAAGAATGCCAGAGGATTGAGGAAATATTCCAAGTATGTCAGCTGTCAATCTTAATTACGATAACTTATAGAAGATGGTATAAAGCATTTACATATGTACAAAAAGTGAAGTACCTCACCCAACAGAACACCATCAGCTGAAAATGCCCAGTACCTTTCTATATTGCACACTTGCACTCATCAACTGGTGACTGTCAGGCAAGGCACGTAGTGTTGTGTAGATGACATCAATATTATAAACAGATCAGTCAGGAACAGGAACTACTTCAAATACATCAACTGTCAACCATAATTCAATATTACAATATTCACATATATTCACAGTCAATAAAAACCATAACCACAGAGTAGGAAAGTCACATCACTCTGATCAATCCAGTATCCCTCAAGAAGAGCATCAGTTTATCAGTCATAACAATATTCCCATCACCCAAGATGATGGAATGAGTGAAGAGGACGTCCGCTGCACCACAGTCATTTATAAGTTATGCACTTTCACGAATAAATCAACGACAGCACAGGATGATATAACTGATAGATAACACTGCATCACAGATGTCACAGTGCGTTGGAAATCGTCTCTAAATGTATGGTACCATATGGGTGACAAATGTACAGTTCATTCGCAGTCTGGCAGTTCGAGCCTCGCCCAGAACTACCGTGCCGGGAGTGGTAGAATGCTCCTGTAACCTAGCAGGGCAATATGATCCAATACAGGTGCTAGCTCAGGAGAACTCCATTTCTCCCATTTCGCAGTGTGCCAAGAATTTTATTCTTTTCCCAGGCAACTGGGGTGGTTGGCAGTATGCCACTTACCGAGTTGTGGCTTGCATGCTGGGATATTTAGTCTGGTCTACTGAGCTTGTCACAGAAGATTAACTCTTTACTTTCCGAGGGAGAGAATCAACTGTAGATCACAAGGAATGTCCTAAGTCTCCTCGAGTTCCAAAGCCAATTTTGCAAGTTAGTTTGCTTGCTCATTGCCATAGATACGACAGTGACCAGGCACCCAGATCAGAATGTAGGACTTGTTGCACGAATGCAGTTTATTAACAATGTGGCCCTGGACCTCATTAGAATCCATAGTGCAAGAAGCATTTGCCTGAAGGGCTGATTTGGAATCTGAAAATATGACAAATGAGTCATGCCTATAATTGAAAGCATAGTCTGTGGCTTTGTCAATCACAAAATGTTTGGAGGTTAACACAGACATATGAATAGGCAACCAATATCGGAGGGCACATTCAGGCAACCACACACTAGCATCCACGCATTCACTCGACTTGGAGCTATCAGTGTACAGCTGGTGGGGCCTACAATGGCGTATGATGATGTTACAAAACAAGTGGTGGGCCTACGCCTCCAGTTCCTTGGCCTTGCTGTGAGCCATGTGACATCGAGAGGGAAGTTGGGTGGGTCCCAGGGCGCTATATTTTTGAACACCAACTTGTCACAGTTAGTGAGGTCCACACCAAGCCCCTGCATCAGTAATTGGAAGTGAATGGCAAGTGGCAGACGAACTCCCTGCATAAGTTGGTGGTGTTGACGCAGGGGGGTATAATTCACATAGCCGATATCATTTTTCTAAACATTCAGATGCTGTATGACAGCAGTAGGTAGTCTCGGTGGATAAGGAGCAGAGGTACATTCACCTCCACTTCCATATGAGCAATGCTTGTACACATCTGATGGCTCCGAGACACATTCACAAACATTTATTCTGTAAAACATCCAATTTTCTTAATGTTGCATCACAGGCCAACCCATACACCTGAGCGCCATAGTCTAGCTTGGATCTAATAAGCGACTTATACACCATTAACCCATCCCATCCAGGTGTCATGTATACATGTCCTCCCGGGGCCGTCCAGGTGACATGTATACATGATTTAGTAATTCGTGCCCTTGTTTGAATATTCAGCAGGTTATTTCCACCACATGCCGCCACTGGCAACCCTCCGGCATACATCCCAGTCATGCTAAAGTTGCCTGTTTACCTCCGTCATGGATAGATCTTTGCAAATTTTTTTTCCTGTGTCTGGACCCTCAGGTGAGCATCTGCAGCCACCGACTTCAACATCAATGAAATTCAAAGGCCAGAAAAGAAAAGGCCTTAGTGATAGTGCCAATTGTGAGTGGAGAAAGTGACTTTTCCTCTCAGGAGAGTGATCGTCATAATGAGTGTCAATATTTATGCTTCATGTGAGGAAGGTGGAGGATGTGACTCCTCCACTGTGCATCCATCATTTCCCCCTTACATTCATCTGCTGTTTCCAATTATGGGAATGGTTCAGAGGATATTGATGATCCTGGAGAGGGGGATAGTGGCTCAGATGAGGAGATGAGAGAGGAGGTAGGGAGTGGAGAAAGGGAGGAGGTGGAGGAGGGAGAGAGGAGGAAACGCGGTACATTGAGCCTCATGCCACCCCAATCTATTTACGTGAATAATGGAAGCAGAAAGTTTATTTCATGAAATCAGTGCCTTCATTTTTATTGAAAGTTTTCATGTGTCTATGCTTGTTCCAATGAAGAAGTACAAGTCACAGGAAAAAAAAAAATGCTATAGTGGAAAATACTGTATAGTGGAGTGGAGAAAAGGAGGAGGGAGGAGGAAACACAGTGTTTCATGCCACCACTCTATCTATTTATCTGAATATTGGAAGCAGAAAGTTTGTTTCATGATGAAATCAGTGCCTTATTATTTATTGAAAGTTTTCGTGTGTGTATATTTATTATGATGAAAAAGTCTAAATCAGAGGGGAAGAAAATCTGTTGTAGTGGAAAATACAGTATTTTCGATTATGGTCAGTACATTTATAACTATTTTGTTCACAATGTTTTTTTTAGGTTTTATGTAGTAGTAGTAGTAGTAGTAATTCTAGTAGTATTTGTAGTAGTAGTGGTAGTAGTAGGAGAAGTTGAAGTAGTGGTAGTTGTAGTAGTAGTAGTCATAGTGTGGTAGCTGTAGTAGTGTTGGGCTTGCAACGATCATGTACTTGCCGCCCAGCCAAATACTGCTGCTCCTGATGTCATTTCCACCTCTTACTCACACGGCCCCTTCAGACCGAGGCCTGGGTCGAGTGGGAGTAGAGGAGGAAAGGAGGAAGGCAGAGAAAGGAGGAGTGGGGAAGAAGACGGATGTGGGGCAGACGAGTATGGAGTGAGGGACGATAGGAAAATGGGTCGCCAACGCCAGAAGTACCTGAAAGCAGCATATAAAACGCTATGACGTAAGCATGGTGCTGAGGTTTTGGCACGTGCCCAGCAGGAGTGGAAAAGAGCACAGGGAACTGGGGGACAGCGAGGGCTGGAGAGAATTGTGGAGGAAAGGGAAGATGAAATACAAGAATAAACGAAGTGAATGAAGGAGTGATGAGAGAAGGAGGGTGACTACGTAAGGAGGGTGACTAGATGGGGCAAAAACACCCAGGATGCACATTAATAATAGCTCTTGAGGGTCAAGGGGTCAGAGGCTAATGTACTCGAGGTGCCCTGGGGGGTCCCGGGGGTGGTTGTCATCTGTGAACTCTCACTCATAATGGTGTGCCAGTGCGTGAGAATGAGGGTGTATACTGGGGTGTATACTGGGATGGAGTATGGTATATTAGTGACTCAGTGTCCGTATGGGAGGTGTTTATAAGCACGCTCATGAGAGAGATGGGGCTAGAGAAGGTTTGGCAGTCAGACAGGATTGTCTTGTGTTCAGCTGGGACAGACGGCCAGAACAGCCACGACCATGGGCTTCGCGGTACTGGTGAGTAGAAGTAGTGAAGAATAGTCTTGCGGGAAAGTAACGCAAGGTATATAAGTGGCGTTAGAGTAAAGTAAAGTACCGGGAGTCTCTACTCGGAAAAACCAGCAATATTATTTGACGCGTATGCTCCAGGTCGTGGCGAATATTAATTAAGTAGTATAGTTAACTTTGAGTAAAAACTATAACGTTTAAGTGAACCTTTGTCACTCATGGTGGTCGTCTAGTCTTTTAAATATGTAGACTGAAACCTTATATGGCTATCAAGTCGAGTAGTTACTTGCTGTTAAGTCGTAAATAAGTAATTGAAATTTCCCTTGTGTCGAGATGAGACTCAGGATAATAACTTAATGTTATAACTGTGTAATTTGTTCTAAAGTAGTATAAATACTTTGTAGCAGATTGTTAAAAATTAAAGTAAAAATTGTTTCTGTGTTTTATAACCTTAGTGTGGAACTGTTAATTTTTGGGAAGTCCAGGAGGGAGTCTGGGGCAGAAAGGGGTATTTAATATCTTGTTGTCCTAACCTATGAGGTTACAGGTCCCTTCTGGGCCTGTCTCCACACTCTCCGCTGCTACTGTCACATGCTACCAATACTCATTAGTGGCAGCCATTCAATGTACTTGGTGTGACTGAGTACGAAACATACCAAGGGTAAGTAGAGAATGGAGGATACGACAATGGTGGCAGCTTAATGGGATATTAAGGCTTAATTAAACTTTCAAGTTAAGCGGTTCCACACCTAGGTTCCTACACTCGTGTATGGAATTCAGTAGCAACTCTAGTTCTTACAGTGGTTTAGATGAAATTTCCTTTGCACATTACTTTGATTCAGACAGATTCAGACGAAGTATTGTTTGAAATGGCTGACGCTGCAGCTGCAGCAGGGATCGCTACCCTGTCTGACCAACTATCGCAGGCGATTGCCGATAATGCTAAGGATGCTGTCTACCGCGTTAAAGGTTTAAGAAGCTTTGCTGCAAGTAGAACTGCCACATTACCTAAATATCCTGGAGTCATCTTAGAAACAGACCTTAGCAAATGGCTGCAGGACATAGAGAGTAAGGCTACGGGACCTAGGTGGACTATTGCCTGTCGCTTTGATGTGGTTCGGGAGTACACTCTAGGTGGGGTACATGACAGCATTGAGGACCTTATTGTCAGGGCCAGTGATGATTGGGACCGGTTTAAATCTCTTCTCACAACGCTGCTGTCCCTAGAACAAACTCTCCAACCTGCATTTCATGTGGTAAAACATGCGTGTCATAATCCTGGCAAACGGTTGGTTGAATACTGGCTGCGATTGACTAGTATAGCTAAACGCATTGGACCTCTGCAGCCTCGGTACTATGACTGTTCCTTATACCATGCTTTGGACAACTTTCTCGACGTATTCCCTGCCCAATATAGAGCAACACTTGACCAACAAGAGTTTACAGACCCTGTCGATGCCCTTGATAAAGTTGTGAGTAAAGCCATTGAGTGGGCACAACGAAGTCACTCGTCGTCGGCAGATGTAAATGTAGCAAAAGAAAGAAGAAGGGATGTAGTTGCACATGTAAGTGCAGAGTCAAAAGAAGCCAAGATTCCAAAAGAAAAAACTGGCACTGGAAAATCCACAGGGGATGCCCCAACAAACTGTAATAGGTGTGGTGAGGCGGGCCATCGAGCATGTACCTGTGCGAGCCTAGCCCACTCTCGAGAGGCCAGTACCATACGTTAACACCGGAAGAACGAAAGAAATTCCATTGCTTCCGCTGTGGCAGACAAGGGCACTTGGCAAAACACTGTTTTGCTAAAGTAGAACACCCAGGTCAAAGACCATGGTGTGATCACTGTAAAAATAGAACTCATTGTACTGACCAATGTTCGGCACGTCCTAAGGAAAAAAAAAGATCGACTAAAATTCATGATCTTTGGGAACGGGAGGGATCTGGTGATGATTATGGGAGCGTGTGGTGAAACGAGGGATTGTCCCATGCTCTTGGATACTGGAGCATGTTGATCGCTCATTAATCAAGGAACCTATGAGAATTTGGGTGAGACCAAGCCTGAGCTCAGACCGTATCAAGGACGAAGGTTAGTATCCGCAAGTGGTAATGAGCTTGAGGTGGTAGGAGTGGTTAACCTGCCTATAGGGATGGCTGGTCACACTTACGAGAGTGAATTAGTAGTGGTGAGGAACTTCTGTCTATCTATCTATCTATTGCCAGACGCCTCAATCCCGTTTGGGGTGGCCACAAACAAATCGCCTCCAAGTCGCCCTGTCCCCCGCCATTTCACTGCCCTGCTCCCAACTCACACCCCCCTCTCTCATATACCTCTCCACCCCATCCCTCCATCTCATCCTCGGCCTCCCCCTCCCTCTTCCCCCCTCCACCTCACTCACATACACTCTCTTCGTCAGTCTTTCACCCTCCATCCTCTCCACATGGCCAAACCACCTCAGTGTGTGCCTCATAACGCTTCCTATCACATCCACATCCACACCACAACGCTCCTTTATATCCTCATTCGTCAGTCTGTCTCTCCACGTGACTCCACAGGCTCCTCTTAAATAACTCATTTCCACTGCTCTCACTCTTGACTTGTGTCCTTCCAACAATGTCCAAGCTTCACTTCCGTACGTTAGAGTTGGTATCACAATACTGTCATGTAGTAACTTTTTCACTTCCATGCTCACTTCCCTGTTTCTTATCACTGCTTTCAAGGAACCAGCAACCTTTCTTCCCTGCTGTACCCTTTCAAGCACTTCACCCTCCAAACCTCCATCCTTACTCATCACACTACCCAAATACTTAAACGTACTCACATTTTCCAATTCCTCACCATCCAACCTCACTGTACATTCACTAACTTCACCTCTCTCAAAGACCATTACTTTACTCTTCCCTACATTCACCTTTAGGTTCCGTTTCTTACACACTCTCTCAAACTCATCCACCAAACCTTGCAGCTCCCCTTTGTCTTCACTCAACAACACAGTATCATCTGCAAACAACAGTACAGGGAGTTTCCAAACACTATCCTCTCTCACCAGGGCCACTCCATCATCCACTACCCTACCTTGTACCTCTTTTATTACCCCATCCATGTACAGATTGAACAACCATGGAGACATGACACATCCCTGTTTCAAACCAACTTTCAAAGAGAAAAATTCACTTAGTTCACCATCCACACGCACTGCAGCCTTTGCACCATCGTACATCGTACATACTCTTCACACTTACCATGTACTATTTCAGTGATTCTAGGTTCCGATTTTATTTTTGCTCGGAATATTTGTATTACACCAGATTCGTTGTGCATGGAGATCGATGGGGAGAAGGTAGAATTACAGTCGGGAGAGTAGAATCTTCGCATAGATGGTGCTTCCTTCTTGCCTGTAGTCGAAACCAGCTTATCAAATGACCAGAAGTATATCTCTGGACGTTGTATGACGAGTGAGACAGTTGTGATTGATCCGTTCACAAGTGGAATGATCCCGTTTGAGACTGAAATTTCAGGGTGGTCCTTTGGGTTATTCTCACCTAGTCCTGGTAGTACTTTCGCCACTATGCTGTGGCCAGGGATTGTACAGATAGTCCCGAGCGAGGCAGGAGGAAAATTCAGGGTTTATGTTGCCTACACTAACGCCACCCCTGACCGGGTCAGTATATCTGGCAGGTACAGGGTGAGGACAATAGAACCGTTTGAGGAGATAATGTGGGACGAGAATCAGGAGGATGAGCAAGGGCAAATAACTGGTGTGACACAGGGAGAAGGGAGATTACCAAGCTTTTTCTAAAAGTAGATGAGTTATGTGCACCAGAGAGTAAGGAGAATGATGCTCTCAAATGTCTAGTGCGAAAGCATCCTCCGGTGTTTGCCTTGCCTGATGAACCATTGAATATTACACCTTATTTCCTCCATCACATCTGTGCTATAGGACCGGTTGTAAACCGTCGTCCTTGTAAGGTATCGGTTAAGTATCATGAAACTCTTAGGCAACAGCTAAAAGATCTAAGGGAGCAAAAAATATAATACATCCTTCTAGATCACCATATTGTTCACCCATGGTCCCGGTGGCCAAGAAGGATGGTGGACTGAGAATTTGTCTCGATTTTCATCATTTGTATAAGCAGATAACATCAGACCCCTTCCCATTGCCAAACATTGCACAAATTCTTTCCCAGTTAGGAGAGAATACTGTATTCAGTTGCTTGGATTTGAGGCAAGGATACAATCAGATCCCTTTGGATGAGGCATCACGACCGCTGACCGCATTTTCCTCACCAGACGATCATTCGGAATATAATGTCTACCGTTTGGCTTAAAAGATGCCCCTGCTGCGTTTCAAAGAATCGTTAACGAAGTCCTGATAGGACTGACAGGGCATATCAGTTATACTTACCTGGATGACATAATTGTCTATGGTAAGGCTTTTGATTCACATGAACAGAACCTAGATGAGGTCCTTGCCAGACTTAAGGAAGCTCAACTTACTCTTAAGTTAGAGAAGTGCAGTTTTTTCAAAGATGAAGTGTCTTACCTAGGACACATAATTTCTGCTGAAGGATTGCGGCCCCAACCGGATAAAGTCTGAGCCATAAGGGAAATTGCCGTTCCTAAGACACTGAAGGAACTCCAATCTTTCTTAGGGCTAGTTAATTATTACCGTAGATTCATAAGTGATTACGCTAAGATTGCTCTGCCTCTCACAAAATTGACTCATGGAAAGAAGGAAGTGAAAAACAGTAAACAAAAAATCGAGTGGAACGATGAGGCTGATCAAGCTTTTAGAAGTCTGAAAAGTAAGCTTACTGACGACATCATACTCAAGTTTCCCTTCTTTGATAAACCATTCTATCTGACAACTGATACGAGTGGTACTGCGATAGGTGGGGTGCTACAACAGAAAGACGAGGATGGACACCTTAGACCGTTAACATATTTTAGTAGAGCACTAAATAAAGCTGAGCTTAATTATGCCACTATCGAGCAAGAAGCCTTAAGTATTGTACGGATTGCGGATAAATTGGCCTCTTGTCTTGGGATACAAAGTGATTGTGCAGACGGATCACTGACCCCTCATGTGGCTCTTTAATGTGAAGGAGCCTTCCGGCAGAATAGCTAGATGGCAGATACAGGTTGTCGAATACGACTTAGAGGTATCCTACCTGCCAGGACACCAGAACCGAGTGGCTGATGCCTTGTCACGTCTTCGCAGGGAGCAAGACGAAGATACAGAACTTATAGCCGTTATGAGGGGCGTGACCGATACAGACACTGTTAGTTGGAATCGTGACGAACTGTGGAAGCAGCAAGATGTGCATCCGGTTTGGGGATCATTGAAGCGGTATCTTCGTGGAGAAGTCCCTCAGGCCCCCAAACTGGCTGCCCCGGTTGAACAGTTCTCTCTCCGCCAGGATGGTCTGTTGTATAGGACCGAGTCTCGTGCGTACAAGGACAATGATGTATTACAGGTGGTTGTACCTGAACAAAGTGTGCCAGCAGCCCTACACTTAGCCCATCATTTGCCACTGTCAGGACATGGTGGTGCCAAGGTAACTATTGCGCGCGCCAAAAGATTTGCATATTGGCCAACTATGGTCAAGGATATCACTATCTTGTGTCGGCACTGCACACAGTACATTACATATGAGAGGTTGGGGGACGCCCTGGCTCCACTTATGAGGTACCCAGATGTGCCGGCGCCATGGTACCGGGTCCATATGGATAATATAGGACCGTTAAATGTGTCTGAGGCTTGACATAAATACGTTCTTACGGTAGTAGATACATTAACCAGATTTCTTATTGCTGAGCCACTGAAAACAAAGACGGCAGAAGAGGTAGCTCGTGTGTTTGTAGAGCGAGTTGTTTGCGTTCACGGAACTCCTCAACAATTGGTCACGGACCAAGGAACAGAGTTTGTGAATGCTACCTTGTGCGGCATTATGGTTGAAGCTGAAGCACGTCACTACGACTCCATATCACCCTTCTGCAAATGGACTAGTAGAACGAGTGAATGGAACTGTCATTCAAATCTTACGTACGATGATCGAAAGTAATGCAAACCATTGGCACCGGATGATACATTTGGCATGCATGGCTTATAATTCAGGGTAAAATAGGTCGATCAGGGACTCGCCCTATTTCCTGTTGTACCTGAGGGACCCACAGGTGCCCTATGAGACAGCAAATGAGACTCAACCTCACTACAATGTAGATGATGCGAAACACATGCTAGCAGCCATGGCCACTAAAGTATTTCAAAGATGTCAGTTGTACTTCGACCGGGCTAGTACCGAGAATGAGAATTATAGGGCTAAAAAGGCCATAGTGAAACCAATCAAGGTAGGAGACATAGTGTATGTACGCACGATTCCTAAACGGGGAGTTGCTAGGAAGTTATAGCTTCTCTACGCAGGACCATATAGAGTCACGGAGCGTGTTAGTGATGTTGTAATTAAAGTACGACGTGTGAAGGATGGAGCTGTCTCCACCCTTCATGTTGATCGTGTGCGAGTAATCCCCGAATCTTGCCTCACCACTAAGGATAATAAGAATGTACATAGGGCATACCCAGTACATGAAACAGATGATGATGATGATGATGATGGTGATGGTGAGGATGGCTCGGACGATTTTACAGCCATTCCGGTATCTAGCCGCGGTGCTACACAATCATCCAACATGCCAGTAAATCAAAGTTCTATGGGTGCTACCAACCCAGTTCAGCAGAGTGGGAATGAAAGTGATAAAGAAAGTAGAAGCGAAAATGAGAGCAAGGGTAGAGGCGAGATAGAAAACGGAGCAAGCAGTCATGAGGCGAGTGGAGACGGGGAGTCACCGAGTAAAGTGGTCGGCCCGGCGCCAGATTGTTTCTCCCCGGCTAGCAGCCTCAGCCCTGCGTCAGCCCCTAGATACAGCCTAAGATCACGCACAACAGTAGAAGATTTACCTCTAGTTATGGATAGGCCAATAGAACACACTGACAGGAAGACAAGTAGAGAATAAGTTACTAGTCATGCTATTTTATTTTTGTTCCAGATTATGTTGCTTGCAGTCGTAGTATCAGGAAAGACTAGGCACATTGACCCCCACGCTGAAAAACCTGCTCCAACAGGCCTCATCTATTCTCCAGTCTCCAAACTTATATCAACAGGAAATCATTATGTTGTCCCTGTCTTGTTAATTCGGGATGAGTTATACCGACCACTTACTGAGGTACAGGATCTGGTTGACTCTGTCCAGTGGAAAATAGATCACATGGACAACTCATCCACCCTTGAGTCATCATTAAGGGAGACTTTGATATAATTTCAACATGAGTTTAGAATTAGATTTGATGACTTAAAGAATTCTTTTAATTATTTGTTGTCGGATAAACCACTGTCAGGTCGTAGAACTAGAGGTGCAATTGATCTTGTCGGCAATATTGCTAATGCTTTATTTGGAACTGCTACCCAGAATCAGGTGGACGAAATTCACACTAAATTGGGTCAAATTGAACAGATGTCCGAGAATGAGCGTCGAGTGTTAAATGTTCACTCCCAAATACTAAATACGACTATAAGAGATATGTCACATATGCATGCTGCAATTACTATATTGCAGCGGGCAACTAATATTTCACATGCTGTAATTCGGCTCTTCTCCATAAAAACTCTAGAGTTAGAAGGCGAAGCTCACATATTTGAGGCTTTTCTTAATCTTCAGTTAGCTTTGTCGGATATCATTGCCAATCATGCAAGGATTAACCCACCCTGTCCCGGAGACGTGAATTCACGTCCTCACATGATGTGCACTCATATCCCGGAGACGTGAATTCACGTCCTCACATGATGTGCACTCATATCCCGGAGACGTAAATTAACGCGGCAACATTGCAAGGTCCCTAATTTGCACAATTTTCAATTTAATTTGCACAAATTTCAATTTTCGCGAGTGATTCTTGGCATGTATACACGGGACACCTTCCTCTACAAGATGCCAGGCAGGGACAATGCCTTACCCAGCATGACCTCCTTACCCCCTTGCATGCCCTTTTCTCAGCAATTCACCTGTTATCAGTGACCTGGCCAGTAAAGCCATGTCATGCCACGGTACGAAATTCAAGACCAGAGTGATTCCCCAATCGATGACAATGTGGAGGACAAACATTAGAGGAAGAAACAGTCAGAAATGATGATCAGGTAATGTGGCAAAAAAAGGTCAGGAATAGTGATGAGTTAGTGAGTGAAACAATGCTTATAATGCCTATATTACCGTTTGAAAACCAATATACTCTCGTACTACATATAAATTCGTACCAAATAAATAAATAAATACCGTTTATGAGTGGTGTGGAATAGTTATCCTCCCATAGAACTCGTTTTCTTTGCAGCCAGCCTCATAGAAAACCCTGTAAGGTAAGGAGGTACTCCTACCTGGATCGAGTATTTTAAACCTCAGGTGAGCGATTTCTCTATGAATTTTCGATGTTTCTCACCAAAAGTGGATGTTTGAGCCCCCCCCAAAAAAAGGTCCAAAAATGTTGGGACTGGGGCTTATCACTGCCCAGAAAATGTCGGGATGTGGGGGGTTAAGTTGGGACTACAGAATATGATGCAAGCACGTCTGAGTGTGGACATTGTGCCAAATACATTATTGCTGGAACTTTTAAATAATATTTCTTTAATGAGACCAGGACTGCTTTTCCCTGCTCGACACAAATACCTTGCATTATATAGGGATCTCGTTAAGGTAGTGCCTCGCAAGACTCCCTCTTCATTGTGCTTCTACTTACTAGTTCTGGTTCAGGGTGACCCGGCTGATACTTTTGATGTCTTCCAGATCACTTTGCCTTATAAAGTCCCTGACACAGATGTTTATGTACAAACTGTCCCCTCTGCCAAATTCATTGCGCTGAGTGAAAATCGCTTACATTATATGCTTATGGATGATTTCACTCAGTGCTGCACTCATCAGCAGTTGCTGGTGTGCGAGCCATAGAGTCCAGTGTTGAGGTCAAGTACTAGCACATGTGAGAGTGCTACATTCCTCAACAAGGACTTTGCGCCTCAGCTTTGTGGGAAAAGAGTCATTAAAAACTTTGTTCCTGTATTTGTTAAGAATAACGATAAGTGGTGCTTTTCTACGAATAAGCCTATGCAATTTACTCTTAATTGTGCTGTTAATGAGATAAGTAAAACAATACAGATTGTTAAAGGTATAGGACATTTGGTCCTGGGTGACGGTTGCAGTGCTTACAGTGAAACACTCACACTTCCAGCTTATGCCACTCTCACCAAGGATACTAAACTGTTTCTACATCCCCATATATTGCATTTTAATATGTCTTTCTCTCATGTTGAACTAGATGCCATACGAGCAATTCATGAGATTTTTCCCCAGAATGACTCCTTCACACCTGTGTACCTAGATGAGTTGTTACACTTCCAATCTAAACTCCTTCTTCTCAAACCCCTACCTAAACCAACCCAGCCAGCTGCCCTAGCTATTTATGTTTATGCTCTGTCAGGTGTTATTGCTATGTTCCATGCTTCTTATTCAGCGTATAAGTGTTGGATTAACAGGCACTGCTGTTGCTGCATTGGACCGTCATTCGAGCGTTCCCGATCTTGGATCGACCTCTCTTTCTTCTCACCACCTGGGGATGCATACCCCGGGAACTCCCCTGATGTCTCTGCGGAGTACATGGCGAGAACATGGGGGGAGGGGTGTCGGGCTTGCAATGATCATGTACTTGCCGCCCACCCAAATACCGCTGCTCCTGACGTCATCTCCACCTCTTACTCAGACGGCCCCTTCAAACCGAGGTCTGGGTGGAGTGGGAGTTGAGGAGGAGAGGAGGAAGGCGGAGAAAGGAGGAGTGGGGAAGAAGACGGATGTGGGGCAGACGAATATGGAGCGAGGGATGATAGGAAAATGGGTCGCCAACGCCAGAAGTACCTGAAAGCAGCATATAAAACGCTATGACGTAAGCATGGTGCTGAGGTTTTGGCACGTGCCCAGCAGGAGTGGAAAATAGCACAGGGAAGTGGGGGACAGCGAGGGCTGGAGAGAATTGCGGAGGAAAGGGAAGATGAAATACAAGAATAAACGAAGTGAATGAAGGAGTGATGAGAGAAGGAGGGTGACTACGTAAGGAGGGTGGCTAGTTGGGGCAAAAACACCCAGGATGCATATTAATAATAGCTCTTGAGGGTCCAGGGGTCAGAGGCTAATGTACTCGAGGTGCCCTGGGGGGTCCCAGGGGTGGTTGTCATCTCTGAACTCTCACTCATAATGGTGTGCCAGTGCGTGAGAACGAGGGAGTATACTGGGGTGTATACTGGGATGGAGTATGGTGTATTAGTGACTCAGTGTCCGTATGGGAGGTGTTTATAATCACGCTCATGAGAGAGATGGGGCTAGAGAAGGTTTAGCAGTCAGACAGGATTGTCTTGTGTTCAGCTGAGACAGGCGGCCAGAACAGCCACGACCATGGGCTTCGCGGTACTGGTGAGTAGAAGTAGTGAAGAATAGTCTTGCGGGAAAGTAACGCAAGGTATATAAGTGGCGTTAGAGTAAAGTAAAGTACTGGGAGTCTCTACTCGGAAAAACCAGCAATATTATTTGATGCGTATGCTCCAGGTCGTTGCGAATATTAATTAAGTAGTATAGTTAACTTAGAGTAAGAACTATAACGTTTAAGTGAACCTTTGTCACTCATGGATGGTCGTCTAGTCTTTTAAATAAGTAGACTGAAGCCTTATATGGCTATCAAGTCGAGTACTTGCTGTTAAGTCGTAAATAAGTATTTGAAATTTCCCTTGTGTCGAGATGAGACTCGGGATAAGTTAATGTTATAACTGTGTAATTTGTTCTAAAGTAATGTAAATACTGTGTAGCAGATTGTTAAAAATTAATCTAAAAATTGTTTCTGTGTTTTGTAACATTAGTGTGGAACTGTTAATTTTTGGGAAGTCCAGGAGGGAGTCTGGGGCAGAAAGGGGTATCTAATATCTTGTTGTCCTAACCTACGAGGTTACAGGTCCCTTCTGGGCTTGTCTCCACACTCTCCGCTGCAACTGTCACATGCTACCAATACTTATTAGGGGCAGCCATTCCCCGTACTTGGCGAGACTGAGTAAGAAACATACCAAGGGTAAGTAGAGAGTGGAGGACACGACAGTACTAGTAGTTGTAGTAGTGGTTGTTGTAGTAGTAGTAGTGTGGTAGCTGTAATAGTAGTAATAGTAGTCGTAGTAGTAGTAATAATAATAGTAGTGTCTGTAGTAGTTGTAATACCCAGACTTCTAGTTGCACAGAAGTGCCAGAATCAAGCGACAATGCAAGCCAAACATACACCGTGTGTGTGTGTAATTCACCGGGTCGGTCAGGATCACTTGATGGTCGTGATCGTCAGCTTTTTACCCTCCCTGAAGGGAGCTGAGAGCTCATATAGTCCGATCTAAGGGCAAGGCTGTGACCTTCACACACGCACACACCCGTCCCCTTGCTCAAGGGGAACAGTAACCACCCACTTCGTCAGTGAAACTTTTCGCAACCTGAGCGAGGCGCGAACTCCCGTCCACCAGTTGGCAGGCGAGAACGTTACCACTGCACCAGCGAGCGGTGTGAAAAAGTTTATGCCAACAGCATCTGGTGTTCCCAGGCGGTCACCCATCCAAGTACTAACCAGACCCAGCGTTGCTTAGCTTCACTGATCGGACGAGAAGCGGTGCTTTCAACGTGGTGTGTGTGTGTGTGTGAAAGTGAGAGAGAGAGAGAGAGAGAGAGAGAGAGAGAGAGTCTGTCTGTAATGGGGTGTAGCGATGAGGTAAGCAGGCAGCCTGCCTCAAGGTTGTTGCTATGGGTACCGGCCTCCCAGCAGCAAGTATGCCCAATTATGGAAATTTTTTATTGTAAATAGTGTTTGTGGTGGATTGTGGTCTTCTGGAAGTGTTATTGAAGTGTTATTGTGGAGGGCTAGTCTAAACCTTAGTTGTGTCACCAAACCTCTGCCATGCATACGGACACCGGCAAAAATACACAAAAATTGCCCCATTTCCCCACTCACTCACTCTCCATACACACACCTCCCAGAAAATTTATGTAATCATCTTGAAGTCGAGGGATTGGTGGTTGTTATGACACTTGTTTTTCATTTTTGGTTATGTATTAACTGAGATATGAAGGTTTAACAATGGACAGTTTTAACGATTTTCTCAGGAATGGCCAGCTGTGGGAAGAGTTTGAGGGAAAATATGCCAGACGGGATGGGTAAATATAAGATTTTCTGTTGGCACCCGAAGTAGTGCCCGCTAGGTACTTAAGGACATTTAATGGCATTTCACAACCAGCAAGCAAATTATTAACGTTAAATTTAAAATTCAGTCTACAATCAAAGTGGAGGCCCCAAATCTTTAAAGAATTTGGAAAATCTACCGTGTGATTATCCACAGTCAAGTGCAAATCAGGAACGTTATGATTAATGAAAACTACAGTGGCACACTTAGGAATGGAAAAATTTAAATCGCTACTGCAAGGCCCATTGGTGGACAGAATCAAGGGATGCTTGAAGCTTCTTGGCCGAAAATTGTGCATTACGGGAAGAGTGCCATATTGCACGATCGTCAGCGTAAGGTGAGTATTTAAGATTCCTCGGGACTGGAGCTGATGACAGAATATCATTGATCACAATATTAACCCCTTAACCGCGGGGCGTCACTTTCGTGACGCTCGGCTACAATGGATCATACCGCGGGGCGTCACTTTTGTGATTCTGTGTTATTTTGAATTATCCCGGGCTCTCAAGTGGTGGCTTGTATCATATATCAGTACTGCCAATGTTCAACACTAGTCAGCACTCCAAATCTCATCTGTACTCCCATCCATTGTTGACATTTTAGCTATTTTAACCCCTTCCTGACTCCCCTCCCTACCTGCCCTCCATTACCCTCTCCTCTCACCTCACGCCGCTGCTACGGAAATTTCCCCTTCTCTTTCCACAGATTTCATCCATTGAAATAAGGCCTATGCCCTATATTTTTACCCAATAATATATACCAAAAAAAAACAGGTAAGTGATAGTGTTATACTCCAGAAAATTGCCTAATTATCACCTGACAACACCTCACGTGCATTCATTCGCTACATTACCACGGTAATTTCCCCTTTGATTTATGCCTTGTAATCGATGTCTGTAATAAAAATATATATCAGAAAGGAAGGGAGAATCCTAATTGACATTTACAGTCACCTGGAACTACCTATTTCTATATTTATTGCCGAGATTTTCTACCTATAAAAAATTAGCATGTAAGTTAGCAGCAGTAAGCCTAAAGTGTCATTGTCAACCCTTCCCTTCTCAGATAATTTACCCCCTTCTTGACTCCTCCCTACTTGCCCTCCATTACCCTCTCCTCTCACCTCCCACGCCGCGCTGCGCCACGGAAATTTCCCTCTTCTTTTTCCACAGATTTCATCCATTGAAATAAGCCCTATGCCCAATATTTTTACCCAATAATATATACCAAAAAAAAAACAGGTAAGTGATAGTGTTATACTCTGAAATTGCCCAATTATCACCTGACAAACCTCACGTGCATTCATTCGCTACATTACCACGGTAATTTCCCCTTTGATTTATGCCTTGTAATCGATGTCTGTAATAAAAATATATATCAGAAAGGAAGGAGAATCCTAATTGACATTTACATTCACCTGGAAGTACCTATTTCTTTATTTATTGCCGAGATTTTCTACCTATAAAAAATTAGCCTGTAAGTTAGCAGCAGTCAGCCTAAAGTGTCATTGTCAACCCTTCCCTTCTCAGATAAGCCGCGGCATTTAGTTCCTTGTCCTCCACTGCAGAGACAACATGTCGCACTCGCACCCCGCCATTCCTGCCGCTTCTGCGCCCATTGCAAAGGGCCCCGTGACCTCTACCCCCAAGAAAAGTGTTGAGGCAAGCAGGAAAGGCCTCAGTGACTCTGCAGTGGCACGAGAACTTGCTGAATTGTCGATGATAATAATGGACAGCGATTTTGACGATTCCGGTGAATCGTGTGATGAGCCGGGTGAACTTATCGCGCCAGAAACAGCGACAACAAGTGCTCCTACCAGTGAATCTGTGTGTAGCTCCAAGGGAAAGGAGCCTTTAGTGCAGGAAGGAAAAGAATTTGGGAAGGGAGTGAAAAGGCGGCGTGTTAGCCCCAGAACAATGCCCCCACGTGACCCAGCCCGCCATGAGTCACGAGATCATTCACCTCCCCGTTCCCCAAGCCCCGCTTTACTCATCTCGTCATCATCGTCGGCTGAGTTATCTCCGGAGTCTTCGTCGTCGGAGTCACCACCAGCATCAACAGTGAAGGCCGGCCGTAGAGGTAGAGGTAGATCTAAGAGAGTGAGAAGTAGTGTAGCTAGTAGGGTAAGGGCTGCTAGTGCTGTACGGCAACCTAGGGTCAGTGCGAGTGACCTTGACCGTGATAAGCCTCCCTCTCAGCCAACCTCCACCATCACCACCACCACCATCTCTCCACCGCCACGCCAGGGAATCCTGGACGCCTTCGCGTGGACGGAAGGGTCAGATTTTGTCCCCGAAAACCTGGTTTTCGATGAGAGCTCGTCAGGAGTTCAGCCTGCCTTCACTATGGACGAAAATGCTGAGTGTGTCGACTACCTTTTGGCCTTCCTAGATGACGAAGTCATGCAGCACATATGTGATGAGACTAACAGGGTCGAATCACAACGTGCTGCTAGTGGTACAGGTGCAGCCAAGATGCAACAGTGGACCATGCTGGGAGTGCAGGAGCTGTATGTGTTCTTTGCCCTCATGCTTCTTATGCCACACTCCAAGAAGCATGAGTTGGAAGAATACTGGTCCATGGACCCCTTACTACCCTCACCGACCTTCAACAAGTACATGGCCAGAGATCGCTTCCGGAACATCATGGGAAACCTGCACTTTGCCGACAACGATGTACCTTCCCAAGCCGACCCACTCTGGAAGATCCGGGAGATTCTGAACAGAATGAAGGATAAGTTCATGTCATTCTTCCACCCATTTCAGAAGGTTGTCATTGATGAGTCCTTGGTTCTGTTCAGAGGACGTCTTCGGTTTGTCCAGTACATTCCAAGCAAACGCCATGCTTTGGAATTAAGTTCTTTGTACTGTGCGACTGTAAGACGGGTACATCCTTGACTTCGTCATATATTCAGCCAGCACTGTCGATCTCGATAAAACACACCCCCTTGGCTTCTCAGGCTGTGTAGTGAAAGTGCTCCTAGAAAAGTATTTTGGTGGGAATCATGTGCTGTATACAGACAACTACTATACAGCACCGAAACTTGCCAAATACCTTTCTGAGCACGGCATTGGCTCCTGCGGCACTGTCAAAAGTAATCGTGCCAACTTCCCCAAATTCCCAGAGGCAGGAAACTCGCAGCGAGGAGACGTGCACCTACGCAAGTCTGAGAAGATGCTGGCAATACGGTGGCATGACAAGAGAGTCGTGCACATGCTCACCACCGTACATAAGGGGAGATGAGAGACAGTGGGAAGGTCGACCGTAGGACAGGCGAACCTGTGATGAAACCTGATGCTGTGTTGGACTATAATATAAACATGCGGCTGGTGGACAAGTCCGACATGATGATTGGTGAGATCGACTGCCTCAGGAAGAATACTAGGTGGTACAGGAAAGTTTTTCTGCATCTCATAGATATGACGATGCTGAACGCCTTCATCCTGTACAAGATGAAGGTAAAGCCACCCAAGTCCTTCTCCCTGAGGTTGTTCGCCAGGACTTGTGTCCAGCAGCTGCTGGAAAAATATGGTAAGGTGCAAGCAGCAACTCCAAGGCGCCATCCAGTTACACTTCCCGACCGACTTGAGCAGAGGGCGTATATGGAGCGGCACAGACTTGAGCTAATGCCTGCCACAGGGAAAAGGAAGGCTGCGATTCGCAGGTGTCAGGTATGTGCGCATACCACACGCCGCACACCTGAGCATAAACGCACCTCTTGGCAGTGCGCTGAATGCCAGGTTCCCCTCTGTGTAACCTGCTTCTTCGATTATCACAGCCAGAAGCAGTTCTAACAGTGCAAGTGTGGAAGCAGAATTATTTGGAAATAATGTGTAAATAATGTGTAAATAATGTGTAAATAGCAGGTGAAAGCAATGGATGTTCAGTTCATATGATTGAACAGTGTACTATAGTTTCATCTTACTGAAAGTGACAGTGAATAACATATTGTAAGTAAAATAGAAGGGTAAATATTGAAAATAGAATAGAAAATGTAAATAGTAATGTAAGTAATTAGTAATATAAGAATATGAGTACAAATAATTTATGTTATAACAGTGAGAGTGAATCCGTGGCTCTCTACGTATTTTACTGACTGAAAAATAGAATGACTTCAGTGACAATAAAATAATACGACTGAATGAAACTTATGGAGAAAGACTCCAGATATATATAAGTGTGATATAGTAATAGAAATATAAAGTGTGAGGGGTTTTATGAATAATAAATGACAGAGTGCCTAGAGCGAACTAGCGCAAGTGCGGCGATCAGACGCGCTCGTAATTTCCATTGCTTTCACACTGTTTTTTTTTTTAGTATGGATCCCAAACTACTTGAAAATGGTAGAATAGTGTTTATAGTGTTTGTATCTGGCTGTGGTAATCATATAACGGGTTGTCAGGAAGTGTAAAGTGGAGACTTAGTTACCCTACTTCAGAGGTCTCCACAAGTCCTACGGAAACTGACGAAGGCTCAACAATCATTCCAGGAGAAAGCTGAAGGTATGTGCTATAAGCATATATAATTTTATTATTCTAGGACTAATAACTGATTTTTAGCAAATATTTTTTGAGAGTCTCTCGGAGCCCAAATAACCCCGCGGGACACGCAAGTAATTGGTAAACAAGCCCGCGGTGTAGGGGTTAAACAGAATGGGACTAAGGACACTCCCCTGAGGCATCCCGTTTTCTTGGATAAATATACCCAATGTTACATTACACAACAATTTGACAGATAAGATTCTGTCCCTTACAAAATTTGAAATAATAATAGGCAAATTACCTCTTAAACCATAAACATAAAGCTTCATTGGTATACCATGTTGCCACGTCATGTCATAGGCTGTTTGGATGTCCAACAACACCCCTATCATGAATTCTTTATTGGCAAAGGTCTCTGGCATACAATGCTCCAGATTCATTAAATGATCTAGTGAATGTCTGTATTTACAGAAGCCACCTTGTTGATCAATTAAGAAATCTTTGACTCTAAAAAAAAAAAAAAAAGAGCCTACTATTAACCATTCGTTCCATAGCCTTGCATAGACAAGAAGTCAACACAATAGGATGAAATGAAGTGAGATTCTTAAGAGGACCAGCCTCTCTGGGGTATCGGTATAACGTGCACAAATTGCCGTTAGTTTGGGACATTCGGGACTGCCAAATCTCATTGTTCAGTGCTGACAGCTCCATCAGGTTATCCTGATTAAGATGCTGGATCAAAACTGTATGTGATAGTGACTGGTCTGTGACTGATGTCTTTACAGGATTTAAGGGCAAGGAGCAGTTCATCTATTGTAAACTCTTGGTTGTACGAGGAGTCCATGTCTTCTGTGTCAAAGTTATATTTGTGGCTCAGCCGTGCACTTATAATCCTGAAAACCCTGATCGTATAGTTTGGCTGAGCTACTTACATGAGAAAAGCTCCTGGCTTGGATGTTAGCTATGTTCACGGGATCATCACAGATGGTATTACTGTATTCACCTGCAAGGTGGTCACAGGGATGTTAGGGCGTTTATTATTCAGTATTTTAATAGTGGAGCAGACTTTACTTAATGGGGTAGAACAATTCTCTGTGGACACATAAGACCACCAGTAGTGAACTTTAGCCCTTCTAATTATTCTCCTTGCCTCAGTCCATGCCTTTTTGTAGGCAATAAAATTTTCCTCAGCAGGCTGCCTATCAACAATCCTATATCTCCTATTGCATTTCCTTAATGCTATTCGGCAATCCAGCATCCACTAATTACCTGTATGCTTCGCAAGAACATGTAGAATTCTTCGGAATAGCAGCCACAACCACATATAAAACGAAATGTGTCAAATAATCAACTTTTACATTCATGGTCTCAGCAATCTGCTTTCTGATAATTAAATTTTGAAGGTGGAGGGTCTGAAATAATGTCGCGTTTATAAGACGGACAGATGGGTAAATGATCACTTTCCAAGGAGATGACATAAGAGTCCCACAATAAATCCTGATGTGCACCTGGGAAGGCCAGGGATAAGTAAATATTTGAAAAGCTACCAGTACGATCATCTACACGAGTCACTCGACCATCGTCCAGAAGACAGAGATTGGACTGTACTATTAGGTCGGCTACTTTCTCCCCATGACCATCGATCCTCAGGTTACCCCATTGGTAGTGATGAGCGTTAAAGTTGCCCAGTACTAACTTATTCCCAGGAAGATGTTCAGATAGTGAATTCAAAGCATCTCTATCAATGGGGCCATGTGGTGGACAATACAGAGTGCAGACAGACAGATACATGTTATTAAATTTTACTCAGCTCACAACAGCGTCCACAGTAGAATTCAGAACCACTTCCGTTTGTGGGTGTGATTTGTGTGTGTACATGGCAACTCCGTGACCATCATCTCTTCTATATGAGTGGTAGTGTTTGAACTGTGGAGGATTAGGGTGATCCACCAAGTACATCTCCCATAAAAGAATAATGTTTGGCCTGTGTATAGATGGCAGGATTCCTATATTGTGTAAAATATTCCCAAGGGTCCTACAATTCCATTGTAACAGTGAATGCGATGGTTTAACCCGCCCCGTCCTGTCGACGTATGGGTACGTTGCAGCATTTTGCATTTGCCAGTGCCAGTGACGTACTGGTATGTCGTGCAATTGCAAGGTCCCTAATTTGCACAATTTTCAATTTTCGCACATGATTTTTCGTATGTATACACGGGACACTTTCCTCTATTCCTCTACAAGATGCCAAACAGGGACAATGCCTTACACCGCATAACCTCCCCCCTCCCCCCCTCACGCCATTGTCTCGGCAATTCACCTGTTACCAGTGACCTGGCCAGTAAAGATATTCAGGGCCAGAGTGATTCCCCAATCGATGACAATGTGTAGGACAAAGTTTACATAGCATTAGAAGAAGAAACAGTCAGAAATAATGATCAGGTAATGTGGCAAAAAAAGGTCAGGTATGTTACTGCTTGAAAACCAATATACTCTCATACTACATATAAATTCGTACCAAGTAAATAAATAAATACCGTTTATGAGTTGTGTGAAATAGTTACCCTCCCATAGAACTCGTTTTCTTTGTTGCCAGCATGTTAGAAAACCCAGTCAGGTAAGGAAGAACTCCTACCTGGATCGAGTATTTTAAACCTCAGGTGATTGATTTCTCTATGAATTTTCGATGTTTCTCACCAAAAGTGGAGGTTTTAGCCCCCCAAATAAAATTTGAAAATACCTTGGGATTGGGGGATGTTGGAGGTGCGGAAAACCTCGGGACGTGACGGGTTAAATTTGATGAGGGTGACCAGAGTGCTTAGTTTTTTTTATGTCCCTCAGCCAGTCGAATGGCTACTGGGGTACCTTTCCTGGTGCTTACTAATGGAAACCTCCATTTGATCATCAATTACTAGGCTCCCAGACTCCCATGAGGAGGAGCTAACTCTTCTCTCCCTCACTGGACCAGGAGCAGGATGTACATGCGGATATGTCTTGGAAAGGGTGGTAAGGTTATTCTTATCAGCCTTGTCAGACTTACATTTAGGCTTTACTGACTGAGATGCAGCAGCGGCCTGTGAGTATGAAGAAGGATTAGGGATATCACTTAGAGTTGGAGCGTACATGAGGCTGAGATGTAGGGGTAGAGTGAGTGGCAAGAGTAGCAAGGACAAGGTCAGTCTGTGTATCAATAGAGCACATCACTGGATGGGACATCACTGCCGAAACATAGGACCTATTCAGCGTGGGAGTTGCATGCAACACCTTCATCTTTTTTCTAGCTCCGTAGTAAGAGATGCTCTCAGTTGCCTTCACCGCACAGACCTCTTTCACCTCATGCACTTGTGACAATCCCTAGATGAAGTGGAGTGAGCACCCTCGGAGTGAAAGCAACTGACAGCCTCTGACAGGGAGTGTTCAGCATCATACCCCTGTGTTGTAGTGTTCAGCTTCATGACCCTGTTTTGCACATTTGCCACACACTGATTGGGAAGCAGGACAAGTCTTTTCATTATGTCCATAATATTGATATCATAAACACCAAAATGGGTTAGGGATAAGCGGCCTTACGTTGACAGTTTCGTACCCACCTTTTATATGGGCTGGGAGATTCATTTTGCTGAATGACAAGATAATTTTTGCAGTCTTTGTCCTTGTACTTGCCGTGAAATGAATAATAAAATGGGCATCGATTACGTCTTGCTAAGCAAGTTCACGTACGATCTCGTCCTCTTCCATAACCATGACATCCCGGCCTTGTTCTTGCAGGAATTCATGGCATGCGAGATCCTTGGTTCGACATCATGACAGTGAAACTTGGGCAGTTTCATCAAGTCTTGAACCTGGGAGGAGTTGACTGGTTTTACTAGGAGACCTCCGCTGGCAAGTTTTTGCCCAGCCATCAATTACTTTCTTGATAGTAAGAGGATTGAGACTGCTCAAGGAAATGGAACCGAGAGCATGAATGGTGATATAATGGTCATTATTTATACTGTTGTCAAGTGGGACTCGAGACTAGGGTCGTTCAGTCTAGGGATGGTCAGTCCGTGAGGCAGTCAGTGTTTTGTCAGTACCACCTCCTTCCTCAAAGGGGAGGGGGAGGCAGCAGGGACGTCCGCCATAGTAACTACCTCCCCCTCACAGGGAAAGTTAGAAGAGGGAGAAAACAAGCAAGGGACTAGGTAACCAGGGAATAAGCACTTAGCCTGAAACTGTCCATTCAAACCACTCTCAGGAAGCTGTGTCTGTGTCCATTCACATCCCAGATTGACTGGGGGGGGGGGACCCTCCAGAGGCGAGTAAGCAAAGATATTCTCAGTATACAGGTACAGACACCTACTGTACCTAGCTCTGAGAGAGTGGAGGAAAATGAGAGCTAGCTACCCTACTGGTCCTCAGAAGGGTGAAAAAAAACTAATGCCAGTGTGGTAGCCCTACAATCTAGAGGAGAGCTCAGAAAACACGTCTGCACCGCCTCCGACCACACATCAAAGTCCCCTGATGGTTCTGTTGTTGTTACTGTTGTTTGAACATTAGCCCCACAGCAAAGGTGGGAACACAGGCAAACATGAGAGCCCATCAGAGGTATGCAAAAAAAAAAAAAGCAGACAAGCTGGGGGAAAAAAAAAAGCAGGAAAAACAGCCAAAGTCCCAGGCCAGGGCAGCAGGTACCTCAAAGGCCACAGCACAGATAGGACAGAGTGCAGCAAAGTTAGGAGAGCAGTCTGGTGGCAACATAGTTGATAAGGGCAGCATGAGGTGGATCTGCCTCGACACCTTCACGGATACTGGCTTCCTTAGATGGAGAGAGGGAGTTGGAAATATATGCCTCATGGATCTCTTGATACAGGTGCTGGTAGACAAGAGTCAGTGTATCCCGGTCGTCAATGGGATCCGTGAGGTTGAAAAGTTCTTCAAGGTATGTATCCATGCAGGCGTCGAGTTTAGCAGGGTCAGAAAGTGGTGGAAAGTTCTTCAAGGTATGTATCCATGCAGGCGTCGAGTTTAGCAGGGTCGGAAAGTGGCGGAAGGAGGGCCTCGATATGGCGGGTGACATTGGAAGGGTCGGCCTTGTTCTTGCCATTCTTCTTGTTCTTCGTCTTCTCCTTAGGTGGTGGGTGGGAAATAGGAGCAGTGGCATCAGGCAGTGGTGATGGAATAGGCATCTCCACAACCACAGGAGTGGATGGAGAAGGCGAGGAAGGGGACTCTTCTTCATCCGTGTGGATGGAAGGGATGGGAGAAGAGACCCTGCTCCTCCTCAGCTCCTGATAATGGGAAGTGAACTTCGACAACGGTCTCCCCAAGGTCAAGATCCATGGCCTAGGACGGTTCCGGGTCAGTGATCATGGGTTTGGTAGTAGTGGTGCAAGGTCTGACGCTCCTGATGAGGGGGGAGACGTGTACCACAGGCAAATTTTCAAGGAATGGCAAGAGGTGGAAGGCTGTTCTCCTCAAAGATTTGAGGGAGGGGAACAGCCAGAACTGCCTTATCACCCCCAGTGAAAGCGTCAGCCATCGTAATACACATCGCAACAAGGGTATTAGTATTAGCAAAACCCCCAGGACCCCCAGGCCGGTGTCTCTGGGCCGGAGGGCACTGCCATGCATGGACAGAGCCTTTCACAGCAACACCACCTGGTCCAGTGACATCCCTAGTCTCGGGACCCTTGGGAGGCCAAACAACACGAAACTCCACTGTCTCCCCCTTGCCTAGTGAGCGCTGGAAATGCCGTGGATTTGGTACAGCGATCCCAAAGATGTGCACGAAAACATCAGCATCAGTGTTCTGGTGCTTGAACCCATAGTACATTCTCACATTGGACCAATTCAGGGTTCCCTTGATGGTAACAGCTCCTGGCGGCTCGTACCTGCTGCTGGGTGTCCCCCTCAATGGGTCGCAGGCACGAGCAGAGGCGCTGGAAGTCTCATGGAGCTCGGGCATAATGGCGACTGGCCAGGCCAAGCAGTGCTTGGAGAGACCATGGTTCTGTCTTGGGTGGCTGCTTATATGTGATTTAGGTGAATCAGGTGGAGACAGGTGGGTGGAGCCGATCAGCTAAGCTGATCGCTCATTGGCCACTTTGTTGGTTAAGCTAATGTGGTGTTTTGATGATGGTAGGATTTGGAAATCTTTGATTTATGCATTTATTGTAGGTTGTTTGGTGATAATGTAGATTGTCTCTAGAAATGAGAGATGGCGATTGTCTTGCCCTCTGTCAATTATTTTGATGTTCTCTTCCAAGTCTTGTCGTGTCAGGTGGGAGTTGTGTAAGGTGGTGTAGTGGTTCTTGATGGCTCGATTCTGTGGATGACAGGTGAGGCACCTCGATAGTTTGGTCCGTGCCATTCCAATGTATGAGTGAGGTCCACACTGCTTACTGTTGCAATTATGCTGGTAAATGACATGGTCGTCCTGAAGCAGTATCTTGCTCACGGTAGGTCAATTCCGAAGTAGAGGGTGGGCTGTTTTCTTTGTTCTGTGGTTGATGATGAGAGCAAGGTGTTGTTCCAGGTCTATATGACGTTGATATCTGTACACAATGTCCTTGATGATCTTCTCATCCATCTTGTAGTCTGTAGGCATATGGTTTCTGTAGTATATCTTAATGTGTTTGCTGGCGAACACATCAAGATATACTGCAGAAACCACATGCCTACAGATTACAAGACAGATGAGAAGATCTTCAAAGACATTGTATACAGAAATGTACGCCCTACAGACCCAGAACAACACCATGCCCCCATCATCTCCTACAAAACAAAGGAAACAGTCCACCTTCTGCTTAGGAACCGATCTACCGTGAACAAGCGGCCCGTTGAGGATGACCATACCATTTACCAGCATAATTGCAACAATGAGTGTGGACCTCACTCAAACATTGGAATGGACGGACTAGACTGTCGAGGTGCCTCACCTGTCACCTACAAAATCGAGCCATCAAGAACCACTACGCCACCCTAAAAACTCCCACCTGACACAACAAGAATGAGAATATCAAAATAATCGACACTGAGCAAGACCCGCGCCGTCTCTTGTTTTTAGAGGCAGTCTACATTATCACCAGACATACTACAGTAAACACAAAAGTCGAAGATTTCCAAATCCTACCATCATCAAAACGACACATTAGCTTAGCTAAAGAAGCAGCCAATGAGTGATCAGGTTAGCTGATCAGCTCCACTCACCTATCTCCACCTGATTCACCCGAATCGTATATATGCAGCCACCCAAGACAGAACCATCAGATCCGGCCTGAAAATGGAACAAGATAGTTCCGAAACGTCACTGCCCTTTAGGGAACTCCTGAAGAAACTCCAAGGAGATGACGAAAAATTGTACGGTAAATGGAAACCGTTCATAAGAAAATGACAAAAGGAGTATGTGCCATAGCATTCAAACCTCGTATGATATAGATATATATATATATATATATATATATATATATATATATATATATATATATATATATATATATATATATATATATATATGTAGTGCGGCAGACACACCACATGACTTTTAAAATGTTGTTGCTTTCGTTACAGGTTTGGTTCGCTAATGGCGTGTTGAAGATATCATAGTTCACTACTTGGAGTTTAGTCAGCATGGATTGTTGGTCTGTACAAGAAATTGTTGTTGCAGTAGAAACGTTAATCAAAACAAACTCAGTAACAGCTACACAGCGAGCGTTTCGCAGACATTTTAACACAGGAATCTTACTTTCTCGTAACACTGTGTTATTGTGGGTAAGGAAATGGCGTGAAAATAATTCTGTGCGAGACTCATATCCCCCTGGCCGACGTCGATCAGTGCACACACATAAGGTGACCCAAGTCCAAGACACCATACACATTGGTCACCATGATTAGCTCGACGCCATTCCCGTACACATAGGATTAGTCCTCGGAACCAGTGTTGGCTCCTGCATTTTGATTTAAAACTCCATGAACTTAATTTCTTAACATTTCTGAATCTTTCTGGGCCTATAATATAACTGTTTACCTAACACATTGATTAATAATAACTTAAAAAACTGTAAGGTGTTTCTGCCCCACATTGTATGTGGATATATATATATATATATATATATATATATATATATATATATATATATATATATATATATATATATATATATATATATATATATATTCTAAGACACCTTTAACTGATACCAGAATGCGGGAAATATGATGATGATGAAAAATAAGTCATTGTTAGAATTATGATAATGATGATGATGGAATTATATCACTCATGGTTTTCACTAATAATGATGACGATGATTCTAATAATGATGATGAGGATTACGATGATTTGGATAATGGAGATACCAAAAATGATAATGGTAGTGATGATGATGATGATGATAATGACTATTTTCTGTTTTGGTATATGGTACTGCTCATGCATTACAGTGAGGGCAACACCCCATTTAAAAACCTCAGAACTACAATATGTGACCAGAAATCCAAAGGTCAAGCCACATCTTACAGTGCTTTACAAGATATTCGGTCGACCTCTATGATCTACACAGCCTCCCTTCTCCCATAAAGATACCACTCCCCCGTGGCATAAGATGCCCTTATTACTAACACAAAGGGCATGAGAGAGAGAGAGAGAGAGAGAGAGAGAGAGAGAGAGAGAGAGAGAGAGAGAGAGAGAGATCATCTCGACACATATTTCTGTCAACTCACATGGACCGTGAACTTGTGTGAAGGCTGTATGTTGATAGGCTGGTCCCTCTCTGTTGGTACGTATCTGTAGAACTCAGTGCGGTTGTGGTACCACTTGAGAGAATAGAGACGGGTTGCACGAAGGTCATAGAAGCAACTAAGATTAGCTTGCCCTCCTTCCCAGGCGTACTGCGGCACCTCAACACCACGTAGAATGTCTCCCAAATGTCCCATGCCACACGTCACACCTGAGGAACACAACAAGGATCTTATTTAAAATTTGGATGTCTTGCGTTGCCAACCAAGTATACAGTGGCGCTTCCTCTTCACGCAAAATGCCCTCCAGATGCTGCATACCACATGTCACATCTGTGGAAGGCAAAAATGATCTTGTATAGTCGCAGAAAACTTGAAAAGGTAAGGTTATTTAGCATCTAGAGGTCGAAGTGGTATGATTGTGGCTGGCTCTCTTTTTACTGTACATTGTACATTCTCCACATTAAACAAAAGGCTAAACAAGTATGGGAAAAGCATGCCACAAAGTAGACAGAGAAGGATTGTGAAAGGTGCTGTGCATGTACTGTGTAGATGGTAAGCTGCTAGGTGCCGTCAAGAGTTTTTCTGACGGTAGTGAGGTATGTGTAAGGGTAAATGGGCATCTGAGTGAATGGTTCATGATAGTGTGGGCGTGCGACAAGGTTGTGTGATGTCCCCATGGTTGTTCAATAGATATATGGATGGGGTAATGAGAGAAGTAAAAACACGAGTAATGGAGAGAGGGATGGCGCTGGCAATAAATGGTGATGGATGGAATATCTCCAATTTATTGTATGCTGATGATGCAGTGCTATTTGCATGTACCGGCCAAGAGTTTGGTAGACTAGTGCAGAGTTTTGCTGATGTCTGTGAGAGTCGTGCCTTGAGAGTAAAAGTAGATAAGAGGAAAGTGATGGTAATCGAGAGAGAATGTGACTAACGATGTGATGTTACGGTGAATGGAGAGAGACTGGAATTTGTGAGAGTTCAAATACCTGGGCACAGTAGGAGGAAAATGTGCAAAAGCAGTGGACAGTAGATTGACACAAAGAACGAAGGTAGCTGGTGCTATGAAGGCCTTGATAAGAAACAGCAGCTTCAGTGGTGTAGCTGAGGAAGGCTTACATTAAGGAGTTTTAATGCCAGCTTTAACATGTGGATGTGAGGCTACGGTGTGGCATGAAAATGAAAAGTCAAGATCGAGAGTAGTGGAGGTGGGACTGCTGAGGAATGTATGTGGAGTATAGAGAGTGGACAGGATAAGAAATAATGTGATTTGTGAAAGATGCAGAGTGAGGAAGTCAGTGGACATCAGAACTGAAGACAGTGTACTGAGATGGTACGGTCATGTGGAGAGAATGGATAACAATAGTGGTGAAAAAGATATATCTAAGTGAATTTGGAGGAGGGAGGAGGCGATGTAGGCCAAAGAGAAGGTGGAGAGATATGGTGAATGAGTGTGTGAGGAAAAGAGGTATGGAAGTTGGTGAGGCTAGGGAACTGACAAGAGATCGAGGTGGCTGGATGAATGTTGTGAGAAGAAGTTCATGAGCAAGGATTTGGCACCCCTTTTTAACTTGACCACGTTCGGATTGACTCTATCAGACACGTTTATGTGAAGCTACAGAATGTGTGAAAGTTTTTGAAGGATCAGATAGGGCCAGGATTCCGGGGGCTTGAATGATGAGTGAATTGGAACCGTGGTCTATTGAATTGGGCAAAATTGGGGTGTCTGGACGTTGCTACTCCTCACCCTGCCCTGGGGTGGGAAAGGAGGTTCTGATGATGATCATCATCATCATTAATCAGATATCCCATGCCAAATGTTGTACCTGAAGAAGGCAAAGAGGATCTTGTCTTTATGCAGGAATCTTGAAAAAGAATGATTACAATATCTTTCAGTGTAGGTCATACGAATCTGACTTTCTCCCTCCTTCAGGGGAATAACAGTACATCCACATTGAGCAGCAAACCACCCTGATGTTCCATTCCATGCATCACTCCCGAGGGAACAACACAGATAGTATATGTTCTCAGGACACTTAAACCCATCTGACTATAGCCAGGCACCATACACCCATATGGGGTAGCCATTTGTCGTTGAGTTTGTTGTTTTATGGGAAGGTGTACTAACTCTCCGCGAGCTTACTGACATATAGGGAATATGATAATATGGTTACCACCCAGCGTTGTAAATGGTCTCTTGGCTTACAAGAAACAATTAGGCTTGCCAATCACTGTAAAGCCACCTGGAGAGGAAGGAAGAGTAATAAAAAGTGACAGGGAAATTGGGAGAAATAGGAAGAAAGGGGGGCTGGTACAGAAAAAGAATAATAAATGTGAAGGAAGAACCAGGCGGCACTATATCAAGGTAGTAGTTGATGGTCGCCAACACGTACCACAGATACTTATAATAGGCAAGATAATTTAACATTTGGGAGAGAATGTTATCAGTTAAGTGGAGAAAACTGTCGATACAGTAGATATGATACAGTATCAGTCTTCTGACAACAAAAACGAATGCAAATCAAATTCAGAAAGTATATTAATAACCTAACTTTCAGAAAGTCGCACATTCTTCATCCGTTCCACCTGGCCAAACTATCTCGGAGTATTTCGCGTAACGCTTTCAGTCACACCGATACGAACACCACAGTACTATTGCCATGTGGAATTCCGGTGAGCAGTTCCTTTGCTCTGGGTCCATTGTCTGACAAATCACAGTTATATTAAACTTATATTTCATTGCACCATAATCCGTTTACTGTAGTGACGCACTTTATTCTTGATATTATCTTTTAATTTAAGTCAACTATGATGAGACTTCCTATAAGCCAAGGGTAGTGTATTTTAGTATTCCTTCACTACCAGATGCCTTCCCGAACTTATAAAAGAGAAAAATTAAAGGTAAAATACAACATTGTTTTAAAGGTATTTGTCATCCACTGGTTCATTGACTTAGTTTTTTTTTTCTTCGACTCTGGACATACGCTTAACAGCCCATACTCTGAGGCCCAGCAGTCCTACGTTCAAACACTTTCACATGTCACCACTTCTGCACCAGTTCCCACCGTTGATATTGAATACATGCTTGAGCTGTCTTATAGTGGAAAATGAGTAAAGTTTGTTTTAATAAAACTTAGTTAAACAGACTAAGACCTATCCCAGTCGGGGATCGAACTCATATCACTTCAAACAACAAACGACTTTACTGGTCACCACCAATATGCTATTATAGTGCTGGCAGAGACTACCCAGAACATCATATCACATCGTATCGTATCGTTTATAAAGGTACCCGTATGTTTGCCTGAGTAGGCCTTAGTCACCTCAAGGCGGCTGTCCACGCTGCTCTATCTCTGGTATCTCCCTAGTCGGTCCCTTATCCCTGAGGTCACACTCTATGACTTCGTCCCAGGATTTTTTCGGTCTGCCTATCGCAGCCCTACCCCTGACCTTCACACTTTTCGTTTTCTGGATCCAGTTGTCATCCATATACGTACAAAAATGCATTCACAAATCATACACGTAAACACGCTAGTAAGGTATAGGTTTTGGGGTGCCTTTTAACTCGTGAAGACCATGGTCTCCCTTGTGTCTGCTTCCGAAACCCTTGCCATTTGTCTTTGCAACACTCTTTCAGGATATTTCTCATCCAGCCTAACACACTTCGTTATCGTGTACTTTGAAACTCTCTTAAAATTAGTTGCACAGACATGGCCTACAGTTCCCATCAGTATTTTCATCAAAGTAACTAGGAAACATTCACATACTGCACTCCTTCTATACTCCATGCCTTCAACAATATACTTTCCACCCCGTGAACTGTACCCCCTATAGCGCCTGCATAACTGGTCCATCATACACCTTCTGATTCACGTAGCCATAACAATAACCTCCTACACAATTCACCACCAAGACATTTTCTGCTTGGACATCGAAGATCAAATACCCAACTTTTTTTTTTTCTGCGAGGAAGAAGGAACCAAAGGCCATGAGTGCGCAGTAACAGTTCCCTCCAAGAGAAAAACAAAATACAATAGAGAGCCAAATTCAAGATCCGATCATTTTCAGATGCCTGGACACACTGCATTTGAAAGACTGGAGATCATATGCAGCAGGAAATACAGACAGAGGGAGACAGTTCCAGAGCTGACCTGTTGCATAAATGAAACACTGGGAGTAACGGTTAACTCTTGCATTAGAGAGTTGGACAGAAAAAGGATGAGAGTTTGCCGCCAGACGGGTGCTAAGCGCCCGTCGTAAAGGTGGAGGAATGCAAGCAGACAGTTCAGAGGAGCAGTGACCATTAAAGTAGCGATAGAAAAGAGATAAAGATGCAACAGTGCGGTGAAGAGACAGAGGTTGAAGGGAGTCAGTAAGAGGAGGAGAGTTAATGAGATGAAAAGCCTTTGACTCCACCCTATTGAGAAGAGCTGTATGTGGAGAGCCTCCCCAAACATGAGAGTTGTACTCCACACAGGGGCGGATAAAAACCCTGTATAGAGTCAACAATTGTGCAGGGGTAAAGAAAGAGCGGAGTCAGCTTAGCACATCCAATCTCTTGGAAGCAGATTTTACAAGATATGTAATATGATCTTTCCAAGATAAGTCCCGAGTAAATCAAACCCCAAGCATGTTCAAGGATGATGCAGGATTAAGCTGAATATTATTAAACATTAGTGGGTATACCTGTGGAAGATTTTGTCGGGTTGATAGGTGTAAGAACTGAGTCTTAGATGCATTAAAAACAACTATATTATTTTTACCCCAGTCAGAGATATGAGCCAAGTCAGACATTAGGTGTGCCATAGCCTCATCCCTTGTTTGTTGAAGTAACTGTTGAGATGGGCGTTGCGGGAACAGAATGGAAAGGTCAAGGGTGGAGTCATCAGCGTATGAGTGGATAGGGTTAGATGTACAGCTTAGAAGATCATTGATGAATAAAAGGAAGAGAGTAGGTGATAGGACAGAGCCTTGAGGAACACCACTGTTGATAGATCTAGGAGAAGAACGATGGCAGTCTACAACAGCGGCTATAGAACGACCAGAAAGGAAGCTAGTGATGAAGGCACAGATAGAAGGATAGAAACCGTAGGAGGGCAGTTTGGAAATTAAAGATTTATGCCAGACTCGATCGAAAGCCTTTGAGATGTCAAGTGTAATGGCAAAGCTTTCGCCAAAGTCCCGAAAGAAGGATGACCAGGAGTCTGAAAGGTAGGTGAGAAGATCGCCAGTGGAGCGTCCCTGACGGAACCCGTACTGGCGATCGGAAAGAAGGTTGTGATAGGAAAGATGCCTTAAAATTTTTCTATTGAGAATTGACTCGAAAACTTTTGAAATACAGGACGTTAAAGCAATTGGACGATAGTTGGAGGGTTGGGAGTGGTCACCTTTCTTTGGGACTGGCTGAATGAGAGCAAACTTCCAGCAAGAAGGAAAGGTATAAGTTGACAGACAAAGGTGAAAGAGTTTGCCTAGGCAGGGTGTAAGCACAGAAGCACAGTTCTTGAGAACAACAGGAGGGACCCCATCAGACCCATATGCCTTGTTAGTACTGAGGCCAGTGATGGCAGAAAATTCATCAACTGAAAAAATTTTAATGTCAGCCATGAGGAAGTCAGAGTGGGGAAGAGATGGAGGAACAGCACCGGAATCGTCTAAGGTGGAATTGGAGGAGAAAGTCTGTGCGAAGAGATCTGCTTTATCAGTAGAAGAAATAGCTACAGAACCATCAGAGTAGAAAAGAGGAGGGAAGGATGACGAGGTAAAGTTGTTAGAAAGATTTTTGGCAAGGTGCCAGAAGGAGCGGGAAGAATTCGAGTTGGAGAGTTGAGAGCATTTAGTATGGATGAAATTATTTTTAGTAGAGCGAAGAACAGACTTAGCACAGTTCCGGGCAGAAACGTAAAGATGATGTGATTCAGGGGTGGGTTGGCTCCGGTACCTTTTGTAGGCCCTCTCCTTGTTGCAGACAGCATTAGAACAAGCGTGATTAAACCAAGGCTTTCTTGCGTTAGTCAAAGGATATGAGAAAGGAATGTATGCTTCCATGCCCGAGAGAATAACCTCTGTAATGCACAAGGCACACTCAGATGGCTCCCGGTCATGGAAGCAATAATCATTCCAGGGAAAATCAAAGAAGTACTGCCTGAGGGCCTCCCAGTCCGCGGCTCCAAAATGCCACAGACGACCTTTCCCTGGAGGGTCCACAGGCCGTACCTGAGTGATAGGACAGGTTAAGGTAATAAGGTTGTGATCGGAGGAGCCCAACGGAGAGAAAAGATTAACAGAGTAAGCAGAAGGATTTTGTGAGGAAGAGGCCAAGTATGTTGGGGCTCTCTCCAAGGCGGTCAGGGATACGGGTAGTGTGCTGTACAAGCTGCTCTAGGTCATTAAGGATAAAAAAGATGTAGGCTTGTTCACCAGGTGGATCCGTGAAAGGAGAGGAGAGCCAAAGGTGGTGGTGAACATTGAAATCTCCTAGAATGGAGATTTCAGAGAAAGGAGAAATGGATAGAATGTGTTGCATCGTAGAAGTAAGATAGTCGAAGAATTTTTGATAGTCAGTAGAATTAGGGGATAAGTAAACAGTACAAATATATTTAGTCAGAGAATGACAGGAAAGCCGAAGCCAGAGTGTAGAGAATTCAGAAGAATCGAGTTCAGGAACACAAGAGCAAGATATGTCGTTGCGTATATATACACAACAGCCACCTTTGGCTTTGAAATGAGTATAGAGAAAGTAGGAGGATACAGAAAAGGGTTTGCTGTTAGTTGCCTCAGACAGCTGAGTCTCTGTTAGGAACAGAAGGTGAGGTTTAGAGGAGGAGAGGTGGTGCTCAACACCACATTCCGCATTCTCTGAAACTGACTCAACTTTTCAAAAAAAAAAAAAAAAAAAAAGTCAATTTCCGATTCCTTTACACTGAATAAGGATTTACACTTTCAATATTAGGACTTCTTCCTCTTAGCACTGTGCAAGGATAATAATGCATCATCCCTAACAGTAAGAGCCAGCCCTTTGCTACGTACTCCCAGGCGTGTGATGTTTTATTGTTTTATATGCAAAGAAAGAACCAAAGGCTAATATCCCACGGTGTGTGTGTGTGTGTGTGTGTGTGTGTGTGTGTGTGTGTGTGTGTGTGTGTGTGTGTTTTAAACAACAAAAGAAAACAAATTTCACGACCCATTCATTTCCAGAAGATTGGGAGTCATAACAGAGAGAAATCCAAACTGAGGAAGATGGGTCCAGAGTTGACCTGTGGCATACGTGAATGACAGGGAGTATCAGTTAACTCCCGCATTAGAAAGTTAGACGAAAAGGGTGAAAATGTGCTACCAAACAAGTGCTACGCGCCCGCTGTAATGCAGGAGGGAAGGACGGCAATTTTAGTTTCGGTAAAACCGGTCAACTAATAGTTTTTTTTTTTTTTCTGTGTCTCTGTAGTTTGTATTTTTCTGTTGACCGTCGATCATTGGCATCCGTTATTTGTGTGATTATTAATTCTACTTAAATTTTTCCACTAACACTCTTTCATTCATATATTTTATTTGTCTAATTCTCTGCATGCCTAACGCGCAAAATATTCGAACCCAAGAGGTGCCTTATATATATATATATATATATATATATATATATATATATATATATATATATATATATATATATATATATATATATATGTATATATATAATTTTCTGTTATGTACATTGCTGTGAAGGTCGCAAGCACGTCTCCGACGACTTAACACTTTCAGTCAGGCGACGTGTTTTATTGATTTATTCTTTCTACCTCCAGATGATTTTATTAACATTGGGGAGGCATCTTCGAGTAAAGATATAATAGAAGGCAGTATCGCACCTCCACACCTCTGAATCTCCAGAAGGCTGAAAAAAAAAATAAGAAGGTTGGTGCAACATAATGCAAACGGCGTCATTTGAAAGAAGGAATGAATGTTTTGGACAGTGATAGTGTTGCCTCGAGTCCTGTTGATCCTGAAGGGGTTATGGCATTGCTTGTTACCGTTACCTTTGTATATGACATCTATTTCAATGATACGTTTCAGCCTTCTTCCTTCTTCATCCTTCATATTTGTCCACCTTTCCGAACATCTGTTCCCGCATTTTTGCATGAATTTTCAAATAGTTTCTCATTTTCTGAAACAGATGCCTTCACTTTTTTTTTCCAAGCTCTTCGTTTACATTTATTTATGATCTCCATTACTAGAATCCGACAAAGATTTTTTTTTTTTTTTTTTCATATTTAACATCCCCCATTACCATCCACTGCATTACCGTCAGTCTTTCAGTACCATCCCTGCAATCCATCTGGTGTTATCTAAGCATGAATATTCGACATCTGCTCCCAACTGTTGTATTGTTCTCAGTTTCTGCTGTCACCAGTCGAATTATACTTGCACAAAAGAGACACTCACACTTTGGCTCCTACTCTCATATTGCCGCAATTTAAGGTTCGACTCATACCTTCCGTGCTGTCTTATATCCCCCAACCATTTCTTAAAGGCTATGTTCCATATTACTTCTACTGTTTTCATAATCCCGTTTATTTTCACACACACACACACACACACACACACACACACACACACACACACACACACACACATCCCTTTCGTTCAGTATCCACACTCGGTGGAGCAGCAACGTCGTCCACCAGAAAGTCAAAACTCCGCAAACTTCTTTGCACCTAGCGGTGAGAAGGTCCATGGTCCGACCCTGACGAGGTGTTGTCTACCACAAGGGGATATCGGATCCCTACTCTGTGTATGTACTGTGCTTTACCTGTAGGACGACCTCACAGAAGGAGTTATTTACTTTTGGTCGGTGGGTCTGCTTGGCCAGACCATGGTTAAGCCACAACAATAACTGCAACTATAATGATAATTTTGCTTCATACAAAAAGAAACATCCAGGTGAATCACTTACATTGAATGCGCATTTTTATTGTGAAGCGTCTTCATATCCTCGCTATTTTCAAGACAACGCAGTCCTAGGCATTATTATTTATTTTCGATTCCTTACCTTCACGATGTGGCTTCCTACTCGCCTGCAGCCTTTCTGACATATGTATCTCTGTATATTTTGGCATGGTCAGTAATCTAACCTGGAACCACCTAAATGGCCCTCTCAGAGTAGCCACAGACCATAGGATGAGACACAACGAGCAGGGTAAGAAGAGAGAGAGAGAGAGAGAGAGAGAGAGAGAGAGAGAGAGAGAGAGAGATGCCAATATTCACCCAATTTCGAAGAAAGGAAGTTCCTGTGACCCCTCTAATTACGGACCAATAGCTATCACATCTTCTCTTGGTTATGTATTTGAGATTGTAACCTTTTTTTATATATAACAGAACGAAGGAAGAAAAAAAAAAATCCATACACCAGATTACTGGCGTCCTCCGTTCATTATATATCTGTAACAGTTAGACTTGAACAGCTGTGGGTTGAAATTTGGAGGGAAACAACTCTGGGGAAGCGAATTCCAGAGAGATGCAGTTCGAGGAATGAAAGAATTCTGATAGGCAAAAGTTCTGCAATATGGCTGAGTGACATTCCAGTCATGAGCACTACCAGATGCCCGTGTAGCATGAGGGAAGGCATGGAGAGGTGGCACCATGGACGCAACTTCGTCTGAGCATTTGCCAAAAAAATATCTGTAAAATAATGCAAGGGAGGCAACATTCCTTCTTACATGCAGGGGAGGTAGTTTATGTGTAATGACAGGGTTGTTACTGATTCTAACAGCTTTGTTTTGAATTTTTGTCTAGTTGTCTTAATGCAACCTCTCCACAACCATTCCACAAGGGTGAGCAAAAATTATAGCTAACTGCTCATCGTCGAAGAAGTTACAGACTCTGTACAATAATCCAAGTTTCTTTGAGGCGGTTTTAGTAAGTGATCTGACATGAGAGGTCCAGCTGAGGGCACCGTTAAGGGAGACGCCAAGAATTTCAATACTTTTGGAGATGAGAATATTAGTAGCACTGAAGGTAACATACGAATCTGGCAATATCTGTCAATTAGTAAACTGTATATATTTTGTTTTACTAGCATTAAAAGAGACAAGGTTGTTTTGTCCCCATTCACTGATCGTAGATAGATCTTGATTTATGGGGATGGCTGTACTAATTTGAGAGGTAGAGATATTAGACTTTGTAAATGGGTGTCTGAGTGTGAATGAACTATGTAGTGTTGAGTCATCTGCATATGAGTGAATGGGATTATGGGTGACAGATAAGAGATCATTAATATGAACCAGAAATTGGGTTGGTGCCAGAACTGATCCCTGTGGCACGCCGGCATTAATTGAGTGTAAATTGGAATATACGTCATCTACTTTTACTCTTATTTTCCTGTCGCTAAGACATGAAGAAATCAAAGAAATAAACGACGTTAGTCCATAACAAGGGAGTTTGGACAGCAGGGAACAGTGCCATACTCTGTCGAATGCTTTAGAGATATCAAGAGCTACTGCATGAGTTTCTCCAAAAAGATCAATTGATTGTTGGATGGTATGAGTTAAGAGATTGAGCATGTCAATGGTGGATCTTTTGTGGCGAAAACCATATTGTCTATCACTAATTAAGTTGTTGGATTCAAGATGTTTAACAATGTGCTTATTAATTAAAGTTTCAAATACCTTACCAAGAGAAGATGTGACAGCTATTGGTCTGTAAACGGAGGGGTCAGACGAACTTCCTTTCTTCGGAATTGGGTGGATATTGGCTTCTTTCCATGAATTTGGGAATAAAGAAGTACGTATGCATAGTTTGAATAACTTATCTAGGACAGAGGCAAGAGGAGATATGGACTGAAGGAATTAATAAGAACATAGTTAAACATCTTTAATCCAACAGTTTAATTTGTGATAAACAGTATGGTTTTCACCACTGCTGATATACACAATCTCCTGACTCATAACATCTGCCGATTGACCAACATGGAGAAACTCATGCAGTACCCATTGACATTTCAAAAGCTTTTGACAGAGTGTGGCACTGTTCCTTCCTGTCCAGACTCCCTTGTTATAGCCTGTCATCTTTTGTTTCTCTGATTTTCTCATGTTTCAGCAACAGAATTATAGGAGTAAAAGTAGATGATGCATATTCCAATATCCATTTAATTAATGCCAGCGTGCCACAAGGATCAGCTCTGGCTCCAACACTATTCCTAATTCATATGAATGATCTTGTATCTGTCACTCATAATCCCATCCATTCACACAGAGATGACACAACACTTCACAATGTATTCACTCTTAAACACCCACTCACGAGGTTTAATAATATTAGAGATATTATCTGTAACTCATGGTTCAGTACAACAGTCTCCATAAATCAAGACTTATCTGTGATCACTGAATGGAGACAAAATAGCCTTGCCATATTTAATGTTAGGAGAACCAAATATACACAATTTACTAAGAGACCGATATTGCCTCATTCCTATATTATCTTCGATGATACCTTTCTACCTTTAAAAGTTTTGAAATTCTCTGAGTTTCACCTAACAGTGCCCTATGCTGGACCTCTCGGGCTAGATCTCATGCTAAAACCACTTCAAAGAAACTTGAATTATTGTACAGAGTCCGGTAACTTCTTCACTGACGGGCAGTTAGCTATAATTTAGAAGAATCTTGAGTGCTCTCAGCTCGAATATTGCTAACTTTAGTGGAATGGATGTGGAGAGCTTGCACCAAAACAAATGAAAAAAAGCTGTTGGAATAATAACCCAACTATTACAAATGAACTACCCATCCTACAAGTAAGAAGGAATCTTGCCTTCAGTGCATTAATTTTTACAAATACTTTTATGGCAAATGCTCAGACAAAGTTCCATCCATTGTGCCACCTGTCCATGCCTTCCCCCACGCTACAAGGGTATCTCGTTGCACTCATGACTGGACTGTCACACTGCTACATTGCAGAACTTCTACCTATCAGAGTTCTTTTATTCCCCGAACTGTATGTCTTTGGAACCCGCTTCCGCAGAGTGGTTTCCCCCAAAACTTCTACCTACGGCTATTCAAGTCCAACTGTTACAACTTTTTTTTTATGAATGGTGGACATCTGTAATTTGGTTTATGGATTATTTTGATATTCAATTGTCTTTCATTCCTCTCTTCTGTTATTTAAAAAAGAGAATGAAATGTGTGTGTGTGTGTGTGTGTGTGTGTGTGTGTGTGTGTGTGTGTGTGTGTGTGTGTGTGCTCACTTACTGTTCTTACCTAAGAGTATCTTACAGGAATGAGTTAGTATCTTACTGTCCCGTGTATTAAATCATTTTTATCATACAAATCTTTAAATTCATGAATTGTTTTGGCACACACTATTTCATTCGGTAGTGCATTCCACCGATCAGTTGCCTCATTTGGGAAATTGAAATTCCTTACGTCTTTATCACCTCTCTTTTGTATGTACTTTTTTGCAGTGTCCTATTCTGACGATTCCCCACAGGTTATATACCCGTTTATGTTTGTTTTCTCTTTCCCTGAGGTGTATTTATATAGCATAAGTATGTCTCCTCTTTTCCTTCTCTCCTGTAGTGTTGGTAGATTCAGTTTTTCTAGTCTTTCTTCAAAGCTGAGATTCCTTAAGCTTGGTACCAGACTTGTAGCTGCCTCTTGTATTTTTTCAATCTTAGCTATGTGTGTTTTGTGAATAGGATTCCAGACTACTGATGCATACTCCTGGGATGGTCTGATGAATGATGTTATTGTCTTTCCCAGCATGTCTTTATTTATATATGTGAATGTTATTCTCTTATTAACAAGCAGTGTATACATGTTATGTACTTCTCAATGATGTGGTCACCTGGAGATAGTCTGTTACTGATAATCACTCCTAGGCCATTCTCCCTTTCTGATATGTGTAGGGTTAAACTTCCTAACTTATTATCCCAGTCTGGTCTTTTTTTTTACTTCTACCGAACTTAAGTACATGACACTTGTCCAAATAAAATTCCATTTGCCATTTATTGTTCCATTCATGATGTTTAACTCTTCTTGTAGCTCTCTGCAAGAATCTGTGTTAGTAATTCTTTGTATTATGGCATCATCAGCAAACATGTTTAGATAGCTTCCTTTTCCAATGTTACTATTTCATTTATATAAACTGAAGACATAATTGGTGCCAGCACTGAGCCCAGTGGATCTCTGCTAGCCACTTCCCTCCATGATGAATAATTTCCCCTTAGTACTGTTCTCATTTCTGTTTTCTGAGAAAATCCTGCTTCTAACAGTACAGGTTGCCTTGGATTCCTTCTTGATGGTACAGTTTCCGTAAAAGTCTTTGGTGCGGTGCTCTGTCAAATGCTTTCTTGAAATCTACAGTAAACAGATACTGTCCACTCATCCTTCTCTTTTCTGTGAAGTTTCTGTAACTCTACCACAGTAGCTTAATAGATTAGTAACAGACGAGTGTCCCTCTCTAAATCCGACCTGCCTTTCTGTTATCATACTGTGCTCTAGATGGTTTACCCAAACATTTCTTATCAGCTTTTCTCGAATCTTACAACACTGGTGATACTGGTTGGTAGTTGAGTGGATTCTGTCTATTCCTTTTCTTGAATAGGGGAACATGGTTAGCTTTCTTCCAAATATCACGTAGTTTACTTTGACCGGATTCCTTGAATATAATGGTCTGGTTAACTATTCTGAACATTCACGTAGCACCCAACCTGAAATTTCGTCAGGACCATTTGCGTTTCCTTTGCCTAATCTACTTAACTCTTCTAGTACTACTTTTTCTGATATTTGTATATCTGTTAGTAAGTGTGGGCATGCATGTTCCATATCATCTCTTTCAAAAATATTTTCTTCATTAAAAACTGATTGGAGGTTTTTATTTAGTGCTTCACAAATACTTTTTTTTTCTTTTGTACAGACGATCCCCTCATCTGTATTGGACTCTGTTTTACCTTCAACTCTGGTTTAGTTTCGAATGTAGCTGTAAAATAGTATAGGTTGACCACTACTATTATTTATATGGATTTCTTCAAACTATCTTTGACCTTCTTTCCTTGTCCTTGTATAATCATTTCTTGTAAGTTTATAGTTGTTATATGCCCTCTCATTAATGTGTGTTCTGTATTTATTCCACAGCAAATCTCATTTTTCTTTAGATTTTTTACGTTCTGTATTAAACCGTGTCTTTATTTCCATTTCTGATTCTTTGTGCTGATGGATGTAATTCTGGACTCCTATTTAATAAAATTCACAGAAATTTCTATACGTAACATTTCAATCTTATCCTTTAAGTTACTTTTCCCAATATGTTTCTAAGAAGTAGTTCATTAGGTCATGGTAGTTGCCCTTTTTGTAGTTTAGGCTCTTTTTGTAACTCTCATTCCTGTTGACTATGTCATATCCAGTCCTGAAGTTGCAATTTAATACTACATGAACGCTTTGCCGAATGGAGGGTGGTACATTATTTTGGCAGAAGTATTATTATAATAAGCGATTGATGAAAAAGATAACTAGATCTGATGTGAGAGGTGTAAGGCTGAGAGGAAGACCACGAATAGGATGGATGGACAGTGTGAAGAGAGCGCTGGATGCGAGAGGGATGTCTGTTGAGCAAGGAAGAGTGGTTGTGCGTGACAGAAATAAATGGAGAGAAATTGTGAATGAATAAGTGATGACGCAGCCCTGAGGGGATATTCTCCCGCATTTGGTCTGATCAGCTAGTCAGGTCAGGTGCGGGTAAGGGGATGGGTCTGTTATGATGTGGCAGGGGTAAACCAGTTCTGCTGTCGGGCCCTGCTGCGAATGTCACTGATTGCATTGTGCAGTTGACCCTTGTGCAGTGTGGTGCGGTGAGGATCTGTCCGTTCTCCCCTTTGGGGCTAAGATGCGAATGAATGTGTTTGAATGGATGAGTAAATGGGGAGTGTGTCGTCCTGTCTCGGCTACCTCCCTTTCCTTGGGGGAAGCAGCCTAGGTATAAGCAGCCTAGGTATATAGATAGAGATAGTAAATGTAACATCTAGTACTGATGGATCCTCTAGTCCTCTTTTTCTGGCGTTTCCTTTACAGTACACGTTGTGTTAGGAAAAACTCCTGCACAAGATCCAGGAGCTTTTGATTCCGACAGCTTTCATGGCTTCTTACATCTAGAGTATTCCAGTTTTTATATTTGTATTGAAATTTCCAGTTAATATAATTCATTCAGATTTCTCTCCCATTGTATGTAGTAATGCTCTTCAACTCTGAATTATACTTTCTGCCAGGTTTTCACATTCGCCTCTTTTCCAAGTGTGTGTGTGTGTGTGTGTGTGTGTGTGTGTGTGTGTGTGTGTGTGTGTGTGTGTGTGTGTGCGCGTGTGTTTGGGGGGGTGGCATGTAAATTTGCCACAATTACTTTCCCTTCAGATGTGTTAATCACTACTGCAATCAGTTCTACTAGTGAGGGTATATCTAGGTCTATTTCTTTGATTTGTAGATTTTTCTTTGTTAATATTATAATTCCTCCTCCAATTTTTTAATTTCTGTCTCTTCTCCATACATTGTATTCTCCAAAGTTTTGGGTATTGTTTCATATCTTTGGGGTTAATTTTGTTTCAGTTAGGCAAAAAATTTATGGTTCCTTTTCTCTGGTATAGTCTTTCATCTCTAATAATTTAGATACCATTCCATCTACATTTGAGTACATCAACTTCATCATCTTGTTTACATACTTGCCGTAGCTTGAGTCTACTACTTTCCACCTTTTTATTCCCTGTTAGTTATGTTCCATTTTCGTACCTGCAATCCAATTACTTTGTAAGAAAAATACTTTTTTCTCATCCTGTGATCTTCAATCGTTCTTGTTTTTATTATTATTATTTCCTCTCTCTGCTCCTCTTGTATTTCCAATTCCTCTTGAGTTAGGCATCTTTTTATCCATACTTTTTTTAATTCCTCTTTTTCCATGAGTTTGTTTGCATTTTTTAGTATTTCTTCGACAGTGTTCACACTCTTGAAGGTTACTTTCAGGGGTCTTGACTTATTTTTCTCATATTTCTCGAGCCTTTGGTGTTCATATGTGTCTTTATCACAGATATCCTCTGATACTTCCTTCAGTATGTTCATTATATTTACCAGGTCGTTTTTGTCTCTCAAAATTTTGTTTCTTACTTCTTCTTCATCTATACCAATGATTACTATAGATTTGTTGGTAACTGCTGAATCTTCTAACAGTTTGGGGTTGTTTTTAATTATTTCTTTCACCCCCTTCTTAATCTTTTTTTTCTTCGACTTTTGTTTCTAAGTCTTTCCTTACTTTCACCCTTTCAGCATACGTAGTTTGTACTTCATCTTTGCAATTTCTCATAATTTTGTTCACCTGGGTTATCTTCTCTTCAGTATCACTGCTTTGGTCCATCAGACTGCTTGCTTGCCTAATTGTATATAATTTCTGAACTCCCCAGTAATACTCTCATGGTTGACAACTGTACTCGCCATTTCAGTAGTCTCCTTTCTCAGTGAAACAACCTCAGCTGACAGCTCATCTATTGTTGTGTCTTTTTTGTTTAATTCCTTTACTATTTTTTCATTTTCTTCCTTCTGCATGCGTAATTCCTTCTTAATTTCATCTATTTCACCATGAAAAGTTTTCTCCAGTTTATTCACTTTCTTTGCTAATGTAACGTATGTATCTATTTAAGCTATTTCTGGGTAGAAATCATTACCCTGTTTTCTACCTTTATCCCTTCTCTTAGCTCCTTCCATATTAACTTTACTAAAGATGGTGCTCATCTTGCGGCAGTTATTACTTAAGAAGATAACTTTTACTCACAACTTTGCATCTCCCTGCTACCCACCTGGTGATAGACGACACCCAGCTGATGATGCATTGTATCAGCTTATTCTTGCACTAACTTGGATGTGATCTTTTATTTTCACTACACTTTTGCTTACACTTGCCCTATTATATTAGAGCATCACTTAATTTTACCTAGTACAGAGATTGACTCTTAGGAAGATACCATTTAGGTGTGGCCAGTTGCAGCCAAAGGTGGCCAGTGCACAGCGAAGTGACGAACGTCCTCCTTCTCGCAGCTCATGTGTGTGTGTGTGTGTACAGCTTCCATATAAGACTAACTCCATTTATTCTTGTGGCAGTGCTCCATGGTAAAAACTGCTGATTGTGGCCATATCGAAGTTTATAGACACAAACCACTCTCACCATTCACGGTCAGCTTATGTATGTATGGGTCTCGGTAGTTTCCTGGGCAATAACATCACTCTACTTTGTAGCCAAGCAGAACTTCATCTTTTAAATAATACTGTAAAAAGATCCTTAGGCTCCGAATTTCGTATGACATGATTTTGGTAGCCCTTGTTGAATGTCCTGTAAATAATAATGTAAAATGGATCATCTTTTTGTCTACAACACCGCCTGTATATTAAATAGTGTTTCTTTATCCCAGGGCGTGGATCTGGCTTCATATACAAACTTCCGAACAGATCCCCTCTCATGGCTAAAATTTTCATCTGCTGGTTTCTGCAATATTAGTACGTAGCTTATGATAATTACCAATCAGTACCAATAATTCTTTTTGTAAGAATAACGAGAGACAGAAGAGAACCTGAACTCCTTGTCCAGCATGCAAGAGCAGTTCATTATTACAGCAAGGCACTGAACTTAGGTTGAATCTGGGCCCTGTTTGTTATCATCCACACAGATAACAGTGTCCTAATGGGAATCAGAACTGAGGACCCTGTGGAAAAACACAAAAGGCTCATCCAAGACTTATAATATTTATCCTCTTCAGTCCGATGATATAGTACATGAATGTTTCTGCCATGACACAACTATATTCAGGGGTTTTCATTAACTCGAAAAACTTCTACCCACCAAAACATATTCCTTTGGAGAGAGCAAGGTCAGAAAAATAATAAGCCAATGGTCTCAGGGCTTAATACTTAAGTATACGTGCAGTAAATATGTAACTGGACACTTGAAACGCCCTTTATTAAACATTGATCTAGGTATAGGAAAACTGTCCATTGAATCAGCGGTATATAATAATAATACATAATATTACAATTGTATCATAATGACAAGTTCCGTAAACTACTGTCAAATTAGAGTTGCACCTGTAACTGGATATAGACCACCAACCAGTCCGCGGTAGGGGAAAGAAAAAAAAGTGCTCATTCAGGGTTCGTTTGGACCTAAGTCTTTGGGTTTTTGTCTTTTGAGCATATTTTCAAGGATTTCTGCAGGGAATGCATTCTCAGTAATCAAGTTGGGCGTTTTTGTTTCCCTAAGGGGTTAATATTCGTCACCATTACGGATCAGTTACGCCAACATCCAATGCTATTTTTAGATGATGGAATGCACATAAATACAGTTCGTTCAGCTTGTTTCTTTAAATGTTGTATAATTTTTTTCGCCACATCCACAGAGGCAGCTAATTTCAGTATGAGTACCTAACTGTGTCCCTAACTGAGTCCCTGTATCTTTTTGAAGGATAAGATCTAGCAAGAAGTAACAACAGAGTTTTTCGAGCACCCGACATTCACTTCATTGATTCTGCCACACCCATGTAGAAGTATCTGGGGTGTGTCTAAGATGCACGTCAGGTGTATCTGAGATTTATCTACGGTGTGTCTGAGGAGAGTGCCCAGAGACAAAGAAAACATTTTGGTTTGAGGTCGATACGGATGGAGTGGATGCAGCTATCAAATGTGTCCTTAGTCCTTATTTTGTAGGGAGGGGGGGAAGTTAAGGATATGACATGCTTTACAGAAAACGAATATACAAGCCAAGCGAATCATATTGTTTGATGTAGAGGCTCATGCGTTTTCGAGAACTATTTTGTAATCAGCATATTAAGCATGTATTAATAACGAAAACTATTATTCTAAGTCTACTAATACCAAGTCTGTTCACTTCCCCTCCGGGCGCAGGGAGGCGTGGCTTGTGTGTGACATCAGTTGACTTAAGTAACAGAAAATGTATAAAAGGGCAGACTCAAATCAAACATTTATAATAAGGGAAAACGAAGAAGGGGAAGAAGTGCGGACTTGTTTAACCGTATAACATAGCAGTAGGTTCCCTCACACCCTTACGCCTTCCCTCACATCCCCATACCTTCCCTTACACATTTGAGTCCCTTCCCTCACTTCAGACTGAAAATGTGTCATGATCCGGAGAGTGTAGCATACATCCACTCACCACCACGGTCAGGCGTCAACTGAACTTGCGTTTCGTGCAAGCTGATGTCACTCCGATGCTACGCCCCCTGCGCCAGCTTGGACCCGTTTTAGATGGAAGTGATCCGACTTGGTAGACTTAGCTATTATTATATAGTTGTGAGTAAAAGATGGAAGAAGAGCATAAGAGAGTATGGATTAGTTGGGTCAAGGATTGTGTGGGTAAGATTGAAAGTTGGAATACTAATGTGGGCGATTGTGTGTGTGTATGCGCCAACGCAAGATCATGCAAGCAGAGTGAGAGAATAGTTCTGAACAAATGTGGAAAAGTTTGGAAGGAATGAAAGAGTGTTTTTGATCGGTGATATGAATGGTAAAGTAGGGAATGTGAAGGAGGTGGATGGAATAGTTGGTGAGTGGGGTGTGCCTGCTGAGATAGATGAGAATGGCAGTGCGTTGGTGGACATTTGTGCTGGGAGGGGGTTGGTGATAGCCAATACCCTCTTCAGACATAAAATGATCCACATGTATACGTGGCGAGTGATGAGAAGGGAGGGTGGTGAACTGAATGAAAGGAAGGCAATGATTGATTATGTGTGTGGATGAAAGGATGCGAAGATGTGTAATGGATGTAAGAGTTTATAGAGGTTGGGGGAGTGGACTTTCTGACCACTACTTGGTGATGGCAAAAATTAAGATCCAAATAAGATGGAGAAATAGAAGAAGGGAAGAAGGGAAGGACGGGAAGAAAGAGTATTCGCTGCGAGGAGACGTGCACCTACGCAAGTCTGAGAAGATGCTGGCAATACGGTGGCATGACAAGAGGGTCGTGCACATGCTCACCACCGTACATAAGGGGGAGATGAGAGACAGTGGGAAGGTCGACCGTAGGACAGGCGAGCCTGTGATGAAACCTGATGCTGTGTTGGACTATAATATCAACATGCGGCTGGTGGACAAGTCCGACATGATGATTGGTGAGATCGACTGTCTCAGGAAGAATACTAGGTAGTACAGGAAAATTTTTCTGCATCTGATAGATATGACGATGCTGAACGCCTTCATCCTGTACAAGATGAAGGTCAAGCCACCCAAGTCCTTCTCCCTGAGGTTGTTCGCCAGGACTTGTGTCCAACAACTGCTGGAAAGAGATGGTAGGGTGACAGCAGCAACTCCAAGGCGCCATCCAGTAACACCTTCCCGACCGACTTGAGCAGAGGGCGTATATGGATCGGCACAGACTTGAGCTTATGCCTGCCACAGGGAAAAGGAAGGCTGTGATTCGCAGGTGTCAGGTATGTGCGCATACCACCCGCCGCACACCTGAGCACAAACGCATCTCTTGGCAGTGCGCTGAGTGCCAGGTTCCCCTCTGTGTTACCTGCTTCTTCGATTACCACAGCCAGAAACAGTTCTAACAGTGCAAGTGTGGAAGCAGAATGATTTGGAAATAATGTGTAAATAATGTGTAAATAATGTGTAAATAGCAGGTGAAAGCAATGGATGTTCGGTACATATGATTGAACAGTGTATTGTAGTTTTATCTTACTGAAAGTGACAGTGAATAACATATTGTAAGTAAAATAGAAGGGTAAATATTGAAAATAGAATAGAAAATGTAAATAGTAATGTAAGTAATTAGTAATATAAGAATATGAGTACAAATACTTGATGTTATAACAGTGAAAGTGAATCTGTGGCTCTTTACGTATTTTACTGAATGAAAAATTGAATGACTTCAGTGACAATAAACTAATACGACTGAAGGAAACTTATGGAGAAAGACTCCAGATATATATAAGTGTGATATAGTAATAGAAATATAAAGTGTGAGGGGTTTTATGAATAATAAATGACAGAGTACCAAGAGCGAACTAGCGCAAGTGCGACGATCAGACGCGCTCGTAATTTCCATTGCTTTCACAGTGGTTTTTTTTGGAGTATGGATCCCGAACTACTTGAAAATTATAGAATAGTGTTTATAGTGTTTATATCTGGCTGTGGTAATCATATTATGGGTTGTCGAGAAGTGTAAAGTGGAGACTTCGTTACCCTACTTCAGAGGTCTCCACAAGTCCTACGGTAACGGACGAAGGCTCAACAAACATTCCAGGAGAAAGCTGAAGGTATGTGCCATAAGCAAATGTAATTTTATTATTCTAGGACTAATAACTGATTTTTGGCAAATATTTTTTGAGAGTCTGTCGGAGCCCGAATAACCCCGCGGGACACGCAAAACATTGGTAAACAAGCCCGCGGTGTAGGGGTTAAAGATCCATTGTTCATCATTCAGGTGAAGATAATCACTGGAAATTACTCACTGGGATTCTCATTTGATGTGTTAGGTGTTCATTTGATGTGCTATGTGAGAAAAAATAAGGGAAAACTGAACGATGAAAATTTTATATAAAAATTTGGTTTTAAGACAATATCTCTCTAATTAAAGTTCAAGGAAGACCATGACAACTGTAATTACAACAAACATTGCCAAGGCACAGCAAATCTGTCCCCGGCAGTAATTATAGTGTTGACATAAAAACAACAGGATATCTAGTTAAAGATGCCACACATCAAATTTGGAGTTAATCGAGTGAAAATCGAGTGTGTGTGTGTGTGTGTGTGTGTGTGTGTGTGTGTGTGTGTGTGTGTGTGTGTGTGTGTGTGTGTGTGTGTGTGTGTGTGTGTGTGTGTGTGTGTGTGTGTGTGTTTAATGGGGCAATGTGAGGTGCAACAATATGAAGAAGGGTATTGCGGGGTGTTCATAAAGGTTGGTAATGCATTTTATTACAAATACATATCCTAATTCCTGTATAATTTCTACTTACTCCTATCCCTCACTTCTCCTTACTTCATCCTTTATTTTCACCTGCCCCATAACCTGTTCCCCATCACCAAAAGTAGCATTCCTCACCGCTGTAGCCAAGATTGAATCACCATAGATTTTAGCCACACAGTTGTCCCTCACCTTTTACCAATGCTTATGTCGCACTTACTGACTTATTGCAGGACAATAAAGGATACCTGGCCATTCGCACCGCCGACTGTCATGCAAACGAGGTCTCAGCATGCAACATGTCCTTCATAGTATACATTCTCCCTTTCCATGCATTACAACTACGTAAGGATAGCCAAAAATACCAAGAATAAGAGGTGGTTGACAAGATCTATTTCTCTCAATGATATTATTCCCTGCATGCCTAGACGTTTTCAGATATGTAGGCTGGAATAGCAATAAACAGTGCACGGCTGAGCAAAGCTTTTTTCGGTGAATCATGTGAGCAACTACAAGCAAGGAGATTCGCCTGAAGAGGAAGTGTCCGAGGGTAAGCTTTAAGCAAAACTTGAATAGGACGATACTTATGGTTGGCAGGCATGTTCAGTTGTTTCCATTAACATCAGAGAATGAAGAATTAAAATGCGTAATGATGCATCTAACTATGGCAAGCAATTCAGACTATTCCATTTATAACAGCGAAATTAAACTAAGCGAAAACTAAAAATGTAATGGATGGATTTTGATAAACAGACTAGCACCATGGCAAGAGGAGAAGAAAGTGGCTTGGTGTCATAAAATTCGGTTATATGCTCTGTGTGTCCTTCTTGCTCCAGTTTATGAATCGCAAACCTTGAATTTAACAATCCCTGCATTATTCAAATTTAGAAATTGTTAGTAAGAAATGGAAAGAACTGTGCTACATATCACACTGAGACATAAAGACACCTTGGTTAAGAGAATAGACGAAAGTATCATCACAATGCAAAAGCATAAATAGATGCGAGCAGGTCACGTCCTTCGGAGAATAGGTATCTTAACAAATGGACAGCCAGGGTATTCGTGTGGCAACCCCGGGAAAGGTAACAAGATTGGTAAAGGACATTTGGAGATTGCTGGGATTGGATGCAAGAAGCTAACAACCAATAGTTAGAGTGGACGAAGATGGAAGAAGCCTACGTCCTGCACTTAGGAGCAACTCAGACTGTTGCTGCTGTTACTGATGATGACCGTGATGATGATGCAGGTAAAAAAAAAATCGGCCGGTATTAGCCTAAATTAAACACTTTGATTAGTGTATCACATTCCAAGTTAGTCAAGATTGATTTTAACCCTTGAATCACCTCCAGCAGGTTCAACTTAGGCCTATTGGTTTCCGGGATGAATAATATCCTGAAGCCAAATAATAATGGTAAAGGATTATCTTTTTTAGCTTGGATTACCTGGCTTCCCTTGCATCTGAATACCCAATAATATTAACTGAAAAGCAGTTGGACAGCTCGCCCTCATTTTCAGTTAAAGTTGATTATATCAATTTTTTCTCTATTAGACAGCCTCACTTTTCAGTCTGTTTTATGTATATTTACTCTACAGTGACGAAAGAAAAACGAGTTGCTGAAAGTACTCATGGTAAAAATAAAGTCTAGTTAGAGCATACACCAGTCGGTTTGATTGCACTTGCCTTTTGCGCATGGGTATCTACTGTATTTCCCAGAAGTAACTCAGGTTTTCCTAACATAAAAGTTCGACGATGGACTTAAGTTGGTTTCCTGCTCCAAAATATCCAGGTGTAATGTAGGATTGGCTTCATTTTTGTACTTATGCATCTGTTGCCTCTCTAGGTTCATCCAAGCACGGCCTACCATTCATAATTGGGACTTCACAGTTTCGCCAAGTTAAAATAAATGACCTAGAAACAGTATACACTCTGTTGCCATATTCCGTTCTTGTCACCAACAAATAGTTTATAAATATATATATATATATATATATATATATATATATATATATATTGAGACAGTTGGTAGAGGAGTTTGGAAGGGTGTGTGAAAGGAGGAAATTGAAAGTAAATGAGAATAAGAGTAAAGTGATGAAGTGTACGAGGTTGGTAGATGGTAGGGGGATGAATATAGCTTTGAATGGTGAGTTGCTTGAGGAGGTAGAGTGTTTTAAATATCTAGGGTCACATGTTGCTGTGGATGGAAGAATAGATGCAGAAGTGAAGTTTAGAATAAATGAAGTAGGAAAGGTGCTGGGAGGAATGAAAAAAGTGTTTAGATGTCGTTCGCTTAGAATGGATGTAAAGAGAAGGTTGTATGAGGGTGTTGTGGTACCGACTGCGTTATATGGGGCTGAAACATGGAATATGGGTGTAGCAGAGAGGAAAAGTTTGAATGTAATGGAGATGAGGTGTCTGAGGAGTATGTGTGGAGTGACGCGTATGGATCGAGTGCGAAATGATGAACTGCGAAGGAGAGCTGGAGTTGTTCGGGAGATGGCTGATAGAGTTGAGCTGAGGGTGTTGCGATGGTTTGGGCATATGGAGAGAATGGATAATGAGCGATTGGTGAAAAAGATAACTAGATCTGATGTGAGAGGTGTAAGGCTGAGAGGAAGACCACGAATAGGATGGATGGACAGTGTGAGGAGAGCACTGAATGCGAGAGGGATGTCTGTTGAGCAAGGAAGAGTGGCTGTGCGTGACAGAAATAAATGGAGAGAAATTGTGAATGAATAAGTGATGACGCAGCCCTGAGGGGATATTCTCCCGCACTTGGTCTGATCAGCTAGTCAGGTCAGGTGCGGGTAAGGGGATGGGTCTGTTATGATGTGGCAGGGGTAAACCAGCTCTGCTGTCGGGCCCTGCTGTGGATGTCACTGATTGCATTGCGCAGTTGACCCTTGTGCGGTGTGGTGCGGTGAGGATCTGTCCGTTCTCCCCTTGGGGCTAAGATGCGAATAAATGTGTTTGAATGGATGAGTAAATGGGGAGTGTGTCGTCCTGTCTCGGCTACCTCCCTTTCCTTAGGGGAAGCAGCCTAGGTATAATTCGGACCACGCCAGAGACTATTCGGCCGAGAACAAGTCACAGGAGCCTGACAGTGATACTGCCTTGACCACTGATCCTTTTATAGTTGGGACAGTTCTACTACTGTATTCCAGCTAACACCAACAGCTTTTAATCACATGAGAGTGCAATCTAGTAGCCTGAGATTATTAATACTGTCATCACGAACTTTCTTACGTTAGGGAGAACTCTCATATCCTACTACAGCTCACACCAAACCCTTTTGTATTCAGCTGAGACTGAGGTCTAGTAACCTAAGAATATTACTGGTGATATTATTGACCTTTTCATGTAAGAACATTTATATTATTCTGGTTCAGCTACCACACCACTGTATGATTCTTAACAGTCATGAATGAGCCTTAAAAGACCGAGGGTTTGAAGAAACAGAGTGTAGAAAGTGGACTCCTTCTGTCCATAACCCAACTTGACCCTCTCAAGGTCGTGAGAATTCTACTGTAATATCCTATTCCAGCTAACACCATACGATTTTACCCAACTGAGAGCGAATCCCAGTATCCTGAGAATGTTAAAATAAACGGAATATAAACAGTGAACCCTCTCTTTACATATTCTTGATAAACCTTCTCAAGGTGGGGATAATTCTCGTAGTCTACTCCATCGTCAACTAGATGATTATATTTAGCTAAGAGTCAGTCCAACGAAACTGAGAGTGATCTAATATTTATTAAGTGGAGTATAAAAATGAACCCTCTCTCTTCATACTCTAACCCTCTCAAGGTGGGGATAACTCTTGTCGACTATTTCATCGACAAATAGACGATTATAATAAGCCTAGAATTAAAATCGCATGCTTATACCCGAAATTAAGAAGTTGGATGCAAACCCCGAAAATTTTGAAGGCAGTTTTTTAAGTACTTACCAATGATGGAGCTTATTTTGCCATCTTATATGGTTGCTTCTGCATTGTGTAGTATGGGATGCAGACTGCTCATGCGTAAATAACTGCGGGCGTTCCAGAAATGACCCTCAGAATGTAAAGGTATACAACCTTCAGTCCTACGAGAGTATAGACAAAGAACACTATCTCTGTGCACTCTTAGTTAACCTTCCCAGGATCAGAACAGCTCTGTTAAGCATCTTCCAGCTAACACCATACGATTTCATTTAGCTATGGTTGAGCCTTAGCAGTTTGACAGCGGTATATAATAATAATACATAATATTACAATTGTATCATAATGACAAGTTCCGTAAACTACTGTCAAATTAGAGTTGCACCTGTAACTGGATATAGACCACCAACCAGTCCGCGGTAGGGGAAAGAAAAAAAAGTGCTCATTCAGGGTTCGTTTGGACCTAAGTCTTTGGGTTTTTGTCTTTTGAGCATATTTTCAAGGATTTCTGCAGGGAATGCATTCTCAGTAATCAAGTTGGGCGTTTTTGTTTCCCTAAGGGGTTAATATTCGTCACCATTACGGATCAGTTACGCCAACATCCAATGCTATTTTTAGATGATGGAATGCACATAAATACAGTTCGTTCAGCTTGTTTCTTTAAATGTTGTATAATTTTTTTCGCCACATCCACAGAGGCAGCTAATTTCAGTATGAGTACCTAACTGTGTCCCCTAACTGAGTCCCTGTATCTTTTTGAAGGATAAGATCTAGCAAGAAGTAACAACAGAGTTTTTCGAGCACCCGACATTCACTTCATTGATTCTGCCACACCCATGTAGAAGTATCTGGGGTGTGTCTAAGATGCACGTCAGGTGTATCTGAGATTTATCTACGGTGTGTCTGAGGAGAGTGCCCAGAGACAAAGAAAACATTTTGGTTTGAGGTCGATACGGATGGAGTGGATGCAGCTATCAAATGTGTCCTTAGTCCTTATTTTGTAGGGAGGGGGGGAAGTTAAGGATATGACATGCTTTACAGAAAACGAATATACAAGCCAAGCGAATCATATTGTTTGATGTAGAGGCTCATGCATTTTCGAGAACTATTTTGTAATCAGCATATTAAGCATGTATTAATAACGAAAACTATTATTCTAAGTCTACTAATACCAAGTCTGTTCACTTCCCCTCCGGGCGCAGGGAGGCGTGGCTTGTGTGTGACATCAGTTGACTTAAGTAACAGAAAATGTATAAAAGGGCAGACTCAAATTAAACATTTATAATAAGGGAAAACGAAGATGGGGAAGAAGTGCGGACTCGTTTAACCGTATAACATAGCAGTAGGTTCCCTCACACCCTTACGCCTTCCCTCACATCCCCATACCTTCCCTTACACATTTGAGTCCCTTCCCTCACTTCAGACTGAAAATGTGTCATGATCCGGAGAGTGTAGCATACATCCACTCACCACCACGGTCAGGCGTCAACTGAACTTGCGTTTCGTGCAAGCTGATGTCACTCCGATGCTACGCCCCCTGCGCCAGCTTGGACCCGTTTTAGATGGAAGTGATCCGACTTGGTAGACTTAGCTATTATTATATAGTTGTGAGTAAAAGATGGAAGAAGAGCATAAGAGAGTATGGATTAGTTGGGTCAAGGATTGTGTGGGTAAGATTGAAAGTTGGAATACTAATGTGGGCGATTGTGTGTGTGTATGCGCCAACGCAAGATCGTGCAAGCAGAGTGAGAGAATAGTTCTGAACAAATGTGGAAAAGTTTGGAAGGAATGAAAGAGTGTTTTTGATCGGTGATATGAATGGTAAAGTAGGGAATGTGAAGGAGGTGGATGGAATAGTTGGTGAGTGGGGTGTGCCTGCTGAGATAGATGAGAATGGCAGTGCGTTAGTGGACATTTGTGCTGGGAGGGGGTTGGTGATAGCCAATACCCTCTTCAGACATAAAATGATCCACATGTATACGTGGCGAGTGATGAGAAGGGAGAGTGGTGAACTGAATGAAAGGAAGGCAATGATTGATTATGTGTGTGGATGAAAGGATGCGAAGATGTGTAATGGATGCAAGAGTTTATAGAGGTTGGGGGAGTCGACTTTCTGACGACTACTTGGTGATGGCAAAAATTAAGATCCAAATAAGATGGAGAAATAGAAGAAGGGAAGAAGGGAAGGACGGGAAGAAAGAGTATTCGCAGCGAGGAGACGTGCACCTACGCAAGTCTGAGATGATGCTGGCAATACGGTGGCATGACAAGAGGGTCGTGCACATGCTCACCACCGTACATAAGGGGGAGATGAGAGACAGTGGGAAGGTCGACCGTAGGACAGGCGAACCTGTAATGAAACCTGATGCTGTGTTGGACTATAATATCAACATGCGGCTGGTGGACAAGTCCGACATGATTGGTGAGATCGACTGTCTCAGGAAGAATACTAGGTGGTACAGGAAAATTTTTCTGCATCTGATAGATATGACGATGCTGAACGCCTTCATCATGTACAAGATGAAGGTCAAGCCACCCAAGTCCTTCTCCCTGAGGTTGTTCGCCAGGACTTGTGTCCAACAACTGCTGGAAAGATATGGTAGGGTGACAGCAGCAACTCCAAGGCGCCATCCAGTAACACCTTCCCGACCGACTTGAGCAGAGGGCGTATATGGATCGGCACAGACTTGAGCTTATGCCTGCCACAGGGAAAAGGAAGGCTGTGATTCGCAGGTGTCAGGTATGTGCGCATACCACCCGCCGCACACCTGAGCACAAACGCATCTCTTGGCAGTGCGCTGAGTGCCAGGTTCCCCTCTGTGTTACCTGCTTCTTCGATTACCACAGCCAGAAACAGTTCTAACAGTGCAAGTGTGGAAGCAGAATGATTTGGAAATAATGTGTAAATAATGTGTAAATAATGTGTAAATAGCAGGTGAAAGCAATGGATGTTCGGTACATATGATTGAACAGTGTATTGTAGTTTTATCTTACTGAAAGTGACAGTGAATAACATAGTGTAAGTAAAATAGAAGGGTAAATATTGAAAATAGAATAGAAAATGTAAATAGTAATGTAAGTAATTAGTAATATAAGAATATGAGTACAAATACTTGATGTTATAACAGTGAAAGTGAATCCGTGGCTCTCTACGTATTTTACTGAATGAAAAATTGAATGACTTCAGTGACAATAAACTAATACGACTGAAGGAAACTTATGGAGAAAGACTCCAGATATATATAAGTGTGATATAGTAATAGAAATATAAAGTGTGAGGGGTTTTATGAATAATAAATGACAGAGTACCAAGAGCGAACTAGCGCAAGTGCGACGATCAGACGCGCTCGTAATTTCCATTGCTTTCACAGTGTTTTTTTTTTGGAGTATGGATCCCGAACTACTTGAAAATTATAGAATAGTGTTTATAGTGTTTATATCTGGCTGTGGTAATCATATTATGGGTTGTCGAGAAGTGTAAAGTGGAGACTTCGTTACCCTACTTCAGAGGTCTCCACAAGTCCTACGGTAACGGATGAAGGCTCAACAAACATTCCAGGAGAAAGCTGAAGGTATGTGCCATAAGCAAATGTAATTTTATTATTCTAGGACTAATAACTGATTTTTGGCAAATATTTTTTGAGAGTCTGTCGGAGCCCGAATAACCCCGCGGGACACGCAAAACATTGGTAAACAAGCCCGCGGTGTAGGGGTTAAAGATCCATTGTTCATCATTCAGGTGAAGATAATCACTGGAAATTACTCACTGGGATTCTCATTTGATGTGTTAGGTGTTCATTTGATGTGCTATGTGAGAAAAAATAAGGGAAACTGAACGATGAAAATTTTATATAAAAATTTGGTTTTAAGACAATATCTCTCTTATTAAAGTTCAAGGAAGACCATGACAACCGTAATTACAACAAACATTGCCAAGGCACAGCAAATCTGTCCCCGGCAGTAATTATAGTGTTGACATAAAAACAACAGGATATCTAGTTAAAGATGCCACACATCAAATTTGGAGTTAATCGAGTGAAAATCGAGTGTGTGTGTGTGTGTGTGTGTGTGTGTGTGTGTGTGTGTGTGTGTGTGTGTGTGTGTGTGTGTGTGTGTGTGTGTGTGTGTGTGTGTGTGTGTGTGTGTGTTTAATGGAGCAATGTGAGGTGCAACAATATGAAGAAGGGTATTGCGGGGTGTTCATGAAGGTTGGTAATGCATTTTATTACAAATACATATCCTAATTCCTGTATAATTTCTACTTACTCCTATCCCTCACTTCTCCTTACTTCATCCTTTATTTTCACCTGCCCCATAACCTGTTCCCCATCACCAAAAGTAGCATTCCTCACCGCTGTAGCCAAGATTGAATCACCATAGATTTTAGCCACACAGTTGTCCCTCACCTTTTACCAATGCTTATGTCGCACTTACTGACTTATTGCAGGACAATAAAGGATACCTGGCCATTCGCACCGCCGACTGTCATGCAAACGAGGTCTCAGCATGCAACATGTCCTTCATAGTATACATTCTCCCTTTCCATGCATTACAACTACGTAAGGATAGCCAAAAAATACCAAGAATAAGAGGTGGTTGACAAGATCTATTTCTCTCAATGATATTATTCCCTGCATGCCTAGACGTTTTCAGATATGTAGGCTGGAATAGCAATAAACAGTGCACGGCTGAGCAAAGCTTTTTTCGGTGAATCATGTGAGCAACTACAAGCAAGGAGATTCGCCTGAAGAGGAAGTGTCCGAGGGTAAGCTTTAAGCAAAACTTGAATAGGACGATACTTATGGTTGGCAGGCATGTTCAGTTGTTTCCATTAACATCAGAGAATGAAGAATTAAAATGCGTAATGATGCATCTAACTATGGCAAGCAATTCAGACTATTCCATTTATAACAGCGAAATTAAACTAAGCGAAAACTAAAAATGTAATGGATGGATTTTGATAAACAGACTAGCACCATGGCAAGAGGAGAAGAAAGTGGCTTGGTGTCATAAAATTCGGTTATATGCTCTGTGTGTCCTTCTTGCTCCAGTTTATGAATCGCAAACCTTGAATTTAACAATCCCTGCATTATTCAAATTTAGAAATTGTTAGTAAGAAATGGAAAGAACTGTGCTACATATCACACTGAGACATAAAGACACCTTGGTTAAGAGAATAGACGAAAGTATCATCACAATGCAAAAGCATAAATAGATGCGAGCAGGTCACGTCCTTCGGAGAATAGGTATCTTAACAAATGGACAGCCAGGGTATTCGTGTGGCAACCCCGGGAAAGGTAACAAGATTGGTAAAGGACATTTGGAGATTGCTGGGATTGGATGCAAGAAGCTAACAACCAATAGTTAGAGTGGACGAAGATGGAAGAAGCCTACGTCCTGCACTTAGGAGCAACTCAGACTGTTGCTGCTGTTACTGATGATGACCGTGATGATGATGCAGGTAAAAAATCGGCCGGTATTAGCCTAAATTAAACACTTTGATTAGTGTATCACATTCCAAGTTAGTCAAGATTGATTTTAACCCTTGAATCACCTCCAGCAGGTTCAACTTAGGCCTATTGGTTTCCGGGATGAATAATATCCTGAAGCCAAATAATAATGGTAAAGGATTATCTTTTTTAGCTTGGATTACCTGGCTTCCCTTGCATCTGAATACCCAATAATATTAACTGAAAAGCAGTTGGACAGCTCGCCCTCATTTTCAGTTAAAGTTGATTATATCAATTTTTCTCTATTAGACAGCCTCACTTTTCAGTCTGTTTTATGTATATTTACTCTACAGTGACGAAAGAAAAACGAGTTGCTGAAAGTACTCATGGTAAAAATAAAGTCTAGTTAGAGCATACACCAGTCGGTTTGATTGCACTTGCCTTTTGCGCATGGGTATCTACTGTATTTCCCAGAAGTAACTCAGGTTTTCCTAACATAAAAGTTCGACGATGGACTTAAGTTGGTTTCCTGCTCCAAAATATCCAGGTGTAATGTAGGATTGGCTTCATTTTTGTACTTATGCATCTGTTGCCTCTCTAGGTTCATCCAAGCACGGCCTACCATTCATAATTGGGACTTCACAGTTTCGCCAAGTTAAAATAAATGACCTAGAAACAGTATACACTCTGTTGCCATATTCCGTTCTTGTCACCAACAAATAGTTTATAAATATATATATATATATATATATATATATATATATATATATATATTGAGACAGTTGGTAGAGGAGTTTGGAAGGGTGTGTGAAAGGAGGAAATTGAAAGTAAATGAGAATAAGAGTAAAGTGATGAAGTGTACGAGGTTGGTAGATGGTAGGGGGATGAATATAGCTTTGAATGGTGAGTTGCTTGAGGAGGTAGAGTGTTTTAAATATCTAGGGTCACATGTTGCTGTGGATGGAAGAATAGATGCAGAAGTGAAGTTTAGAATAAATGAAGTAGGAAAGGTGCTGGGAGGAATGAAAAAAGTGTTTAGATGTCGTTCGCTTAGAATGGATGTAAAGAGAAGGTTGTATGAGGGTGTTGTGGTACCGACTGCGTTATATGGGGCTGAAACATGGAATATGGGTGTAGCAGAGAGGAAAAGTTTGAATGTAATGGAGATGAGGTGTCTGAGGAGTATGTGTGGAGTGACGCGTATGGATCGAGTGCGAAATGATGAACTGCGAAGGAGAGCTGGAGTTGTTCGGGAGATGGCTGATAGAGTTGAGCTGAGGGTGTTGCGATGGTTTGGGCATATGGAGAGAATGGATAATGAGCGATTGGTGAAAAAGATAACTAGATCTGATGTGAGAGGTGTAAGGCTGAGAGGAAGACCACGAATAGGATGGATGGACAGTGTGAGGAGAGCACTGAATGCGAGAGGGATGTCTGTTGAGCAAGGAAGAGTGGCTGTGCGTGACAGAAATAAATGGAGAGAAATTGTGAATGAATAAGTGATGACGCAGCCCTGAGGGGATATTCTCCCGCACTTGGTCTGATCAGCTAGTCAGGTCAGGTGCGGGTAAGGGGATGGGTCTGTTATGATGTGGCAGGGGTAAACCAGCTCTGCTGTCGGGCCCTGCTGTGGATGTCACTGATTGCATTGCGCAGTTGACCCTTGTGCGGTGTGGTGCGGTGAGGATCTGTCCGTTCTCCCCTTGGGGCTAAGATGCGAATAAATGTGTTTGAATGGATGAGTAAATGGGGAGTGTGTCGTCCTGTCTCGGCTACCTCCCTTTCCTTAGGGGAAGCAGCCTAGGTATAATTCGGACCACGCCAGAGACTATTCGGCCGAGAACAAGTCACAGGAGCCTGACAGTGATACTGCCTTGACCACTGATCCTTTTATAGTTGGGACAGTTCTACTACTGTATTCCAGCTAACACCAACAGCTTTTAATCACATGAGAGTGCAATCTAGTAGCCTGAGATTATTAATACTGTCATCACGAACTTTCTTACGTTAGGGAGAACTCTCATATCCTACTACAGCTCACACCAAACACTTTTGTATTCAGCTGAGACTGAGTTCTGTTAACCTAAGAATATTACTGGTGAAATTATTGACCTTTTCATGTAAGAGCATTTATATTATTCTGGTTCAGCTACCACACCACTGTATGATTCTTATCAGTCATGAACGAGCCCTAAAAGACCGAGGGTTTGAAGAAACAGAGTGTAGAAAGTGGACTCCCTCTGTCCATAACCCAACTTGACCCTCTCAATGTCGTGAGAATTCTACCGTAATATCCTATTCCAGCTAAACCATACGATTTTACCCAACTGAGAGCGAATCCCAGTATCCTGAGAATGTTAAAATAAACGGAATATAAACAGTGAACCCTCTCTCTCCATATTCTTGATAAACCTTCTGAAGGTGGGGATAATTCTCGTAGTCTATTCCATCGTCAACTAGAAGGTTATATTTAGCTAAGGGTCAGTCCAACGAAACTGAGAGTGATCTAATATTTATTAAGTGGAGTATAAAAATGAACCTTCTCTCTTCATACTCTAACCCTCTCAAGGTGGGGATAACTCTCGTCGACTATTTCATCGACAAATAGACGATTATAATAAGCCTAGAATTAAAATCGCATGCATAAACCCGAAATTAAGAAGTTGGATGCAAACCCCGAAAATTTTGAAGGCAGTTTTTTAAGTACTTACCAATGATGGAGCTTATTTTGCCATCTTATATGGTTGCTTCTGCATTGTGTAGTATGGGATGCAGACTGCTCATGCGTAAATAACTGCGGGCGTTCCAGAAATGACCCTCAGAATGTAAAGGTATACAACCTTCAGTCCTACGAGAGTATAGACAAAGAACACTATCTCTGTGCACTCTTAGTTAACCTTCCCAGGATCAGAACAGCTCTGTTAAGCATCTTCCAGCTAACACCATACGATTTCATTTAGCTATGGTTGAGCCTTAGCAGTTTGACAGTGTTAAAAAAAAGACGTTTTATGGACACTGTACCCTCTCTCCACACTCACAGTTGAACTTCTTATGGCTGTAACAACTCTCTTAATGTATTCCCTCAAAAACACTAACTATATTAAGCTGATAGTGAGTGCTAGTGGTTGGGGAATGTTAAATAAACAGTCTGTGGACAGTGGAGCTTCGCTTTCCTCATTCTCAGGTAATCCTGTCATGGTGGGGACAGCTCTAATATTCGATTCCAGTAAACACAATACAGTACTACCCAATTGACCGTGAACTAAAGTAGCCTAGAAGTGTTAAAATATCCGGAATATAGACAGTGGACCCCCTCTTACGACACTCACAGACGTTTCTATTCTATTAAAAAAAAAAAGTCTCTCTTAATTATGGCTAATGACAGCCTTATCTGACTGCCACTGTTAAAAAAAAAAAAAAAGTCTTCCCTTAACTAACCAGTAACCTCTGAAAGTATCATGAACAGAATAAGAACGGGGGCTTCGCACGGTAGACGTGGATTTCAACGAGGCTGCCTCGACCACCAGGGAGAGAGGTTTGTCATGGAGTCATTTAATTTGCATATTAATGACCTGACGTGAATTAATGATTGGCAGCGGGAAAAATGGAGGGTGAGAGAAGATGCAGAAGACGATGGATTAAGAAACGGAGGAGAAAAAATGCATTGTTGACTTAGAAAGTTAACTCAATAGGATCTGAGAGCAATCCAGAGCTAAATAAAATTGGGTGAGTGTAGCAAAAATTAAAAAGTATTTTTTGTTATCGTCGCCAGTGAGACTGTCTTTAACTCCTACACGGCGAGAGAGAGATCCTAATCTGTGGAGATTCGTCTGGTGATAGAAGCAATAATGTAACTGAGTTTTATATTGCCACTCAAGGGTAAAGGAATCGTTTATATCGAGATTTCCCTAGTGCTTCATGTTTGTCAATTATTTTGGATGAAACATTTCGTTAATCTCATGAATGTAATTAATGTCCTCCAAACCCTTAGCCCCTGGGGGTTCCGTCGCCCACTCCTCTTAGGGGGGATTTCCGAGATTTTGGCAAAAATACCCTTACTCCAGACCCTAATATTTGCCAAACTATAATAGAGAAGCAAATAAAAGCACATAAAACTAACCAACTCTTCCTCTTTCCAGTGAAGGTATCCCGAGGTCTCTAGGTGGTCCCGTCGATGAGTAAGGATAAGTTGAAGATGAGTGGTTAATCACGTTTGGCGGGGCTGATCCGACTGCATGCCACTGGCCCTGGCCTTGGCCTTGGTGGCTAGCGTTGGCAGCACTCACCGGAGTGATGATTGTAACACTGCCCGTGCGGCCTTGAATGGATTGTAGTAAATACCACTCGCTTCCTGACTTCTCCTTACTCACGATCGTAAGGATGAGTCATCACCCTGTCCATGTGGCTCCCCAAAGGCTTTTCCACCCGTTTCATAGTGCCATTAAGCCCCGTAGGTGTGTGGGAAACGAAATATCTCTTCGTTTTTCTGTACTCACTTCTTCCGTCAATTATGGTATTCTCCCTTTACTACGACACTTACAATTGCACTTGACATCACGATTATGGGTAATTGCACTTTGACAAGGAAATGCTGTGGCTGTTTCACGCATTATCGTTGTGTACGAGGTAATTATTTGTACTATAATTCAGACTAATTTGTACTAATCAGGGGCATCGTGAAAGTCTTATAAATGTTATACACAACTTATATTATTTGTACTTCTCATCACAAATATACTAATGGCCATATTCAGCAAAATTCCCCTAAGTATCGAGTAAAATAATTTAGTTATAGCCAATCAGGTAATTGTCTTTCTGGCCCACTCACAAGTGGTTTTCTTTCAGCTAACACGTAGGATACACTGATGCTCATATTCAGTACAATTTCCCTGAGTATCGAGTGAAATGATTTTCTTATAACCAACCAGGTGTTTTTCTATGTGGCCCGCTCAAAGTGGTTTTCTTTCAGATAACAGGTAGGATACACTGATATCATATTCAGCACAATTTTCCTGAGTATCGAGTGAAATAATTGTGTTACAGCCAAGCAGGTAATTTTCTTTCTGGCCTGCTCACAAGTGGTTTTCCTTCAGCTAACAGGTAGGCTAACTCAAGGTATTTCCAATAATTTTTTCACCAATATCTATTAAACAGTAACACTTTTTGCATTGCACTTGTAGAACTTCTCCTGTACACTATTGACATTTTCCCACACACCTGCTCAGTATTCACGCTCGGAGTGATACTCGGAGAAACATTTCGGGCATAGGAGGACCTTGCACTCTGCGCATTGGTATAAGGTCTCTTTTCGTGCTGGGGGACAGCGTTTGGTTGTGTGACAGACATGGCACCGAGTGTAGGCTAGACGACCTCCTGTGGTATGGCCAATCTCCACCAGCTTGTGCCACCGGAAATACTTAGCACAGCTGAGCCTATCCACTGTAGTTGCTGTCCCCCTCCTAGGACCTGTCACTTGAGCAGTTGAATATTCCTCAAGGAGTTTGAATGCCAGCTCTTTCTCAAACTTTCGTAGAGACAGAGGTTTCCCGAAGAGCTCCTTGAACAGTATGTAACTGTTCACCACGATGATATCCAGGAGATGTAAAAATGCCTTCTTGTACCACTTGCAGGACTTACATAGGCAATCGACCTCACCAAGTAGCATGTCCGATTTATCAACCAGCCGCATGTTGGTAATATAATCGTTGACAGCATCTGGCTTTATCACGGGTTCCCTGTTCCTGTAGTCTCTTTTCCCAGTTTCCTCCAACACACCCTTATGTACTGTAGACAACATGTTAACCCATCTCTTGCCATGCAGGAGAAGGGCTAACATGTTGCCACATTTCATGGTCGAGAAGGGCTCCTTTCTCAGAGTTTGCTGGAAATACAGAGAAATTCTTTCTGTTGGCCCTAACAGTTCCACAGGATCCAGTATCATGGTCAAGCAAATGCTTGGTCAATGCAAGGGCAGTGTAATAGTTACTGGTATACAGTATGTGGTGCCTGTTGAAATACCTTTCCTTGAGCACTTTCACTACCGATGCAGAGAACCAATGAGGATCGTCACTAGGTATATCAACATCTGTTGCCGAACAAAGTATCACATCCATCCCATATCCAGTTTTGCAGTCGCAAAGCACAAGAATTTGAGGCCAAATCGGTGATGCTTTGACAGCACATATTGAAGTAATGCCAACCTGCCCCTGAATAACACCAGTGACTCATTAATAACCACTTTCTGGAATGGACAGAAAACCCTGGAAAATGACTCCTTGAGCATTGTTAGGATTGGTCTTATTTTCCATAACCTGTCGTTTGGTGCAGGTCCATAATTTCTGTTGAAGTGAAGGAACCTAAGGATGGCCATTGGCCAGGTATCTGTCACGGGCCATATACTTGCTGAAAACAGGTGTGCAGACGAATTCATCAACCGACCAATAGTCATGGGGCACATGTTCTCTTATGTGTGCCATCAACATGATAAGGGCGAGCCACACAAATATCTCCCCCACCTCCACAGGTATCCAGTCATGCACGTGCTTGCTCTCGGTGGCAGCCACGTCCAGCCACCTCACGCACATGGCCTGGTGGAAATTGATCTTCTCCACCAGGTATTGCATGACATGAGTCGTGAAAGTAGCCCTGAACATACTGCTAAATAGTCCAGGGCATGGAGGGAAGCTCATCCTCCTGCACACCTGCACCCTTCTCATCAAATGCTGGCACAGACGGCTCAAAGCCGGCAACATCCTCCTACACAAAGGTATCGACTCTACCCACACGTGGTAGAACCGGCCATCTGGTAGATCCAGGACATTTCTTTATCACTCGTGCATGCCCACACGCACGCCGATGGGCATAGGGTGAGGGGGGAAGGAGAGGGAGACATGTGGGAGGTGGGGGAGTAAGTGGGTGATGACTCACCTGATACAGAACTTGCCTGGGGAGACTGCCGGTGCTGCATATCTCCATGTGGGGAATACTACTCCCTAAGGGCCCGTTTGTGGAGAATTAACCCTTGAGGTGGTAGGCTGAGGTGCTGGGGAGTGTTGAAGGATGAGGCGTTGGCAAGCAGGCAGCAAGAGTGTTGGAGAGATGGCTCTTCAGCATTTATTCCGGAGATGACCAGCAGGTCCACGGTCACCTTTCCGATGTTCTGGGTCATCAGTTGCCTCCTCTTTGCCGAATTCATCACTTTCATAGGCTCTTCCTTCTTCCTGAAGAAGTCTCAGAGCCTTCTCTGGCATCAGAGAGTGGGTAGCGGTCAGAGGGCAAGAGAAGCTGTGCTCCACATGGTAGCTTTTCCTCTCCTCCAAGGATGTGCTCTCACTGAGAGTTGGTGAGGACATGGAGTCGTCCATGGCACGTCCAATTGCAGTCACTTAGCCCTTTCCCTGGCACTGAGGGCAAAACTTTCACAGAGGTCAATGAGGCAATCGGCCCTTCACGCTATGGAAGGGAATCAGGCGATGACGAGGAAGCAGACATGGCTCCTCAGCTACCACTGCCATGTACAGACTGAACCATGCAACTGTGGGGTACCTGGGGGTCCTACCTACCCGGTGGGTATCATAGAAAATGGTCGCGAGTTCATAGGGTGGGGGGAAGGTGAGTGTGGTATATCACGTCAGCCAGTGGTGCTCTGCACTCTGAATCGTGACGGCTATACACGTCAGTCAGCAATTAGGGGTTAATGTCACCAACTTTACAACAGTGGCATACAAATAATATGTTGAAATTTAGTTTCTGCCTTGAGTTGAATGCAATTACAAATAACAACAAAAACAAGAGAAATCAGGGTGAAAAGAATGTTGTGAAATGTTGTAAGCAAAAGTGAATATGTCCGAAATAAATTAGGGGAAAATCTTGGCCCCAACTCTATTCCTCTTCATATTAATGATCTCATATATGTCACCCATAATCCTATTAACACATATGCAGATGACTCAACACTTCACAGTTCGTTTGCACTTAAACACCAGTTTCTATCTATCTATTTATCTATCTATAGCCCGACCCCCTAATCCCACAAAGGGTGGCCACAGACAAAACGCCTCCAAGTCACTCTGTCACCCTCCATTTGACTACCCTCCCCCCAACTCACCCCCCCCCTCCCTCATATACCTCTCAACTCCATCCCTCCACCTCATCTTCGGTCTACCCCTCCCTCACCCTCCCTCCACCTCACCTACATACACCCTCTTAGTCAGTCTTTCATTCTCCATTCTCTCCACATGTCCAAACCATCTCAGTGTATTTCTCCTAATCTTCTCAACCACATCCACATCCACTCCACAACGTTCCTTCATTTCTTCATTCGTCAACCTGTCCCTCCATGTCACTCCACATGCTCCTCTCAGGTAACTCATTTCCATTGCTCTCACTCTTGACTTGTTCCCCTCTTGCAAGGTCCACGCCTTGCTTCCATACGTCAGGGTAGGGATCACAATACTATCATGCAGTGACTTCTTAACTTCCATACTCACCTCCCTATTTCTCATTACTGCTTTCAGTGAACCAACAACCTTCCTTCCCTGCTGTACCCCTTCACGCACTTTATCCCCCAGTGTTCCATCCTTACTCATCACACTACCCAAGTACTTGAATGCACTCACACCCTCCATACCCTCATCATCCAACCTCACTGTACATTCTTTGACTTCATTCCTCTCAAGCACCATAACTTTACTTTTCTTTACATTAACTTTCAGCTTCCTCCTCCTACACACTGTCCCAAATTCATTCACCAAACCTTGCAACTCCCATTCATCTTCACTCAACAATACTGTATCATCAGCAAACAGCAACACCGGAATCTTCGCAAATCTCACCCTCATTCATTTAAGCCACCCCCTCATCCACTGCCCTACCCTGCACCTCCTTTACAACCCCATCCATGTATGTATTAAACAGCCATGGAGACATCACACAACCCTGTTTCAGTCCCAAGCCAATCTACACAACTTCCATATCCACTCCACAACAATCTCACCCCCATACCTCAACATTTCAACACACACTCCATCAATTTCTGGGGCCTTCCCCAACTTGATCTTCTTCATTGCTTCCACTACTTCCGTGCTACTAATCTCTTCCTCCCTCCTCTCATCTCTTCTTCTCCCAGCCATTCCCCAACCACTTACACTCGCACTGCTCTCACTCTCTATATTCAGCAAATCCTCAAAGTGCTCCTTCCATCTCCTCAATTTCTCTCTCTTCTCCAACAACAATCTATTATTCCTATCTTTCACTCCTCTACTGTTTCCCCTTTCACACTGCCTTTCTTTACCTCCTTCCAAAACACTTTCTTACTCTCCCTCCATTTCACACTCAGATTCCTCCCAAACTCTTCATCCACTTTCTTCTTACTCTCCTTCACCAGTCTCTTCACCTCCCTTCTCCTACTCACATATACCTCTCTCTTCTCTCTCTCATCTTCTCCCCTACCTCTACTCGCTAACCATTCACTATATGCCTTCGTCTTTTTTTCCACAGCTAGTTTCACCTCATCATTCCACCATGCTGTCCCTTGCACACCCTTGAATCTCCTCACTCCACAAACCACCTCACACGCTGCGCCTATCTCTTCCGTAAATATCTTACATACGTCTTCCACCCCTTCCATCTGCTCTAGCTCATACCTTCCCAATCTTTCTTCCACTATGCTCTTATACTCTGCCATTTTCTCACTATCTTGCAAATTCTCCACTCTTCGCACAGGAGCTGTTTCCTCTTGTCTTCCCCTTCGTCTCCTCAACCATTTTCTTTGCAGCTTTACCTTGGCTATCACTAAGTGATGGTCCGAGACTCCATTCCCCCATCCTCTCCTCACTCTTGCATCCAACACTTGTCTTCTCGTTTGATCATCCACACACACGTAGTCTATCAATGCCTTTCATTCAACAAGTTCACCATCCATCCTCCTCATTACTCTCCATGTATACCGGTGGATCATCTTATGTCAAAAGTAGGTGTTGGCTATTACCAACCCCTTACCAGCACAGATGTCCACCAAAGCACTACCATTCCCATCTACGTCAGCTGGCACACCCCACTGACCAACCACTACACCCACTCGTACATTCCCAACTTTGCCATTCATGTCTCCAATCAAAAGCACTCTCTCGCTCCTCTCAGATTTGTCCATACATGCTTCTACTCTCGGCCAAAACTCATCTTTCACTCTTGCCACTCGGTCCTCTGTCGGAGCATACACACATACAATAGCCCACGCTTGTATACCTACTTTTATCCTCACCAATACAATCCTTGCACCCACTGTTCCATACTCTCTTATATTCTCCTTCCACTTCTTGCTTATCATCAGACATACTCCCTCTCTTGCCCTCTCATTCTCATTAACTCCCGCACATATACCTAAACCATATTCCCATTCTCTCAACCATTCACCTTTCCATTTTGTTTCAGTCAATCCACATATATCCACTTTTGCATCCTCAAGCACCTGAACAATCTCTCTCTCTTTCACTTCATCATTCACTCCTCTCACATTCCATGCTCCCACCCTCAGAATTTAATATTTCTAACTCACAACTTGGTAGAGGAATCTCTGTAAATCAAGACTTATCTCTATATCACTGAATGGGGACAAAACAACATTGTCTCTTTTAATACTTGGAAAACCAAGTATATACAATGATGGATATTGCTTGATTCCTTTATTACCTTCAGTGATATTAATAGTCCTATCTCTAAAAATATTGAACATCTTGGTGTTTCACTTAACAGTGCCCTCCCTTGACCTCTCATGTTAGATCAGTCGCTAAACTGCTTCAAAGAAACTTGGATTATTTGACTGAATCTGTAACTTCTTCACTGACGAGCAGTTAGCTATAATTAACAAGAGTCATTTGCTCTCTCAGGTGGAATATTGCTCACCTTTGTGGAGTGGATGTGGAGAGGTTGCACTAAAACAACTGGACAAAAGTCAGAACAAAGCTGTAAGAAATAATTGTAACCCTGCTACAGTGCTACCTCCCCTACAGGTATGAAGGAATATTGCCTCCCTTGAAATTTTTTATAGATACTTTTATGGCAAATGCTCAGACGAACTTACGTCCATTGTGCAACCTCTCCACACCATCTCCCGCACTACACGCGCATGTGGTAGCGCTCATGACTGGACTTCCACATTGCCAGTATTGGATCTCTTCGGAACTCGCTTGTCCAGAATAGTTTCCCACCATCTGATGCAGATTGTTTATGAAAGGAGGACACCTGTAATCTGGTGTATGGATTATTATTTATTAGTTTTCTTTCCTCTGTTCATTTCCTGCAAAAATAAAAAAATGTATAAACGTCAGCATGTGTGATCATCTCTGGAACAATGCATTCTATCCTCCTCTTTCAGGTTCCTCTGCTCTTTCCATGACAACCAACTTGTCTTTGTTTATTTTCAGCTCCCAGTGTAATAATCTGTAGATTATTATCATTATGATAGAATTTTGCACTATAATAAAGTCTGTCATCATCATCATTATTATCATGATCATCTTAAAACTGTTCTGATCACCATCATCATCATCATAAAACTGTTCTGATCACCATCATCATCATCATAAAACTGTTCTGATCATCATCATCTTAATACTACTCTAACAGAGCAAGAGAACTACCATCACGATAAGCACCTAAACAGGCAACTCCATTTGCTCACCATTCAAGCCCTTTGAGATTTTAGATAAAACTAGTTTTTTTTTTTTTCACTCATGATTACAGACGATATCATATCATACTGTAAGTAGCATCCCAGTTACTGTCGATGTATTGTATACCTTTTGGTTAAGAATAAGCCGACCTTCCCGTGGTCGGGATTACTTCTGTATCCTACTCCATCTAACGTTAAACAGTTTGATTCAGCTGAGACTGAATCGTAAATGTCAGAGTGTATCACTACTGCCATCATTACCTCACTCTTGATCGGGACAGCCGTATAATACAGTACTCTTTTCCTCCTAAGACTGCATGATATTATTCGTCTGAGAATGAGAATGAGTCCCAGGAATCTCAAAGAGATATAGGGAAGTATGCAGTCGCTGTCTATTGGTAAGATACGTAACCATTGTCCTGGGATATATACATTTTTGCCTCAATGACCAGGGGCTCCGGCCTCAATGGTCGATCTATCTATCTATATACCTAGGCTGCTTCCCCCAAAGAATGGTCAATAGGCAAAAAAAAAAAAAAAAAAAAAATTGTCCTGGAGTGCATTACAGTATTCAGTGCTGTCTGTGTTATTGCCTGCCTCCCGATATGCACCTCTTGTGTTCAGTCGCTCGTGTTAACCATCTATATGCCTTATTTCTCCAATATCGACTTACACCACCTTAGTAGGTGACTGGTAGCCTATATTCCACTACCGGCCTCCTCTCTCAAATCTCACATTTCTTGTTACACTGTTATTCTTTTCAGTCTTACCTTTGTTAGTTTTCTTATTTTGTCGTTCTTCATTTCATTCTTACCTTTTTCAGTTACCCAACCCTCCTTTCAAGTTCCCTTTCCCTACTGACTTCGTCCTGTTCTTTCCTTTTCTTCTCTCTATCTTCTTTATTTTTCCTCTTTCCATTTCATAATTTCTTATTATCTCTTTCCTCCTCCGTCGCCTTCTTGCACAAGACTTTTAACTTCTCGTTAATAAAAGTCATTCTTTGATATTTTTATTATCCTTCTTTGTTTCCTTCTTAATTTACTCTTTTCTCTTATTCATATCCTTCTTCTCGTCTTGTCCCTTCGTTTTCCATTACAGCAGTGCGCCAAAAAATGATATTTTCTTCCTCCAAATTTCATTCCTACTTTTTTTTCTTTTTTTTTCCACCTCATTCACCTTTCTGCTCTTTCCCAACGTTCTCGCTGTAGTACTTCCTTCTCTTCTAACCTTAGTCTTTACATGCAAATTTCTCTCTCTCTCTCTCTCTCTCTCTCTCTCTCTATATATATATATATATTCATTTCCCGGTGTATTTTAAGTGTTGGAACTTTCAAACAATTTGAAGTATAAATTTGTTGCAAACATTGCTCAGAAATCACCCTATCATGATGGGAAAAATTTCTGTAATTTTATTCTAGCAATTGTCAGACGAAATCACCGACTCGTGACAAGTTAGGTAAGAAGGCCACGTTTTTGTCCCCCAAGACCGTGAATTACGATGGTACGCACTGGGGGATTAACCCGCTGCATGCCGGCTATTTTTAGCCCTATGGGTCACTCCAGTGTCAGCCATTTTTTGACCTTTTTTGGGAGGGGCGGGCAAAAATAATAGATTTTGATGTGGAAACAACGAATTCACCAATAAAATGCTCACCGAGGCTCGGAAATGAGTTTTATTGAGGCCTGCTTACTCGTGTACAGGTATAGCTGCTCTCTCACGCTCACCATGTACGTGAGAGAAAGCCGTTTTCTATGTAAGGTACACTCAGGTATTTATGCTGGGAAGGTATAGCAATGTTCAGTACACTTTTCTGATTACTTATTACTTCAGCATCTATCACAGTTGGTGTGTCTTCCTCACCGTGAATGCATTATCTTACACTTACTTGAAGATAAGCACAACCTGACTTCATTACGTACAGTCCTGGCACTTACAAGAATGTATTTACAACTTGACTTCACTATATAGTTCTTACACTTACAAGAAAGTATTTACAACTTACACTTACATGAAAATATTTACAAAATGCCTTCACTATGTACAGCACTTGGTGAGGCACACAGGCAGAGTGAGGCTGAGTGAGCGTGAGGGGGGGAACGAGTGAAAGTATGGCCTTGACAGCCTTGGAGATGGTAGAATAACAGTTACCTTACATGCCTGCCAATTTTTACCCGTGAATCTTGAAAAATGCGGTCACAGTGAAGTTTTTTATTTTAAACCGTTTTAAAACGGCACTGGCACTGGCCATTGAATTACATCAGACTGTTTTAAAATGGCACTGGCACACGGCAGGTTAAGTGAACTAATATCACACACACACACACACACACACACACACACACACACACACACACACACACACACACACACACACCAAACTTTGCATTTATAATATCGTGCTAACATTCAAAGGCTGTTATGACTCACTCTCTGTTGAATAAAACTACTTGGCGTTAGCTGGCATGGGATACTATATAGGTTCGGACCATGAGAGAGAGTCAATGGCACAAGTATTATGGCTCCATGTTTTCTATAACATGTTCTCAACTTAATAAAACTGTCTCGTGATGTGGTTAAAACTTACATTGCTCAGTGTTTTAACAAGAAGTGCTATCCCTAATTACCTCTGCCGACGAAGTTGGAGGAGATTATGTAATCACATATGTTTGTTGCTTGCCAGAATCGAAAGATTCGGCAAGCATGTTGGTCAGTCCCGTATGTCTGTCTGTCAGTCTGTCTGCCTGTCAGCTCTCTACACGTCACAGTTTTGCGCCAATCGTTCTGACAATATTCAAAAGATAGATATCCATAACCCTGGAAGCATATCGTTTTTCATCAAAATCGGTCAAAGGTTCTGGGCTGGGTTGTTGTTTGAAAATTTAAAAAAAAAAATCTATCTTTAATATAAGGCAAATTTTGAATGCAGTCATCTGCAATTTCATTCCAGGTCTATATCCATTCCAATCCAGTCCATCCGGCAAGCGCTCTGCCTATGGCTGTTTCATCTCTACACATCACAGTTTTGCGCCAATTGTTCTGACAAAATTCGGAAGGTTGATATCCATAACCCTGGAAGCCTATCATTTTTCATCAAAATCGGTCAAAGGTTCTGGGCTGGGTTGTTGTTTGAAAATTTAAAAAAGAAATCTCTATCTTTAACATGAGGCAAATTTTGAATGCAATCATCTACAATTTCATTCCAGGTCCATATCCATTCCAATCCAGTCCATTTGGCAAGCACTCTGCCTATGGCTGTTTCATCTGTTTGACTTCACACCATATCTCCAATAGTTCTCAATGAATTTCAATGAAATTTTGTGGAAGGGTGGGCCATGAGCCAAGAAAAAATTGGTTGAATTTTGTGTCAGATCTGGATCCCGATCCCATGTATCGCGCACAGTATCTCCAAAAGTTCTCAATGAATTTCAATAAAATATTGTGAAGGAGTGGGCCATGAGTCAAGGAACAATTAAAGTTTGGGGCATATCCGGATCCTATGTATTGCACACATTTTCTTCATGGATCCGGATCCAGATCCTTTCTAATGGCAGTGGCATTGGTGGAAGTATGTGCTTTCTGAGTGTTTTCTAGTTGCCTTTTGTTTTGGCCCTCCAGTCACTGGCTGATGATGTCTGTATTTTAGTCAGAAGCTTTCATTTGACAAACAGAAATATTTCGTCCTCCAAACGATGATGGTCCATATGCAGTATGTTGTTAAGGCCGAGTCACCGGGGGTGTGCAAGTGGATGATTAATTTGCATCACCGTAACTCATTCAAGTGGCCCCATTAGGCGCAAACTGGTGCGACCAAGAACTTTTTTGGTTTACAGTGATGCAAAACTGTCTCCTGCAGTCTCCTGCGCCAGGAAGCTTTTAGTGTGGTCGCTGCCTATCTACGTTGACAATACAGGAATCGACTAATACAGCATATAAAATTGATATTTCATAACAACCTTTTGTCGCTCCTTGTGATGGAAACACAAAACATGAGAGAGAGAGAGAGAGAGAAAGAAAACGGTAGGCGGAAAACATAGATTAGTATGGAGGGGAACAAGAAAAACAGAGACTGATTGCGACCATTGCTCCGTACCAAGTTAAGTGTGTTTGACCACCAATAATGTGTTCATTCTTAACTCTCTCTCTCTCTCTCTCTCAGCTGCAACATATTCCTTTGGGTTTAACTGGAGCAATTAACCGAAGATCCCTAGACCATGAGATAATTACTCCCCTGAATCTGGTGACATATGGCATTTTACTTGCTTCCAGTCGATGTTCATCTTTAGATATTAACTGTGTTTCAGGGAGAGATCAAGGGCGGGTTGGTGGGGACGAGGAACAAAGAGAAAGAAATCTCGTGCAGTGGGGAGGTTCATTTGATGCGAAAAATGTTCCCTATTATAAAATTAATGATGATGGTGATGATGATGATGATGATATAGTGAATGTTTTCTGTGTTGTGGCCCGGAAACGAAATCTCTGCCCGCAGCCAGTTTCCCTGCTGCCAATCTCTACAGACGTACACCTGACGAACTGAGTGATAACAACTCCCTTCTCAGACTTCATCAGCTGGAGGATAAAAAAGAAATACTTCATTAAAAGCATTTTACTAGCGCACAATTCACCTAAGTCACACTGAGATATGTTTCCTGAACTCCAGGACTGATATGACTGATCTTTGTTGTATTCCAGCTATATTCTGGCTTATTCACAAATAAAATTGATGTTTTGTTTTAAACACGGATTTTAATATTAGAAAACAGTAGATTCATGGATATTATACTTACAATAAAGTATCCCAGTGTAAATAGTTATATAGTGCAAAATGATAATAAAACCTATCATCTAATATACTATAGCACTAGCCGTGTGTGTGTGTGTGTGTGTGTGTGTGTGTGTGTGTGTGTGTGTATATTTTGGGCAGCCGAAACTACACATTCAAATCGCACCCAAACTGGCACATAATCGCAAAAAAATCGCTGATGTGAACAAACTTGGTCCCATCATGATTGAAAAACTTTTACTGTATTTAATGAGCGATCACATTTTGACCAAAAAACGCTGCTCCCAGAGCCCAGCATAGGATCGCCATAGAATTATTTGCCCAGAGGTAGAACTAAAATAATTTGGATTCCATTACCGAAGCCGCAAATAACACGATCAATTGGTTACTTGCAAAAAATCCAAGTGACAACTTTACACTAGAAGAGCACATAAACGTGAGAGCCCTCCGCCCACGAGCACTTCTTGAAAACTATACACAGTATAGTGTTTTTCATCATTGAAGCCCCCGGAATCCTGGCTTTACCGGATATACCAAAAAAAACATTCACCACATTCTGCAGCTTCACTCAAACGTATCCGGTTGAGTCAATCCGGACGCCGCCATGCTCACAAGGTGTGCCAAAATCCCTGATCATGCATTTCTCTTGTCAGTTCCCTAGCCTCACCGACTTCCAAACCTCTCTTACTCAAACACTCGTCCACCATATCTCCACCTTCTCCTTGGCCTACCTCACCTCCTCCACCCTTCAAATTCGCTCAGGTAAACCTTTTTCACCACTCTATTGTTATCCATTCTTTCCACTTGACCATAGCATCTCAGGATACTCTCTTCGATACTGGTGTCCACAGACTTCCTCACTCCAGAACTTTCACGAATCACACTATTTCGTATTCTATCCACCCTTTGTACTCCACATACCTTCCTCAACAGTCCCATCTCCACTGCTCTTACTCTTGACTTTCATTATCATGCCACACCATAGTCTCACACCCATATGTTAGAGTTGTCACTAACACTCCCTCATGTAAGCCTCGTTCAGCTACGACACTCAAGCCATTGTTTCTTCTCAATGTCTTCATCGCACCAGGTACTTTTCTTCCTTGTGTCACTCTACCTTCAACTTCTTTTGCACATCTTCCTCTCTTTTCTATCACTGTACCCAAGTATTTGAACTCTCTCACCAATTCCAGTCTCTCCCCATTAACTGTGACATCACACTGGGAGTCACCTTTTCTCCCAATAACCATCACTTTACTCTTCTCTACATTTACTCTCAAGGCACGACGCTCACAGACATCAGTAAAACTCTGCACTAGCCTACCAAGTTCCTGTCCGGTACTTGTAAGCAGTGCTGAATCATCAGCATATAACAAATTTGAGATATTCCACCCATCACCATTCATTACCAACGCCATACCTCTCTCCATTACTCGTGTTTTCACTTCTCTCATCACCCCTTCCATATATATATATATATATATATATATATATATATATATATATATATATATATATAAGAGGAGACTATATGATGAAAAGGCGACAGAGACAGAAATTAAATTAAGTAAAAATGACGGTCAGAGCACAAGAGTAGCGTATCAGGCCATAAAGGAGTTAACTGGGACTGAAAGCAGAAGGAAGGAAATACCTGTACGAGATAGAAATGGTAATTTGATGACTAAAGATTTGGATATAAAAGGAAGATGGAAAGAGCACTTTGAATCTGTTCTAAATAGACCAATCCCAGCTGAAGAGGACATTTTGCCAGCCGAGAGAGATATGCAGATAGAAACAGGGGATATAACTTTGGAAGAGGTAGCAAAATCTATAAAGGAGTTAAAGAATTTTAAGGCGCCAGGTGAGGATGGAATATTCCCTGAAATGCTTAAGGTGGAAAATGACGAGTTGATGAATGCGCTTTTGAAACTTTTTAATGTGGCTTGGGATAATGGAATTCCAGAAGAGTGGAAAAACGGAGTGATTATAAAAATACCAAAAAAGGGAGATTTATGTGTGTGTGGCAATTGGAGGGGGATAACTTTGACACCTGTAGTTGCAAAAGTCTTTTCCAAAATCTTGTTGAACAGAATAGAGCCAGTAATTGATAATATTTTAAGAGAAGAACAAGCGGGATTTAGAAAGGGTCGAGGTTGTAATGATCAGATTTTTATTGTAAGGCATCTAATGCAACAAGCTAATGAGATGAAAATGCCACTTAACATGTGTTTTGTGGATTTTGAAAAGGCGTTTGATAGTGTTTCACGTGGAGCTATGTTGAAAATTATGAGATTCTATGGTATACCAGAAAAGTTTGTAAATATTATTAGAAGCCTGCATGAAGGTACTTTTTGTAAGGTAATGGTGGGTGGTTCTTTGAGTGATCCATTTCAAGTTAGGTCAGGAGTGATTCAAGGAGGAGTTCTTCCGCCATTGTTGTTTGTTTTGGTTATGGATTATATTATGAAAAAGGTTGTAAGGAGAACAGGTGCAGGAATTAACTGGACAGAAAATAAGAAGCTGATGGATTTGGACTATGCTGATGATATTGTACTGATTTGCGGAAGTATTTACGAGATGCAGAGGGTGCTCGATTGTCTGGTGGAGGAAGGAGAAAAAGTGGGATTGGTAATAAATTGTGGAAAGACTGAAATTATTAATATGAACGTGGAGAACCAAATCGATTGTGTAATTGGGAATAATGTGGTGAAGAATGTAGAAAACTTTAAATATCTGGGAACGATTGTATCATCTAATGGATCATTAAACAATGAAATTGAGGAGAGGATTAGACAGGCTTGGCGAGCTGTTGGAATGTTGAAATCTGTTTGGAATAATAATATGCTTTCGGTACATACTAAAGTGATAATTTACAAGTCCATGGTTAGACCAATTTTAATTTACGGGCATGAGTCATGGTACAGTACAATTGCAACAGATCAGAAAGTATTAGGATTTGAGAATAAAATACTGAGAAGGATTCTTGGGGTAAAGTGGCAAGACAGAGTTACAAATGAAAGAGTAAGGGATATTACGAGAGTGGAACCAGTTAATGAATATGTGAGACTGTCTCGCTGGAAGTGGCTGGGGCACATATACAGAAAAGAAGGTTGTTTAATACAGGATGTGCCAGAGTGGATTGCTAGAGGAAGAAGAGGTAGAGGTAGGCCGAGGGAACCCTGGTTGAGGACAATGAAAAAAGAAGCAGGAGAGGAGTGTTGGTGGGACCTGAAGGAGATGGCAAGAGACAAATATTGGTGGAGAGAGTTCATTGAGGCCCTATGCATCCCGTGGGGTGCCACAGGAAATGATATATATATATATATATATATATATATATATATATATATATATATATATATATATATTGAAAAACCATGGAGACACCACACAACCTTATCACACACCCACACCGATTGTGAGCCATTCACTTAGATGCCCATTAACCCTTACACATACTTCGCTACCATCATAAAAACTCTTGACAGCAACTAGCAGCATACCATATACACCATACATGCACAAAACTTTCCACAGTCCCTCTCTGTTTACTTTGTCGTATGCTTTTTCTAGATCCATGAATGCCATTAACACCTTATGGTCCTTCTCACAAGCCTTCTCTGCTATCTGTCTCACTGCAAGTACTTGATCCACACATCCTCTGCCACTCCTAAAGCCACCCTTTTCATCACTCACTAGGACTTCTGATATCTCTCTTACTTTCTCCATAATAATTCTTCCATATACCTTCCCTACCACACTCAGTAAACTTGTGCCACGATAATTCTTGCACTCACTTCGCTCACCTTTAATTTTGTACAGGGGTACAATCACAACCTTTTTCCACTCTGCAGGCACAGTTTCACTCATCCATGCCTTCTTACATATCTCCAACAAGTACTTCATTCCACTCTCTCCACTACACTTAAGCATCTCTGCATACACCTCATCAACCCCAGCTGCTTTCCCATTTTTCAGCCGTTTCACAGCGCTCTTCACCTGTGCGAGTGTCACGTCTCCTGGCACTGCATTCCTTCTCTGCACACCCCCAAAACCAATCATGTTTACAGCCGCTCTGCTCTCTCTATTCCCATTCATCAGGCTTTCGAAATATTCTTTCCATCTGGTCCTTACTTCATCTCCATGGGTTAGTAACCTACCACCTGCATCCTTCACACTATCACATTTCTTTCTGCTTTCACTTCTACATTTCCACACCTCTTTCCAGAATAACTTCCAATTTTCAGAGTAGTTCGCATTCATTCTTCTTCCCAGATGATCATTTACCTCCTCCTTTTTCCTCTTCACTAGTCTCTTTACGTGCTTCTTGCTCTCGATATACTCAGTTCTTATTTCAACTGAACCCCTATCCTGTAACCACTTTAGCCATTTCTTCCTCTTTTCCTCCACTGCTCTCTTAACCTCCTCATCCCACCATGCAGTGTCCTTCTTTTTTGCTCATACTCTTGCCACATCACACACCTGTTTAGGATTCCTAACTAAGTGGTCCCTATATACATTACACAGGCTGTCCAGATCCAATTCATTCCAGTTCACTGAATCTAACTCATCTTCTACTTTGGTCCTGTAATCATCTGCCACTTCTTTGATCTGCAACTTCTCAACTTTCAGTCTTTCATCCTGACTGCTCTTCTCTCTCTTGATCCACCTCATTCCTCTCAGCTTGATCTTGCATACCACAATCATATGATCTGACAGACCTCCACATCGTCCTCTCACAGCCCTCGTATCAGCAACCATTCCCATCATCGACCTCTCTACGAGCACGTAATCAATCAGGCTTCTTTCAACACGATCCCCGTTTCCTCTATACCATGTATATTTATGTGCATCTTTGTGTTTGAAATACGAATTACGAATGCACAACCTCCTCTCCTAACACATATCCTTTAGTCGATTCTCATTATCATTTTCTCCGGGTACTCCATAACAACCCATTATGTCATCCTCTGGGTCAGTGCCTACTCCTCCATTCATATTCCCCATTACAGTCACTTTATAGCTCCTAGGCATTTCTCCCACTACTTCACCCAGCTCATCCCAAAATCCTTTCTCTCTCTCACTCCTGTCCTCAAACGGTGCATACGCTACAATCACTGCCACTTTCACCTTCAAAAACTTGAACATGACATACATACACCTCGAGCAGTCACATTTATAGTCTCTCATTCCACTCTGCCACATCTCATTCATCAACAAGGCAACTCCTTCCTTACATCTTCTTCTCCCATTCATGCCTTTGTGGTACAGTGGTAAAGTGTGCATTTTCGTAAACTGAAGAACGAGGGTTCGCGCCCCGCTAGGATAATCAACTTTGGGAGAATTTTTCTGGCCACTTACTGGTTTGACAAAAAAAAAGGGATGCTGTGGTTGAACCAGTGTTGCATACTATAAAGTATGCTTGCATCCAGTCAGCTTGCATAAGCCGATTACACTTGGTTCACAGACTACACACACATCCAAAGTCACTCCAACACAACCATTACACTTACAAGCACTTTTCACCCTATATACAATCTCTACCAGACAGCCTAAGTCATTTGGTAGAGATACATAGGCTGTATCGTCCCCACTTCGGTCGGGATAGACCTGTCCTGCAGTGGACACTCAACCGGCTGTTGATAATTAGGGTATATATATATATATATATATATATATATATATATATATATATATATATATATATATATATATATATATATATATATATATATATATTTGATGGACGTTCTTTCATTCAGCCAGCCCCCTACCATTCCATCCTGTTTGTCCCATCATTTTATATACAGGATATCAAATACATATATATATATATATATATATATATATATATATATATATATATATATATATATATATATATCTTTCATTCAACCAGTCAGCTACCATCCAATCATGCTTGTCCCATCATTTTACATACAGTGAATCAAATATTTATTTTCAGCACATAGAATTTTATATGGTTACCATTTGGCCTGTGATACTGTAGGTTAAAACATTTTTTAGAATGCATATTATTTTTATTAAGGTTTTGTTATGGCTGAAATCCTTACTATGCAGCTTATTACTAATCCTCAGTGAATGGCATTGTGTGAGTGTGTGTGAGTGTGTGTGTGTGTGTGCCACAGAGAGAGAGAGAGAGAGAGAGAGAGGGGGGGGAGGGTACTGTACAGCCTTTTTCTGTTTAAGTTTGCCCTATCGACCATTGGGGCCGAAGTCCCTTGTCATTAAGGCCATATATATATATATATATATATATATATATATATATATATACATACACACACACACACACAACCATGCATATAAACACATTTTCATGCACACGTGTATATATATATATATATATATATATATATATATATATATATATATATATATATATATATATATATATATTGTTACGTAGCCTATGATTTCATCATCCTTTGTGTAATTTTGACACGCAGTGTGCTGCATGTTTGGTCACGAGCGTGTTCTGCCTCAGTCCCCCCCTTCTACCGTTATAGTAGAGGAAGTCGTCCTTTCTGTTGTTCAGTGCGGGATTGTCAACTCTTTGTCCCCATGGCTTCATTTGTGCGTCCTTCTTACAAGTTGTATCAAGCTCTGCTGGCCCCTATATAATGAGCTCAGTCTCTGCATCATTGCCACTTAGATCTGCTCCTCATTTTCTTCACATCTCTGTCCTCCCCTGTACAGTTATTATTGAGTGCTCAGGAAGTCTCCAACCATCTAGCAGCTGTGTAATTTGAGTATAAGTGTTGTTGCATTTTGTTCTTGTACTGTATAACATAAGGTGTTAATTTGTAGGCCTAGTGAGGATTTTGTGCTTGGTGTCGGGTTTTACTATCAGCGATCAGTAATAATAGTTTGTATCTGTAATAATTTATCTTGCATTAACTGAGCATTACCCAGTGTATTTTCATTTTATCAGGGTTGACTTAGATAAATTTACTCTTGCTAATTTCGTGTTAATAGAGGCTATTGCAGTTAACCATATATTTAACCTGTTTTTTGCCATTACATTATCCTTATGAGTCCTGAATGTTTTGTTGTTAGTTTGTGCATTAAACTTTAACTTGTAATTTTATCTAACTCTTTTGTTTTGAACCTGGAACTTTACGGGACAGTAGTGATTATTAGTATTCTCACTTAAAGTGTACATTATCTTTCTCTGTTCCGTAACATAAATTTGGCGACCTCACCAGGATATTCAGGATATTATCATAAGGATATTGCTTGATATTTTGTGACTGTTACTTATTCATGATGTCTACTATTACTACACTTGATGAAGCCAAAGATTTTTTGTCAAATGTGCAAACAGTGTGTGATGTAGAAAACAGAACAAAGAATGAACTTAAGCTTGTTGCTCAACAATTGGGAATTGCTGTTCGTTCTCATCATTTTAAAGATCAAATTGTTGACATGATTAATGAAAGCTTGTTTAATGTAACTCCTCCAAATGAGCAAACGCAGATTGAATTAGCTAAGTTACAGCTAGCCCTGCAGGAGGCTCGTGTGAAGGAAGCTGAATTTCAAGCACGTGCTAAGGAGGCTGAGTCTCAGGCTAAGGAGGCTTGTGTTAAGGAGGCTGAATTTCAAGCAAATGCTAAGGAGGCGAAGTCTCAGGCTCGTATTCAGGAGGCTGAATTTCAGGCAAATGCTCGTATTCAAGAGGCACAGGTACAGACTCAGGCACAAATTGAACTTGCTAGGATTCAGGCAGACCATGAGTATCGCATGAAACAAGGTGGAACTGGATCATCTAGCTCTGATGATTTTGATGTGGCTAAAAATGTTAAACTTGTCCCTCCTTTTAATGAATCTGATTTAACCAAGTATTTTCAGTTGTTTGAGAGGGTAGCTACAGGTTTTAATTGGCCCAAAAAGTATTGGCCAGTACTCCTTCAAACTGTTCTCACCGGTAAAGCTCAAGTAACTTATGCATCTTTGCCTCAGGATCAATCTGATAATTATGATGTAGTTAAGAGCTTGATTCTTAAGGCCTATGAGCTTGTTCCTGAAGCCTATAGAGTAAAATTTAGGACAACTTACAAGCAAGATAAGCAATCCCATGTTGAGTATGCAAAAATCAAAGAAGATCTGTTAGAGCAGTGGTTAAATTCTAAGAATGTGGATTCTGATTTTGGTAAATTTAAGCAGATGATTTTGCTGGAGGATTTCAAAAGGTGTATTTATAAAGATGTAAGCCTATATCTTGATGAGAAAAGAATAGATAATTTGTCTGATGCTGCAGTTTTAGCTGATGAATATGTTCTCACTCACAAGAGATATTCTAGAGAAAAAGGGAAAGCTGAGAGTAAGTACGTTGCCTCTACTCAGAGTACAGGTGACAGGAAAGAGAATAAAGATGATGTTTCTCAGGAAGTAAATACCAGCTCCACCTCTAGATTTCAGAAAAGTAAATGTACTTATTGTAGTAAGCTTGGTCATACTACGGAGAAATGTTTCAGGAGACAGCATGGTGTGAACAAAAAGGAGTCTTTAAATATTCAGTCAATTGGTCTAGTGTCCACCCTTGAGAGTTCCCATAATTCTTTAACTGAGTTTACTGAACCTGCTTTGAGGGGTAACTTAAATTCTCATGATGGAGCTCCTCTTTTGAGCAGTAACGTGGGTGACACTCTCAAGAGTTCATGTGCTAATTTCCTGTCTGATGGTTTTGTCAGTCCTCTGGACAGTAATGACAGGAAATCAGTTAAAATATATCGTGATACAGGTGCTTGCCAATCCCTTATGCTGACCAGTGTTCTAGGCTCTAATGTTAATTCCTCTGATGAAACTGTAATCTTACAAGGTGTAGGGAATAATTACTTCTCTGTCCCTCTGTGTAGAGTGAATTTAGAGTCTGGTTTTGCTAATGGTTCCGTTGTGGTTGGGTTGGTTGAGACACTCCCAATGTCAGGTGTAACTTTCTTACTTGGAAATGATATTGGTGGAAGTCAAGTGTGTCCAGCTCCTCAGTTGTCTAGTGAGCCAGTGGCTGCGACCCGGGATTGCGATGTCCCTGATGTGTTCCCTGCATGTGCTGTCACTAGGGCTAAGTCTAAAGTTACTGGTGATTTAGAGGATAATGATGATGATGATGTTATCCTAGCTGACACTTTTCTCGCTAATTTGGACCACTCACCAGATGAGGCAGTACCCCGTAGTGTTGATAATTTGTCTCGTCAAGAGCTGGTTGAATTGCAGGTTGCTGACCCTGAGTTGAAAGGTCTAGCTAACTCTGCTTACAGTGAAGAAGAGTCAGCTGGTGCTTCTACTTGTTATTATGTAAAGTCAGGAGTACTTATGAGGAAGTGGAGACCCCCAACAGCATCAGCCGACTGTGAATGGGAGGTTGTACATCAAGTTGTCATCCCTCGTGTTTGTAGGCAGGATATCATTAGAGTGGCTCATGATTCCAGTTTGGCAGGACACCTTGGAGTCAGGAAGACTGTGGCACGCATTTTGAAACACTTCTACTGGCCAGGTATCTTCAGGGATGTTTCCTGGTATTGTAAGTCTTGTCACACCTGTCAAGTTGTGGGGAAGTGTAATCAGACCGAAAAGGTTGCACCTCTAGTTCCCATTCCTCCTTTTGAGGCGCCATTCACCCGTGTGTTGGTGGATATTGTGGGCCCTCTTCCTAAGACTTCTTCAGGATTTTCTTATGTGTTGACCCTGATTGATATGGCTACTCGTTATCCTGAAGCCATTCCACTTAGAAATATCTCAGCAAAGAACGTGGTTAAGGAAATGCTAGGGTTCTTCACAAAGTTTGGTCTGCCCAAGGAGGTACAGTCAGACCGGGGAAGTAATTTCGTGTCGAATGTTTTCAAGCAGTCTCTGAAAGAGTTGGGCATCACCCAGATCACGTCTTCAGCTTACCATCCCCAGACCCAAGGAGCGTTGGAGAGATATCATCAAACACTCAAATCGATGCTCAAGAAATACTGTTTGGAACATCAGAAAGACTGGGATAAAGGTCTTCCATTCGTCGTATTTGCCGCAAGGGAATCTCCAAATGAATCACTGGGCTTCTCACCTTTTGAACTACTGTTTGGCCATGGAGTAAGAGGACCCCTTAAGCTACTCAAGGAATGCTGGCTGTCGGAGGAAGATGACCTCAACCTGCTGGAGTATGTGATGAAGTTCAAAGAACGGCTGTCCACTGCTTTACAGCTGGCGAGAGAGAATTTAGGAGCTGCTCAGGAGAAGGTGAAGACTTGGTATGATAAGAAGTCCAGGTTACGCCACTTTCAGCCAGGAGATCAGGTTTTGATTCTGCTACCAGTTCATGGGCAACCTCTTCAAGCCAAGTTTAGTGGTCCTTATTTCGTGGAGAAGAAACTCAGTGATGTCAACTATGTCATCGCCACACCAGATCGTAGAAAGAACAAGCAACTATGTCACATCAACATGCTAAAGTTATATCACAGGCGGGACGAAAATAATCCAGTCTGCACTGTAGCAGTTCCACCCGAGTCTGCAAGTGAAGCTCTCCCATGCAGTATGAGCCTGAGTGATAGTTTGGGGAAGAATCCTGATATCATGAATGATCTCCAGACTAAGCTTTCTGATCTACCTCCCAAGGAAAGGCAGGAGTTTTCGGCATTACTGCAGGAGTACCCGCAAGTGTTCCGTGCCACTCCAGGAAGAACCACTGTGTTGATGCATGATGTCGATGTTGGAGACGCAAAGCCAATTAAATTGCCTCCTTACCGTGTGAACCCAGTGAAAGTTCCTCTCATCCAGAAGGAGCTTGGCTACCTGTTGGACCACAAGATGATTGAGCCCTGTCAGAGCGAGTGGAGTTCTCCTGTCACTCTGGTCCCTAAGGCAGGTGGGTCACAGCGGCTTTGCATTGACTACAGACGTGTTAATCAGATAACCAAAACAGACACTTACCCTCTCCCTCGTGTGGAAGATTGCATAGACAAGATCGGAAAGGCTAGGTACATAAGTAAGTTTGATTTGTTAAAGGGATACTGGCAAGTACCTATGACTGAACGTGCTAGGGAGATCTCATGTTTTGTAACACTAGGAAAGACTTTTGCATGTTCTGTAATGCCATATGGCATGAAGAATGCACCAGCCACATTTCAGAAGCTCATGAATGTTGTAACAGAGGGTTTGGCAGGGTGTGTTGTTTATAATGATGATGTATTAATCTTCAGTGATAACTGGAAAGATCACCTATGCCATGTCAGTAAATTTCTTGAGCGTTTGGTTCAGGCTAATCTTGTAGCTAATTTATCAAAGTGTGAGTTTGGTCAAGCTAAAGTTCAGTACCTCGGGTACGTAATTGGTGATGGACATGTTGCACCAGCAGCAGCTAAGGTTCAGGTTATAAGTGATCTTCCCAGACCTAAAAGTAGGAAAGAGCTACAAAGATTTTTGGGAATGGTAGGTTATTACAGGAGATTTGTTCTTAACTTTTCTATTCTTGTATCACCACTTACAGACCTACTGAAAAAGGGATTTGAATTTGTATGGACCGATAACTGTGAATCCTCTTTCAACAAACTTAAAGCTATCGTATTAAGTCAGCCAGTGCTCGCTACTCCAAATTTTGCTAAGCCTTTTAAGATGGCTGTTGATGCAAGTGATACAGGAGCTGGGGCTGTTTTGCTGCAAGAGGATGATCAGGGTATTGAACACCCTGTATCTTATTACAGTAAGAAGTTCACTCCACCTCAAAAGAACTACTCAACTATTGAGAAAGAGCTTTTGGCCTTGATTTTGGGTTTACAGCATTTTTCATTTTATTTGTGTTCTGATTTTGACCCCATAGTCATTTATACCGATCATAACCCACTGAAATTCCTTAGTAAGTTTCAAGATAAAAATCAGAGATTGACAAGATGGAGTCTACTTCTTCAGGAGTATTCATTAGACATACAACATGTCAAGGGGAAAGAAAATGTTATTGCAGATTGCTTATCTAGACTTTAGACAGATTGTTTTTAGAGTAATAAGAAATTTCCTTTGTAAATTTCTTTTTTCTTTGTGGGGAGGTGTTACATAGCCTATGATTTCATCATCCTTTGTGTAATTCTGATGCGCAGTGTGCTGCATGTTTGGTCACGAGCGTGTTCTGCCTTAGTCCCCCCCTTCTACCGTTATAGTAGAGTAAGTCGTCCTTTCTGTTGTTCAGTGCAGGATTGTCAATTCTTTGTCCCCATGGCATCATTTGTGCATCCTTCTTACAAGTTGTAACAAGCCCTGCTGGCCCCTATATAATGAGCTCAGTCTCTGCATCATTGCCACTTAGATCTGCTCCTCATTTTCTTCACATCTCTGTCCTCCCCTGTACAGTTATTATTGAGTGCTCAGGAAGTCTCCAACCATCTAGCAGCTGTGTAATTTGAGTATAAGTGTTGTTGCATTTTGTTCTTGTACTGTATAACATAAGGTGTTAATTTGTAGGCCTAGTGAGGTTTTTGTGCTTGGTGTCGGGTTTTACTATCAGCGATCAGTAATAATAGTTTGTATCTGTAATAATTTATCTTGCATTAACTGAGCATTACCCAGTGTATTTTCATTTTATCAGGGTTGACTTAGATAAATTTACTCTTGCTAATTTCGTGTTAATAGAGGCTATTGCAGTTAACCATATATTTAACCTGTTTTTTGCCATTACATTATCCTTATGAGTCCTGAATGTTTTGTTGTTAGTTTGTGCATTAAACTTTAACTTGTAATTTTATCTAACTCTTTTGTTTTGAACCTGGAACTTTACGGGACAGTTGTGATTATTAGTATTCTCACTTAAAGTGTACATTATCTTTCTCTGTTCCGTAACAATATATATATATATATATAATTTTTATTTTATTGTTTTGTTTGTATCTTTCTTTTTTTATTTTTTTTTTTATTTTGTAGTTTTTGACCTTACATTAATTATAAACAAAAATACCTAATCTAAAGACCCTTAACCCGAGACGTCCCATCGACGTATGGGTACGTTGCAATATTTTGCATTTGCCAGTCCCATCGACATACCGGTACGTTTTGCAATTGAATGTCCCTAATTTGCACAATTTTCAATTTTCGCGCGTGATTTTTCGTATGTATACACGGGACACCTTCCTCTATTCCTCTACAAGATGCCAAGCAGGTACAATGCCTTACACCACATAACTTCCCCCCCCCCTTACACCATTGTCTCGGCAATTCACCTGTTACCAGTGACCTGGCCAATAAAGACATTCAGGGCCAGAGTGATTCCCCAATCGATGACAATGTGGAGGACAAAGTTTACATAGCATTAGAGGAAGAAACAGTCAGAAATGATGATCAGGTAATGTGGCAAAAGAAGGTCGGGAATGGTGATGAGTTAGTGAGTGAAACAATGCTTATAATGCCTATATTACTATTTGAAAACCAATATACTCTCATACTACATATAAATTCATACAAAATAAATAAATAAATACCGTTTAGGAGTGGTGTGGAATAGTTATCCTCCCATAGAACTCGTTTTCTTTGCAGCCAGCCTGATAGAAAACCCTGTAAGGTAAGGAGGTACTCCTACCTGTATCGAGTATTTTAAACCTCAGGTGAGCGATTTCTCTATGAATTTTCGATGTTTCTCACCAAAAGCGGAGGTTTTAGCCCCCCCCCCAAAAAAAATCCAAAAATGGTCAGGACTGGGGGGTGTCGGAGGTGCAAAAGTGGTCGGGATGTGACAGGTTAAACTAATCACCTAACAGACAAATTGCTAACCTATACTAATTCCTAAGAGACAAATATCTAGACCTACATTAATGGTAGAAAAACCTCGACCAAAAGAACACCATCGACTGCAGATATGTAATGCCTTTCTACATTACATACCTGCACTCATCACCTGCTGACTTTCAGTCAAGGCACAATCTAGTATAGAGGACATCAATATATGAAAGGGAACCAGACGAGTCAGGAACATTTCTATATATGTCAGCTGATGGCCCCAATTAGCACAACATTAACAAGGTGGTATAATGTATTTACATAATTTGTACAAAAAAGTGAAGTACCTCGCTCAACAGACCACCATCAACTGCAAGTGCCCATAACCTTTCTATATTGCACACTTGCACTCATCAGCTGGTGACTGTCAGGCGAGGAATGGGGTTTAATGTAGGGGACATCAATATTAGAAATAGATCAGTGAGAAGGAGAAACTATTTCAAATATGACAAGTGTCAACCCTAATTAATAGTACAATATATACATATTTACAGTCAATAACAACTATAACCATACAGTAAAAAACTCACATCACTCTGATCAGTCTGGTCTCTCTCAAGAAAGCCATCAATTTATCAGTCATAACAATGTCCCCATCACCCAGGATGGTGGAAAGGGTGAAGGGAACGTCTGCTGCGCCGCAGTAATTTATAAGTGAAGCGCATTAACGAGTAAATCGCCGACAGCGCAGGATGATATGACTGACAGATAACACCGCATCACAGATGTCACAATGCGGTGAGAATCGTCTTTCCATATAAGGTTTCATATGCGTTAGGATGGTGGCATTAAGCCGCAAACGAGCCAACACTTTTTCTTCCAGGCTACTGGGACGACTGGCAGTGTCCCAGTCACCCAGGTACGGCTTACATGTTGGAATATTTAGTCTGGTCCACTGACCGTGCCACAGAAGATTTATTGATATCATTCCGAGAGAAAGACTCGACTGTAGATCACGAGGAATATCCCAGTCTCATCGAGCTCTACAGCCAACTTTTCAAGTAATTCAGCCTGCTCATTGCCGTAGATACGACAATGACCAGGCACCCAGATCAGCATGAATGACTTGTTGCATGAATGCAATTTATTAATAATGTGGCCCTGGATCTCATTAGAAATCCGTAGTGCAAGAAGCAATCACCTGAAGGGCTGATTTCGAGTCTGAAAATATGACAAATGAGTCATGCCTAGAATTGAGAGCATAGTTAATGGCTTTGTCAATAGCAAAAAGTTCAGAGGTAAACACAGATCTATGAGTCGACAGCCGATACCTGAGGGCACATTCGGTCAACCATACACTAGCACCCACCCATTCACTCTACTTGGAACTGTCTGTGTACAATTGGTGGGACCCCAAGTGACAAACGATGATGTTACAAAACAAGTGGTGGACCTCCGCCTCCAGCACCTTGGCCTTTGCTGCTGGGAGCCATGATACATCCATGGTAAAGCCGGGTGGCTCCAAAGGCACTGTATTTTTTGACACCAACTTGTCACAGTCACTGAGGTCCACACCAAGCTCCTAAGTCAGTAAGTAGAGGTGAATGGCAAATGGCCAACACACACCCCGCATAAGATGGTGGTATTGACGCAGGGGGGTACAAGCCACGTTGCTGATATTACTTTTCCTTGATGTTTGTATGCCATATTCAAGGGGATCACGGTGAATACGGAGGGGAGGCACATTCGCCTCCACTTCCATACGAGCTACACTGGTACACTGGACGGCTACAAGACACATTCACTAACATTAATTCTGCAACACATCCAACCTATTCAACGTGGCATCAGATGCCGAGCCATACATCTGTGCACCATAGTCTAGCTTCGATCGAATAAGGGACTTATACACCATTAATAATTAATAAAGATTTTCTTTCAGCACCCCATGTAGTACCCGCTAGGTACTTGAGGACATTTAATGGTTTTTGCAACGAGCATGGAAGTTATTAACATGAAATTTAAAATTTAATCTGTGATCAAAGTGGAGGCCCAAAAACTTTGAAAAAGTATCACTTGGTTATCCAAAAATAAACGCAAATCGGGGGCATTACGAGTAGTAAAAACTACAGCGGCACTCTCAGGGACGGAAAACTTAAATTCCCACTGCCAAGCCCATTGGTGAATGGAGTCAAGGGCTGCTTGAATCCGCCGAGACGAAAATTGTGCATTATGGGAAGAGTGCCATATTGCACAATCGTCAGCGTGGAGTGAGTATTTAAGATTCCTGTGGATGGGAGCTGATGACAGAACATCATTGATCATAATACTAAATAAAGTGGGACTAAGCACACTTCCCTGCGGCACCCCGTTTTCCTGGATAAATATGTATAGCCCAAGTCATATCCTTGTGACATTGTAACTGAATGTTTGGCTGAAACATGCACTGCAGTATTATAGAAATGAAATGTGACGTAAGTATTATATATCATAATATCACTGGATTGACATACTTCCCAAATTAATGTTCGTTTTTACTTCCTGAATAATAAAAAAAAGGAAATAATTCCTTGTAATCCACATGGGGGGGGGGAAGCCTGGATAGTATGTCGATTGGAACCACTTTATAATAGTTGTGGGTATCAAGAACACTCCTAAATTCATCCAGAACTCTATCAGTCTTGAAAATGAGGGCAAAATAAATAAACACTCTCGGTGCTTAACAATCTAGCGTCGTCTGGTAACTCATTACTGATCTTCATATTCCAAGAAATAAGCCTAGCTGAAGGGTATAGAACATTTTCATTTTTATACAGTTCTATGAATGAAGACACCGTCACTTGTTCAAGCATGAATAAAATATGTTCAATAAAGTGCCGTTATATCTGATCAGTAGTTAAGTGACCTGGTGGTATTTAGCAGCGATCACTGATAGTTATATGAATTACGGTGGAGTCCAGCAACTTCAAGCCGACTAGCTCATGCTAGTCCTCCTCTTCACCACAGCTTTTTCTCTGGTAGGCCCACAGGCCCGGTCCTCCTACGGGAGGTAAATCTACCCCTGAACCAATATGGCGACTGTCCAGTCTCTCGTCCAATAGGATCTCTATGTAGCATTTGTTTTTCTCGCCAGCACAAGAGGGAGGCTGGTTCCTAAAATGCTAGATCTGCAACTGTGCCTCCTTTGAAAACTTCTATGAAATTGTTACTTAATTGTGTTTCATTTTATTCGAGAAGACTGTCTTGAGAGAGAGAGAGAGAGAGAGAGAGAGAGCACACCTAATAGTCAAGCCATGTATATGTGTGTGTGTGTGTGTGTGTGTGTGTGTGTGTGTGTGTGTGTTCGTTTCTTTCACAAGAGTGTAATAGATATCGATCTATTTCTTTTTGCACTAGGTCGGGGCACGTCCAATGAATGTCAGAAAAATAACAAACTTTGTTGATCGTGCACCACGCGAAATTCTCGGAAATTACAACACGCAAAAATTTCTAAGCGTTTGTTTGTTTCATTCACAAGAATGATAACAGATACCGTCAAATTCTTTTTGCATTAGGTCGAGGTAAGTCCAATGAGTGTCAGAAAAGAACAAACGAAAATTTTGACGATTGCGCTCGGCGCAGCAGCACAAATTTTTCAGAATAGTGACAGGCAAAATACACATTTTTCAACTTTTTGGTTAGAGTGGGTCAGTTTGGGCCCAATAACATTGTGGAAATAAAGACAGTGGTATTTGCAAACATTTTATGTTGGAAAGACTATTAATTAGTTCCACAGATTTTTTCGGGTAAGCATTAGTTTAATAATGTGGATCAGCAGGGGTATCCTGCATTGACGGGCCAAAAAAGCAAACATACTGATCCTATTTGTCCTAGTTCAGTTTTTTTTACTCCACAATGACCATGTACCTTTTATGCTTTTGAAGAGGGATTATAAGAGGTCCAGGAACTTTCTATTTCAGCTTTCGCAGACTAATGCAGAGTAATTGTGCGCACTTGTTTACTGTTCCCAGTGACCTCAAATGACCTCTGACTGGTGACCTAAAATGACCTCAGAGGACTACCTCGCATACCCTATGCCCAAACTGGAGGTCATGTGAGTCTTCATGCCAAAACTTGGGCTGCTGGGTCCAGTCTTTTCGAGCATGTATGACTGGTGACCTCTAATGACCTCTGACCTTTCATCTCAAATGACCTCGGAGGCCAACCTCAAGCCTATGTCCGAACTGGAGGCCATGTGAGTCTCCATGCCAAAAATTGGGCTGCAGAGGTACCTGGCGTTGCCTGGGCCAAAAAGGCGAGCACTCAAACGGTGACCTAAAATGGGCCAGATCTGAATTTTGACCAGCCTAAAACCTGATTCAGGATATATATGGGGCTGGAGGCCTCTGGCTCTTGGTTTGGGCATGATTAAAGGACAAGCAAACAAACAAACAACGTTGTTGTATTATATAATTATACAGATTATGATGTACTTTAAGAAGGCAGTGGTAAAAGACAAACACTGTCCACCCATACCGGGTCATAAGTGTGTGTGTGTGTGTGTGTGTGTGTGTGTTTTACAATGCTGACAGATACAATAGGAAATATCTTCCACTGAGTAACAATTGTTGAGATTCATCTGAGTTCTAAATTTTCTTATTACTTTGCCCATACGGAGTCTGACGAGGTATTAGTTTGGTTGAGTTTGTTTATTAGCAACATTACGGAAGAACGGCTGAATGAAATAACATGAAGTTTTCAGGATATGTGGGCACTTACCCCCAAAGAGAGTGATTAAATTTTGGAGGTAATCGAGTTAACTTGAAAGGTCAATATCAAGGTCATGGATTTTCAGGGGGCTATAACTTGTAAACGGTTGAAGATAGAAGTATTTATTAGGAATATACAGGAACTTACAATATAGGCTTTCATTTAACATGAAGACCTTTGACCTTCAACAAACTTGATAGGTCAAACTCAAGGTCACAGATATTCAGGGGTCTATAATTCGATACTGGTTGAAGATTGAATTATTTCCTATTATCAATATATAGGAAATCCCATATGAGTTTTTAATTGATACTTTGACCTTTGGCTGTTAGTGAACTTGAAAGGTCAAACTTAAGGTTGTGGATTTTCAAGGGGCTATAACTCGAAACCCGTTGAAGATAGACATTTACTATAAACACGATGTAAGCAGCCTCAAATGGGCTTTTATTATGCAGCATGACTGTTAACCTTGAGTGACCATGAAAGGTCAAATGCAGGATAACGGATTTTCAGAAGTCGTTAACTTGAAAGCATTTATCTTAGAATTTAATAATTGTGCACTGACACTAAATGGCAGGAATGAGTCAGTATTTAACAGCAATAAAATAGCTGCTGTTGGGCGTAGTTTGTTGTGCGTGACACCACTTGTTCCTTTTATTCTCCATTCAAGTACACTTACACAACTTCACTTCCCTTCTCCTATTCCAGTAACCTTTCTCATGGATCACATGCTATTGTTTTCTCGCCGCAACTTGACCCAAATTTTGCCCCTTCTGTTGGTCATTTCTCGTAGGTGAGTGACATGATAGGACAATACAACGGTCATATATTCTCTACATAGCACTCCATGGCGAGCATCGTATATGTGTTAGTCTATTCCAAGTTAGCACTGAAGGCTGAGAAAGTAGGTTTGGGTTAATTGAAAGTAAATAGAATATATCCTGACGAAAATATTGTTGATAATTCCCGACCAGCATTGTGTGTTTCCTTCCATATTACTCATTCCTGTACGAATGTCAGACTGTCCTTGTTTCTCATCATATTCTTTTGCTGTAACCTTGATATTGTTATCTCAGTTCACTCACTTATTGTAGTGCCATCTGCAGGTGGCGCTACAACAAGTAGTCCTGTTTACTGGTTGACAAGCAAAGTGGTTTCCTGTAACTCAGTACACTATTTATTACATTGAATGTCACCATGGAACGAAATGAATGCCTTCTGGGCGTGTGCGTTAAGGTGCCCTAACTGGATGGACCTCTCAGTGGTTTACATCGAGGCTGAGGTTTATAGTTCATTTAACACTGCTTGAGGGAGAGTGAAGTTGATCCTCCTCGTCTAACATGTCAGGACTACTTGGCTAAGCCCCCACCTCCTAAATCCCTGGTAGTGCAAAAAAAAAAAAAAAACATAGTTACGTTGACAATAAATGAGAAGAATTCAGGAGCTGAATCCTATTCACCCACCAGAATATGCTGTTGGTCAAGTACAAGATTTAGGCCATATCTTGATACCCTGGTTTCATGTTGATAGCTCAAGCCGTTCATAAGGTATAATGGTGCTAAGGGCGGGCGATAAAAACTAGCTGACATTTGGCAGCAATTTTGGTGACCTTGACTTTGACCGCAAGTGCCCATTTTCGAACTCATCCATGATTTTGACCTGTTTTTGAGATGTAATGATGCTAAAGGTGAGCAATAAAAACTAATTGAACACTGACAGCCATTTATGAGACCTTGACCTTAACCTCGGCTGCCCATTTTCGAACTCATCAAGATTTTGGTCATATCTTGATACCTCGAAAGTTTCATGCTGATAACTCAAGCCTTTCACTAGATATTATGGCACTAAATACAGGTGATAAAAGCTAGTTGACCTTTGGCAGCAATTTTGGTGACCTTGACCCTGACCCAGAGTGCCCATTTGAACTCGTCCATTATTCTGACCATATCTTGATATCCTGAAGGTTTCATGCTGATAGCTCAAGCGGTTCTTGAGAAGTAATGGTGCTAAAGGTGGGCAATAAAAGCTAATTGACCTTTGGCTGCCACATTGGTGACCTTGCCCTTGATCCCGAGTGCCCATTTTCGAACTCGACTAAGACTTTGGTCATAACTTGATACCATGAATGTTTCATGTTGATAGTTCAAGCTGTTCATGAGATATAATGGGAACACACACACACACACACACACACACACACACACACACACAGAGGTAGGCAAAAACATTATCGCACTGCCATCTAAAGTCAGATGATAGTTATGATTTCTCTAAACACAACAAAACCGTCTAGTGACAGGGAGTAGTCTGCAGCACCAATCGAGCAGGGCAGTACTCGCAAGGTGGATGGAAAGCTGATGATAGGGAGAGCTGGAGCTCCCGTTTCATAGCCCTCGGGACTAGTTCCTGACAATCCCCTTTTGCTGAACTTTTTCAGTGTTATGGTAACACAAAGTAGCCCAGCATGCTCTCCGATACAAGTTTCTCTAACTGGCAAGACCAAAGTACATACACATTACACACTACACCTCCTTTTCAAAAAAAAAGAAAAAAAGAAATGTATCAATATACCAAGCATCGGAGTCCCCAGGGAGGGGGGGACTATAAATGCCCCTACCATCTGCCCCTCTCCTGGTGACGATGCAATGAGCTGCCTGGAACCACTGTCTGACTCACTTCTTCATTTTTGCATCATTAGTGGCCTTTCCTCTAACTTTCCCTCTGTTGAGCACCACCTCTCCTTCTCTAACTTTCATCTTTTTTTTTTTTTTTTAACAGAGACTCAGTTGTTTGACACAACTATTAGCAAACCCTTTCCTGTATCCTCGTACTTCCTCTATACTCATATCAAAGCCAAAGATGCCTGTTGTGTATATGTACGTAACAACTTATTTTGCTCTCGTGTTCCTAAACTTAATTCTCATGAATTCTCTACTCTCTGGTTTTAGCTTTCCTGTCTTTCTCTGACTAAATATTTTTGTGCTGTTTACTTATCCGCCAACTCTACTATGAAAAATTCTTTGACTAATTTTCTTCTACGATGGAACACATCCTATCCATTTGTCCTTTCTCTGAAACCTCCGTTCAATGAGATTTCAATGTTCACCACCACCTTTGGCTCTCCTCTCCTTTCAATGATCCGCCTGGTGAACAAGCCTATATCTTTTCTGTCCTTCATAACCAGGTGTAGCTTGTACAGCACCCTACCCGTACCTCTGATCACCTTGGAGAGAGTTCCAAGATACTTGACCTCTTCCTTACAACTAATCCTTCTGCTTACACTGTTAATCTTTCCTCTCTGTTGGGCTCCTCCAATCACAACCTTATTACCTTAACCTGTCCTATCGTTCCAGTACGGCCTGAGGACCCTCTAGAGAAACGTCGGTTGTGGCCCTTTAGAGCTGCTAATTGGGAAGCTCTCAGGCAGTACTTCTTTGATTTTCCCTGGAATGATTATTGTTTCCACGAAAGAGAGCCATCTGGGTGTGCTATGCGCATGACGGAGGGTGTTCTTTCGGACATGGAAGCATTAATTCCTTTCTCATATCCTTTGACTAATGCAAAAAAGCCGTGGTTTAATCCCGCTTGTTCTAATGCTGTCCACAACAAGAAGGCCGATAAAATGTACCAGAGCCAACCCACCCCTGAATCACATCTTTTTTATGTTTCTGCCCGGATTCATGCTAGTCTGTCCTTTGCTTTGCTAAAAATAATTTCTTCCTTACTAAATGCTCTCAATTCTCCAACTCGAATTCTTCCCAGTCCTTCTGGCACCTTGCCAAAAACCTTTCTAACAGCTTTACATCATCCTTCTTCCCACTTCTTTTCTACTCTGATGGCGCTTTAGCTATTTCTTCTACTGATAAAGCAGATCTCTTTGCCCAGACTTTCTCCTCCAAGTCCATCCTAGACTATTTCATTGCTGTTACTCGATCACTTTCATCCTCTGACTTTCTCATGGCTGACATTAAAATGTCTTCAGCTGATGTATTTTCTGCTATCACTGGCCTCAATATTAAGAAGGCATATGGGCCTCATTGGGTCCTTCCTGTTGCCCTCAAGAACTGTGCTTCTTTGTTACACCCTGCCCAGGAAAATTCTTTCACCCTTGTCTATCAACTTGTATCTTTCCATCTTGCTTGACGTTTGCTCTCATACAGCCAGTCCCAAAGAAGCGTGACCCTTCCCAACCCTCCAACTATCGCCCAGTTACTATTACATCCTGTATCTCTAAAGGTTTCGAATCTTAACAGAAAAATTTAGAAGCGTCTTCCCTGTTACAACCTTCTTTCTGATCGTCATTCTGGGTTTCGTCAGGGACGTTCCACTGGCGATCTTCTCACCTACCTTTCAAACTCCTGGTCATGCTCCTTTCGGGACTTTGGGGAATGCTTTGCCATTGCACTTGATATCTCAAAGGCTTTCGATCGAGTCTGGCATAAATCTTTAATTTCCAAACTGCCCTCTTACAGTTTCTATCCTTCTTTTTGTGCCTTCATCCATAGCTTCTTCTCTGGTCATTCTACAGCTGCTGTTGTAGACGGCCACCATTCGTCTGCTAGATATATCAACTGTGGTGTTCCTCAGGGCTCTGTCCTATCACCAACCCTCTTCCTTTTATTTATCAATGACCTTCTAAGCTGTACATCTAACCCTATCCACTCATACACTGATGATTCCACCCTTCACCTTTCCATTCGGTTCTCGCATCGTCCATCTCAGCAGTTACTTCAACACGCAAGAGATGAGGCTATGGCACACCTAATATCTGACTTGGCTCATATTTCTGACTTGGGTAAAAGTAATCTTGTTTTTAATGCATCAAAGACTCACTTCTTACACCTATCAACCCGACAAAATCTTCCACAGGAATACCCACTAATGTTTAATAGTATCCAGCTCAATCCTGCATCATCCTTAAACATACATGGGGTTCTATTCTCTCGGGACTTAATTTGGAGGGTCATATGACATTTCTTATAGAATCTGCATCCAAGAGATAGGTGTGCCAAGCCGACTCCGTGCCTTCTTTACCCCCGCAGAGTTTTTGACTTAATACACGGGTTTTACTTGGCCCTGCATAGAGTACAACTCACATGTGTGGGGTAGCTCCTCACATACAGTTCTTCATATTAGGCTGGAGTCAAAGGCTTTTCGTCTCATTGACTCTCCTCCTCTTTCTTGCTCCCTTCAACCTCTGTCTCTTTGCCACAGTGTTGCATATTTCTCTTCTATGGTCACTGCTCCTCTGAACTGTCTGCTTGAATCCCTTTACCTCTATGACAGGCGTGTAACACCCCTCTAGCAACAAACTTTCGTCCCTTTTCTGTCCAACTCTCTATTGCAAGAGTTATCCGTTACTCCCAGTCCTTCAATTATGCAACAGGTCAAATGTGGAACTGTCTCCCTCTGTCTGGATTTCCTACTTCATATGATTTTCAGTCTTTCAAACGCATTGTGTCCAGGCATCTTGAAATGAACGGATCTTGAATTTGGCTATCTTTTGTTTTGTTTATGTTCTTTTCTTGGAAGGAACGGTTTGCGGTCTTCTGGCCTTTGGTTCTTCTTCCTTGCATAATATATAATTAAACTGTGTATATATATATATATATATATAGATAGATAGATAGATAGATAGATAGATAGAGATAAATATATATATATATATATATATATATATATATATATATATATATATATATATATATATATATATATATAGGCAGATAGATATATAGATATAGATATATACAGTAAATCCTCTTTTTTCGACGCATTTTACTTCAAAGCCTCGTTTTTCGGGAAAAAAAAGTTTCCGAGTTGTCTCAATTCGCGGATTTCCCTACATTTCGATGCTCCCAGCCGGCAGCCGATAACTACAACAGAAACACACAGGAGCAGTGACAAGCCCGATCACACGATACTTTCAAGAGAGACAGAATGTGGCTGCTATTCTGCAAAACTTGGACGTGCCAGCAAGGGTGGATGACAGAGGAGAAGTGGACAGAGAGGAAGTGGAGGTGCTGGAGCCTGAGTTTGACTTCGAGGGCTTCGGCATAGGTGATGGGGCTTCCCCAGAGAGGCCCATGTCACCTAGTAACCGGCCCATCTACCCTCAACACACCTTCACCTTCCACTCAAGCCAGTCTTCACTTTATTTCTGGTAAGGATTTTTGGTGTTGCAGCTCTTTATAACAGCTTTTTAATGTCTTTTCAGGTACATGTTTATTGTGTTATGCTGTTTTAACACTAGTAAACACTATTCATTTAATTTTGGGTAGGGCCTGTTTGGTGTTATAGTACTTTATGATGAGGTAGGTACATGTCCCACCGGAATGCTCATATATATATATATATATATATATATATATATATATATATATATATATATATATAATTCCTGATTGTAATATCAGCAGAAGAAGGCTTACTATAGGCTTTTATGGCTTTGACAGCTCCGGCTTCTCTTAGGTAAACAAATTCTTCTGTTGTACCGTCTGTCAAACATTAAACTCTTCTTTGCTCCATGAGGAATGTAGGGACTCTTGTGCTCGGCTAGCCATTACCAACATCTAAGGCGAGGGTACAAGCAAGTCTCATCCGAGACCAGTATTTTATGAACAATTCTCAACCAGTCTAGGGTGTAAACTCTTACGATCCCAGTTTTGTTGAGGCACCTTAACCCAGTAGACCACCCGACTTCACTTGCTTATATGGTTACCATCTAACTTAGTAAATGGCTTTCTAGGTTATGGGTAACCATTTAGGTTGCAATTCAGTGTACGGTCGTCTGAAGACAGTACTAAATCGAGTGATAGCATTCTGAGCAGTCTCCATTTATCATTTCTGTTGTTTATCTGGATAAAATATTGAAGTGAACGAACTGCAGCGAAGGAGTTTACAAGGCATTACTGCTTGGTATAGTTCACTGAATTTAACCTGAGCGAAATTTTCACTCTTTTGCAGTTTTTTTTTTTTTTTTTCCGTAGCTGTATGGCAGAATAAGCCACTACAACGGCAGTGCATATTATCGACAGCATTTTTCGTAAGTAGCACCACATTCTAGTGTTAATCTCATCTTGCAGCTCAGTAAGAGATGGTAATTTTTCATCTAGTAGTTATGAACACAGTATAGAAAAGTTTGTAAAAACTGTGATGTATTAATAATCTTTGTGTTCTTTGTAGTGTTACACCTGAAACTTCCCTGAACAGATATCTTTTTTCCATGTGTCGTATCTGCCCCGTGTTATTTCTGCACAGTAGAGTTTCCCTTTCCTCAGGCAGTTTTTGTTCCACTCTTGTTTCGAATGTGTTCAGCCTTTGTATTTACAAGTTTCTTGGTTGTATCATCTCCTTGTGTTGCTGCTATTTTGCTTAGCTTCTTTAGAATCCCTTGTTCCAGTGTTCATTATATAATAACTTTTACTGGTAATATAACAGTTGACAGACAAGCCCTTATCAAAATTGTGCCATGACTTTCATATGCCTTTCCTTTCTGAATGTCAGAGCTTATCTTTCCTTCTCATGCTATTTTATTTCCTAATTTTTATTACTTTCAGAAAACTAATTAATATAACTCGTCTACTGGCACAGCAAGCAGTAAAACGTCTGCGATCATTTTCTTGCTTTCACTGCTACTCATTCACTGTTCTCAGGAAGTTCTAGCTCATTAGTTTAATGCCGCAGTATGCCTTGTTCACTGACTGAGTATTGATTCTGAATACTACATCACCTTTATCTGCTTTTTGAGTAAAGATGAAAGATGTCTTTGACTTAATTTCGTCATGAAAAATTTTCCAAGAGTGCTTCCAATGGCACTGGGGTCTTCTAGTGCACTTCATATTACTGCATTCTCAGCTGGATTTATTGTTGATATTTCTTTGACTCTTTCGCTGCCATAGACATAGTGGGACAGTTCATTCAGGATAAACAATCACTATTTCATTTGCATGAGGATATTTTGAGCATTCCAACTGTTAACAGATGCCCTGTTAAATCTCGTAAAAACTGATATTTCCCAAAACAGAACAAAATATTTATGTGGTAGCCCTATTAAAATAACATGGGTTCGCTGAAGGCAGCAGGGTTGAACTGCAGTATCGTATTACAGTCACGTGTATACTTTTAAGTCTTGCCAGTATTTTCATAAACTATGTTTTCTTTTTTACTAGGACCTGCGCAGCCACGGAACACACATTAAATGCTTCAGAGGTTATTTTTATCTCCGCTGAACACGTTTCTTTTGGTTTGATTTATTGGTTCGTATATCTGCCTTATGACTAGCTGCAAGCAACATGATGTGAACTTAGAATGGAACTGCACCAAATCTGGGAGAATGACTGAGGAACATCACTGGAACAAGTTATTGAATTTGGGTCAAAAGAGGTCAAACGTCAGGGTCAAAAGAATTATTTTGCCTTGAGGGAGGTGTTCAATCTCAAAGTTTTCTTCTTTTGTTATTTATTGTTCCGCATTGTATGTATTTTATTATACATTATTTTATGTTTATACATTTACATTTATTTATATTTATTGCCTGCATTAAGAAGGAGGAGCGATAATGTTTCTGTCTGCTTCTGTGTGTGTGTGTGTGTGTGTGTGTGTGTGTGTGTGTGTGTGTGTGTGTGTGTGTGTGTGTGTGTGTGTACGTCTGTCTGTCTGTCTATCTGTCTGTAATAGTAATAATAATAATAATAATAATAATAATAATAATAATAATAATAAACGGATTACTGATAAATACAAACAGCCCGAGACTGAAAATATATAAATTGACTAGATATTGCCTGCCTTTCCATCGCAATATGTTTGTAAATACAACCAACTTTGTTTCCATGCCGTTGCTGAGCCAACAATGACCAGTGCTGACCAAACCTTTGGAAAAAAAAAAAAATCATTTTCGCGTGTTATGATTATCTACAATTCTAAGTTGTCGCGTCGTGCGCGATCTCCAAATTTTTATTTTTATTATTTTTTTTATCACGCTCCTTTGACTTACCGCGAACTAATGCAGTAAGAATTAGGTCAATATCTATACCCGTTTTCGTGAAAAAAGAACAAATGCATCAACAGACACATACATATACAACTTCACTTTATTGTTTACAGTAGATATAGAATTTATATATTTTATTATGAAAAGTTAATGTTTAGAGAATAAAAGAAAATGTATGCAGAAAATTAACTAAATAAAAGCAAAATAGGTAGTGCATGATCTACTTGTAAATAATACTGTAATCTCTATCTATTGCCAGACGCCTCAATCCCGCTTGGAGTGGCCACAAACAAATCGCCTCCACGTCGCCCTGTCCCCTGCCATTTCACTGCCCTGCTCCCAACTCACACCCCCCTCTCTCATATACCTCTCCACCCCATCTCTCCATCTCATCCTTGGCCTCCCCCTCCCTCTCCCTCCCTCCACCTCACTCACATACACTCTCATCGTCAGTCACCCTCCATCCTCTCCAAATGGCCAAATCACCTCAGTGTATTCCTCCTAACTCTTCCTATTACATCCACATCCACACCACAACGCTCCTTTATATCCTCATTTGTCAGCTTGTCTCTCCATGTGACTCCACAGGCTCCTTTTAAATAACTCATTTCCACTGCTCTCACTCTCGACTTGTGTCCTTCCAACAACGTCCAAGCTTTACTTCCATACTTTAGAGTTGGTATCAAAATACTGTCATGCAGTAACTTTTTCACTTCCATGCTCACTTCCTTGTTTCTTACCACTGCTTTCAAAGAACCAGCAACCTTTCTTCCCTGCTATACCCTTTCAAGCACTTCACACTCAAAACCTCCATTCTTACTCATCAGACTACCCAAGTACTTAAACGTACTCACATTTTCCAATTCCTCACCATCCAACCTCGCTGTATATTCACTGACTTCACCTCTCTCAAAGACCATCACTTTACTCTTACCTACATTCACCTTTAGATTCCGTTTCTTACACGCTCTCTCAAACTCATCCACCAAGCCTTGCAGCTCCCCTTCGTCTTCACTCAACAACACAGTATCATCTGCAAACAACAGTACAAGGAGTTTCCAAACATTACCCTCTCTCACCAGGGCCACTCCAACATCCACTACCCTACCTTGTACCTCTTTTATTATCCCATCCATGTATAGATTGAACAGCCATGGAGACATGACACATCCCTGTTTCAACCCAACCTTCAAAGAGAAAAATTCACTCAGTTCATCCACACGCACTGCAGCCTTGGCACCATCATACATACTTATCACAGCATTCAACAACTTCCCATCTACTCCATATATTCTTAATACTTTCCACAATCCTTGTCTATCCACCCTGTCATATGCTTTCTCCAAGTCCATGAAAACCGCATATAACTTCTTTCCCTTCACTAGAAACTTTTCCACTAAAGATCTAAGAATGAATATCTGATCTACACAATCTCTTCCCTTCCTAAAGCCACCCTGTTCTTCTCCAACTAATTCTTCTCTCCCTAACTCTATCAATAAGTATCCTACCATACACTTTTCCTATTATACTAAGAAGACAAATGCCCCTATGATTACCACACACTTCTTTTCCCTCTTTTCCTTTGTACAAGGGATAATTATACTTGACTTCCAATCCTCCGGAACTCTACCTTCCTCCCAGGCCAACCTGCACATCTTCCACATCCATTCTACTACTATCTCTCCCCCATGCTTCAACATTTCACCACACACTCCATCAATCCCTGGGGCTTTCCCCCATTTAACTTTCTTCATTGCTTCCACAACTTCTATCCTACTGATTTCTTCCCGTCTTCTCACCTCCCTCCTTCTCCTAGCCATTCCCCAGCCACTTATACTCGCATCACTTCCATCCTCTATATTCAACAATTCCTTGAAGTGATCTCTCCATCTGCTCACTTTTTCTTCCTTCTCCACTAGTAATCTACCATTTTTATCTTTCACTCCCCTGCTAACATCACTTCCACCCTGTCTTACTTTCTTCACCTCTTTCCGAACATTTTCTTACAGTCCCTCCACTTTACACTCAAATTCTTTCCAAATTCCTCATCCACTCTCTTCTTCCTCTCTCTTACTAATCTTTTTACCTCTCTCTTTCTTTTTATATATAACTTTCTCTTCCTTCTCTCAACTTCTTCCACGCTCCTATTTCTCATCCATTCATTGTATGCTTTCTTCTTTTGTGCCACAGTCTGTCTAACCTCTTCATTCCACCACACTGTTCCTTGCACCCCCCTCAGTCTTCTCTTCATCCCACACACCACAGCACATGCTGCACATATTTCTTCTGTGAATATCCTGCACACACCTTCCACGTCCCCCATCTGCTCCAATTCATATTTGCCCAATCGTTCCTCCACTTCTCTGTTATATCCTGCCTTTTTCTCATCCTCTTGTAACCTTTCCACTCTCCTTGCAAATACTCCTGCTTCCCGTCCTTCCCTTCTTCTATTACTCCATCTTATTTGGATCTTGATTCTGGCCACCAACAAGTAATGGTCAGAAAGTCCACTCCCCCAACCTCTTTAACCTCTTGCATCCATTACACATCTTTGCATCCATTCATCCACCCACACATAATTAATCATTGCCTTCCTTTCATTCAGTTAACCACCCACCCTTCTCATTACTCGCCATGTATACCTGTGGATCATTTTATGCCTGAAGAGGATATTGGCTATCACCAACCCCCTTCCAGCACAAATGTGCACTAATGCACTGCCATTCTCATCTATCTCAGCAGGCACACCCCACTCACCAACTATTCCATCCACCTTCACATTCCCTACTTTACCATTCATATCACCAATCAAAAACACTCTCTCATCCAAAATATCACCAATCAAAAACACTCTCTCATTCCTTCCAAACTTTTCCATGCACACTTCCACATTTGTCCAGAACTCTTCTCTCACTCTTCTAGCACGATCTTGCATTGGCGCATACACGCACACAATCGTCCACATTTGTATTCCAACTTTCAATCTTACCCGCACAATCCTTGACCCAACTGATCCATACTCTCTTATGTTCTTCTTCTATCTTTTACTCACAACTATACACACTCCTTCTTTTGCCCTCTCATTCTCACCTACTCCTGAACATATATCCCATCCATACTCCCATTCTCTCACACTCTCACCTCTCCATTTAGTTTCAGTTACTCCACATACATCAACTTTCGCACACTCAAGCACCTGGACAATCTCTCTCTCTTTCACCTCATCATTCACACCTCTTACATTCCATGTTCTGATTACTATGTCCTTTGTCTGGCCCTTGGTCGTCATCTTTTGGTCAGTCCTTGTCCGAGGCTTCTTGTTTATCTTTGTCGTTAGTTATTTTCCGGGGAGGGGCACTAACCCTCCGCCAACCCTTTTAGTTGCCTAGTACGACAAGCAGGGATACTGGGGAAGTATTCTTGAAACCCCCCCCCTACCTCCAGGGGATAGGTATTATGGAAGTTAATTGTTGTTGGAATGGTGCTGTGTTTCTAATGGACCATTCTGACTCTGATGGGTACCAGTAGATTGTGACGAGCAGACCGGTGGGGAAGGGAAGCCTCAAGGGGAAGCAGGTGTTTATGGCATGGGTCACTTACTAATTGTCCGCACCGTTATTCCATATGGTGGGGATATAGGAATCGCCTCTGTCCGCCCATCTGCCCGTCTTTCTGTCCAGGTCTGTAACCCGGAAACTACTGGGTATATTGGCTTCATATCACGCAGAATGATAGAGTATGTGTCAGAGTTGATGCCTATATATGTAAAATTGTCATATTATGTGAACTTTACCAGCTATGACCAAGTATGGAAAAATCCATCTTGTGTTATCCTTCTGTCCTCTTTCCATCCGGGCCTGTATCTTTTTTTTTTTTTTTTTCATGTGCCCGACTTTGTGCCTGCTATCAAGGCCCAGCAGTCCTCCTATATACTATACACCTCTACATGTCATCTAGTAAACTATCAGGTGGATTGGCTTCATATCACACAGAAGGACAGATTATGTTGCCGTATTGTCTTTACTTTACGAGCTATGATCATATAAGGAAAATTTGTCTGTCGCAGTTCCGTTATTTTAACAGATTTGTTCACAAATACTGCGGTAATTTCGTTCATCTTCCCATGAACTTACTCCTCGTTTTTTTTTTTTTTTTTTTTTTTACTATCCATAATCCAGTTATCCTTTTACCAGTACAAGCAAATTTATGTTTGTCCTAGTTATATTCATATGAGTAGATCTATCAGCTGGTATATCAATCAGTCCAGTAATCTACCCCAAGCCTTGATTATTTCACACATACATACTAATCCGTATCTCTCGGTCTATATTCCTGCCCAGCCTTTGTTGTTTAAGTTCGGGTCAATACTCTCTTCCTGTGGTCTTTTGAAATTATTTTAGTTGAATGAGAAAATTATCTCAGGATGACGATGGTATGTGAGCATCTATCCGTCTATATTAATAGCATTTGTTGGTAAATCTGTTAATGAATATATCCATTACGAGTAAATCTTTCTATTAATCTACCTGTCCATGCAACTATCTGTCTATCCATTAATCTCACTGCCTATTCCTGTAATTGTCTTTGTCTGTCAAGGTACACAGCAATCTAGCTATTCATCCATCCATCCATCTATCTCTACACCCTGCTCTTGCAGTACACCTATGAACACTTGAATATGGTATCACTCTACAGTAATATTTCAGCACATCTACTCAGCTGTCTGTTACTGCATTCTTCTGTCCACCATTCAATAAAACTGACGACCTGTATTGGTATTTATCCACGGTTCCATATATATAATGATTTACCCATCCATTTGTCTACTTGTTCACCCTTTCCTTGTATTTTTTATGCATATCCATCAGTCCATCCTTCACTGTATTTTGTACCCGCCACTATATCCCTTTTCCTATTCAAGCAGCCGTCTATCCATCAATCCATCCATCCACCGAACAAACGATCATTATTTTACTTATTAACTTTTGAAGCTAGGTACCTATTCATACATGTATTTCTCAGTCCGTATATCTTTCTATCCATTACTGTATCTAGCTTTCCATCTATCCAAGCAGTTATCAGCAAGTGTATTTATTCACCTCTCAACCTCTTTCTTTTTTCTCTGAGTCCCTTCATCCATCCGTTTATCCATTCATTTAGCAACTGATCAATATATATATATATATATATATATATATATATATATATATATATATATATATATATATATATATATATATATATATATATATATATATATATATATATATATGTAATGGATGCAAGAATTTATAGAGGTTGGGGGAGTGGACTTTCTGACCACTACTTGGTGGTGGCCAGAATTAGAATTCAAGTAAGATGGAGGAATAGAAGAAGGGAAAGACGAGAGGAAGGAGTAGTTGCAAGGAGAGTGGAAAGGTTACAGGAGGATGAGAAAAAGGCAGAGTATAAGAGAGAAGTGGAGGAACGACTGGGCAAATATGAATTGGAGCAGATGGGAGACGTGGAAGGTGTGTGTAGGATATTTACAGAAGAAATATGTGCAGCATGTGATGTGGTGTGTGGAAGGAAGAGAAGACGGAGGGGGGTGCAAGGTACAGCGTGGTGGACTGAAGAGGTGAAACAGGCTGTGGCACAAAAGAAGAAAGCATACAATGAATGGATGAGAAATAGGGGCGTGGAAGAAGTTGAGAGGCGGAAGAGAGAGTTATATGTAGAATGAAAGAGAGAGGTGAAAAGATTAGTAAGAGAGAGTAAGAAGACAGTGGATGAGGAATTTGGAAGGAATTTGAGTGTAAGTGGAGGGACTGTAAGAAAATGTTCTGGAAAGAGGTGAAAAGAGTAAGACAGGGTGGAAGTGAAGTTAGCAGGGGAGTGAAAGATAAAAATGGTAGATTACTAGTGGAGAAGGGAGAAAAAGTGAGCAGATGGAGTGAACACTTTAAGGAATTGTTGAACATAGAGGACGGAAGTAATGCGAGTATAAGTGGCTGGGGAATGGCTGGGAGAAGGAGGGAGGTGAGAAGACAGGAAGAAATCAGTAGGATAGAAGTTGTGGAAGCAATGAAGAAAGTTAAATCGGGGAAATCCCCAGGAATTGATGGAGTGTGTGGTGAAATGCTGAAGCATGGGGGATAGTAGTAGAATGGATGTGGAAGATGTGCAGATTGGCCTGGGAGGAAGGTAGAGTCCCGGAGGATTGGAAGTCAGGTATAATTATTCCCTTGTACAAAGGAAAAGGGGAAAAAGAAGTGTGTGGTAATCATAGGGCATTTGTCTTCTTAGTATAATAGGAAAAGTGTATGGTAGGATACTTATTGACAGAGTTAGAGAAAGAACAGAGAAATTAGTTGGAGAAGAACAGGGAGGCTTTAGGAAGGGAAGAGGTTGTGTAGATCAGATATTCATTCTTAGATCTTTAGTGGAAAAGTTTCTAGAGAAGGGAAAGAAGTTGTAGGCGGCTTTCATGGATTTGGAGAAAGCATATGACAGGGTGGATAGACAAGGATTGTGGAAAGTGTTAAGAATATATGGAGTAGATGGGAAGTTGTTGAATGCTGTGAAGAGTATGTACGATGGTGCGAAGGTTGCAGTGCGTGTGGATGGTGAACTAAATAAATTTTTCTCTTTGAAAGTTGGGTTGAAACAGGGATGTGTCATGTCTCCATGGTTGTTCAATCTGTACATGGATGGGGTAATAAAAGAGGTACAAGGTAGGGTAGTGGATGTTGGAGTGGCCCTGGTGAGAGAGGATAGTGTTTGGAAACTCCTTGTACTGTTGTTTGCAGATGATACTGCGTTGTTGAGTGAAGACGAAGGGGAGCTGCAAGGTTTGGTGGATGAGTTTGGGAGAGTGTATAAGAAACGGAATCTAAAGGTGAATGTAGGGAAGAGTAAAGTGATGGTCTTTGAGAGAGGTGAAGTCAGTGAATGTACAGCGAGGTTGGATGGTGAGTAATTGGAAAATGTGAGTACTTTTAAGTACTTGGGTAGTGTGATGAGTAAGGATGGAGGTTTTGAGGGTGAAGTGCTTGAAAGGGTACAGCAGGGAAGAAAGGTTGCTGGTTCTTTGAAAGCAGTGATAAGAAACAGGGAAGTGAGCATGGAAGTGAAAAAGTTACTACATGACAGCACTGTGATAATAACGTACGGAAGTGAAGCTTGGACGTTGTTGGAAGGACACAAGTCAAGAGTGAGAGTAGTGGAAATGAGTTACTTAAGAGGAGCCTGAGGAGTTACATGGAGAGACAGGCTGACGAATGAGGATATAAAGGAGCGTTGTGGTGTGGATGTGGATGTGATAGGATGCGTTATGAGGAACACACTGAGGTGGTTTGGCCATGTTGAGAGGATGGAGGGTGAAAGACTGACGAAGAGAGTGTATGTGAGTGAGGTGGAGGGGGGAAGAGGGAGGGGGAGGCCGAGGATGAGATGGAGGGATGGGGTGGAGAGGTATATGAGAGAGGGGCGTGTGAGTTGGGAGCAGGGCAGTGAAATCGCGGGGGACAGGGCGACTTGGAGGCGATTTGTTTGTGGCCACCCCAAACGGGATTGAGGCGTCTGGCAATATATATATATATATATATATATATATATATATATATATATATATATATATATATATATATTTTGTAGGTATGAGTGAGATCCACAGAAAAGAACAAAAAGTAAATCAGCTCGCAGACAGTAACCACCTATTTTACTACAGAGGAAGGCAAAATGGAAAAGTTAGTGGTGTAGGATTTCTAATTAACAGAAACCTTGCAGACAACATTGTTGAATTCAGCAGTGTATCTGACAGAGCAGCATGGATTGTAATCAGACAATGTAAAAATTATACATACCCTGAAAGTAATACAAGTATATGCACCTACCTCTCAAATATCATATGAAGAAATAGAAACATTCCATGACGACATCTCCCAGTATATGGAAGAGGAAAAGACCACATATAATATACTCATGGTAGACTTCAATGCAAAAGTTGGGAAATCAAAAAATGAAGAATCATGTACGGGAATTTTTGGAGTGGGAGAAAAGAATGACAGAGGAGAAATGGTGGTAAATTTTGCTGAAATGTATAACATGAAAATAATGAACACATTCTTTCACAAAAGAAAAGGGAGAAAATGGACCTGGAGAAGTCAAATGGAGAAACAAAGACTGAAATGGACTTCATTAGAGCAGATAAGAATAACACGATCATAAATGTCACGGTTATCAACAAAGTATAGAACTGACCATAGAACAGTGGGTCAATAAAAGTAAACGAAAACAAAGCAGCCTTTCAGTTGAATATAACGAACAATTTTCAGGCTCTAAGTAAAGCTGAATGTGACATTCATGAGCTGAATGAGAGGCTAGCAAAGTGCTAAGAGAATCGGCAGAGTTATTAGGGAAACCTAATACAACCAAAGCCAAGAATTATTAGGAAAAGGCGCATGAGCTAATGAAACAACAAAATGATATGAAAGCAGAAACAAAGATGAAACAGAACGAGCGGAATTGAATAAACTTATCAACAAGAGACGTAGAGAAGAAAAAAGAAAGAGAAACAAGGATCACATTTAAGTAATCGCCAAAAAAGGAATAAGTCTGAAACAGGTCCGAAGTAAAAGGGCACTAGGAAAGCAACAAATTATATCACTGAAAGAGAAAAATGGTGAAGTCATTAAATGCAGAGATAAGATGTTGAAGAGAGCTGAAGAATTTTACAAAGAACTGTTTGCATCAAAGATAGTAACCTAGTACCAATAGCTAACTTTTCAGTTGGCACAAGTGAAATACCTGAGGTATCACAAGACGAGGTAACCATTTCTCTTAAAAACATGAAAAGAGAGAAGGTTCCCAGAGAAGATGGAATAATAACAGATTTACCATTGGATGCGGGGGTTGAAGAATCAAATTGGCTCGCCCGTTTATTTACTCGGTGTAGAAAAAGAAAAAATTCCCATACATGGTGTAATGCAATAGTTATTTTATTTTACAAAAATGGCGACTCAAGATATCTTGCTATCAACCCATTAGCTTATTATCAGTCATTTACACTCTTCACTAAAGTCCTTTCGAAGAGAATAACAACAAATTTGGAAGAAAACCAACCTTGTGAACGGGCAGGAATCCGAAGCAATTATCCGACTACTGATCGTGTACACACAATGAATCAGCTAACTGAGAAAACTGCAGAATATAAACCACTCTTCTAAGTTTCAGTGGAACACATAGCAAGTATAAATTCATTACAAAAACAAGGAGTAAATAAGAACAGTGTGAAACTGCTCGAAAACATATATAAAGAGGGAACTGCTACAGTTGAATTACATAGAGACTCGGAAAAAATTAAGATTGAGAAGGCCGTGAATGAGGGAGATGTAATTTCACCAAACTTAATTACAGTATGCCTAGAAGGTATCTTCAGAAAGCCAAACTGGGAAAACAAAGAAGTAAACATCGATGGAGTAAAGGTAAACCATTTAAGATTTGCATATGACACTGACTCATTTCAAAAACAGCAGAGACATTGCAAGAAATGTTAAATGACCTGAACAGAGAATGTCTCAAGGAAGGGCTAAAGATGAACCGGAGTAAAACTAATGTTTAATCCACATACACAAAAGAGAGCCATCTGCTGATGATACATACCATACACCCTTCGGTATATTCCTTCTAATATTTTATCTGCCAGTCTTGCTTTATATTCCATTCTTTCTCCATCCATCCACTTAACTATCTATATTTTATCCAACATCCCATCCGTCCATCCACCTGCCTATAAATTTCTCAAAGTACTAGATGTTTATCCATCCATTCATCTTGTCCAGCCATTTCTCAGTTACCCAGTTTATCCCTCACTGAATCTGTCACTCCATCAATCTACCATTTTATCTTTTTACTTACCCATCTGTTGATCCATTCATTTATCCATCCAACCTTTACTAAATCCTTGGCTGCATTACTGTATTTTCGGCGTCACTCTAACTTTTGTTCCTTCGGGCCCAAAAGCTCGAGCGATCTTTCTCAAGTTACCTGCATTATCTCTCTCTCTCTCTCTCTCTCTCTCTCTCTCTCTCTCTCTCTCTCTCTCTCTCTCTCTCTCTCTCTCTCGCTGTGTGTGTGTGTGTGTGTGTGTGTGTGTGTGTGTGTGTGTGTGTGTGTGTGTGTGTGTGTTTGTGTGTGTGTGTGTTCATTAGGGACTGCAAATGGTCTTCCATGCCATTTAATTCATTCTTTATCATCAGGCCCGTTCATTCTTATTCTTACTATAGCCGGTCTGTTATATCCATCTATCTCTTTATTCATTTTCTAATTCCATTTTTTTGCAGTTACCCTCTCCATTCCTCATTCCCGCCCTCATCACCCTTAAAACCTAATTTTCCTGCGATGTGTTAATTACTCCATACAATCTTTTCATTCTGCTTCCCTTTATGTCTGAGAGGCTTTCCCCGGTTTCATTAAGTTCTCCAATTATCTCTCTCTTCCCTCCCTACATTTTTTTTTTTCGTCTCCTCCCCTCATTTACCTACAAATATGTGAACGAAAGTGATGTTTTTCGCTTTTACTCTCGTGCTTCTCCAGCGGATGAGATCCATATGATGAAAGTTCGACCCATATTTCTATGTTTTTAATCACCTTTCCCTACTTTGTCCTCTGCATTTTCATCGTCATCGTCATCCACCAATCATCAGTCATCAGTCATCATCGTCTCTTCTTTGTTTGCCTACTGGATTGTATTTGACCTCGAACTCCTTTACTTTAGAGACGTGTGTTCTGTCTCAAAAGAATGTAAGGAATATTGTAATATTCTTCTTAATTCTACTTAATTTTTTCACTCCAAAATGTTTCACTGTTATCATCATCATCATCATCAGTATCATTTTCATCATATCGCCATGATCGTCATCACTGTCATTTTCATCACAGTCTTCGCCACCATCATGATCACCACCATCATCTCCACCATCTTCTCTAATGTAAGCTGTCAAAATTGTCCACACTTCTTCACCCGAGATTCTCTTGTCAAGAATTATGTGTATACTGTAAATCTGATATTGCTTATAGTATCCTTTCGCTCGCGTTTATCTTCACAGGCGACCTCATCTTCATACTCACCCTCACATGTTGCTAGACTCATTGTCATCCTCACCAGCCCCCTTCCCCTCAACTTCACCGTCACCCTCAACCGCACCCTAACTTTCACTTCGATACGCGTCTTAGACCACTACAGATTAGAAGTCTCACCTTGTACACTCCTAGTGTATATCATACACGTTCTCTTAAATCTTCGTAGAATAATAACATCCTGTTTTAATAGTTGATCAGCTAGATTGTTTTGCCAATGTATAGATAAACTTTTGTCGAACTTATGAGGCCGAAGACTGCCCTGAATATCTCTTCAGAACGATGGCGCTTAATACATCCTTGTTATCATCATACGAGTCAGTCATTTCAGGAAAGAGTTTTCTACAAACTGCGGAGTTGTGTTTTGCCTCCGTTAACTATTTTGCTACTGGGATGGGGTGGGATGGGGGAGGGGAGGCTAAAATGCGTAATAAAATCGTCTGGTGGTATCAGGAACAATGATAAAAGACATTCGCTGGCTGTATGAGTTGATTTCCTGCATCAGTTGACATTTTTTTTTACCCTACTTTTGCTGCCTCCAGACCATATTATTTAACTTCGCCAAGACCACTTCCACTGAAAGATTAATGAACGCTGTATTTAACCTGTCCATTTCAAAACGTCTCTGCAAACGTAAGTATAATAATATAAACCAAGCAGGAATAATTTATAAATGACGTGTGCGTAGTAAAGGTGACACGTAGACTAAAATTGTCATTGATAGTAAAATTGAAATGTGCAGCAATGGATCATCTGACTTTACACACACACCTTCACTTAGTTGAAGTGGAAATATTTGGTAGTAAAATTCCAGACAGGGGCTGTCTCTTTCTATTTTGTCATTTTGGCCAATTACCTGAAGGAATGGTACATATTGAAACGGTATTTAATCTTTTTACTTCGATTTTTTTTTTTCATTTCATTCATCCTACCTCTAGACGATATTATTTTAGGCTGGAGACATTTCGAAATTGATGGGTTAGATATAGCCTTCAATAACCCCCTCTGTACCAGTTTTTCTCTTAATCTGAATAATATTGTATGGATACAGCAATAATAAGATGTGAACTTACATTCTTGGCTTGAGTGAGTTAGGTGGAAATCACTGACGTTAAGGACAGCCAAAGCATTCTCTCACGAATCCGTATCACCCGCCAACACTAAAAACCTGGATCAGTAAGCTTTGCTAAAATTAAAAGGTTGCAACTTAAATATGAGGTCTTATTATGGCAGGTGTTGCCTAATACAAAATGAGTTTCAACTTAATTTCTCTTTCAGATACGCCATACAAATGTGTTTTTGTAGCATGAAGGCATAAATTATAGGACATTTTTGTTTTTCACAATGTTTTATTATAGACTGTGAATCGGATTTAGTGTTAGAATAGGAGCACAAAATCGGCAGTGAGTAGCCTAGAACCTCTATGTGGTCCACAATCTGATAGTCAGGGGAATTCCAGTACAATAAAGGTGATGGAAGTCGTGAATATGCAAGGCATTCTGTACTCTAATATCTAGAACTAATCAGGGGAATTCCCTTAAGGTGAAGGTCATAGGCATTCTACTATCTATAACTAATCAGGGGAATTCCCTTAAGGTGAGAATCATGGGCATTCCCCATCAAGCACACATACAGATGCGAGCAATTACATTATCGCCTCGCTAGGTAGGCAAAAACTGGAAAAAAAGTTTGAAGGCAGTACATGTATAAAAGTATGAATGTATATGACTCAAGATGTTAAGGGGCAAATCATGCATGACAAAATGTATAGCAATAACTAATACTAAATACAAATACTAATACTAATCGTAGCTTCGCCAAAACCTAATCAGCTGAGGTCACACCTGGGATACGGTCCACAAAGTCTGGGTCCAATTTGCCCACTTGATTTTGAGATATTTTGGTAACACACACACACACACACACACACACACACACACACACACACACACACACACACACACACACACACACACACACACACACACACACACACACACACACACAGGTACTAAAACTTGATTCCCAGGAAACTGTTTTACTAAAGATGCAGACAAGATAAAGAGAATCCATCCTAGACATTTTGCCAACCAACAAAGCTCCAGGTGCAGATGCAATTCCTCCAATGATTTTGAATCAGTGTTTTGCAGAACATGCTCATGTTCTAGCTAAATTCTTCAGATTACATACGTAATTTTTAATTCCCTAATTTTTGGAAGGAAGCCAACATCCACCCAGTTCCAAAGAAAAGAAGTTCTTCCGATCCCTTTGCTTACAGAACAATAGCTATCACATCTCTTGAAAAAGGGTTCGAGACTGTTATTAATAAACACACTGTTAAACATCTAGCATCAAACAACTTTATTCGTGGCAAACAGTATGGCTTTCGCAACAAAATATCCACTGTTGGTATACTTAATCTATTTACTCATACCATCCATCAATCAACTGACTAACATGGAGAAACCCACACAGTAGCCCTTGATATTTCTAATCCTTTTGACAGAATGTAGTGCCGTTGCCTGGTATCCAGACCCCCTTGCTATGGCCTATTATCATAAAATTTATACTAGATATAGAGTAATATATTGGAGGATACTAGATAATTTACCAACCAACAAAGCTCTAGGTCCAACTGGAATTCCTCCAGTAGTTTTGAAAAATTGTTCCCTAGAACTTGCTTCCGTTGTAGACAAAATATTCAGATTATGCCTACGTACTTTTCCATTCATTCCCTAATTCTTGGAAAGAAGCCAACATCTACCCAGTTCCAAAGGAAGGAAGTTCGTCAGAACCCTCTAATTAAAGAACAATAACTATCACATCGTCTCTTGGAAAAGTGTTTGAAAATGTCATTATTAAGCATATTGTTCAACATCTTGAGTCAAACAACTTATTGGCAGATAGTATGGTGTTCGCCACGAATGATCTACGGCTGATAAATCAATTTCTCTACTCATGCCATCCATAAGTCACAGACAGCATTGTGAAGACCATGCAGTTGCCTTTGACATTTCAAAAGCTTTTGACAAAAAGGTAACACTGTTTCCTGCTGTCAAAACTTCCTTACTACGGCCTATCAAAATTTGTCCCACTGATTTCCTCATATCTCAGCATCAGATACATGAGAGTAAAAGTAGATGATGTATATTCTAACTTCCACTCAGTTAATTCCAGTGTGCCACAAAGATCAGTCCTGGGTCCATCCCAGTTCTTCATTCGAATTAATATCATCTCTGTCACCCATACTTTCATTCACTCATACAGTATGTAGATGACTCAACGATTTACAGTCCTTCAATTTAAACACCCATTCACAAAGTCTGATATTTATAACTCTCAACTCAGCACGGCGGTCTCCTTAAATCAAGAATTACCCAAGAGCACTGAATGGGGACAAGATAACGTTGTCTCATTTAGTACAAATATATATATATATATACATATATATATATATATATATATATATATATATATATATATATATATATATATATATATATATATATATATATATATATATGTTATTTACTACTAAACAGAGACTGCCTGATTCCTATGTTACCTTCAGTGCAACCAATATTTCTATCTCTAAAAGTACCTGAGATTCTCGATGTTTCGTTTAACAATACCCTCAGTTGTACCTCTCATGTTAGATCATATGCTAAAACCGTCTCAAAGAAACATGGATTACCGTACAGAATCCCAAACTTCATGAACAAGCAATTAACTGTAATTTACAGGTCATGTGCACTCTCGGCTCGAATTTGGCTCACCCATGTGGAGTGGCTGTGGAGAGGTTGGACTAAAATAACTGGACAAAATTCAGGGCAAAGCTATAATATAGTGAAATACTTAGCAATTATAAATGGACTACCTCTCCTACATATAAGACGAAATGTCTTCCAAGCATTGCTTTGCAGATACTTTTCTGGCAAATGCTCAGATGAAGTTCCATCCATTGTGCCACCTCTCCACGCCTTCCTCCGTACTTCACGGGCATCTGGTAGAGCTCATGACTTAACTGTTGCACTGCCATATTGCAGAACTTCTGCCTATCAGAATTCATTTATTCTCAGAACTACTCTTTGGAAATCACTTCTTCAGATGAGTTTTCCCCAACCTTCAACCTAAAGCAGTTCAAATCCAACTGTTACAGAATTTCTTTGAAAGGAGGGCATTTGTAATGTGGTGTATGGGTTTCTTTTAAGTAATTTGTCTTTCTTTCCTCTGTTGAACTGTAAAAAAAAATGTTCTTTCTGGCTCTCTGAGCCTTTCCCCACCCCACGGGAAAAGTGATGATCATGTTGATGATGATGATTTCTTTCGCTCAGTACCTACATCTATGCACTAACCTAAGCACCCAAACGTTTTAATTTTTATTTCCTTCCATATACTATTCTTTATCTACCCCATTCCCTCTCCCCACTGTATTCATTATTTGTCTCCCAGAGGGGCTCGGGCGCGGGTATTGTTTCCACGCGGTTTGTCTGTTTGTTTGTCTGTTTGTCTGTCTGTCTGTCTGTTAACAACTTTTTGCGCGAAAACTACTGGAGCGATTTTGACCAAAATTTCAAGGATGATGGGCTATGACCCTCTGATTGCCTGAATAAATTCTGGGCCAAAGTGGGCCAGGCCCAGGCTGTAGGGCCAAAAAATGTAAATAAAAAAAAAATAAAAAAATAATGTTCTTTCACCCTAACTCCAAAATTCATTATATCGACATCAAACCAAAACCTAAAGGTGCATCTTTCAAATATGCATCCTATAGTATGCCTCATTACATCAGGGGGGTCACCCCCCAGTTAGCAGTAGGGGTGTCAGTGTCACGTGGGTCGGGCCTAAAATATCAAATGGGCATAATATTGTCAATTTTCACCCGATTTACTCCAAATTTTATTTGCGACATCTTCGACTAGATATCCTGTTGTGTTTATACGTTAGCACTATAATGACTGCCGGGGACTGGTTTCCTTTGCCTTGGCACCGCTTCTTGTTTTCATTACTTCTCTTCCTGTTCATTCTTTTCTTCATTTTATGATTCCCCCTTTCTTTCCATGCTTCCCATTTCCTTTCTTTCATCTTTCACAGCACTTATCTATACGTTTTTTCATTTCTATATATACATTTTTTTCTTTCTCATTTCAATACTCTCTCCTTTCTTCCTCCCCTTTCCCCTTTACACAGTATTCTTTCAGTATTTTATCTCTACATACTCCATGTTTTCCTTCCTCTTCTTCGTATGCCCTTCTTTCTTTCTACCTTCTCCTTCTGTCACCCCATACAACCCAGCATTTTATTCTTCCCCCCCCCCTCCCTTTCTTTATCTTCTTCCTTTTTCATTCCTCTTAGTGTGTGTGTGTGTGTGTGTGTGTGTGTGTGTGTGTGTGTGTGTGTGTGTGTGTGTGTGTGATTTCTACAGATTTTTCTTCTGTTAAGTTACACTTATGCTTTGATGTACAGCACTGACACACGCTTACAAGGGGCGATGGGATGCTTCTGGCGCATTTGTCTAGCATGACATGAATCCCTGACCCCCGTGCACCTAACTGATGGTCAGGTTTAGTCGGAGAGGAGGGACGATTTGACTAAAAAGTGAGGAGACCGATTCCCAGCTCATAGCTAAGGCTCATCTAATTTCATGCAACCACAATCTACTTTTCTAGATGTAGAACTGGCCCAATTCCGTTAGGCAAAAACAAACCAACTTCACTGGAGGGGATCTGGTTTTCAACAGTTATCTAGTCTGACTGACCACTCTCAAGGAAAATCAATATCCATTTGCTACATTTTTTTTTTCCATGGGCCTATTTTGAGTAAGGTTATACACAAAAGTGAAGAAGTTGGTTACTGAAGTAAGACTTCCACAAAATCAGATGCGCTGGTAGAGTTGGTAAGAAACTTACAATTTTGTAAAAAAAAAAAATTCTTTGTCCGAACTATGGGTCTAATTTATATGTTGTTGTTGTTGTTGTTGTGTTTGATGTTGTGGTCTGTTTCTTTTGGCTATTGGCTAGTCCAAAACATGAAGATGGTGAACTGGAGGCATAAGTGGCCTTTCTCCTGAAGTCCACAATCCTCCATTCAGGAAGCTAAGTAATAGTTGAGGGGCGTTATAATAATCATTCTGATCAATCTGTGTCACCATGTGAAGTCGCCCTTCACCAGCATTGCAGTGTATAAGAAACTGGACAATGAAATGTGACTTGGTTATTAACCCGCCCCATTCTGCTGACGTACATACGCTCCAGAACGTTTTATCACTGAGACTCCTGTTGACATTTATAAACGCCTTGCAATTGCAAGGTCAGTCATTTGCACATTTTCATATTTCACATGTGATTTTTGGTACATATACAAGGGACACCTTCCTCTACCCTAGGCCAGGTGGGGACAATGTCTTACCCAGTGTGACCTCCCCCCCCCACATGCCATTATCTCAGCAACTCACCTGTTACCAGTGACTTGGCCAGTAAAGACATGTCGCGCCACGGTACGAAATTCAAGGAGAGAGTGATTCCCCAATCAACGACAATGTGGAGGGGAAAATTTACGTGGCATTAGAGGAAGATACGTACAGAAGCGATGATGAGGTAACGTCGCCAAAGAGGGTGTAGTATGTTCATCTGTTTGGTGAGTGAAATAATGCTTACATCACCTAAATTACTGTGTGAAAACCAACATACTCTTCTACTACATATAAATTCGTACCAAATAAAGAAATATCTATCTACTCTGAGTGGTTTGGAATAGTTACCCCTCTCATAGAAAACGTCTTCTCTGGAGCCTGGCTCGAGAGAACATGGCACCAGAAGAGGGTAGGGTCACCTGTACTGGGCATTTCTAAGCTCAGGTGAGCACTTTCTCTCTGAATTTTCAATCTTTCTCATATAAAGCGGAGGTTTTAGCAAAAAAAAAAAAAAAACGAAAATAATCCGGATGGGGGGGGGGGATCATTGGTGAAAAATCTGACAGGATGCAGCAGGTTAAAATATGGAGCGAATGGAAAATGACAGTCTGACTAGGAAAGTGTATAGGAGTCTCGTAGACAGGGCAGGGAGAGACGAGGATGAGATGGAGAGATGGGGTGGAAATGTATATGAGATGGAAATGTAAGCTGGAGGAAGTGCAATCTTCTGCTGGAAGACAGGATGACTTGGAGGCGACTCATTTCTAGTCACCCAGCATACTGTAGAATTAAGGCGTCCGGTTGTAGACAGATATATTGCATAGAGAAACTGTATGATTCATGAGGAGCCGGGGAGGGGGGGACGGAACATGGGGCAAGGGTCTGTGTTTCCTACATAAGACGGGCTTCATTTATATCATAGGTCAGCTGAGTATTTAGGAACAATATTCTCGTTAGCTTCAATGGCCTTCGGGACTAATTCCTGATGATCCCCCTTTGCTGAACTTTTTCAGTGTTTCAGTTACACAGAGAGTAGGCCAGAATGCTCTCCAATACAGGTTTCTCTAACTGTCAACACAAAATTTCATGCAAATTACACACTACACTTCCTTTTCATTTCTTTTTTCATAAAAATAGCATCTGATAACCAAACCTCAGAGTCCCCAGGGGGGGAGGGGGACCATTAATGCCCCCACCCTCCGCCCCTCTCCTGGTGACAAGTCAACGAGCTGCCTGGATCCACTGTCTGCAACATTTCCAGCCTTTCCTCTAACTTTCCCTCTGTTGAGCACCACCTCTCCTCCTCCAAATCTCACCTTTTCTTCTTAACTGGGACTCAGCCGTCCGAGGCAATAGATAGCAAACCCATTTCTGTATCCTCCTGCTTTCACTTTACTCATTTCAAAGCCAAAAGTGGCTGTTGTGTATATGTACACAATGACTTATCTTCCTCTCGTGTTCCTGAACTTAATTCTTTTGAATTCTGTTCTCTCTGGCTTCGGCATTCCTGTCATTCTCTGAGCAAATATATCTGTGCTGTTTACTTATCCCCTAATTCCACTGACTGAAACATTCTTTGACAATTTCACTTCTGCGATGGAACACATCCTATCCATTTCTCCTTCCTGTGAAATCTCCATTCTAGGAGATTTCAATGTTCACCACCACTTTTGGCTCCCCTCTCATTCCACTGATCCACCTGGTGAACAAGCCTACATCTTTCCTATCCTTATTGACTTAGTGCAGCTTACAGTACCCTACCTGTACCCCTGACTGCCCTGGAGAGATTTCCAATATACTTGACCTCTTCCTTAACCCGCTGCGTGCCAGCCACTTCAAGCCCTCCGTGCTGGCCATTTTTTTTTTTTTTTTGGTAAAATGATAGATTTTGATTTAAAAAAAACGAATATGACCCTAAAAAAACTCACCAGAGGCTGGAAGTGCATTTTTCGTAGTCCCTCCGGCCGCCCGCAGGTGTGAGTGAGCAGGGAATCCCCAGCGGTGGTGAGAGAAAACCCGTTTTCTATGCAAGGTAAACTCAGGTATTCTCGCCAACGTGACAAGGAAGGTATAGGAATGGTCTTGACATTTTTCTGTCCACTTCACACACCTCAAAAAAATCTTAATATTTCATAAAGAAATTGTGTTTTTTGGGGAAAAAAATCACTTATTCATGCAACACTATATGTATCACTGTGAATGTATTGTCTTACAGTTACGAGAAAATATGCATAGCTAGACTTCACAATGTACAGCCCTTTCACTTAGAGTAAACTATTTACAACATGCCTTTGGTATACACAGACATTACCAGAGTATTTTTGATTATCTCACTCTGAATACATCGTCTAACACTTACGAGAACATATGTAAAACTTTACTCACAAAGTTCAGTCCTTACACTTACGGGAAAATATTTACAACATGTCATCACTGTATGCAGTACTTATAACACTTTCTGAGTGTCTTTTTTCGTATTTACAACACTTTTTGAGCGTCTTTTTATCGCTCGTCATTACCACACTATTGTTTCTCAATAGTTAGCGAGAGTGTGGTACTCCTCGAAGCATGGGTATACGCACAGTCCTACATCACACTCTCCACACATATACCTTGAGTCCTTCCACTGAGTATGTGGCCTTACAGTGCTGTTTGCACACACATGATACCTCCGCTGGGGATTCTGACGTGTTCCACTTGGAGGGACGATTTTGGGGAAGTGTCTAGAGGTGAGGAGGAGAGGTGTGTCAGCGATGTAGCGGTGGCGAGCAGCACTTCTGTTTTCCCCATATTCCCCCACTATTTCCCGCACCAGCTCGCGAATATAGCCCTTGAATGTCTCCTGGATGCCAGTGGTATGTGCATGGAGATAGTGAGTGCCGAGGACGGTGATGTCAAGGAGATGGAAGAATAATTTTTTATACCACTTCATCGTGGGTCTGGCACAGTCAACATTGGAAATCATTGCATCTGATTGATCCACCTGTCGCATATTCACATTGTACGCCAAGACAGGTTCTGGTTTCCAGACATGGCGCCACCCTTCTGCCCTGTAATCTACACTGTCTGTGCAGTGTGCAAGGGGCCAATGAACAGACGAGAGGAGGAATACTTCGTGGTTGTGGTGCCATGCTGTTGCGAGGATATTATGTGATTTGTAAAAAACAACCTCGTTTTTCTGAAGCTTCCTCCCCACCTTCACCATGTGCTGACAGTTCTTCTTTACAGTGCCGCACAGACCAGTTTCCTGCAGGTGAAGGTACCTGGCTAGAAGGGGGCTTGTGCACCAATTATTGAGGTATAAGATGTGCCCACGATGAAGGTATTCCTCAATCATCGTTTTTACCACAGCCCCTGAGAGTCTCAAACTTCTATCTTCTATGATGTCCGTCTGAACACCTGTGTACAGGACTATGTCCTTCACATACCCAGTCTTACAGTCGCACATCACGAAGATTTTGAAGCCAAACCTGTCTTTTGCTGGGGATATACCGACGAAAAGCAATATTACATCTCCATAGCACTAGACTCTTGTCTATGACGAGGTCTCGGTATGGATGAAGGAGGTACGGAATTTCTCTCGAAGGTGATCAAAATCCAGATGTACCCTCCTCATCCTGTCCATGTTGTCTGCATTAGCAGGGTCAAGGGTGTCAAAAAAATGAAGGCAGCTCAGGATGTACTCACAACGATTCCTTCCCATCACCTTGTCAAAAAATGGTGTCACCAATACTGGATCCACAGTCCAATACGAGGGAAGCTGATTTTTTTTTCAATATCCCCATCAAAAGCACAAGTGCTAGGAACACATACATTTCACCCAGGGTCACGTCAGGTTCAAACAATTGGCTTTGTCGTGTCTGTGTTGTTCCCTCACGTTCAGATGCAGCAAAGGCTTTGGTCAGGGCCACAATCTTCAAAACAAACTCCACAGGAAAGTAGTTCCTGAAAAAGTCAAGCCTACTGGAGTTATGGTGAAGTTCAGGGACACTACACCCAGCCTCATTTTCGTGGGTGAATGGGTGGATGTGGGGGACAAAGTCACTACCGTCCTCCCACTCCCATGTTGTTTCCTCATGATCATCATCGCCTCCGTGTTCCTCGGGCAGTGGGTAACCATGGGGACGTGTGGGGAATGGGGGAAGAGTTTCACGAGAGATGCTGGGTGTGGGGAAGGTGGGAAGACTTTGTCCTGAGGTGCTGGGCTGAGCTGGGTCACGTGGGGGCAAGAGAGAGCACGGGCGAGATGAGTCACTCTCCCCCAACAATGGAACTTTCCCAAATCTTCCACGCTTCCTCCTCACACTTTCCTCCCCACGTGGTGAAATCCTTTGCCTCCCCAACCACCCCTCAACTGCAAGACTACCTTCCTCCTCCCTTTCCTCCTCATCGTCGTGATGTGCAAGACGACGACATGCAGGTGGCCTCCTACCACATGTTGCCCTAGTGTAGTCCACATCCCTGGATTTTCTAGGTGAGGGAATTTCGTTATCACTACTACTTTCCTCCTCAGGCTGGATGTAGTGCTTATCATGCACGTCATCATCCTCTAAATTGCTTTCCCCTGTGTAGGGAACCCTTAGGAGGTCCTGAATCACCTCGTCAAAGGGGCCCTGGTGAGATATCATTACACTGTATGACTGACACAAGCAGAGTGAATCAGAGCGAGTGTGAGGGGGGAGCACGTGGGTGTATGGGCCAGGCCGCCAGAGGGCTGATAGAGGAAGGGTTGCCCTACAAGCACACCAGTTTTTGCATGCCTCGCTTGAAAATTGCAGTCACAATGAATTTTTGGAATCGAGACCGTTTTAAAATGGCAATGACACTGAGCGCGCAATTAGGTCATACCGTTTTAAAACGGCACTGGCACGGGGTGGGTTAAAACTGATCTTTCTGCTTACACTGTTAATCATTCCTCTCAGTTGGGCTCCTCCAGTCACAACCTTATTACCTTAACCTGTTGTATTGCTCCAGCACGGCCTGTGGACCCCCTGAAGAAAAGTTGGTTGTGGCACTCTGGGGCTGCTGACTGGAAGGCCCTCAGGCAGTACTTCTTTTATTTTCCTTGAAATGATTGTTGCTTCCATGGCTGAGAACCATCTCAGTGTGCCATGCACATTACGGAGGTTATTCTCTCGGGCATGGAAGCATATATTCCATTGATTAATGCAAAAAAAAACTTGGTTTAATCATGCTTTTTCTAATGCTGTCCACAACATGGAGAAGGCTTGTAAAAGGTACCGGAGCCAACCCATCCCTGAATCACATCCTTTCTATGTATCTGCTCAGAATCGTGCTAAGTCTGTTCTTCGCTCCACTAAAAATAATTTCAGTCTGTACTAAATGCTTTCAACTATCCAACTCGAATTCTTCCTGCTTCTTCTGGCACCTTGGCAAAAACCTTTCTATCAACTGTACCTCATCATGCTTCCCTCCTCTTTTCTAATCTGATGTCTCTGTAGCTATTTCTTCTACTGATAAAGTAGATCTCATCGCTCAGACTTTCTCCTCCAATTTCACAATAGACGATTCTGGTGTTGTTCTTCCATCACTTCCCTCCTCTGACTTTCTCATAGCTGACATTAAAATTTCATCAACTGATGTATTTTCTGCCATCACTGTCCTCAGTTCTAACAAGGCATATGGACCTGATGGGGTCCCTCCTGTTACCCTCAAGAACTGTGCTCCTGTGCTTAGACCCTACCTAGGTAAACTCTTTTGTCATTGTCTATCAAGTTGTTCCTTCTTGCTGGAAGTTTGCTCTCATTCAGCCAGTCTCAAAGAAGGATGACCATTTCCAACCCTCTAACTATCACCCAACTGTTTTGACATCTTGTGTCTCAAAAGTTTTCAAGTCTATTCTTAACAGAAAATTTTAAAAACATCTTTCTTATCTCAATCTTCTTTTAATTGTCATTATGGGTTCCGCCTGGGATGCTTCACTTGCGATCTTTTCACCTTCCTTTCAGATTCCTGGTCATCCTCCTTTTGGGACTTTGGTGAAAGCTTTGCCATTGTACTTGACATCTCAAAGGCTTTCGATCGAGTCTGGCATAAATCTTTAATTTCCAAACTGCCCTCCTATGGTTTCTATCCTTCTATCTGTGCCTTCATCTATAGCTTCCTTTCTGGTCATTCTGTAGCTGCTGTTGTAGACGGCCACTGTTCTTTTGCTAGATCTCTCAACAGTGGTGTTCCTCAGGGCTCTGTCCTATCAGCAACTCTCTTCCTTTTATTCATCAATGACATAAGCTGTATATCTAACCCTATCCACTCATACATTGATGATTTTGCCTATCACCTTTCCATTCGGTTCCCGCAACATCCATCTCAGCAGTTACATTAAAAAACAAGGGATGAGGCTATGGAACACCTGATGTCGGACTTGGCTCATATCTCTGACTGGGGTAAAAGTAATCTTGTTTTTAACACATCAAAGACTCAGTTCTTACACCTAGCAACCTGATGAAATCTTCCACAGGAGTGCCAACTAATGTTTAATAATATCCAGCTCAATCCTACATCATCCTTAAACATACTTGGGACATATCTGGGAAAGATCATACTACATCCCTTGTAAAATTTGCATCCAAAAGATTAGGTGTGCTAATCTGACTGCCTACCTTTTTTACCTCCGCAGAGTTGTTGACTTTATAAATGGGCTTTATTCACCCCTGTGTAGAGTACAGCTGTCATGTGTGGGGAGGCTCCCCACATAGAGCTTTTCTCAACTGGATGGAATCAAAGGCTTTTCGTCTTGTTATCTCTCCTCCTCTTACTGGCTCCCTTCAGCCTCTGTCTCCTTGCTACACTTTTGCATCTTTATCTCTTTTCTATTGCTACTTCAATGGTCACTGCTTCTCTTAACTGTCTGCTTGCATCCCTCCACCTTTACGATGGTCGCGTAGCACCTGTCTAGCAACAAACTCTCATCCTTTTTTCTGTCCAGCTCTCTACTGCAAGAGTTAACCCGCCGACTCCCATTGACATATATATCCATCCACACATTGTGTCATTGTGACTCCCATTGACGTATATAAATGCGCAGCAATGGCAAGGTCCCTATTGTGCACAATTTCATATTTCGTGCATGATTTTTGGTACGTATACACGGGACACCTTCCTCTGCAAGATGCCAGGCAGGGACAATGCCTTACCCCGCATGACCTCCCCTCCCATGCCATTGTCTGGGCAATTCACCTGTTACCAGTGACCTGGCCAGTAAAGACATGTCCTGCCACGGTACGAAATTCAAGGCCAGAGTGATTCCCCAATTGATGACAATGTGGAGGACAAAGTTTATGTAGCATTAGAGGAAGAAACAGTCAGAAATGATGATCAGGTAATGTCGCCAAATAAGGTCAGGTATGTTGACATGTTTGATGAGTGAAACAATGCTTTTATTGCTATACTCTCGTACTACATATAAGTTTGTACCAAATAAATAAATAAATACTGCTTATGAGTGGTGTGGAAGAGTTACCCTCCCATTGAACTCGTTTTCTTTGGAGTCAGCCTGATAGAAAACACAGTAAGGTAAGGGGTACAGCTACCTGTTTTCAGTATTGTAAACCTCGGGTGAGCGATTTCTCTATGAATTTTCGATGTTTCTCACCAAACGCGGAGGTTTGAGCAAAAAAATTTTCTTCCAAAATTGGTTGGGATTGGGGGGGGGGGCAGTGGTGGAAAATCGGTCGGGACGGGGTAGGTTAACCGTTACTCCCAGTCCTTCATTTATGCAACAGGTCAACTCTGAAACTTTCTCCCTCTGTCTGTATTTCCTACTTCCCATGATCCCCAATCTTTCAAATGCAGTGTGTCCAGGCATCTCGAAATGAACGGATCTAGAATTGGGGTCTCTATTGTTTTGTGTGTGTGTTTTTTTTTTCTCGAAGGAACGGTTTGTGGGCTCCTGGCCTTTGATTCCTTCTTCTTTGCATTAAGAAAAAGGGGGTATAGATGTAAATCCATAAAAGTTTTTTTGGTTACAGAGTTATGACATCCACAAACTGTGATGCATCAAAGGGGTAGGAGAAGGCTAGTGGAGGAAGAATTTTGGAAACTAAAAACTATATATTTAACATAGTCTTGTGTGTGTGTGTGTGTGTGTGTGTGTGTGTGTGTGTGTGTGTGTGTGTGTGTGTGTGTGTGTCCACTGGAGCCACCTTGTCATGTTGGAGGGCTTGCATACCTTGTATATCTGGTGGACTGTACCAGTGGGTGTAAATACCCTCCCCACCCCTCCATCCTGGACACGTAGGAGTTACCCATGGTGGGGGTATCAGTGAGGGGTCAGACTAAGTGTTCCCAGGTCCACTGCCTTGTGGATTACCCTTGGTTGGGCTAAGGCTACTGCTGGAAACCCTGAATGAAAAATCACTGAGTGGACTCAAACAGGAGCGGTGGCTTGGCAGCCAAAGCTCCTGGCAGATTCCTGCAACTGTGATCATTATATGGTTCTCATTAATCTTCATGTCACCATCACTGGTTGAGAGATGTTAAGCCATTAGGTGGTAAGGACTGCACCTTCAGCATCACACCAAATCCATACATTGGAGAGGTCCACTGCTATGCTAACCTCCCATTCCATCTTTTCTTCAAAATCAAAAGACCTATAGTGACAGGACAGGATGACAGTGACAGGTCAGGGATGTGGCTGGAAGTCACTAGACTGAGTCCTTCACATAGGTGTCAATGGCTGGTATGTTGGCATAGGAACAGGTCATGCTGTCAACAGCATCCAGTGTGATTAAAGACCTGGAAACAGATACCCAACTGCTTACCCGTGATGGGGAAGGGTTTAGACAAGAAAACCAAAACATTTGCTGCTCTGCAGCGCCTGTGCAGATAACCAGGTCTGTCTAGGCATCCCATGTTGCAGTCGAAATGCCAAATAAATTTCTCTGACTCTTACTACCTGGAATATACGAACATTTCTTAATACTGTTCATGCCCCTTGTCGACCATGAACTGAAACGATATAAAACTGACATTGCTGCCATGTCTAAGATTCGACTCTAAGGTGAGGGCAAACTTAACAGAAGGAGAGAAGGGAATTCCTATTTCTGGGGAGGGGGGGGGATACCCAGACAATGTAAGAAGAAACCATGGCATTGATTATGCAGTCCGAGGTAATCTACAACAGAAGATCCAAGAGTCACCAGTGAGTATATCAGAGAGGCTAATGTCCTGGTATATGGCACTCTCTACAGGCCAATATGCAACACTCATCAGTACCTGTGCTCTATCACATGCCTCTGAGGACACTGTCAAGGTTCCTTCTATGTCTCTCTGGATACAGCATATTCGTCCTACTCGGAGATTCCAGAGTAGGAAAGATAATCACCTCTGGCAAAGCATTATAGGCTTCCTTGGTGTTGCTAATATGAACAACAATGGCCATAGACTGCATTCCTTATGTTTGTAACACAGTCGGTTTTCACCAACACTATTTTTCAAGTTAAGAATAAGCTCAGGACCACGTGGATGCATACACAATCTAGACATTGGCATCTAATTGACTGTCATAGTAAGGCAGTGAGATCGAATAAAAGTTTTAATTACCTGAGCTATGGGGGGTGCTAAGTGCTCAATAGACAATAACGTTATACTTACCAAACTGCAACTTGCCGTAGGCCCACAAATGGACTGTAGACCATCCTCCAAGAAACTAAACAGTAGCATTTTAAGGGTGTGGGAACTTGTAACACCTACTGCAACATAGTTAGACAAGCTCTCTGAATGCTTGCCACTTGACCCAAACAACAGTGCAACAAACCTAGATGCAGAATGGCAGAACATGAAGACTCTGCTTCAAATCACTGCAGAAGAAACCCTAGGACTCTCTTCTCGCCACCAAAAAGACTGGTTTGATGAAAATGCTGAGGGCATGGATGACCTTCTTGCAATGAAAAGTACATATAACAACTGGTTGGGACAGTGTAGCCCTTCATCCTAGGAACTCAATTCCAGAATCTCAGAATTGAAACTCAGAGAAAACTGCGTGACATGGAGAACAAATTGTGGACTATGCAAGCAAAAGAGTGCAAAGACAAGCTGATAGCAATGACCAACTTGGATTCGGTTAATCCACAAAAAACATCCATGGGCCAACTAAGCACAACGTAACCCCTTTTCTATCAGAAACGGTGCTCCTTAAAGACAGCAAGGAATCCTAGAAGGATGAACACAACACAGTAATAACTTCCTGACAAAGAAACCCAGTGCAGCAAATTGCCTTGACATTATCCCAAATGTTTCTCGTGGCATATCTCGATTCACACCTACGCTGGCAAAAACTGTTCAGGTCACTTCATCACAAAAAAATACCATTATCCCTGGCTCAGAAACCATACCATCTGAGCTAAACAAAGAAGGCGGCCAAGTACTTTGTCAGTGCCTCCATAATCGCATACTGACTATCTGGAACGAAGAATGAATTCAATTTGAGTGGCATACTTCTGATATTGTAATCATTTATAAGAAGAAAAGGAACTGCCTCTATTGTGACAACAGCAGAAGTATCCCCCTCCTTGTGAATGTATAATGACATCCAGGCTGACAAAACATCTGACTGAGTCAATACTTTCTGAAACACAGGGCAGGATTCGGAAGGATTCAAGTCTAGTGGTATGATCTTTATTGCCAGGTAGATACAAGAAAAATTACATGAGCAGAACCCTGACTTCACTGATCTTGAAAAAGCACTTGACACTGTCAACAAAGAACTTTTAAGGAGTGTTCTTTCAAAATTTGGAGTTCCAAAATTTCTTACCATCTTGAAGAATCTGCATGACAACATGGTTGCTCATGTGTCCATACGCGGGACCAAATCTGAACGTTGACATGATAGGAAAAGAAGGATGTGGTGTGGCTCCTGTCTTTTTCAACATTTATCTCAATGCAGTCATCCTTTTTAAGTCACCACCAAACGACCCCTGATGATGGAATTAAAAAACAGTACCATCTAGGTGGTAACTTGTTTAAATTCTGACGTCTTTAAGCACAAAGAAAGACTGAAATGGCTCATTTCCTGGAACCAAAATACCTTGATGACTGTGCTGTCCTTGAACCTAAGAATTCAGAAACCCTACAACAGAGTCTAACCATCGTTTCCAACATATACTATGCAATGGAGCTCCAAATAAATATCAATAACACAGAAATAATGTCTCACAGAAACAAACGAGCAGAGCCCCTGGAATTTCAGATAAATGCTTTCAACACATTGTAGGACTCAGCGTGAGAGGATGAAGTTCCACAATCACGAATCTTTCAGTGGGCAAAGTCAACCAACAAAGAAACAATGCTGGCTAAAAAACAGCTGAGATGACTCGAACACACGTTCCGCATACTTGAGTACCGCCTTCCCCACCACGTTCTGTATAGCCAAAGCCCTGCAACACGCCACAACCCAGGGGGGATAGAAGAAATTTAAAGATCATATATCTGCAGTGAATGAATGTATCTTGAAACTTGGAACCTGGCAAGAGAAGAGTGTAGAAAACGGAGGCACAACCAAAATACAATTCGCCCTTCGAACCTAGACTTGACATGCCGACTGTGTGGCAAAGTTTGTGGCTCTAGGATTGGTCTGTACAGTCACACACATTGGTACCAAAGCGTGCGAAACACACCATCCTAGTGAGAATACAGTTGTAGCCATCATCATCTGTAGCAAAAGGACAACTTTTAGTGTGTATGTGTATATAATTTTTGTTTGTGTTTGTATGTTTGCATTTGTTTGTGTTTGTATTTGTGTTTGCATTTGTGTTTGTATTTGTGTTTGCATTTGTCTTTTATTTTGTGTCAGCTCGTGTCTGTGTTTTTGGGTATGTTTATGTGTGAGTTTATGTGTTTGTGAGTTTTTGTGTGTTTGTGTGTGTGTTTGTGTTTGTATGTGTTTGTGTGTGTATTTGTGTTTATGCTTTTGTGTTTGTGTCTGTGTTTGTTTTTGTGTATTTGTGTTAGTGGTTGTATTTGTGTTTGTTTAATGTTTATGAAAGTGTTCCTGTTCGTGTGTTTGTGTTAGTGTTTCTGTTCGTGTTTGTTTTTGTGTTTGATGCTTTTTTATGTTTTTTTTATATTTGTGTGTGCTTGTGTTTGTGTTTCTGTTTGTGTGCATTTGCGTTTGTGTGTGTTTCTGTTTGTGTTTGTGAGTGTCTGTGTGTGTCTGTTAATGGTTTTGGTTGTGTCTGTGTTTGTGTGTATTTGTGTGTGTTTGTGTTTGTGTGAGTTTGTATGTGTCTGTCTTTGTGTGTCTTTGTGTTTGTGCGTATGTTTGGTATTGTGTGTGTTTGTATGTGTGTGTGTGGATTTTTGAGTTTGAATGTTTGTGTTCGTTTGTTTTTGTTTGTGTTTGTGTGTGTATTTATGTATGTGTTTGTTTGTGTGTTTGTGTTTTTTTAATTTTCTTAAACAGGGTGTAACATATTATCCTGAACATGTATTGTGCTGTAAGAGGAGGCGGAGATGGAATTGTTCTGGATGATTACCAAGTGCATCAGTTGAAATGCAGGCGCTTCATTACATTTCAGTAAATCTCCTTGTGTGACGTTGTGTGGATGAGTAATTTCATATGATGTAATGTGTCAGTCGTAAGGTGTGTTGCGTTGTGGTGTGGTTTAACGAGTGTGTTGAGGTTTGGCGATGCTAGAGTCTGCAACGGTCAAGCACATTATGTATGAAAATCATCAGTGAGAGACGGACCGACAGAGCCGCTCCTTATATTTTCCCGCATGGTTACAAGGAGAAATGTCGTCATCAATATGTCATGAACTGGGAGAGCTTGACTGTTGATAATGGGGATAGGGGAGTAAGGGACATAGGGCAATATTATTAACGGTATAGGATGCATCGTAGCACCTCCTCTTTAGCAACTGACATACTATTCTCAGCATTCTCTTGCATCCTATTTACATTGCTTTTTATCGCCCGCCTTTACAAGGCGGAGCGATAATGTTTTAGCTCACATGTGTGTGTGTGTGTGTGTGTGTGTGTGTGTGTGTGTGTGTGTGTGTGTGTGTGTGTGTGTGTGTGTGTGTGTGTGTGTGTGTGTTCCCATTACATCTCATGAACGTCTTGAGCTATTAACATGAAACCGTCAGGGTATCAATATGGACAAAATCTTGGCCGAGTTCTTAAATGGGTACTCGGGATCAAGGTCAAGGTCACCAAAATGGCTGCCAAAGGTCAACTAGTTTTTATCGCCCACTTTTAGCACCATTATATATCATGAACGGTTTAAGCTGTCAACATGCAACATTCAGGGTATCAAGATATGGCCAAAATCTTGGCCTTGGCCTACAGCATATTCTGGCGGGCGATTAGCAGTCGGTTCACGAACGCTTTTCTTTCATCTTTTAGCTGTGGTAACATAAGTGACATACTAGAGGAAACTGTGGTGCAATAAGCCAAAATAATCGCTTATGAACTGATTTTATGATATCGCCAAAGCCAGTTAAAATGCTGTCTGTAAAGGCAGTTCTTGTTGTGCCATTTAAATTTCATGAATCTACGGGCTACAACTCTGAAAAAAATTATAGGCTTCGTCTTTACCACAGACTTGCTGAGTAAAATTATACAAGCAAAAACTGCTCAGTGATTTAAGAATGCGAAAACTTTATTCCTCTAATTTTAACTTTGCCTAATATTACCACATCTCCATCTTGAATTCTAGTTTGAGGCAGCAAATGAACATTAGAATAAGATGCTGCTAAGGAAGAAGTGCTGAGAAAGGATTTACAGCCCTAGAAGTGTCTTTTTCTGTCACTGAACAAGGTGAAGTAAGCTACAAAAGGACGAAAACCCTGACCAAGTGAAGGTGAAAGAAGCATGCCCTTTTTAATACGCGTCGGCGAATCTGCAGTATGCCATTATACTCTTTACACTTTTATTTGACCACGATTTTCATTCTTTTCCTGTATGTTTCATGTAGCTCAGTAAAAGAATGATACAGCACCATGGTTATATATCCGTTGCATAGCACCTCTTCATGACGCCGTCATAATCTAACGTTGATCTGTTCTTACAATTTTGCTTTCACGATGGGCGGAGAACAGGCTTAGTCCAATTTAGGGTAAAGGGTATCACACAACAATATCCCTCAGTATACCAAAGGATCCATGTAAAGACTAAAGGTACTGATCATTTCCTTCGTTCTTCCTTTATTCCGTCTCTAGTTTTCTCTCGACTTTCCTCCGCCCCTACACTTCCCACTGTCTGCCTCCATCCCTTCATGTTCTTTCTCATTTCCTTCCTCCCTCCACCATCTCACGCTGGTGCATCTATCTCCGTTTTCTGTCTCTGTACTTCCTTCCGTCTCTTCATCTCCTGCCGGCTTTCTTCATCTCTTAATGTTCGCACTCATTTCTTTCAACCCTCCATCTCTCATAATATGTCTCTTTTCGCCTTCTTTATCATTTCCTGTTCCCCCAGACTCTTGCCAATTCCTTTGTCTCTTAGCTTCTCTCTCCTTTCCTTCGTTTCTCCAACCCTTGAAATTGCCTTTCTCTCTCTTTGTATTATTTCGACTTCCCTGCCACCGTCCATCCATCTAATGAACAGTTACATCTGCTTCATAATGCGCCAGAGTATTGAACATTCTGGGTCCTAAGTGGGGGCAGAGTGAAAGTAAAGTGATTGAGAGAGAGAGAGAGAGAGAGAGAGAGAGAGAGAGAGAGAGAGCGTACATTTACTTGCAATTATTTTAATTTTGTTTTGATATATTATATTTTTTTCTTCCTGCTGCCGTCGGATGATTTATTTTTACTGACCTCAGATAAATCATTCCTGACATCAACTGCCTATTCCAGTACTGTCAGAGCCAGATGCAATTAATCTTGCTATGGTCAAACGATTATTTCTTCTATCGTCAAAGTATATATTCATCGTAAGGAAGGAAGCCTCTAAGAGTGCAAAATAGAAAAACGAAGGTTCAGTCCGTGTGCTGACCGTCAAACAGCAATGAATCCCTAGGTGGCTATTTTGCTTTATTGTTCTAGATGCTGAACCTTGGAAACTAAAACGATTGATACTTATTATATGCATGTTGTACGTGTATGAGTGTGGGTGTGTAGCTACATGACCACGAATAGTCTTTTTGCTGATGAAGGGCACTGAATACAGATATGTGACCATAAAGCCATTGCATCTCCCCATAAGCTAGAGTTTCAGTTAGTTTTCAGATTACCACTTTAGCAATCTTTCCTCTTGAAAACATAATGCTTATTGTAATCTTTTTTCTCTAACTTAGCCTAAAATTGTCTTATGTCCATCTTGAAGGCTGATTTGTAACAACAGTTTAATAGTACAGTTGTAGTAGGATTGTCCTTGGTAATAGGAAAAAAAAAATGTTTTAGTTTTATTGCTCCAAGGGTCTTAATAAATTTGGTATGAATAATTATATCTGCACGCAGAGTTTGATGAAGATCCATGCATATTTATGGGTTGCACACTGACCCTGAATTTGTACCCCTGGCTGGTAACCCCTGGTCCTCTTTCCAGGACCCTCCAGGGGCTTTTCTCCTTGAGGAAGGATGCCACCCCTGGTGCCACCCACTTATTGTGACTCGGTTGCCGCCAGTGTCCTCTTCTAGGCGTCTGGGAGGGTCTTTACTGCTCACTTACTGCTTGCATTGTGGCCAAGTGTGCGAGC
>NC_136996.1:20777798-20807798 GCF_032717465.1 Coenobita brevimanus
GTGTTGCAGCCCTAGGCTCATCTGAACATGAACTGGGTGTCTTGTAGTCCATTGGGTTCACTTCTAGTTGAGCCCGAGGTTGCGTCTGCTACTACTATTACTACTAAATTAAATGCACCTCATTTGCGACTACTTTCAAAAGTAACTGAAGCTAGATATAGTGTTAGTAAGTTTCTCTTATTAGGTCTAGTTGGCACCCATTCGGGAGTGTCTGTGGACGGTGACAGGATACGATATAATCTGGTATCTATTTATGGAGACACTGGGTGCAGAGACGAGAGGAGTACAACTTTAAGTGGTGGAGGAGAGAAGAGGATGAGAGGGAGGAAAGGAAGGGAGACAATTGAAGAGGAAAAGGGGTAGAAGAGAAGGTTGGAAAGGCAGGAAGGTATGGAAGGGAAGCAGGAGAGGAAGCGAAGGAAGAGAATGAGATAGAACAGGGAACGGATGTGAGAAAGGAAATGAGGAGGGAAGGAAAGATGAAAGGAATGGAGAAAGGAAAAGCAGAAGGAAAGGAAAGGGTACGGGAGAGAAAGAGAGAGGAAACAACAAGAGAGGCAACAGTAGAGGAAGGGCCCAAAAGAAAAAAAGTACGAACAATGAAATGAGGGGAAAAAAGGAACCATGAACAGGAAAGGTGGACCAGAGGAAACTAAGGGAAGAAGGGAAGGAATGAAAGAGGAATGGAATAGAGGAAGGAGGAAAAAGAAGGAAAAAAAGATAGAGAACAATAAAAAAAAAAGTTAGGAATGAGGAGGGTGGAAAGGAAGAATGGAGTGTAGTGGTTGGGGAGAAAGGAAGAAGAGAGGGAAGGGAATACGAGTAGGGAGAAGAGATGAAGAGAAGAGAATACCAGCAAGACATTAATGGAAGAATCGATGGTTCAGATGGGAAGGACGGAAGGAGAGGGAAGAGAAGAGGAGGAATGAACAACAGGTGGGGAGGTTTGAGAGAAAGAGGTGACGAGAAATGAACAAGAAATGAAAAAGAGGTATGTAAAGGATACGAGCAAGGGTGCCTAAGGGAAAGGTGTGGAGAGAGGAAAAGAGTACAGCGACAGAAAAGGAAACAGACTTGGTTAAAGAGAGGTGAGAAAGATGAGAGGGAAGAGATGGAAAGGATAGAGTGAGCCAAGGAGTGTCAATGAAGACCTATTGGTAAGGATTACTGTATATCGGAAGAAAGTGTCAGTTTTGCGAGTAGCCTATGCGAGTAAAGACCAGATCGATTTCCTCTTTCTCGCATCTGTCGTGAACCTCATTTCCTCATATCTCCTCTCTCTCTCTCTCTCTCTGTCTGTCTGTCTGTCTCTCTCTCTCTCTCTCTCTCTCTCTCTCTCTCTCTCTTAATCAATTAGTCACACACACACACACACACACACACACACACACACACACACACACACACACACACACACACACACACACACACACACACACACACACACACACACACACACACACACGCACGCACGCACGCACGCGCAATTACTTAAAACTGTCCTTCTGTTACAGAAGAAGACGTCATCTATATCCATTAAGATGGTGTGTTTCTCAGTCTTTGGTGTCAACATGTGTCACTGTACAGACCAATTCTGGCTCCACAAACTTTGCCACACAGTCGGCATGTCAAGTCCGGGTTTGCTGAGAGAACACTGTTTTGGTCGTGCCTCCGTTGCCTACGCTTTTCTCTGGCCAAGTTCTAAGCTTCTTTGAGGTGAATGGTTCCATCGCTGCAGAGGGCTCGCCACTGTTTTCTGTCAGAAGCATTGTTTTCAAGATCTTTGGTATGATGTTTCATTTCTTCAGGGTTGTCCTCATATGATCTTTGTATCTCTTCTTTTGCTTCCCTGGGTTGTGATGTGCTGCAGGGAGTTGGCCATACAGAACCCGGCAGGGAAGGCAGTGCACAGCCATGTGGAACACGTGTCCAATCCATCCAAGCTGTATTTTTGGCCAGTATGGTTTCAATGCTGGTTGACATCGCGCAGTGGAAAATTTGTGAGTGATGGACTTTATCCTCCCATGTGCGTTCCAGGATGCACTGCAAGCATCGGAGGTGAAAAGACTCAAGTTCTTTGATGTGATGCTGGTAAGCAGGCCAGGATTCAGCATCATAAGAGGGTGGAGAGGCATACAGCTGTATATACTGATACCTTCTCGATTCTCAAGTTGGTGTTTTCAAAAACTCTGGATCTGAGACGCCCAAAAGAGGCTGAGGCATGGTTAACTCGTGCAGGGACTTTTGCATCAGTTATAATTATCTGTGAGCACACTTCTAATGTGGGTAAAATTCCGCACCTGTTTTATACTTTCATCATTTATCTGCAAGCCAAGAGGCTCTGCTTCTTTGTGTCTCTAAGATATTATTTCTATTTTATTGTCATTTATTCGAAGCCTCATTGCATGATATACGAGAATGTTGGTGTATTTGCAAGGACAGCACAGTCATCAGCATATTGCAACTCTATGAAATGAGCTATTTCAGTGATTGACTGTGCCTGAAGACGTCTGATTATTAAGTTACTGTCTAGATGGATATGGATTTTTATGCCATCATCAGGGTTCATTTGTTGGTGACTTAAAAGGATGACTAATATGAGACATATGTTAAAAATGACAGGAGCCAGGACACATCCTTACTTTACACCCACATCCAATCTGAAAGGTTCGGATTTGCTCCCACCTATGGACACATGAACATTCATTTTGTCGTGCAGGCTCTATAGAATGGTAAAAAATTTGTTTTTAAATCCAAATTCTGAAAGAGCATTCCATAAAAGTTCTATCTTGACAGTGTCAAATGATTTTGCAAGATCGATGAATGAAATATACACGTCATGGCTCTGCTCGCCGCATTTTTCTTGTATCTATCGCGCAACAAAAATCATATAAAAGGTACTTCGCTCCTTCCGAAATCTACATTATGTTCAGGAAGTGTTGACTCAGTCTAATGTTTTGTCAGTCTGGAAAAGATTATCTTGGCTAGTACTTTACTAGCATTCACAAGGAGGGAGATGCCTCTGCTTTTGTCACAATTTGAGGGGTACCCTTTCTTCTTGTAGATGGTTACAATGTCAGAAATAAGCCATTTAGAAGGAATTTACTCTTGCTTCAAGAGAGTCAGAATGAAATTATGGAGAAACTGGTAAAGGTACTAGCCACCATCTTTGATCGGTTCAGATGGTATGCCATCAGGGTCAGGGCTTTTGTTGTTTTTTAGGACTGGATGGCCTGAACAGTTTCTCCAAGTGTAGGTGGGACATCGAGATCTGTTGCTTGAGGGGTTTTTGGGATGTTATCTGGGATATTGTGTTCCACCAGGTTTCTTTGATTCAGTAAGGTACAAGTGTTGCGCCCATTTTTCTAGGATTGTTTGTTTGTCTTTCAGGAGCTCTCCTTCTGCTGATTATACAAGGTTTATGTTGTGTTTTGTTGGCCCATGGGTGGTTTTAATGGACTTGTAGAACCAATGTTGATCATTAACATCAGCCAGTCTTTGCAGCTTTTTTGCTTGCTCTATCCACCATTTGTTCCCTATGTCACGCAGTTTTCACTGGGTTTCACTTCTGACATTCTGGAATTCAGGTTTTATGGTTAAGGAGCTAGGATGAGCCAACCAGTGTTATGTGCTCTACTTATCATTGCAAGAAGGTCATGTATGCCCTCAGCATTTTTATGAAACCAATCTTTATGGCAACGAGTGGAGAAGCCTAGTGTTTCTTCTGCAATGCTTTGGAGCAGTGTCTTACTGTTTAGCCACTGCGCATCTATGTTTGTTGCATTGTTGTTTGGATCAAGTGGTGGGCACTGAGAAAGCTTGTCTGTAATAGTGATCTGGAAGGCTTTACAAGTTGCCACATCCTTTAAGCTACTACAGTTTAGTTTCTTTTATGATAGTGTGCGGTGAATCTGTGGGCATATGACTAGCAATTTGGTGAGTATAAGGTTATGGTCAGTTGAGCACTCAGCACCTCTCATAGCTCAGGTTATAAAAACTTCTCTTCGATCACACTGCCTTACAATGTTAATTAGGTGCCAATGTCTAGATCGTGGGTGCATCTATGTGGCCTTATGTTTATATTTAAGTTGAAAAATCGTGATGGTAATGACTAGACTGTATTCTGAGCATAAGGAAAGCAGTCTTAAATCAATGTTGTTTCATGTTAACAATACCATGGTAGCCTATATTTCCTTGCCATTAAAATCTCCAAGCAGAGTCATTTAGTCATTAGGTGGTATTGAGCAAATGGTAGCATCTGAAGAGTCATAAAACCAATCTTTGACTGTGTCCTCAGGAACAAACTGGGGCATAGGCACTGATGAGTTTTGCATATTGGCCTTTGGAGAGTGGTATGTGTCAAGACATCAGCATCTCTGATATACCCACAGGTGTTTCTTGGATATTCTAGTGAAGGTTGCATCTGTACCATGGTTTCTTGTTACATTGTCTGGGTATCTCCTTCAGAGATAGGTATACCCTTTTCCTGCTTCTATAAGGTTGCTATCTCCTGAGGGGCAAGTCTCAGACAAGATAGCACCGTCTTTATTATATCTTTTCAGTTCATGGGCAATTAGGGCATTTCTACGGCGTGGTCTCGTGTCACTGTCGGTATCGAGTAAGGTTCGTATATTCCAGGCAGCAAGAGTCAGAAGGTTTCTTTTGTATTTTCGATTGCAATGTGGGATGCCTTGACAGACGCGGTTTTCCACCCAGGTGGTGTGGAGCAGCAATTGTTTAGGTTACCTTTTCTGAACCCCTCCCCATTAGGGTAAGCAGGTGGGCATCTGTTTCCAACTACTTAGTTGTGCTGGATGCTGCCGAAGGCATGACCTGCTCCTAAGCCATCATGAGAGCAACCACTGGGCCAATGCTGCCTATGTGCAGGACTCGAGCTAGCGACTTCCAGCCACATCCATGAATTGTCACTGTCGCCATAGGTCTTTGTTTTGGTGAAAGATGAGATGGGAGTCGCGTACAGCAGTGACTTTGTGCAATAAATGAATTTTGTGTGATGGTGAGGGTGCGCAATTTTTACGACCACATAAATTGGTCCTTCACACACACACACACACACACACACACACACACACACACACACACACATATTATTAGTCAAACACTCTATACACACACACACACACACACACACACACACATATTATTAGTCAAACACTCTATACACACACACACACACACACACACACACACACATATTATTAGTCAAACACTCTATACACACACACACACACACACACACACACACATATTATTTGTCAATCACTCTATACACACACGCATTAGTCAAACACTCTATACACACACACACACACACACACACACACACACACACACACACACACACACATTATTAGTCAAACACTCTATACACACACACACACACACACACACACACACACACATATTATTAGTCAAACACTCTATACACACACACACATACACACACACACATATTATTAGTCAAACACTCTATACACACACACACACACACACACACACACACACACACACACACACACACACACACACACACACACACACACACACACACACACACACACACACATTCATTACTCACCCCTAAGCCGCCAGTCACACTCGCAGACAAGCTGATACTCATCACTCCCACACATGGGTTTGCGTTTGATACAGCAGTTGCCACTATTGTCGTCCTACAAACGCCCACACCAGCACCAAATTATCTCCTCAGTGAAGTATATTGTCTATGCAGACGCTATTTTGTTATCATAGACTCCCATCCAGTTTAGATCTTTATACCATAATGTGGGGACTTGCTCTGATAAGTTTCTTTCTTTCTTTAGTCTTTGTCTTTCATTTCTCTTCCTCCTCCTCCGCTTCCTCCTCAGTACTAGTAGTAGTAGTAATAGTAGTAGTCCGGTAGCCAAAGGCCAGTTTTCCACCCAACCTGGCAGTGTTGTCTATAGTTCTGTTCTTGGTACCATTGAATAGCCCAGAATCTCTAGTTTCAAAATCTGCCAGCTGACATCATGTCATCCTTGGGCAACTCGAGATATTCCAGATGGCGTCCAAGATGGAAGCCGAGTTACCAATTGCCCATATCTCATCTCCTAATTGATACTGAGATGTGAAATTTGGTTCTATTTCCAAGTTTTTAAATTAATGTATTGAAATTTTTATTTTTTTATTATACATGCACAGAGATTGATATTTTCTTAATTAAGCCACCAAATAATTAATCTTCAGTAACTCAGCCACTTCATTACAATTATAGTGTTTGGTTTGGGGGATAACAATGAACTTGGAAAGGTTCATCTTAACTGGTATGTCTGCTGAATTAACACAGCTCTGATTGTAAAAATTATTTAACTTTTAAAGTGAATAAGATATCCTGTTAAGTTACGAGTCGTAACACATGCACAGATCCTAGTAAATCTCTATATACAGGAAAATACTTATTGTGTAATTGATAGTAATTTAAAAATTTTACAAAATCCTTAACCTATTTTGAAAATAAAAACTCCTTGACTTATTGGGTTGTCCATAAAATGCATAAAATATATTATGTATTCACAAGCCTATTTTACTGAAAAATACTGCTAAACATTATGCCACGTGCCATGATGTGAAGAGCAAAAATTCAGAAAAACAGGTTTTATGAAACCGTCATGTCTAATAACCAATAGTGAATGGCAGCAGGTTTGTTAAGCATTTAAGCAGTTCTCGTTGTCACATGCATAAAAAATGGTGCATGACAATTCTGCATTTCTGCAACTACATCTTGCTGTTTTGCAAGGATTCTCACTTCTCCAACAACATCTGTTAAGTTGCAAGATTGATGCTGGTGACAGAATCACACCTGCAGGGAGTGTCTGTGGCACAAATGACTGTGTAGGTGGGTCCTTTATCCACCCATTCATTTCAGGATTCAGTTTTGGAGGGGCAGGATCCTTCACAGATGGCCGACACATGTTTGATGATGAGCACGTTTGACATTTTGCTCAAATGATTCTGTTGCGGGTGGCACCGTAAAGAGTTTTGGCACTGTAGTGCACTCGTTACCCGTTTTGGCAATATACAACTTTCTATTCCCCTCTGACATAGAAGCACAGTTTGAAATGCCATAACATTAAGCAATAAATGCAGTTGGTTGTTTCATTTTGTCAGCCACTGGACACTGGGATCACCAAGCAATGAGAGTGACAGACCAGACTTTGTAGCTTTCGGTACAGTAGCTTTGCCTATACCATGGTAACAGGTACCTGTATCATAGCCTTACAGAACATCTGCTGGGAGGATTTCAGGAATGATTTATCTGAAACTTGACACAGTTCTTTCAATATTGGCCAAAGTCCCATCTTTGATTGGTGATTCCACTGTATCCAGCGAGTAAAGATTTTCCTCCAAGTAATAGTACAGCAGCAATACAAACAGATCAGTATCATCAAACAGTATTGTGATACCAGCTGGCTTTTCCTCAGCAACGATCAGCATTTGTTGCACCATGATGATGTCAGCTTCTTCATGAGTTGTGTCCATGTCCTTTCTGTTAATGACTAGACAATTTTTGCCTAATTCATACGATTTCAGTGATCTGCATTTTATCTTCTGATACACCCAAAACTACTTTTTGTGGGGGAAGCTGTGTTTGTTTTTTAACCTGGTGAATTCTGCTTGCATCACCTGATCTCTGGGAGAAAGTGACATCCTTTGTGCTGTAGTCCATATACCTGTTAAACACTAGATAAGCATCAACAGTCTGCAGTCTTCTAGAAATGTATTTCTTGAAGTCGTTCACATAGTCCACAACAATGTCACCTGAAGGCCATTGCACAACCCATAAAAGAGCAGACACATCAGTTACGAACATGTCAGTTTTTCCAACATTTTGGAAAGATGTTTCAACCTGCAAATCCATCTTAAGAACTAACATGAAGTTGGATATTCTCATATCTCCTGCATCTGTAAATATGGCCGTTGGGACTGAAGCCAGCCCAAACCCAAGAACCTCACTCAAGTCAACACTTAGGGTGCTTGTCTGGAAGCCAATGATGCAAGAAAATATGAAATTGGTGTCAAACACTTTATTTTCAGCAACTGGAGTGTTCTTCTTTGATGCAGACATCGTGATCACTTTCTATTGCATGGTGCAATGAAAGCCACCAACTGACCATAAGTTTTCAGAGTCACTCACTTGGCTTTTGCCAATAGCTACAGCATCATGCACATTGACTGAAGAAGACCCAATTCGACCAGTGACTATATTTACAACCTCAGCTGGATGTAAATCAGGATCGAGGGGACCTATGCAGGTTTCCAACATCTGTACAGTTTCTCTGTATGCAGAATCTTGTCTGATGCGTGCTTCACTCTCCTCTTTATGTGAGCTGTGAACTTTAGTTGCCTCCTGACTCATGACATCTAAGTTTGATTCTAGACTGCTGCAAATGTACAAACTGAGAGCCCATACTCTCAGGGTTTCAGGTTTGAGAGTAATGCCAATGACGCCACCTTTGCCGTGATCATATCATCTAAATGTATTCTCAATATACATGTCACTCAAGATGCCATTCCAGATCCGAGGAACATGCCTCATAACATGTTCACCTTTCATGAAATATGTTGAGAGCATCTGCAGGTAGTGACGCAGCTGAACAAAGGTAGTACGGACAATACCAGGCTTAATAAATATGCCCAGCAACAAAAAGGTATAGCAGCATTTCCTTAAATGCTGCACTGTGGAAAGGTCAGTCACTTTCTCTCTCAGCACAAACAAACTGCAACATGATAACCACTGGTTTAAAGAGTCCATCAACCCAGAATTTTGATGTTTTGTTAATCAGTTACAGCTTTTCCACAACAGATACGAGATCCTTTACACAGTCAATGTAATTACATGCAATGACTTTCCTCAGCAGTTCTTCAGCTACAAGATCCAAGGCTTATACATTCTGAGGAAACTTTTTCCCCAGTAGCATCTTAGATACACCAAAAAATTATCCTTCTAAGACTGCACTAAAACCTGACAAAGCCATCTGGGTCAGATGGTGTCATGTCAATAAGTGGAAAATAAACTACACCTGTCTTGGGGGGAACTGTATGACCTTGTTCACGACACAAAGATATGTTGTATCCATGGAGCTCTGGACAACCAGCTTTCAAAAGGATATAATGAAAAAAGGCAGTGTCAAGCTGCTGGGCTCGTTTTTGTGAGAGACACTGGCTTGCTAGCAATATGAGAGAAGGACCCTGTTTCTGAATAACGTTCGTCGGTAACGCTGGATCTTTGGGTCCATCATACCTATGAATGACTGGCTCGTAGTCGACATTCTCAGACATTTCTGCTATGGCGATGCGTTTAACGGAGGAATTCATGACTTGCCGTTTAATTTGAATCGGTTTGCCCAGCACTGCAAGTGAATGGGTGGATAGTTTACCATTTCGTGAGGAAATATCAGCATCTAATTTGTCAGCCATCATCTATACTAAACCACAATCACGGTCTGAGATACCAGTCTTGTTACTGTACTGTGCTGCAATATGGGCAGCTGATTTCTTGACTCTTAACATTCATCATGTTACTCCAAAAGTATGCAAACTCTGAAGAAGTTGTTTGGAATCACTGATATGAACACGCAAGAACCATTTGTATATATATATATATATATATATATATATATATATATATATATATATATATATATATACTGTATATATATATATATATATATATATATATATATATATATATATATATATATATATATATATATATATATATATATATATATAAATATATTTGTGGGCAGTGGCTGTGCACTGCAGCTATTATCATACAGTAGATCTTATGGGCATTGCTGATAAAGTATTGTCAAGTTGTGGAGACAGTGACTGTGTCACTAACTGACTAGAGGGCAGAATCAATGTCATTTTCAGTTTTATATTTGCTTTTGTCATAAGGAATATCTTTCACCTCAAGCTGAACCTGTCTTAACACAGTAGATAGGGCAACATGTATATCACCAGTAACTTCTGTAACTTTAATGAGTGGAATCTTCCTTTCTGAAGAAAACTATACTTGCAATTCCAGGACTTGACAATACCAGATCTTCAACAAAGTATTCTGAGAGCTTTGTAACAAGCGATTTTCTGCTTAACAATCAACCATCATAACACTGGCAAATCTGGCAAGCTCTACTGAATTCCACACTCTCATCCTGTCTGAGACTGGAAGTTCACATAGGCTTGTGAATGGCACATCATGAAGACTTTCATCTGATTTGGCCTCTGATGCTAATGTCAAAGACTTGGGAGACATAATTCTGGATCTATAACCAACATGATATCTGGCATCTGCAGCATGCAAGTCCCTCATAGCTCCTGCAACATTTAACCTTACTTCTGAAGCCCAGGCATTCCCCTACTCTCACAGACCTCAGAAATAGTGTCACTGAAACTATTACCGTCATGTGCTTTTTCGCTCACTCGTCGAAGTAAGTGGGTCTCTAGCGATCAGGGTGCTTAGGATCTTTCACTACGTCACATTCCTATCTGCAAAAAATGCAGTGGCTCTGGAAATCAAATTTTCTTTCAACCGATAGTCTAGTTCTCTTACGGGGATTTCAGGCAATTTATCTGGTTTCTCTTGCCTTTTGACATGCCACTCTATATGAAGGGAGGAAGAATATGTTGTTACACAGCCTTTGCGACACTTCAGTATACCATTTGGATATTCATGTATCATTTGCCCTATTTCTGGCTAAAGACCATCACAATATACTGTATCTTGCTGCACTTTATAATTGTCTGTAGCCTACGGAGACCAGAAGTGATCAGCCATTCTGATTTGGCATCACACTGGAATTTCTGGAAAATGTAGCACTTTTCTTCAGTCATCATACTAATCTGCAATGACTACATCTACACACATCTCATACTTGAAAAGGAAAGTTTAAATAAGATTTGGGTTTCATACTGATACTCCAAATAAAATTGCTATCGATGGTGCCTATACATTCAAGTATGGAAAGATAGCTATAAATAAATAATTATAAATGCTCCTCCGTCCATATCTGTTTAGGAAAGGTAGTTATAACTGGATAATTATGAATACCTCTCAGTCCATAAAAGTAGTTATATTGGGATATTTGTAAAAATCCCTCCGTCCAAATGTAATTTGGAAAGGTAGTTATAACTGGATAATTTTAAATACCTCTCTATCCATATGTATTTAGAAAAGGTAGTTAAAAATGGATAATTATAAATACCCCCCATCCATATTATAGCTTAAAAAAATTAAGGATGCAAACTTTTGCTTGCTGACTATTTGTGTCTACATTATTTATCAGAAATAAAAAAAATTAAAATTTCATTTGAAATATGACTTTGACAATATCTTAAATGAACTCCTTGACCCCAAATTCCTACAAAAGCACTCCGATATTGCATCCCTAGGTGCCATACAACCCATACTATGCAATTTTAGATATTCGGCGGCCATTTTGGATGCCATCTTGAATATTTCTAGTTGCCCAAGGATGACAAGATGTCATCCGGCAGGTTGTGAAACTAGAAAACCTGGGCTATAAACAGTACACAGAAGAGAACCGTAGACCGCTTTTCCAGGTTTACCTCCCTAGCTGCCAACCTATAGTATTAGTATGCATTCCTACATTAATCAGTTTCCTTTTCTTAACCAGTTTACTTTAAATTTGGTGCACGTGTTCATTTACCCTGTACACGCTTTCATTTTTTTTATTTACGCATTTTAATGGAATATATGAAGTCAAAGGTCAAGCCACACAAGGACAGAAACTGGGTAGCCCAATTTTCTTGTATGTTTCTTGTATTATCATAGCAATTTACACAGAACTATGTCAGTGTACTGCATGCACACAAATAAAGTATATACTTCATGCACACAAATAATGTTTCACTACCCACGAACACGTCTGACTGCCACGCATTTATAAGCAACACCCACACCCGTCCAAGTCTTCATCCTAATTACTGTTGGAGAGAGAGAGAGGGGGGGGGGGAGGCGAGGGATTTAGCACCTGCCACATTACCTTCACGGTCACACCCACATCTTTACCGAAATTTATTTCACACAGTAATTTGTTATTGTTTACTTGGTTCGTTAACAACTTATTATTTATTTATTGATATACATAAGGAAATGTATTAACAAAAAATTCCTATCGCGTTCGTATACTCCCTTTTTAAAATATTTTCCAAGTGCGTTCTTATATTCCAGTTTTTTTTTGTTTTTTTTTTCTGAGGATGTGAATGCACGAGGGCAACAGCGAAATTCGTGTTTCTGGTAATACATGTAGATATCTGTATTTTCATTGGTCACCTGCCACTGGTATGATGTATACTGTGTATGTTTATGAGGACATTTTTTACACAGCATTCTTGAACGTGACGTCTTCTTATTAATCTAATATACTATAGCAGTAGCCGTATGTGTGTGTGTGTGTGTGTGTGTGTGTGTGTGTGTGTGTGTGTGTGTGTGTGTGTGTTTTGGGCAGCCGAAACTACACATTCAAATCGCACCAAAATTGGCACAAAAATCGCAAAAAATTCGCTGATGTGAAAAAACTTGGTCCTATCACGATTTAAATTTTTTTACTATATTTAATGAGCATCATAATTTGACAAAAAAAAAAAAAAAAAAAACGCTGCTCCCGGCGTGTGTGGGTGATATTAGGGTTCCGTTCACCGTAGAGTTTTTGATGGTTGTTATATCTAATATACTACTGCAGTAGCCGTGTGCCTGTATGTGTGTGTGTATTTTGGGCAGGAAAAACTGCACATTCAAATCGCACCAAAATTGGCAAAAAAAAATATATATATATAAAATAAAATAAAAATTCGCTGATGTGAAAAAACTTGGTCCCATCACGATTGAAAAACTTTTACTACATTTAATGAGCTATTAAATTTTGACCGAAAAACGCCTCTCCCGGCGCCCAATCGGTTGCCGTAGCCGAGTGGTTAATATCTCGGACTTGCATGCGGACAATTTGGGTTCCATTCGCAAAACTGGAAATAACATGATCAATTGGTTAGCTGCAAAAAATCCAAGTGACAACGTTAAACTAGAACAGCACATAAATGGACCATCATGGGCCCTTCGATGTTGCCTTGACGGCCGATAGTGACAACGTTAGATTAGAACAGTACATAAATGTGACTCGGATTACCTGAAATGAACTCAATGCGCGCGGGAAACGCAAGGAAACGAGTGAGAAACACGAGAAAATGAATGCAAAGCACGAGAAAGCGAGCGCACAGCGCGAGTGAGATAGGACCTGAAGGGCCCACAAGCACTTGTATTCTTCAAAACACAAATCTATGTTACTAAGGTTCGGGAAAATCTCTTTTATTGAATTGGTTGGAAGCAATGGCCATTAACCCCTTCTGTTCGATGGCTTATTTTTCGTTTTATTCAGTCCACCATTTGATAATATTATTAATATTGCGAAGGACATCTACAAGGGAAGGATTTTAATGAAGGCTGTATATCAATGCTCCAGCTAGAAAAATCTATTTGAAAATTAATATCTGAGAACTGTAAGAACAAAATGGAAAATAAAATCGGATTGAGAGGTTAAACCGATTACTGTGACGATGTTATATTAATCCCATTTGCTGCCCCCACATGATTTTGTTTGCTGACGAGGAAGCCTCTCTTAGTGAAGAAACAAGGTAAAGTAATATTATAAGACTGAAATATAGGCTTTGAACATATTCATCTTTTGACTCATTTTACTGTTATTGGTTATTCAGCTACCCTCCATGGTTTAATTAAAAAAAAACACACACACACACTCAAGTTTCTATTTCTGGGATATTAATTTTCTCCTCAAACAAAACGTAGTATTCCAGCTCATCCTAAATTGCAATTCTTTACCTTCATATGCTTGTAAATAATGCAGCATTATTTTCATTCTACTGAGGAACGTTGAAGAAAAAAAAAACTACCTATGCATCTCGTGTGTCGCATAAGCCGACTGAAACAAAAGGGAGTATATGATTGTACATCTGCCCTCTTTCTACTGGTGTCGTACGCCATTTGTGTGTGTGTGTGTGTGTGTGTGTGTGTGTGTGTGTGTGTGTGTGTGTGTGTGTGTGTGTGTGTGTGTGTGTGTGTGTGTGTGTGTGTATCAGTCAACATCTGGCTTACTGCAAGACTAGACCAACTCCTCGTAGGGAGAGTCTTAGCCAGCGTTAATCCTTTCACATTCTGGGGAAGGTGTATCTATCATCAGTGATGAGTGGCAGATCTGAGGTATCGTAATAGTTATACTTGTGTATGCCAGAACCAGTATCTCATCGTTACACTCGATATAATGCCATCATATACAAGCACATAAGAGGACATACTACCAGCATCCACTTTATATGTCAATCAAGGCGGGGGCTCGAACCCTGATGCAGGGGCACACAGACCACGAGATGAGTATGCTGCCACGGTTTCGCCACAACTCTTTCTCTACTTATTGGTGGTCCTTCAAACTTTTTCCTGCTGGGCGGGAGGAGACTTTTTACTATGTCATCCTTATCATGAGCTCTTAGAATCTAATTCCACATTCCTAGACTTTAGTGAAACAAACAGACCCGACAGGACCTTTAAGTGTGCTGCTGTTTGCATTCCTTTTGTACTTATTTGTACTCAGCTGTACTTGACTGTAAATAGCCTGCTAAGTTATGTGACTTTTTCGGAACGTTACTATAACTGTTTGTTTGCTCTTTGAACAATTATTGTCTATTGATAACATGTGATATTGCATGTCTCATCCCAGTTTAAAGAACCTCATGCCAAAATTGTTTCTGTAAGTCTATTTGGCCATCCAACTTTCTACTTACGAGTCCATCTATCTCTCTGTATCTGTCTATATATCTCGTTCTATCCATATATATCTGTATCTATCAGTATCTTTCTATATCTGTCTATTTCTGTCTATATGCGTGTATCTTTTTGTGTATAGTCAAATGCTTTAATTTCAGGAGGGGTGACCACAAATTATCGGCTTTATATTATTCTGTCCCCTGCCATCAGGCTGCCCACTTTTCATCTCACACACCCCTCACTCTTACACCTTTCAAATAAATACAATAATAAAACAGCGTATAAAAACGGAAAAATGTAAATAAAATAGTTTTCAAGTGTTTAGTTACTTCTAAGGGAGGCACAAGGTGACGCTGAGTAGGTTTAAGATGAAAAATGCAAAAACAGTATTAGAAAAGAGTCCTGTGATGGCAGACTATAATTCTGAAAACAAAATGAAGTGAAGAACATCCCAGAGTGGAGAATGGGAGTGTGTTTACCATTGCTAGTTCCTTAAAGTGAATAATAACACACAGCATTGCCCAGTTCATCATATTCCCATTAATGGTAGGCTTCCGTTTCGCAAAAAAAAAAAAAAAAAATGTTTCCCAGGCACTTATGTAACAGTTTATTAATGAAAGCATCACACACACACACACACACACACACACACACACTGCTGTTGCATTACCAATGAAGATACAACAGTGTCCTGCCAATCTGGTCACAGGGCTTCCAAATGACTGGTGGTCTACACGAACAACCAGAGTTACAGCCAGGAACAAAAATTCTCCAACACTTCTCTGCCATGGAAGGTGTTACATGTAGCCTACTGTTTTAACGTTACAGAAACATAAAGCAAAGAAGAACAGAGTACAAGAAGGAAGAATACTCTCTGTTGTTTGAGAAGGAGTGAAAATTTGGGAAGGCAGGACTCAACACTTGCAGAATCTTTTCGGCGAACTTTTACTAATTGCTGTACATTTAGGTTGTATTAGTAATATACAGCGAGGTGACGCAAATATGCAATTTTCACTGATTAAAAAAAAAATGTTACCAACATCTATCTATCTATTGCCAGACGCCATAATCCCGTAAGGGATGACCATTTGACTTTGAGTTATATGCTTTTCAGGGAGGGGCACTAACCCTCCACCAACCCACTTGTTGACACATAGGGAGCACGTATGGGTTGGTTATATGGTTACCACCCAGCGTTGTAAATGGTTTCTTGGCTTACAGGAAACGATTAGGCTTATCACTCAATGTAAAGCCACCTGAAAAGGAATGAAGAGTAATAAAAAGTGACAGGAAAGATGGGAGAAATAGGAAGAGAGGAGGACAGACAGAACAGGAATGATAAAGGCTAAGCAAGAAGTAGGCAGCACTACATCAAGTGCGTGGATGATGGTCGCCACCACCTACCAACATAATCTGTATAAAATTCGACATACGTATATTCCCCTAAAAAAAATTTTTTTTTGTGTGTGTGTTTGAATGGACTTTGTATAATCATATAATATATTAAATCTCTCTCTCTCTCTCTGTCGCTCGCGGAAGGGGGGGGGGTTCCTCCCCTTTCTCCAAGAAAACAATTTTGCACAGTGGTGGACCTCCATCCAGACCTAGTCTAGGGTGAAGCACCGAAGACCGTCCCCAGTGGGCAGCCCCCGTGGCTCCACAGTCGATTCTTGAGACAAGCAGACTTTTGGACTGTTTCAGCAGTCCCTTTCACCCAGTAGTTTAACTGAGACAGATATTAGCACTGATAATTGCAGATCGTATTCTGTGGAAGATAAACAAAAACTGCATAGCCTCCTTCAGTATTAAGGCAGATGCTGAAATGAGCAAAACTGTATCTCTATAGCCTACATACCATCAATCTACAGACACCTTAATTATCTCCGCCAACGAAGTTGGAGGAGGCTATGAATTCACCTAAGTTTGTTTATTTGTCCACACGATATCTCCGAAACTTCTCAACATCTCAATAAAAGTTTGTGGAAGAATGGGCTGTGGGTCAAGGAACGATTAAATCTGGGGGCAGATCCGGATCCTATGTATTCAACACGATATCTCTACGCATCTTGGTCCTGATCTTGTTTAATGACAATGGCATTGGCGGAGGTATGCCCTCTCTGAGTGCTTTCTAATTCCGTAAGCGGTGACCAGAAACGAATCGCATCTTGTCCTCTGCCGTTTGGCTGCCCTGTCCCCAACTCACGATTCCCTTTCACATATATCTCTCCGCACCATTCCTCCATCTCATCTTCATAATTATCTACTCGCATCCTTTCCTTCCCTCCACCTCACCCACACAATATCCTACTCAGTCTTAACTAAAAAGATAAAATTAGGAGTGGCTGTGGAGATGGTACTTAAAGAGGAAAATGAAAGAAAATGAATAAATGAAACCAAACTGCCTTTTCAATTACATCTTTTATTTTTCTATAACACTGCAGTTAAGTGTTTGTTTGTTCTTTCGTAAAATACCCTCAGGGTAAGGAAAACAAAAAACAAAGCACACAGAAGAGGCTTGAAAGGGGAAGTACTGAGGGTAGGGAAAAATGAGCCGGAGAAGAACTAAGGGAGAGAAGCATGAGCAGACGGGTGGATGAAACATTAAAGAGAAGCAAAGCAAAAGGAAGGATAGTACGTGATTATTAGTATTATTTTTTTTACAGTGTTTGTCCAATCCTGGTACTTGAGTTCCAGCAGTTTCCACACGGTGCAGACGATTGTGGAAGAATGTATGAAATAAAGGAAGGAAGGTAGCAAGCAAAAATGAAAGTTAGACGACGAACTAAATGCCTTCCACTCGGGAGAGAGAGAGATATGTAACTTGGATAACGTGGATACGGGTAAGGAATACAGGTAAAAGAGTAGGAGGAAATGCAGGCGATAAAATGTTACTGAATACAAAAGTTGATGGAAGGAAAATTTAGGAGAAATGAAAATGGCCTGTCCGACAGGAATTAAGAGAATAAGGAAAATAATAAAAAAAAAAAAAAGGCCAAAAGATAAACAGAAAAAGATGATAGGCGAAATTTATCTAGCATCTTCAGCTGAAGACATTTTTCAATAAGATTTAGAAGACAATAACCTCTTTTTATTATATTCTTTCTACCGCCAGACGATATTTTTCACGTTGGGGGAGACCTGTGCTAGTGAAGGAGTAATGGAAATTATTTCCAGCCCTGGAAAAATGATTTTATTCAGCCTATGGAATACGGTACATCGTACATTCCGTGCATTATACAAGTCCCGACCCATTCCTTCTACGGTCTTTTCACCTTAACCCTATTCGGTGCAACCCTTGGCGATTTCCCACACTTACGACCCCAGTATCGTGAAAAGAATCTTGAGTAACATTATTGGTTTGACGAAGTGAAAGGAACGCATTCGGACACGTCGGCGCCGTTGAAAGGCAAGCGCCGCCAAACATATCGTACCGCACCCGCGCGCACTGAAGCACACACACACACACACACACACGTTTAACTATTATCAAATTTAAAATTATGAAATACTATTATCAAATTTAAAATTAATGTAAATATCAAATGACCATATATTTTACCATTCACCAACTCTTATCATGTTTGCCATATATCAAAGCTGTAGGCTATATTTTCAGTCTGAGGGCTGCAGTAGATCACTGCAGTACTAACACCTCCTTCCCGCTCCTCCACTACATCCTCAGCTGTCCTGCCACTAACAAGCTTCATAGACCCGCCATCCCCCACAACCCAGATATGCCACGCGTAAATATAACTCCCCAACTAGAAGCAAATCTCAGACTGACAGCCTCTACTGTCCTTTCCACCACGCCCCACTCCACCCTGATAGATACAGTTCATCGCTTCCCTCCCCCTCCCTAACGTCACTCACACCGTTAAACCCCTCCCCCCCCTTCCTCCTCCCCTACTGTCACCTGCGCGTTTGTGCCTGCATGCGGGGAGGTTTTCACACATCGTCGTGTGCAGGCGCAGGACATGCCGGTGACCTATATTCACTAAAAAAAAAAAAAAAAAAGCACAGAATCACTCAGTGATATCTGCCCCCTCATTAAGTCAATCAAGCCCACCTACATCTTCAGACACAAGCTCCGACTGGGCTATTACAAGGCCCGGCCCTCTCTATAGGAGAGGAAAACGCAACGAACGAACGAACGGCTGCAGTATCAATAAACCGTTTACTGTTGTCTCTCTCACACACACACCGTCCATAACATGGAAGTTGATAGCTTACACATCTTCCTCATCATCAACATCACCACCCTTCCTCCCTCACACTCACCGCCTCCCATCTTCCTCACCACCACCTTCCCTCCCTCCGTCACCCTCACACTCACCACTATATTCCCTTCTACCCTACTCTCCCTGTCTCACTACCACCGCTTTTTTTCTCACCACCATCTCTCACTCACTCGCCACCACTAATACTCTCCCTTTCTTCCTTACCATCATAACTCCTAAACCCACTTTCAGTGGATTTACTACTAGGTAGACTAGTTGATGGAGAGGTAGCTGTTAGTCAAGGAAATAATTTAAGCATGTAAATAATTTCTGGTTATACATGCAAGTATTTTTTTTTTATGCAAGAAGGAACCAAAGGGCAGGTATTACAAATTGCTCCCTCCAAGAAAAAAACGACAGCAGAGCCAAATTCAAGATCAGTTCATTTCGAGATGCCTGGACACACTGTGTATGAAAGACTGGAGACCGTAGGCAGTAAGAAAAACAGAGATGGAGACAATTCCAGAGTTGACCTGTTGCATACATGAATGACTGGAGCAACAGTTAACTCTTGCATTAGAAAGTTGGACAGAAAAGGGCTGAGTTTGTTGCTAAGACGGGTGCTGCGTGCCTGCCGTGGTGGTGGAGGAATGCAAACAGACAGGTCAGAGGAGCAGTGACCATTGAAGTGGCGATAGAAAAGAGACAATGATGCAACAGTGCCGCGAAGAGACAGAGGTTGAAGGGAGCCAGTAAGAGGAAAGTTAATGAGACGAAAAATCTCCGACTCCATCCTGTTGAGAACTGTGTGGGGAGCCTCCCCACACATGACAGCTGTGCTCTACACAGGAGCGAATAAAACGAATAAAACCCGTGTATAAAGTCAACAACTGTGCAGGGCCGTGGGTTAGGGCTTCCTGACTAAAACCTCCCTAAGTGAAGAGTCCAGTCCTGCTGTGGACTAAAAATGGAAAGTACATAATGATGATGATGAGAATACTACCATATATTTCTTTCTAATGACTGAATATAATATTTAGCTAAGCGAGTTTCAGCCACACTCAAAAAAGTGTGTAACCAGGATACGGGACGAGGACCCAACTCGCCATGTATCCCACCAACCACTTTCCCCAACCCCAACCTCCTCCCTTTAGAAAGTAGTTATTTATTTTTCAAATGTCATTACCACTTTACAATAATGAATTTATAGAAGTAAAAGACTATTCTTATTAATTAATTTTACACGTGTGGTGTGAGGACTGTGGTGGTCTGTGAGGATTGTGTTGAGTGAGGACAGTGGTGGTGTGAGGACTGGTGGTGTGTGAGGACTGTGTTGGTGTGTGAGGACTGTGGTGGTGTGTGATGATTGCGTTGGTGTGTGAGGACTGTGTTGGTGAGTGAGGACTGTGGTGGTGTGTGAGGACTGGTGGTGTGTGAGGACTGTGGTGGTGTGTGAGGATTGTGCTCGTGTGTGAGGTCTGTGGTGGTTTGTGAGGATAGTGTTGGTGTGTGAAATATAATCTATTCGTGAGAACAAAACAGACTCGACCTTCCCATGGACCTACTTCACGTATAACTAAGGAGTGAGAAACAGGTAGACAATTATCATACAAATGGATGGCGAGTGAGAAAGGGCCGGGGAGAACAGGAGGTAGATAAGGCAGAAGGCGGTAGATGTACGGGAGATAAATGCTTGAAAAGGGATACATATTGCATAATAATTGCAAAATTCCACATCAACAGCCTCGTGCCTTACCTACCTCCTGTTCTGCCTGCCCCTCTGTTGTATAATAAAGGTCTACCTGCTTCTCACTCCTTATTTACAGCTGAAGGAGGTCCTTGAGAAGGCTGAATCTGTTGTCACCAATATATTATATAGGTATTTCTAAAGCTGAGTACTGCAAATTAAAATTGAAGGGCACAGAGAAATAGTTATAACTAATTATTCAAAGGGCACGGTAGCTTTATCTACTCATGCTACGCCCCAAGGAGTATTCAGAGCAATGCACCAGTCGAGCAGGGCAGTACTCCCGAGGTGGATGGAAAGCTGATGACAGGGAGTGCTGGAGCTCCCGTTTCATCAGCCCTCAGGACTAGTTCCTGACCATCCCCCTTTGCTGAACTTTTTCAGTGTCTCAGTTACACAGAGAGTAGGCCAGCATGCTCTCCAGTACAAATTTCTCTATCTACCTTCACCAAACTACATGCACAGTACACACTACACTTCCTATTCAAAATTTACCAAAATGGCGTCAATTCACCCAGCCTCGGAGTCCCCAGGGGGGGGGGACCATAAATGCCCCCGCCATCTGCCCCTCTCCCGGTGACGACTCGAGGTGCCTGGAACCACTGTCTGACTCTCTTCTTCTTCATTTCTGCAACATTTGCGGCCTTTCATCTAACTTTCGCTCTGTTGAGCACCACCTCTCCTCCTCTAAACCTCACCTTCTTTTTCTAACGGAGACTCAGCTGTCTGAGGCAACTGACAGCAAACCCTTTTCTGTATCCTCCTACTTTCTCTATACTCATTTCAAAGCCAAAGGTGGCTGTTGTGTATACATACGCAACGACTTATCTTGCTCTCGTGTTCCTGAACTTGATTCTTCTGAATTCTCCACTCTCTGGCTTCGGCTTTCCTGTCATTCTCTGACTAAATATATCTGTGCTGTTTACTTATCCCCTAATTCTACTGACTATCAATAATTCTTCGACTATCTTACTTCTATGATGGAACACATTCTGTCCATTTCTCCTTTCTCTGAAATCTCCATTCTTGGAGATTTCAATGTTCACCACCACCTTTGGCTCTCCTCTCCTTTCACGGATCCACCTGGTGAACAAGCCTACATCTTTTCTATCCTTAATGACCTAGAGCAGCTTGTACAGCACCCTACCCGTATCCCTGACCGCCTTGGAGAGAGCTCCAACATACTTGACCTCTTCCTCACAACTAATCCTTCTGCTTACTCTGTTAATCTTTTCTCTCCGTTGGGCTCCTCCGATCACAACCTTATTACCTTAATCTGTCCTATCGCTCCAGTACGGCCTGCGGACCCTCCAGGGAAACGTCGTCTCTGGCATTTTGGAGCTGCGGACTGGGAGGCCCTTAGGCAGTACTTCTTTGATTTTCCCTGGAATGATTATTGCTTCCATGGCCGTGAGCCATCTGAGTGTGCCTTGCGCATTACGGAGGTTATTCTCTCGGGCATGGAAGCATACATTCCTTTCTCATATCCTTTGACTAACGCAAGAAAGCCTTGGTTTAATCACGCTTGTTCTAATGCTGTCCGCAACAAGGAGAAGGCCTACAAAAGGTACCGGAGCCAACCCACCCCTGAATCACATAATCTTTACGTTTCTGCCCGGAATCGTGCTAAGTCTGTTCTTCGCTCTACTAAAAATAATTTCATCCATACTAAATGCTCTCAACTCTCCAACTCGAATTCTTCCCGCTCCTTCTGGCACCTTGCCAAAAATCTTTCTAACAACTTTACCTCATCATCCTTCCCTCCTCTTTTCTACTCTGATGGTTCTGTAGCTATTTCTTCTACAGATAAAGGAGATCTCTTCGCTCAGACTTTCCCCTCCAATTCCATCTTAGACGATTCCGGTGCTGTTCCTCCATCACTTCCCCCCTCTGACTTCCTCATGGCTGACATTAAAATTTCTTCAGTTGATGTATTTTCTGCCATTACTGGCCTCAGTACTAACAAGGCATATGGGCCTCATGGGGTCCCTCCTGTTGTTCTCAAAAACTGTGCTTCTGTGCTTACACCCTGCCTAGGCAAACTATTTCGCCTTTGTCTGTCAACTTGTACCTTTCCTTCTTGCTGGAAGTTTGCTCTCATTCAGCCAGTCCCAAAGAAGGGTGACCACTCCCAACCCTCCAACTATCGTCCAATTGCTTTAACGTCCTGTATTTCAAAAGTTTTCGAGTCAATTCTTAATAAAAAAATTTTAAGGCATCTTTCCTATCACAACCTTCTTTCCGATCGTCAGTATGGGTTCCGTCAGGGATACTCCACTGGCGATCTTCTCACCTACCTTTCAGACTCCTGGTCATCCTCCTTTCTGGACTTTGGCGAAAGCTTTGCCATTGCACTTGACATCTCAAAGGCTTTCGATCGAGTCTGGCATAAATCTTTAATTTCCAAACTGCCCTCCTACGGTTTCTATCCTTCTATCTGTACCTTCATTGCTAGCTTCCTTTCTGGTCGTTCTATAGCTGCTGTCGTAGACGGCCATCGTTCTTCTCCTAGATCTATCAACCGTGGTGTTCCTCAGGGCTCTGTCCTATCACCAACTCTCTTCCTTTTATTCATCAATGATCTTCTAAGCTGTACATCTAACCCTATCCACTCATACGCTGATGACGCCACCCTTCACCTTTCCATTCGGTTCCCGCAACGCCCATCTCAACAGTTACTTCAAGAAACAAGGGATGAGGCTATGGCACACCTAATGTCTGACTTGGCTCATATCTCTGACTGGGGTAAAAATAATATGGTTGTCTTTAATGCTTCTAAGACTCAGTTCTTACACCTATCAACCCGACAAAATCTTCCACAGGTATACCCACTAATGTTTAATAATATTCAGATTAATCCTGCATCATCCTTGAACATGCTTGGGGTTTCATTTACTCGGGACTTATCTTGGAAAGATCATATTACATCTCTTGTAAAATCTGCTTCCAAGAGATTGGGTGTGCTAAGCCGACTCCGCTCTTTCTTTACCCCTGCACAATTGTTGACTCTATACAGGGGTTTTATCCGCCCCTGTGTGGAGTACAACTCTCATGTGTGGGGAGGCTCCCCACATACAGCTCTTCTCAATAGGGTGGAGTCAAAGGCTTTTCGTCTCATTAACTCTCCTCCTCTTACTGACTCCCTTCAACCTCTGTCTCTTCGCCACACTGTTGCATCTTTATCTCTTTTCTATCGCTACTTTAATGGTCACTGCTCCTCTGAACTGTCTGCTTGCATTCCTCCACCTCTACGACGCGCGCGTAGCACCCGTCTGGCAGAAAACTCTCATCCCTTTTCTGTCCAACTCTCTAATGCAAGAGTTAACCGTTACTCCCAGTCTTTCATTCATGCAACAGGTCAGCTCTGGAACTGTCTCCCTCTGTCTGTATTTCCTCCTTCCTATGATCTCCAGTCTTTCAAACGCAGTGTGTCCAGGCATCTCAAAATGATCGGATCTTGAATTTGGCTCTCTATTGTATTTTGTTTTTCTCTTGGAGGGAACTGTTACTGCGGGCTCATGGCCTTTGGTTCCTTCTTCCTCGCATAAAAAAAACAAACAAACAAACAAATATTCAGTTATGAATAGTTATACCCAAAACATCATCAGTATACAGTATAAATCAATAGTTATTCAGTGGAGCAGTCAGTCCCAAAATACCGACAAATTAGTCAGTAGACTGTCCTTCTGATGTCAGTTTATTAGTAATTTCCCACTGGTCAATCACTAGCCTATCACTGTGACCTTTGTCGGTCAGCCAGTCAGTCTCTCCAAGTCAGTCCCTTGATCCTTTGTTAGTAGTCACCATGAGAAAGTGCAGCTACCAGCCAAAGCTCCGTACATGCGGGGTCACCATTAAATTCTTACGAGTAGACTGTTAACCAGGAAACGTGCCAGTCTTTGGATTACTGAATCGCTTAGAGCAGCCTGTAGCTTCCTGGTTAAACCCTATATCTCTATTAACCGGAGAACAAGCTGTTTCCTAGTTAATGCACAGGCACAGTGTGGATATGAGGGGTTAGGTCCAGAGCCTTGCCAGTCTCTTTCAAGGGGGACAGCAGTCAATCAGGCCCCAGCTCCTTCTCTCCACTGCGAGACCATGCTTCATTTCAGCTGATCCACCCCCTGCAGCATCGACCCCTGGTAAGTTAAAAAGATCCCGATGGGTGGCAATTGACTACCAGGGCCCTCAGTGACCCACAGCCCGTCACAGGTCGAAAGAGTAGTAACCGTTAACTCGTGGCTATCCATGCCTATGCTCCTAATCTATGTATTTTCCGGCGGTATTTGATCCTACGCACTCGAACATCCTTTTTACTCTACACTTACAACTAATATAAGTAAGCTGGAGGATTCTTATGCTGCAAGATCCTCACCTTCCGTATCTCTATTTACATCTATCATATAAGGAAATTTTTAAACAAAAATATAATCCGTATATAACGTAAACTCAGTCATAATCTATACCGGTATATATTCGCAGACATCCATATTCATTCTTAATTTCCAAAACAAGACTTTCACTGATTGGGCATGTTACTATAGCATTTCATACATACTTTATTTCAGTGCTGATCACAGGTGTGCTTGTGACATACTTGACATTGTTTCGTGGACGATTTTACTTTAGGGCGATTCTGAGTGTATCCTGGACCATAAAGAGACTCCAGGCATGAATGACACTTGTGCCGCTTGCCTGACCTATTCTCATGTGTTACTTCTGGGACGGCCTCCACTACATCTCCCTGTCCGAGCATCAGATTCACATTAGCTATTGTATTCCTGGTCAGACCACAAGCCTCAACTTTTCTTCTTTCAATTTGCAGATTACACAATGTCTTCACTAACTGCCAGGCATAGGAGATTGAAGCAATTTTTCTTGGGTCCTGATTATTATATAACGAATAAATTGTCTGTGAATTTACTCTGGCAGTGTCGACAATGTAGCCAAGGGCATTCACTGTCCATCTTCTAGATTTAGTGTGTACTGTATGAAAACTTATTCTCTGGTCCATAATGTCAGTGCCTCCTTTAGTGAAATCATACAACTTAAATATAGCTTCTTTTTTTTTTTTTCAATTCATCCTTGGTAATACCTAATATAGGGGAAGCTGTGCTCAGAAGTAACACATTTTTCTTACCTTTGCTTTTGGTGATCGTTACATAGGATTCAGTGTCATTTCCTCCCCGTGTTTCTTCCAGTAAATTTGGTATGACCTATCTTCCCTTTCTGTGACTGTCTTTATCTCTGGTGGTATGCCTTTCCTGGTAGAATCTATAGTACCTAAGGCTGAGATACCTTGTGTTTGAAGCCACTCCAGTAACTCTATACTGGTGTACAATCTATCCAGGCTAATAATCCTACCTCTAAGGTGGACTGAGGCTTGTAACTGACTTACCAGAGCTTTCACTGTTGGGACTGTACCGCGTATGTAGTGTGGTCCTGGCTCTCCAGGTTTACCTGAATATATAGCTGTCCTAAAGGTAAATGGATATCTAACAGCATTAATAGATTTATATAGGAGGCCGTAGAGTACGGGTTTGCTCTTATTGTAGTCTGAACCCTATTTGTGTTCTGCACCCATACAACGTTTCATCAGTGGTCAAGAAGTCACCTGGCTCTAACACTGAGCAACAGCAATTACTGAACTGTTCAAAAAGCTCCCTGATTGCTGCAAACCGATCGTGTACCCATCTCTGGTGTCTGGTATCAATGTTGATCGTGTACCCATCTCTGGTGTCTGGTGTCAATGTTGATCGTGTACCCATCTCTGGTATCAATGTTGTGAAAAGTTATGTTGGCATGCAAGAAAACAAATCGTTTTACAGACATGACGGCTCCAAATTTTGTGACCAAACCCTTCCATGAAGAGACGATTATAGCAATATTTTTGTCCCAACAAGCCTCTTGCATTGAGCAGGCCAAAAAAGCTTTTCAATTCAATGGCATCAGTCATCTTGACGTGTGTTGGTATTTCAGCACTGTCAGTATTAGAAATGTCGGTAATTATGCCTTGTGTTAGCATGGGTTACAATACCATCAATCATATTAGATGTTATAAACAACTCCCATGCCATTATTTCTGTATTAGCTGACCTTGCCTCTCCTAACAAACATCCTTCACTAGGCAATACCTTCTCAACAGGCCTACCTTCTGTATGATTGGTCCATGTTATTGACTTACCGATATTTGATTTTCTCAGGGGTTTCTCTAAAATGCAGGTATATTCCCTGAGCTCGTGGAGCAGGACAAATTCGTCATAATTTTGTTTGTTCAAGCATTGGTTCAAAGAACTGATTAATCTATTTTCACCAGTGGCTTTCTGTTTCTGAGTGGTACCCACTCTTCTTCATTTTGTCATCATTCTGATCCTCATCTTCATCGTCGCCCTCAGCTACTCTATCCAAGGCAAGGTCATCATCATCATCATCGCCAACTACCTCTTCCAAGTAATCTTCGACTGGGTCGTCCACATAGTCGGAAGTAAAAGCCATGACTACGTCCCTCAGCACATCCACCCCGTCCCCTAATTAATTGCTAACTAACCGTCGTCCGGCACGCCTACACGAGAGCCGCGAGGTTTGTGTGTGTGTGTGTGTGTGTGTGTGTGTGCACATTACAATACACGTGTGTGTATCTGTGTGCACAATACAATGCACATGTGTGTATCTGTGTGTATGTGTACGAACAACCATTTCATTGGGTATGAGGAGTCATAGAGAAAAAACAATGAATAATACATAGATAATAAAATTAGTGCATGAAATAACTATTTCACTAGGTATGAGGAGTCATAAAGTATGAACAATGAATAATACATAGAAAATAAAGCAGTTTTAATGAAAATAGGAAACGTATCGTACGTCTGGAAGCTGTGTTGATGCCCGTTAGGTTTGCGTAGGCTAAGGTCCCAGACATTCCACTCATCTTCGAGCGTTTTCTTTTTGTTTAGCGCCCTCCACGGGGAAAAATCGTTAGTTTTTAGAGAAAACGCTCGTTTCAACACAGTTTTTTTTCGCTCAGAATCACCATTTGTTGTGTTTCCAGTAATTTAATAAGAAAACAATCGTGAGACCATGCATTGCTTACAAACTAGAGTTTATTGGTAAAAATTAGTTAGGGCGTATCAAAAATGATACGGGTTGCACCGAATAGGGTACTGGCCCATTCTTTCGTCCTTTTGCACCTTATTTCAAGACGTTCAGTGGTTGCAAAGATAATTCTAAGTTCCTCATATATTTCACAGCAGTTCTTCGTGCCTAGCACCATAATCGTGTTAATCTATTGTTACAACACTCAAGATGGAGAGACGGTAGTTTTGGCCAGGTTAAAGGGAAAGGAACATTATTGAAGTAAGTCTCGGGTATGCCAACTAAAATCGTCCTCTGGTAACAAAAACAGAATACAGGGTGGTTCGTAAATTGTGCTCTAAATGAAACTGAACAGCACGTTTCTTCTGAGCTGTGGGAGCGGCTCAATCTGCTGATATGGAAGTGGTTTTCACTGTGGAAGTAGGAAATGACTAACTGATGCAGAACATGCATTGACCACGCTGACGGAGCCATCCATGCAACATACGCCAAACACTTTGAGCAGTGGTAGAGTACGGATATATTCAGATCACACTGTTTATGGTGTCACCGTATGTAAAGCTTGAATTTCCAGTTTAATCCCAAGCAATCAACCTAATGGACCAGCTTCTTCTATTGTGTGCAGCGCCTTTTATCTCTCTTGGCCCAAAATCCTACTTGCAGTTCGCATTAAAATGAACTCATATTTTGCACTGCACTCTCTCTCTCTCTCTCTCTCTCTCTCTCTCTCCATGCATGATTTTCAGTTTTCTACACAGCGCCTCTTTCTGCAGTACTGGCTTTAACAATACTGCATGATTTTTATGTGTGCCATTTTTCTTCCCACTGGTACATGCTCAGCGCCATTGTTCTTGCCTTTATGCATTCTTTTATTCTGCCTTTCATTTTCTGTTCGGCGTTTTTATATCATTCTGTTTCCTTTTATTCTTATACTTGTTCTTTCTTAGCGTTCATTACATTTCTTGGCTGCAAACAATGTGATTTTCTTGAGAAGTTTTCATTACAAATATCTACATGTATACATTCACATAGGCTATACACATAACTACATACATATTTTTGTAATATACTGGCAGAGTATGAATGTACGCATATGTCAATATTTTGTGTGTGTATATATATATATATATATATATATATATATATATATATATATATATATATATATATATATATATATATAAAGAGGATGGTGCGCACACTCTTCAGAGATTCCATGCATTCAAACTAAATTTGGCCAAATCGGCCGTTCAAGCTCGTCACTTTCATTGCAGGGTGCAGTATCATAACCCTACTTCGTGTTTCAAACTACATCACCACCACACACTACTGTTTTAATTTGTTACACACACACACACACACACACACACACACACACACACACACACACACACACACACTTTAACTGTGCATTTTCAGTCAATATTTCCTCTTCATTTCTGGGATTCCGACCCAATGAAGTGTCTTCCAATTTTTTTTTTTTTTTTTTGCTTTGCAACATTTTACAGGTGTTTGACACCTGTACAGATGTAATCAATATAGCGCGCTTACTCTAACCTGACTCAGACCTACACCAGCAACAATTTTGTAAACTGAGCCGTTGGACAAGCGTAATTAGGTTTAGATTTTATCTTACTTGCAACCAGTGAGATCCATTCCCACTTCATAACCAAGGCTAATCAAATTTTATGCAATCACAACTTAGTATTCTAATTCTGAATGTCCCAGTTCCATCAGATAAAGTGAAGACGACTCTAGGAAGCACTGATTGCGAATATAATTATCAATAGTTATGTCGTTAATCCTTGTACACGTCTGGGATTTCCAAACTAGACTCTGTTTACTGTAACTAGGCTTAAATTTGACATCTTTGTGTAATTATTGAAAAATATTAACATTCTGTAGCAAGATGTTGACACTAATATATAGTACTAGTCGCCAGGGAGTGCTGAGGAACGGATGCAGCACAATAATACTGGCTTATTCAGCCACTGAACTACCCAAATTAAAATATATTACGAACACCTCTGACAAGTAGTGATGATGAACAATAGTAAATGGAGATTGCAACTATTAAAAACTCACTT
>NC_136996.1:20814518-21004518 GCF_032717465.1 Coenobita brevimanus
TTCCCACTGGTCAATCACTAGCCTATCACTGTGACCTTTGTCGGTCAGCCAGTCAGTCTCTCCAAGTCAGTCCCTTTGATCCTTTGTTAGTAGTCACCATGAGAAAGTGCAGCTACCAGCCAAAGCTCTAGGTACATGCGGGGTCACCATTAAATTCTCTACGAGTAGACTGTTAACCAGGAAACGTGCCAGTCTTTGGATTACTGAATCGCTTAGAGCAGCCTGTGAAGCCTTCCTGGTTAAACCCTATATCTCTTTATTAACCTGGAGAACAAGCTTGTTTCCTTAGTTAATGCACAGGCACAGTGTGGATAATGAGGGGTTAGGTCCAGAGGCCTTGCCAGGTCTACCTCTTTTCAAGGGAGGACAGCTTTGAGTCAATCAGGCCCCAGCTCCTTCTCTCCACTGCGAGACCATGCGCTTCATTTCAGCTGATCCACCCCTGCAGCATCGACCCCTGGTGAAGTTAAAAAGATCCCGATGGGTGCCAATTGACTACCAGGGCCCTCAAGTGACCCACAGCCCGTCACAGGAGTCAAGAGTAGTAACCGTTAACTCGTGGCTATCCATGCCTATGCTCCTAATCTATGTATTTTCCGGCGGTATTTGATCCTACGCACTCGAACATCCTTTTTACTCTACACTTACAACTAATATAAGTAAGCTGGAGGATTCTTATGCTAAAAAGATCCTCTACCTTCCGTATCTCTATTTACATCTATCATATAAGGAAATTTTTAAACAAAAATATAATCCGTATATAACGTAAACTCAGTCATAATCATACCGGTACCGGTATATATTCCGCGCAGACATCCATATTCATTCTTAATTTCCAAAACAAGACTTTTTTCACTTGATTGGGCATGTTACTATAGCATTTCCTTATACATACTTTATTTCAGTGCTGATCACAGGTGTGCTTGTGACATACTTGACATTGTTTCGTGGACGATTTTACGCTTTATAGGGGCGATTCTGAGTGTATCACTGGACCATAAAGAGACTCCAGGCATGAATGACACTTGTGCCGCTTGCCTGACCTATTCTCATGTGTTACTTCTGGGACGGCCTCCACTACATCTCCCTGTCCGAGCATCAAGATTCATCATTAGCTATTGTATTCCTCTGGTCAGACCACAAGCCTCAACTTTTCTTCTTTCAATTTGCAGATTACACAATGTCTTCACTAACTGCCAAGGCATAGGAGATTGAAGCTAACTTTTTCTTGGGTCCTGATTATTATATAACGAATAAATTGTCTGTGAATCTTGCTCTACCGGCAGTGTCGACAATGGTAGCCAAGGGCACATTCACTGTCCATCTTCTAGATTTGTAGTGTGTACTGTATGAAAACTTATTCTCTGGGTCCATAATGTCAAGTGCCTCCTTTAGTGAAATCATACAACTTAAATATAGCTTTTTTTCAATTCATCCTTGGTAATACCTAATATAGGGGAAAGCTGTGCTCAGAGAGAGTAACACATTTTTCTTACCTTCTGCTTTTGGTGATCGTTACATAGGATTCAGTGTCATTTCCCTCCCCGCTGTTTCTTCCAGTAAATTTGGTATGACCTATCTTCCCTTTCTGTGACTGTCTTTATCTCTGGTGGTATGCCTTTTCTGGTAGAATCTATAGTACCTAAGGGGCTGAGATACCTTGTGTGTTGAAGCCACTCCAGTAACTCTATACTGGTGTACAATCTATCCAGGCTAATAATCCTACCTCTAAGGTGGACTGAGGCTTGTAACTGACTTACCAGAGCTTTCACTGTTGGGACTGTACCGGGCGTATGTAGTAGTGGTCCTGGCTCTCCAGGTTTACCTGAATATATAGCTGTCCCTAAAAAGGTAAATGCTGGATATCTTAACAGCATTAATAGATTTATATAGGAGGCCGTAGAGTACGGAGTTTTGCTCTTATTGTAGTCTGAACCCTATTTGTGTTCTGCACCCATACAACGTTTCATCAGTGGTCAAAGGAAGTCACCTGGCTCTAACACTGAGCTAACAGCAATTACTGAACTGTTCAAAAAGCTCCCTGATTGCTGCAAACCGATCGTGTACCCATCTCTGGTGTCTGGTATCAATGTTGATCGTGTACCCATCTCTGGTGTCTGGTGTCAATGTTGATCGTGTACCCTCATCTCTGGTATCAATGTTGTGAAAAGTTATGTTGGCATGCAAGAAAACAAATCGTTTTACAGACATGACGGCTCCAAATTTTGTGACCAAACCCTTCCATGAAGAGACGATTATAGCAATATTTTTGTCCCAACAAGCCTCTTGCATTGAGCAGGCCAAAAAAGCTTTTCAATTCAATGGGCATCAGTCATCTTGACGTGTGTTGGTATTTCAGCACTGTCAGTATTAGAAATGTCGGTAATTATGCCTTGTGTTAGCATGGGTTACAATACCATCAATCATATTAGATGTTATAAACAACTCCCATGCCATTATTTCTGTATTAGCTGACCTTGCCTCTCCTAACAAACATCCTTCACTAGGCAATACCTTCTCAACAGGCCTACCTTCTGTAGCCTTGATTGGTCCATGTTATTGACTTACCGATATTCTGATTTTTCTCAGAGGTTTCCTCTAAAAAATGCAGGTATATTCCCTGGAGCTCGTGGAGCAGGACAAATTCGTCATAATTTTGTTTGTTCAAGCATTGGTTCAAAGAACTGATTAATCTATTTTCACCAGTGGCTTTCTGTTTCTGAGTGGTACCCACTCTTCTTCATTTTGTCATCATTCTGATCCTCATCTTCATCGTCGCCCTCAGCTACTCTATCCAAGGCAAGGTCATCACTCATCATCATCGCCAACGCTACCTCTTCCAAGTAATCTTCGACTGGGTCTGTCCACATAGTCGGAAGTAAAAGCCATGACTACGTCCCTCAGCACATCCACCCCGTCCCCTAATTAATTGTGGCTAACTAACCGTCGTCCGGCACATATCTTCTACACGAGAGCCACGCTTGAGGTTTGTGTGTGTGTGTGTGTGTGTGTGTGTGGCTACACATTACAATACACGTGTTGTTGTGTATCTGTGTGCACAATACCAATGCACATGTGTGTATCTGTGTGTATGTGTACGAACAACCATTTCATTGGGTATGAGGGATGTCATAGAGAAAAAGCATGAACTAATACATAGATAATAAAAAATTAGTGCATGCGCAAATAACTATTTCACTAGGTATGAGGAGTACATAAAAGTATAGAACAATGAATAATACATAGAAAATAAAGCAGTTTTAATGAAAAATAGGAAAGGCATCGTAATGCGATCTGGAAGCTGTGTTGATGCCCGTTAGGTTTGCGTAGGCTAAGGTCCCAGACATTCCACTCATCTTCGAGCGTTTTTCTTTTTTGTTTAGCGCCCTCCACGGGGAAAAATCGTTAGTTTTCAGAGAAAACGCTCGTTTCAACACAGTTTTTTTCGGCTCAGAATCACCATTTGTTGTGTTTCCAGTAATTTAATAAGAAAACTTAATCGTGAGACCATGCATTGCTTACAAACCTAGAGTTTATTGGTAAAAATTAGTTAGGGCGTATCAAAAATGATACGGAGTTGCACCGAATAGGGTACTGGCCCATTCTTTCAGATCCCTTTGCACCTTACATTTTCAAGACGTTCAGTGGTTGCAAAGAGATAATTTCTAAGTTCCTCTATATATTTCCACAGCAGTTCTTCGTGCCTAGCACCATAATCATGTGTAATCTATTGTTACAACACTCAAGATGGAGAGACGGTAGTTTGTGGCCAAGGTTAAAAGGGAAAGGAACATTATTGAAGTAAGTCTCGGGTATGCCAACTAAAATCGTCCTCTGGTAACAAAAACAATACAGGGTGGTTCGTAAATTGTGCTCTCTAAATGAAACTGAACAGCACGTTTCTTCTGAGCTGTGGGAGCGGCTCAATCTGCTGATATGGAAGTGGTTTTCACTGTGGAAGTAGGAAATGACTAACTGATGCAGAACATGCATTGACCACGCTGACGGAGCCATCCATGCAACATACGCCAAACACTTTGAGCAGTAGAGTGCACGGATATATTCAGATCCCACCACTGTTTGTGGTGTCACCGTATGTAAAGCTTGAATTTCCAGTTTAATCCCAAGCAATCAACCTAATGGACCAGCTGTCTTCTTATTGTGTGCAGCGCCTTTTATCTCTTCTTGGCCCAAAATCCTACTTGCAGTTCGCATTAAAATGAACTTCATATTTTGCACTGCACTCTCTCTCTCTCTCTCTCTCTCTCTCTCTCAATGCATGATTTTCCAGTTTTCTACCACAGCCTCTTTCATGGCGTACTGGCTTTAACAATACTGCATGATTTTTGTATGTGTGCCATTTTCTTCCCACTGGTACATGCTCAGCGCCATTGTTCTTGCCTTTAAGTGCATTCTTTTATTCTGCCCTTTCACATTTTCATTGTTCGGCGTTTTTATATCCACATTCTGTTTCCCTTTTATTCTTATATACTTGTTCTTTTCTTCTTAGCGTTCATTACATTTCTTGGCTGCAAAACAATGTGATTTTTCTTGAGAAGTTTTCATTACAAATATCTACATGTACTTACATTCACATAGGATATACACATAAATACATACATATTTTTGTAATATACTGGCAGCAGGGTATGAATGTATGCGCATATGTCAATATTTTGTGTGTGTATATACATATATATATATATATATATATATATATATATATATATATATATATATATATATATATATATATATTTAAAGAGGATAATGGTGCGCACACTCTTCAGAGATTCCATGCATTCCAAACTAAATTTGGCACAAATCATTGCCGTTCAAGCAATCGTCACTTTCATTGCAGGGGTGCAGTATCATAACCCTAACTTCGTGATTTCCAAACTACATCACCACCACACACTACTGTTTTAATTTGTTACACACACACACACACACACACACACACACACACACACACACACACACACTTTAACTGTGCATTTTCAGTCAATATTTCCTCTTCATTTCTGGGATTCCGAACCCAATGAAGTGTCTTCCATTTTTTTTTTTTGCTTTGCAACATTTTACAGGTGTTTGACACCTGTACAGAATGTAATCAATATAGCGCCGCGCTTACTTTTCTAACCTGGACTCAGACCTACACCAGCAACAATTTTTGTGAAACTGAGCCGTTGGACAAGCGTAATTAGGTTTAGATTTTATCTTACTTGCAACCTTAATGAGACCCATTCCCACTTCATAACCAAAGGCTAATCAAATTTTTATGCTATCACAACTTAGTATTCTAATTCTGAATGTCCCCAGTTCCATCAGATAAAGTGAAAGACGACTCTTCAGGAAGCGCTGATTGCAGAATATAATTATCAATTGTTATGTCGTTAATCCGTGTACACGTCTGGGATTTCCAAACTAGACTCTGTTTACTGTAACTAGGCTTAAAATTGACATCTTTGTGTAAATGTATTGAAAAATATTAACAATTCTATGTAGCAAGTATATTGACACTATTATACCTAGTACTAGTCGCCAGGGAGTGCTGAGGAACGGATGCAGCACCATAATGCACTGGCGTATTCAGCCACTGAACTACACAAATTAAAATATATTACGGAGTACACTCTGACAAGTAGTGATGATGAACAATAGTAAATGGAGATTGCAACTTATTAAAAAACTCACTTATGAATATTACTAGTTAGGTAAGTGGTGTACTCTAAAGGTACGCCTTCACCTGGTGGCACGTTATAACCCTGCTCCAGGTTATAGTAACGCTTTCATCTCTTTTCTATACCTGAATGGGAAGAGAGAGAGGAAAGAAACTGTAGAGAAAAGGAATATTAGCCTTCATTCAACAGAGTTTACTTCTAGGAGAATGTGCCTAGTACCACAGCAACAACAAGAACAAGAACATATCATAGCAACACCAAGCCTCTCATGGTAGATACTGGAGTTCTTATCTATTCTGACAAACGCCATGAGTGAGTCAAGGAAGCCTTCAGCAGAGTTAATACTGTCATCCCTAACTTCTCTCATGGTCGGGACATCTACAGTATCCTAGCTAACATTAGCCGATTTCATTAAACTGATATTAAGTCAATTATATGAGTCTCCAGAAAGTCTGGTAGACGAGAGTACAAAACAGGTTACCAATCTAAATATGAGGTTATTTGTGGGATAATCGAGTCAAATTATCTGGTTCAGTAATAATTAACGATGAGTCTTTGATTCATCATCTACCAAGATGAAGTTAAGGGTAGGAGCGGCATGAGATTCTACCAAGGTGTCTCCAGTTCCACCCTGCGTGCGAGCTAGCTCCTGTTTTTTTTCGAGGGGAGGCGGTGGCTCAGTCGGTAGAGAGGTAGCCTGAAGTCCTACTGGACCCAGGTTCAAATCCCCGCTGGGGCAGGGAACTGTTCAAGGAAATGAGTTTCATAAAGTCAGATTTTACTGATCTACCAGAACACCCTCCGGCATGTCTTAAAAATACTCCAGCTAATACCAGTACACCAGTCCTGCATGAGACAGCCCTAGCATGTCTTCAATATGGACGATGGGTGTTAGCGCCGAAGTGGTGACATGTAGAGGTGTATGGTATGCAGGAGGACTACTGTGCCTTTGGGGCAGGCTGAGAAGCCTATGCCCAGAGTCAAACACACAATTAAAAAAAAAAAAAAAAAGTGTGTTAAATCTTCGGGAGCTTAGGAGTCCGGGGCTAGGCTACTTCTTCCGGAAACTTAAAGGGAGGGTGATCAGTCGCTATTCACAGAATGGTATCATGTGAGCAATAGACTACAACACCCATTATATTTACTTTAATGGTTCATATCCACATACAACACATTGAAACACTACTGCAGTCCTTCAAGCGGCAGTTTGCTTTGCACAGTTATAAATGCCAAATACTAGAGTGATATTGTTCATTTGAAATCAACCCAATATAAAGTATGTATTTTCGGTAAAATTCTTAATTACAGTTTTTTTTTTTTTTGTTCATATGAAAAGAAAATTATAACACATGTAATCATACACACGTATTCATTCTTGCATATGACAACTAAACTGTTCGCGCGCGCACGCACGCACGCACACACACACACACACACACACACACACACGCCTGAGCTATTACTTTCCATTGTCAAATAACTGCATATATAAACAGAAATGATATATATATATATATATATATATATATATATATATATATATATATATATATATATATATATATAAATATATATATATATATATATATATATACAGTAGTGAGACCTGGGCAGTGAAGGAGGAGGATATTCGCCGGCTCAGACGTACAGAAATGTCAATGATTAGGTGGATGTGTAGTGCGTCCCAAGGTGTTGGGGGGCTGGGTTCACGGTGGAAGAGTTGAGGGATGGGACTGGAGTGTATTGGTGTTGTGAATGAGGAGAGGTAGATTGAGATGGTTTGGACATGTGGAGAGGATGGGGATGATAATTGGGTGAGGAAGGTGAGAAGTGTTAATATTAGGGATGGGGTTACGAGGGGTTGACCGAGAAAGACATGGGAAGAGGTCATTAAGTGTGACCTCAGGGTTAAGGGACTGAACAGGGAGGCTGCAATGGATAGTGCAGCGTGGAGAGCCGCCATTAGGTGAACAAGGGCGACGCATGCAAGCATGTTGGAGCCTTTAAAAACGAAAACGAGACGATACACACACACACACACACACACACACACACACACACTCTTTTCTTACCCCTGCACAATTGTTGACTCTATACAGGGGTTTTATCCGCCCCTGTGTGGAGTACAACTCTCATGTGTGGGGAGGCTCCCCACATACAGCTCTTCTCAATAGGGTGGAGTCAAAGGCTTTTCGTCTCATTAACTCTCCTCCTCTTACTGACTCCCTTCAACCTCTGTCTCTTCGCCGCACTGTTGCATCTTTATCTCTTTCTCTCGCTACTTTAATGGTCACTGTTCTCTGAACTGTCTGCTTGCATTCCTCCACCTTTACGACGGGCGCATAGCACCCGTCTGGCAGCAAACTCTCATCCTTTTTCTGTCCAACTCTCTAATGCAAGAGTTAACCGTTACTCCCAGTCTTTCATTCATGCAACAGGTCAGCTCTGGAACTGTCTCCATCTGTCTGTATTTCCTCCTGCCTATGATCTCCAGTCTTTCAAACGCAGTGTGTCCAGGCATCTCAAAATGATCGGATCTTGAATTTGGCTCTCTATTGTATTTTGTTTTTCTCTTGGAGGAACTGTTACTGCGGGCTCATGGCCTTTGGTTCCTTCTTCCTCGCATAAATATATATATATATATATATATATATATATATATATATATATATATATATATATATATATATATATATATATATATATATATATATATATATATATATATATATATATATATATATATATATATACATCATCCATCCATCATCCAATCCAATATTGCCCCATGAGGAACGTAGGAGCCCGGGGATAGGCGGTTGGTCCCGTCATCTAAGATGAGAGTGACCAGCCTCACTTATCCCTGAGTGGCAATGCATGAGCAATCAACCCCAACCACCCCATGGATATAACCCTTCACCGGTTTAATCCGATTGGAGCGCAATGATTACCCACTAAACCACCAGACGCCAAAATTTGGTTATATGGTTACCATCCAGCATATTAAATGGCTTCCTGGTGTACAGGAAACCATTTGGCTTGTCACTCAGTGTAGAGTCACCCACAGGCAGAAGGAAAAGGAAAGAATGAAGGAAAGAATGAGAAGAGGGAGTGTAAAGTTACCCGTAGGCAGAAGGACAAGGAAAGAATGAAGGAAAGGATGGAAGGAAAGAAGGATGCAGGAGAGGAAAAGGCAGACACCCGAAGCAGCACTACATAGAGTGAGTGGATGGTGAGCGCCCCCACCTACCACAATATATATATATATATATATATATCATCAGCAGCAGCAGCCGTTGAGGTCCACTGCAGGACCGAACTATCCATCCTGAGGCCGGGACGATACAGCCAATATATCTCTTCCCAATGGCTCAGGCTGTCTGGCAGAGACTGTATGTAGGGTGAGAAGTGTTTGTGAATGTGACTGTGGTGTTGTAGTGGCTTTGGATGTGTGTGTAGTCTGTGAACCAAGTGTAATTGGCCCGCTTTAAACCGATTGTGTGCAAGCATACTAGTATGCGACACTGGTTCAACCACAGCACCCCTTATGTCCGCCAAAGTAGTAAGTGGCTCGGTGAGTATTTCCCAAAGTCTTTTACAACTCTGGCGGGAGGCGAACCTGCGTCCACCAGCGTGGAAGATGCACACTCTACCACTGTACCACAGAGGCTCCATATATATATATATATATATATATATATATATATATATATATATATATATATATATATATATATTTATATATATATGTATATATTATATATATATGTATATATATATATATATATATATATATATATATATATATATATATATATATATATATATATATATTATGCAAGGAAGAAGGAACCAAAGGCCATGAGCCCGCAATAAGAGTTCCCTCCAAGAGAAAAACAAAATACAAGAGAGAGCCAAATTCAAGATCCATTCATTTCGAGATGCCTGAACACATTGCATTTGAAAGACTGGAGATCATAAGCAGCAGGAAATACAGACAGAGGGAGACAGTTCCAGAGTTGACCTGTTGCATAAATTGAGAACTGGGAGTAACCGTTAACTCTTGCATTAGAGAGCTGGACAGAAAAGGGATGAGAGTTTGCTGCTAGACGGGTGCTACACTCGCGTCATAGAGGTGGAGGAATGCATGCAGACAGTTCAGAGGAGCAGTGACCTTTAAAGTAGCGATAGAAAAGAGATAAAGTCACAACAGTGCAGCGAAGAGACAGAGGTTCAAGGGAGTCAGTAAGAGGAGAGTTTATGAGATGAAAAGCCTTTGACTCCACCCTGTTGAGAAGAGCTGTATGTGGGGAGCCTCCCCACACATGAGAGTTGTATTCCACACAGGGGCGAATAAAACCCCTGTATAGAGTCAACAATTGTGCAGGGGTAAAGAAAGAACGGAGTCGGCTTAGCACACCCAATCTCTTGGAAGGAGATTTTACAAGAGATGTAATATGATCTTTCTAAGATAAGTCCCGAGTAAATGAAACCCCAAGCCTGTTCAAGGATGATGCAGGATTAAGCTGAATATTATTAAACATTAGTGGGTATACCTGTGGAAGATTTTGACGGGTTGATAGATGTAAGAACTGAGTCTTAGATGCATTAAAAACAACAAGATTATTTTTACCCCAGTCAGAGATACGAGCCAAGTCAGACATTATGTGTGCCATAGCCTCATCCCTTGTCTGTTGAAGTAACTGCTGAGATGGGCGTTGCAGGAACCGAATGGAAAGGTGAAGGGTGGAGTCATCAGCGTATGAATGGATAGGGTTAGATGTACGGCGTAGAAGGCCATTGATGAATAAAAGGAAGAGAGCTGGTGATAGGACAGAGCCCTGAAGAACACCACTGTTGATAGATCTAGAAGCAGAACGATGACCGTCTACAACATCGGCTATAGAATGACCAGAAAGGAAGCTAGCGATGAAGGCACAGATAGAAGGACAGAAACCCTAAGAAGGCAGTTTGGATATATATATATATATATATATATATATATATATATATATATATATATATATATATATACATTATATATATATATATATATATGTATATATATATATATATATATATATATATATATATATATATATATATATATATATATATATATATATGTGTGTGTGTGTATGTGTGTGTGTGTGTGTGTGTGACGTGAATTCCTACTCAGTTCGTTAAATGAGAATGAATTGGGATGGATTAATTTATGCTAGGTTATTTTAGGCTGCAGTTAAGTTAGGCTGGGATAATCCAGGTTAAGCTTAGGTTAGATTAATTTAAATGAATGTTAAGTAATGTTAAACGTTCATGTCAGTTAACCAAACCTAAGCTACGCTTAACCTAGTCTATCTTAACCCAACTTAACCGCAACCCAAATTAACCTAAACTAAATTAATTCACTCGAATTCACATTCATTTCACGAATTAACTAGGGATTTCATGAAATATATATATATATATATATATATATATATATATATATATATATATATATACAGTGAGCTCGCCTACTGCACGAGCTCAGAGTACATGAATCGCATTGCGCGCAAGTGACCAAAAATCATAACCAAAAACCTTGAATGCGCGTGTTTACCTCACAGAACGCAAGGTAGAGGCAAGGAGTGGCTCAAAAACTCCATTTTCCATTAGTACGCGACACCCACCCACACACAATGCGCCAATAATGACCTAGATGCTCGTGGGGAAGGTGCTATAAAGGAGTCTCCAGTAAGCTCTCGCCAATAACAACTTTGACAATAAAGTCTTCGGCAATAACAGTAAGTTAGAATAGATACCTAGTTTCTACAGTAATGACGGTTATTTCGTGAATACCAAGTTGTTATACTGCCAATACGTCCATAACAAGATGAGGAATGAAACAGGCAAACAAGAAGAAATGAAGGAAATTGCCGAAGATGTGAGCAGTAGCGGGGAGGAGAGGGAGGATCCTCTCCTCACCACCTCCCCTGACTCGGACGCTGCCATTCCCTCCTCCTCCATTGCCCCACCTCACCAGCTGCATCTCCCTCCACCGTCACAGCCCCACCTGATTCACCTGCTTCACCTGGCATATGTGCAACCCCCACCGTACTGACTGTTACTGCATTCTGGAAGAAATGTAACATTCGACTAGCCGTAAATTTCTTTGTCAAACCTGAAATAATACAACATAGGCAGCCATTAAACAAGCGTGGTGCAGCCGGGGTTGCGACAGAGGCACTCTAATGTGTTGTCGCACCTCAGAACCCCTGTTATTTAAGTACATCAGGCCTATTGTTTACTGTTGTTAAGGTGACTGCCCATATTTTTGTTATTGTAGCTATGTCTGTAGTACAATATCTGAAAATTTTGACCTTTATTATGTCTCGAAGGGCCACAAAAGGTCCAGGTATGAGGGGGTACCACCCATATGTAATTTTTCCCATAAGATTATGTATTCTCAGTGTGCGAATTCACACTGCGCGAGATCGTGGACCACCCAATCTCTCGTGCACTGTGCAAGCCCACTGTATATATATATCATCCAGTCTTACGCTGCTCCATGAGAAGCATAGGAGCCCGGGGCTAGGCAAGTTAGTCCTGACATTTAAGATTTGAGTGACCAGCCACAAACATCCCTGAGAGGCATTATGTGAGCAATAAACCCCAATCAACACTTGGATATAAACTTTCACTGGCTCAGTCCGATTAAGACACCTTAATTACCCACTAAACAACCAAGTGCCAAAATTTAGTTATATGGTTACCAGCCAGCGTAGTAAATAATTTCCTGGTGTACAGGAATCCATTTAGCTTGTCACTCAGTGTACAGTCACCCACAGACGGAAGGAAGAGGAATGAAAGACAAAAGAGGGAATGTAGAGTCACCCGTAGGCAGAAGGAACAGGAAATAATGAAGTAAAGAAAGACAAAAGAAGAAGGAAAGAAGAGAGGAAAGGACAGACACCCAAAGCAGCACTACATCGAGTGAGTGGATGATGAGGTCCCCCACATACCATATATATATATATATATATATATATATATATATAGATATATATATAGATATAGATATATATATAGATATAGATATATATTGTTACGGAACAGAGAGAGATAATGAACACTTCAAGTGAGAATACTAAAATCACTACTGTCCCGCAAAGTTCCAGGTTCAAAACAAAAGAGTTAGGTAAAATTACAAGTTAAAGTTTAATGCACAAACTAACAACTAAACATTCAGGACTCATAAGGATAATGTAATGGCAAAAACAGGTTAAGTATATGGTTAACTGCAATAGCCTCTATTAACACGAAATTAGCAAGAGTAAATTTATCTAAGTCAGCCCTGATAAAATGAGATACCAGATAATACTCAGTGAATGCCAGATAAATAATTACAGATACAAACTATTATCAAAAATGACTGACATAAAGAACCCTACGTGAATTACAAAAACTTCACTAGGCCTACAAATTAAACTTATGCTATACAGTACAAGAAAAAATGCAATAACAGTTATACTCAAATTACACACAGCTGCTAGATGGTTGGAGACTTCTTGAGCACTCACAATAATAATATCTGTACAGGGGAGGACAGAGATGTGAACAAAATGAGGAGCAGATCTAAGTGGCAATGATGCAGAGACTGAGCTCATTATATAGGAGCCAGGAGAGCTTGATACAACTTGTAATAAGGACGCACAAATGAAGCCATGGGGACATAGAGTTGACAATCCCGCTCTGGACAACAGAGAGAACGACTTACTCTACTATAACGGTAGAAGGGGGGGACTGAGGCAGAACACGCTCGTGATCAAACATGCAGCATACTGTGCGTTAAAATTACACAAAGGATGATGAAATCATAGGCTATGTAACAATATATATATATATATATTATACAGGAAGAAATCAGTAGGATAGAAGTTGTGGAAGCAATTAAGAAAGTTAAATTGGGGAAAGCCCCAGGGATTGATGGAGTGTGTGGTGAAATGATGAAGCATGGAGGAGAGATTGTAGTAGAATGGATGTGGAAGATGTGTAGATTGGCCTGGGAGGAAGGTAGAGTCCCGGAGGATTGGAAGTCAGGTATAATTATTCCCTTGTACAAAGGAAAAGGGGAAAAAGAAGTGTGTGGTAATCATAGGGGCATTTGTCTTCTTAGTATAATAGGAAAAGTGTATGGTAGGATACTTATTGACAGAGTTAGAGAAAGAACGGAGGAATTAGTTGGAGAAGAACAGGGACGCTTTAGGAAGGGAAGAGGTTGTGTAGATCAGATATTCATTCTTAGATCTTTAGTGGAAAAGTTTCTAGAGAAGGAAATGAAGTTGTATGCGGCTTTCAAGGATTTGGAGAAAGCATATGACAGGGTGGATAGACAAGGGTTGTTGAAAGTATTAAGAATATATGGAGTAGATGGGAAGTTGCTGAATGCTGTTAAGAGTATGTATGATGATGCTAAGGCTGCAGTGCGTGTGGATGGTGAACTAAGTGAATTTTTCTCTTTGAAGGTTGGGTTGAAACAGGGATGTGTCATGTCTCCATGGTTGTTCAATCTGTACATGGATGGGGTAATAAAAGAGGTACAAGGTAGGGTAGTGGATTTTGGAGTGGCCCTCGTGAGAGAGGATAATATCTGGAAACTCCCAGTACTGTTGTTTGCAGATGATACTGTGTTGTTGAGTGAAGACGAAGGGGAGCTCCAAGGCTTCGTGGATGAGTTTGGGAGAGTGTGTAAGAAACGGAATCTAAATGTAAATGTAGGGAAGAGTAAAGTGATGGTCTTTGAGGGAGGTGAAGTCAGTGAATGTACAGCGAGGTTGGATGGTGAGGAATTGGAAAATGTGAGTACGTTTAAGTACTTGGGTAGTGTGATGAGTAAGGATGGAGGTTTGGAAGATGAAGTGCTTGAAAGAGTGCAGGAGGAAAAAAAGGTTGCTGGTTCTTTGAAAGCAGTGATAAGAAACAGGGAAGTGAGCATGGAAGTGAAAATGTCACTACATGACAGCATTGTGATACCAACTCTAACGTAGGGAAGTGAAGCTTGGACGTTGTTGGAAAGACACAAGTCAAGAGTGAGAGCAGTGGAAATGAGTCATTTAAGAGAAGCTTGTGAAGTCACATGGAGAGACAGGCTGACGAATGAGGATATAAAGGAGCGTTGTGGTATGGATGTGGATGTGATAGGAAGCGTTATGAGGAAAACACTGAGGTGGTTTGGCCATTTGGAGAGGATGGAGGGTGAAAGACTGACGAAAAGAGTGTATGTGAATGAGGTGGAGGGGGGAAGAGGGAAGGGGAGGCCAAGGATGAGATGGAGGGATGGGGTGGAGATGTATAATGAGAGAGGGGTGTGTGAGTTGGGAGCAGGGCAGTGAAATGGTGGGGGACAGGGCGAAGTGGAGGCGTTTTGTTTGTGGCCACCCCAAACGGTATTGAGGCGTCTGGCAATATATATATATATATATATATATATATATATATATATATATATATATATATATATACACTCTATGTACGAAATTAAAGATGAAAGAAGTGAGTGCAAGAATTATCGAGGCATAAGTTTGTTCAGTGTTGTAAGTAAGGTGTATGGAAGAATTTTTATACAGAAAGTAAGATAGATATCAGATGTCCAAGTGAGTGATGATCAGAGTGGATTTAGGAGTGGCAAAGGATGTGTGGATCAAATATTTGCAGTGAAACAGACAGCAGAGATGGTTTGTAGGAAGGACCATAAGGTGTTTCTGGCATTCATGGATCTGGATAAAGCATACGACAAAGTGGACAAAGAAGGATTGTGGAAAGTTTTGCTCATGTACGGTGTAGATGGTACGCTGCTAGGTACCGTCAATAGTTTATGATGGAAGTGAAGCATGTGTAAGGGATAATGGGTATCTAAGTGAATCGGTGTGGGCGTGCGACAAGGTTGTGTGATGTCCCCATGGTTGTTCAATAGATATAAGGATTGGGTGATGAGAGAAGTAAAAACAAGAGTGATGGAGAGGGGGATGGCGTTGGTAATGAATGGTGATGGATGGAATATCTCAAATTTGTTGTTTGCTGATGATGCAGTACTACTTGCAAATATATACATACATAGAGAGAGAGAGAGAGAGAGAGAGAGAGAGAGAGAGAGAGAAGGCTACGGGACCGGAGCCAGCACTTTGGAAAAGATGCAGGAGTGATTCCTAGCAGAGATGCCATTTAAATCATGTATATAATCAAACTAATATGCTCTTAGCTTGCTTCATGTGCAAATGCAATATGTTGCAATTAGATATTTATTGCAAATGTTTATCGTGTGTGCGTGTGTTCCTATAAATTCACACGTGGTTATTTCATTTCTTTTCTGAATCCAATGTAAATACATTATATATATATATATATATATATATATATATATATATATATATATATATATCGATATCTATCTATCTATCTATCTATCTATCTATATATATATATATAATGTGTATAAAGGGAAGGGTGATGCCCTGGAAAGAGGAAATTATAGAGGTATAAAGCTTTTAGATCAGATAATGAAGGTAATGGAGAGAGTTTTAGAAGGTATGATTAGAGAAAGAGTGAATATTGATGAGATGCAGTTCGGGTTCATGCCAGGTAGGGGGACCACTGATGCCATATTAATTGTTCGACAGCTTCAGGAAAAATATATTGGTAGGAGAAGGGATCTTTATTTTGTTTTTGTTGATTTGGAAAAGGCCTTTGACAGAGTCCCTAGAGAGGTGGTGTAGTGGGCAATGAGAAAGCTTGGCTTGGAGGAGTGGCTGGTTAGGGTGGTTATGCCCATGTATGTGGGTGCTCACACGCAGGTGAGAGTGAATGGAGATTTGAGTGATGAGTTTTCCGTGAATGTTGGTGTGCATCAGGGGTCAGTCTTGAGTCCCATGTTGTTTATCATGGTACTTGAAGCCCTTTCACGTGACTTTAGAAACGGACTCCCGTGGGAGTTGTTGTATGCTGATGATTTGGTGTTGATTGCAGAGAATGAAAGGGAGGCGGAGGAAAGGTTTAGGAAGTGGAGAGATGGTATGGGGCAAAAAGGTTTAAGGGTAAATGCAGATAAAACAAAAGTGATGATATCTAGGGTTGGTGGCGGTACTGTCAAAGACGAGGGAGAGTGGCCATGTGCAGTTTGCCACAAGGGCGTGTGAAGTAATTCCATCTTGTGCAGTGTGTGTGATAAATGGGTGCAAAAGAGATGTAGTGGTATCAGAGGTAGACTGTGAGATAATGCTGATTTTATGTGTACGGCGTGCCGGGGTGAGCAGGTGGAGATTGTCAGACGTGAAAGGATTGAACTTGCTAGTGAATCTCTTGAGTGTGTGGAAGAGTTATGTTATTTGGGAGAAATGTTGTGTGGCTAGGGTGAGAAGTGGTTGTAAGAAATTCAGGGAGCTCTTGCCTCTCGTGACATTGAGAGGGCTCTCCCTACGTGCTAAGGGGTCTTTGTATGCAGCATGTGTTAGGAGTGTAATGCTGTATGGCAGTGAGACCTGGGCAGTGAAGGAGGAAGATATTCGCCGGCTCAGACGTACAGAAATGACAGTGATTAGGTGGATGTGCAGTGCGTCCCTGCATCCAAGGCCTGGAGGGGCTGGGTTTACAATGGAAGAGTTGAGAGGTAGGATGGGACTGGAGTGTATTGGTGTTGTGATGAGGAGAGGTAGATTGAGGTGGTTTGGACATGTGGAGAGGATGGGGGATGATAATTGGGTGAGGAAGGTGAGAAGTATTAATATTGGGGGTGGGGTTATGAGGAGTAGACCGAGAAAGACATGGGACGAGGTCATTAAGTGTGACCTTAGGGTTAAGGGACTGAACAGGGAGGCTGCAATGGATCGTGCAGCGTGGAGAGCCGCAATTAGGTGACCAAGGCCGACACATGCAAGCATGTTGGAGCCTTTAAAAACGAAACGAACGAAACGATATACATATATATATATATATATATATATATATATATATATATATATATATATATATATATATATACGTATGAGCGGCTTTGTTTGTTTGTTTATCTGTCCTTCAATCACGCCCAAACCAAGGGCCAGACACCCCCAGACCCACATATATTAGGAGTCAGCGTGACTGAATGATGGGTTTAGAGGGTTTAAAAATCAGATCTGGGTCATATAAGGTCATCGGTTGTGTTCGCCTTTTTGGCCCGGGCAGAGCCGGGTACCCCTACAGCCCAATTTTTGGCATGGAGACCCACATGACCTCCATTTGGGACACTGGCTATGTGATATATATATATATATATATATATATATCAACAGGGGTACCCGGCGTTGCTGGCCCCAAAAGACGAACACTCTAATCTTATTTGTGCTAGTTCAACCTTTCTTTCTTTTCCGATAGGGGCGTGTACCTCCTACGTTTTTGAAGAGAGACTATAACAGGTCTTGGAATTTTCAGCTCTCCCAGACTACCCCCACAGTATTTGTTCGCACTTGTTTACTATTACCGGTGATCTCAAATGACCTCGATGGTCAACCTCACATAGCCTATGTCCAAACTGGACACCATGTGAGTCTCCATGCCAAAAATTGGCTTGCCGAGTCCAGTCGTTCGAGCTTGTATTACCGGTGACCTAAAATGACCTCCAACCGGTTATCTCAAATGTCCTCGGAGGTCAACCTTACATAGCCTATGTCTGAAGTGGAGGTCATGTGGGTCTCCATGCCAAAAGTGGGCTGCAGGGGTACTCGGCGTTGCCCGGGCCATACAGGCGAACACTTTACCTATGACCTCAAATTTCCCAGACCTCAATTTTGACCCCCTTAAAACCACACTTCTATCACCCTGATCCAGAATATATATGTGTCTGGGGAGGTCTGGCCCTTGGTTTGGGCGTGAGAAGGGCAAACATACATACAAACAAACCACACTGCTCTTATATATATATATATATATATATATATATATATATATATATATATATATATATATATATATATATATATCCTTAATATACACTCGACCATGCTGGTACACTCATACAGACACGGGAAGCACAAAATTTTTCCTGCTAGATTCCAGACTACATGATTTTATTTTTGCAAAATCTGATCTGATGACATTTTCCACGTCCTGACCCGACTCTCTCTCTCTCTCTCTCTCTCTCTCTCTCTCTCTCTCTCTCTCTCTCTCTCTCTCTCTCTCTCTCTCTCTCTCAATATCTGTGTATCTATCTATTTATATCTACCTATCTTTGTGTTTGTCTGTCTGTCCGTCGGTCTTTTTATCTCTTCATAGTTATTCTCAAGATTGTTCTGGGCGTGGCATTCCGTACCTACATCATTTCCTTCTTTCTGGCCAACTGCTTGTTGAGAGTTATTTAACTGAGTACGATAACGTCATTATGAAACATAAAGTATTACAAAATTCTCACAGACATGCTTTAACTTTAAATCACAGCTTACATTGGAAAATAATTTAAAACACATAGCTTCCATAACTTGATTGCACAAATATTGCTCCAGCATAACAGTATGTGCAACAACTCACACATCCGTGGATACTTGAATGCATAGTCATGTGAATGCGTACGTACAGTAATGAATACATGTTGGTATGCCTTGTTTAAATTCTTATGTACTGTACGTATGCATAATATTCGTGATGATTTACAAATCAGAAAAAGGCATTTATCCTGGAATTAACTACTACAGGCTGATGATAATGATGACGATATTTACAATTACCTGAAGAGTTACTGCCTTGGTGCAAATTTCGGGCAGTTATCTCCTATTCCAAGCAGAAAGTTCCACCTCCTGAACAAATAATATATGGGAAACAAGCTTGCTGTTTAATGCGTTGCTTGTTTCCCTCCCTACTTCATTTAATATGCGGGATTAATTTAGTAACCTAATGTACTTTGGTTCTTAGGGCCATTCTTGTGTCTTCGGTGCTCCATCAACTTAGAATATTATCTTCCATCACATTCACCCTTTGCAGGTCATCTTGGTTCTCCTCTCAGAGTTCTAGTGACTTAGAACATTGTTATTCACTCCTTGCATCTCAAGTATTATAAATCACATACTGTTTTACATATTGAAAATTTCCCTGAGTATGTTGTTGATCGTTCTCTCGTGGTATTATATTGCTGTTTTTTTTTTTTTTTTCCTATTTCACTCCAGCCTTAGTTACAGAAAAAAGGTCAGAATTAGGACGGTGTTGAACAGAATAATACAGCATTGTATATGCAAGGTGGAACCAAGAATGTTCAAAACTAAATGACGAATGAACGGATGGCTGGCCCATTTCGTCTGGCACTACGATTATTTTTTATTCACCTACTATCGTGCGTACTTGTTTCTGTTTCTGGGACAACCCCCCTGGAAGTAGAACGGGGACGAATAATAATGGTGGTGACTGAAATGTGTGTACTTATCAAATGCTATAGAAACTGGAATTATAAGAACTACCATTCTGATGGGCAGATGTATTAGACAAAACTGCTGTCGTAGTCACCAGCCAGTAATAATTTTTCTAATTCAGAATTAACTTTTTTTAGTTCTGCCTTTCATACCCATCCCTTTCCATTCATTCAAATACATGCTCCATTCCAGCCAAATCGTATTTACTCTTCCTTCACCATTTTCACTCGTTCAACGCTACCTCTCTCCCTTTCCATTCACCATACTTCTACCAAATCCCTGTAGTATAATCACTTCCTCCACTCTCTTTCCTCACCGCCACGCTCCAGTGCTCAGCATAATCCAGTTCTGGATAACCACCGAGCACACTAATGAGGCTGCTAATAACCTGACTAGTGCAGGGAGTGACTTACTTCCTAACTCACAGTAAACCGCTTGTTTTTGTGGCCAAACTCATAATTACGGTTTACCGAAGTGAATTTCTTTTACTGATTTTTTTTTTTTTGACTTTTTTCTTTTTCCTGTGATAGCTCCCAAAACTGTTTCTGTGTAAATAAAAACTATGTTAGGCTCCAATATGGAATATTCTTAGTACGTATCTGAAATTTCTGTGTGTAAAGGTTACCAGTGTTGGGAATTATTGAAACACAATAAATACTGTATACTGTACTGATAACTATATCAGATACAGGTGGAGGGCGCTGGAGGGGGGTGTCCTTGTTATGTGGATCCCCCCTCCCCTCCCTTTTTGCCATATTTGGGAAAACCAGAGAAAAATAATATAGATTTTTCTTAGCAGAGATAGCTAACACACATTTCATTCATCAGTATGTAAAGATAAGTACTGAATGGAACAACCAATGCATGTTTACAAGCTTTCTTACCTGAAATTGACCCTGCATATAAGGCTTCGTCATCATTAGATAAAGAGATACTGTCTCCCCCCTCGATTATTAATTACTGGATCCGCCCTTGTACTGCCAAGATGCATGAGTTTCGTTCTCATATGGACCTTGTCCAGCCGGGTCTAATCTACTGAATCTTCACAATACCCCAGTATCACTACACAGGGATAGCTCTTGCATGGAATACCAATGTCAGTGAGGCTGAAAAAAAGAATCATTGCCAGTATTTAGTACTTACTGAATGGTATTTCTAGTAAGTTATCAGTATGTACTATGGAATGGAATGTGACTATATACTCGTATATATAGGTTCTGCTAACACTATTTGGTGTTTTCACTCTTCAGTTTCAACGTTAGAAGAAAACACAGCCACTCTTCAGAACAAAGGAGAGGTCAGGAAACCTCTCCTGAAATCGTAAACCTATAGCCGCAATTTTTTTTTTTTTTTTTATGGGAGGAAGAAGGAAGCACAGGCCATGAGCCCGCAATAAGAGTTCCCTCCAAGAGAAAAACAAAATACAAGAGAGAGCCAAATTCAAGATCCATTCATTTCGAGATGCCTGGACACACTGCGTTTGAAAGACTGGAGATCATAGGCAGCAGTAAATACAGACAGAGGGAGACAGTTCCAGAGTTGACCTGTTGCATAAATGAAGGACTGGGAATAACAGTTAACTATTACATTCGAGAGTTGGACAGAAAAGGGATGAGAGTTTGCTGTTAGACGGGTGCTACGTCCGTCGTAGAGGTGGAGGAATGCATGCAGACAGTTGAGAGGAGCAGTGACTATTAAAGTAGCGATAGAAAAGAGATAAAGATGCAACAGTGAGGCGAAGAGACAGAGGTTGAAGGGAGTCAGCAAGAGGAGAGTTAATGAGACGAAAAGCCTTTGACTCCATCCTACTGAGAAGAGCTGTATGTGGGGAGCCTCCCCACACATGAGAGTTGTACTCCACACAGAGGCGGATAAAACCCCTGTATAGAGTCAACAATTGTGCAGGGGTAAAGAAAGAACGGAGTCGGCTTAGCACACCCAATATCTTGGAAGGAGATTTTACAAGAGATGTAATATGATCTTTCCAAGATAAGTCCCGAGTAAATGAAACCCCAAGCATGTTCAAGGATGATGCAGGTTTAAGCTGAATATTATTAAACATTAGTGGGTATACCTGTAGAAGATTTTGACGGCTTGATAGGTGTATGAACTGAGTCTTAGATGCATTAAAAACAACAAGATTATTTTTACCCCAGTCAGAGATACGAGCCAAGTCAGACATTAGGTGTGCCATAGCCTCATCCCTTGTTTGTTGAAGTAACTGCTGAGATGGGCGTTACGGGAACCGAAGGTGAAGGGTGGAGTCATCAACGTATGAGTGGATTGGGTTAGATGTCCAGCTTAGGTCATTGATGAATAAAAGCAAGAGAGTTGGTGATAGGACTGAGCCCTGAGGAACACCATTGTTGATAGATGTAGGAGAAGAACAATGGCCGTCTACAACATCGGCTATAGAACGACCAGGAAGGAAGCTAGCGATGAAGGCACAGATAGAAGGATAGAAACCGTAAGAGGGCAGTTTGGAAATTAAAGATTTATGCCAGACTCGATCGAAAGCCTTTGAGATGTCAAGTGCAATGGCAAAGCTTTCGCCAAAGTCCAGAAAGGAGGATGACCAGGAGTCTGAAAGGTAGGTGAGAAGATCGCCAGTGGAGCATCCCTGACGGAACCCGTACTGACGATCAGAAAGAAGGTTGTGATAGGAAAGATGCCTTAAAATTTTTCTATTGAGAATTGACTCGATAACTTTTGAAATACAGGACGTTAAAGCAATTGGACGATAGTTGGAGGATTGGGAGTGGTCACCCTCCTTTGGTACTGGCTGAATGAGAGCAAACTTCCAGCAAGAAGGAAAGGTACAAGTTGACAGACAAAGGCGATAGAGTTTGCCTAGGCAGGGTGTAAGCACAGAAGCACAGTTCTTGAGAACAACAGGAGGGACTCCATCAGGCCCATATGCCTTGTTAGTATTGAGGCCAGTGATGGCAGAAAATACATCAGCTGAAGAAATTTTAATGTCAGCCATGAGGAAGTCAGAGGCAGGAAGTGATGGAGGAATAGCACCGGAATCATCTAAGGTGGAATTGGAGGAGAAAGTCTACACGAAGAAATCTGCATCATCAGTAGAAGAAATAGCTACAGAACCATCAGGGTAGAAAAGAGGAGGGAAGGATGATGAGGTAAAGTTGTTAGAAAGGTTTTTAGCAAGGTGCCAGAAGGAGCAGGAAGAATTCGAGTTGGAGAGTTGAGAACATTTAGTATGGATGAAATTATTTTTAGCAGAGCGAAGAACAGACTTAGCACGATTCCGGGCAGAAACATAAGCAAGATGTGATTCAGGGGTGGGTTGGCTCCGGTACCTTTTGTAGGCCTTCTCCTTGTTGCGGACAGCATTAGAACAAGCGTGATTAAACCAAGGCTTTCTTGCGTTAGTCAAAGGATATAAGAAAGGAATGCATGCTTCCATGCCCGAGAGAATAACCTCCATAATGCGCAAGGCACACTCATATGGCGCCCGGCCATGGAACCAATAATCATGCCAGGGAAAATCAAAGAAGTACTGCCTGAAGGCCTCCCAATCCACGGCTCCAAAATGCCACAGATGACGTTTCCCTGGAGGGTCCACAGGCCGTACCGGAATGATAGGATAGGTTAAGGTGATAAGGTTGTGATCGGAGGAGCCCAAAGTAGAGAAAAGATTAACAGTATAAGCAGAAGGATTAGTTGTAATTAAGAGGTCAAGTATATTGGAGCTCTCTCCAAGGCAGTCTGGGATACGGGTAGGGTGCTGTACAAGCTGCTCTAGGTCATTAAGGACAGAAAAGATGTAGGCTTGTTCACCAGGTGGATCAGTGAAAGGAGAGGAGAGCCAAAGGTGGTGGTGAACATTGAAATCTCCTAGAATGGAAATTTCAGAGAAAGGAGAAATGGATAGAATGTGTTCCATCATAGAGGTAAGATAGTCGAAGAGTTTTTGATAGTCAGTAGAATTAGGGGATAAGTAAACAGCACAGATATATTTAGTCAGAGAATGACAGGAAAGCCGAAGCCAGAGTGTAGAGAATTCAGAAGAATCGAGTTCAGGAACACGAGAGCAAGATAAGTCGTTGTGTATGTATACACAACAGCCACCTTTGGCTTTGAAATGGGTATAGAGAAAGTAGGAGGATACAGAAAAGGGTTTGCTGTCAGTTGCCTCAGACAGCTGAGTCTCAGTTAGAAAAATAAGGTGAGGTTTAGAGGAGGAGAGGTAGTGCTCAACAGAGCGAAAGTTAGAGGAAAGGCCGCGAATGTTGCAGAAATGAAGAAGAAGAGAGTCAGACAGTGGTTCCAGGTACATTGAGTCATCACTGTGAGAGGGGCGGAAGGTGGGGGCATTTATGGTTCCCCTCCCCTGGGGACTCCGAGGCTGGGTGATGAGACGCCATGATTTTTTTTTTAAATTTGGAAAAAGAAGTGTAGTGTGTACTGTGCATGTAGTTTGATGTAGATAGTTAGAGAAATTTGTGTTGGAGAGCATGCTGGCCTACTCTCTGTGTAACTGAGACACTGAAAAAGTTCAGCAAAGGGGGATGGTCAGGAACTAGTCCTGAGGGCTGATGAAACGGGAGCTCAAGCACTCCCTGTCATCAGCTTTCCATCCACCTCGGGAGAACTGCCCTGCTCGATTGGTGCTACAGTCTACTCCTCACACTTGTTCGGTCCATGAGCATACAACTATTTTAACCAACTATGTGCGAAACCTGCGTGAAAAAACAGCATACAAAGAGCACATACCATCGTCAAGGCAACGCCATCTTTTCCTTTGACAATTCTCGCCCAAAATTAGTACCAGTTCTTGAAGAGTCCTCGGTCATTATTAAAAATATCTTGTAATTCCGTAAAAGGGTTTTTCCACAATGGTGCAGACAGACAGACAGACAGACGCTCGAGAAAAAAAAGAAAAAAGAAAAAATGTGACCTCTAGTTATCTATCACCAGATATCTTAATCCAGGAAGGGATGGCCAAGAACACCCTTCATATTATCTTGTCCGCAATCAGGCTGCCCTCTCTGCACCTTATACCCAATTCTCTCATGTACAGTACGCTCATCTCATCTCACCTCTTTCTCACCCCTCGACCTCACTCACGTTCACTCTCCTACCCAGTGTCTTATTCTCCGTTCTCTCGATATGGCCTCTCTAAGAAAGATAATCAACAATCCGAATTAAGTAACATGAGACTGCTTGCCTGCTGCCTTGATCTGAAGATGCCGGACTTATTTGGAAAAGAAAGAATAGTTAATCTGGTAATACTATAAGTATAATATATTCAGGACCTCTTATTTACCAGTATTTTTTCTTATACACACATTGAAAAGTTTGATATGTTCATTCTCCTTTAAATTGGCCAAAAATTATCATCTCTCCAACTTGAATGCGGAGTTGCAATTATAGATCAACACTAGATTGTGACGCAGGTCACATACAACTGCTATGGAAGTATTGCGTTGTTGTGTCTGTAAAGTACGCGAAAATATGAAAAAGAAAGAAGATGTCTCCAGGTTAAGGTGAAAGGAATATAGTTCACCCTAGTCAGTGTTCAACCAGCACCAAATGTAAAATATATTATTGCGGGTTGTGTTCTGGGGAAAGTTTGAGACTTTAGCAAATACTGTCTTAGGATCCTCATGCACTCAACTGGGTATTAATTTAGCCCTTATTTTTATAAATAAATATAAATCATCAGCTGACAAATATTTTGGTTAGTTTCTCTTTCTGTATTCCATCTTGCTTTGCGGATCCTATCTCACCCTATTCGCAGCTGGGAAAAAGAGGTCTAGCTGATGATGATGGTGATTATGATGATGGTGGTGGTGGTGTTGGTAGTGGTGACTGTAACCAAAGCTTTGTATGCCGACTAAAAAGCTGATGCAGAGTCACAGAAGTATTTCAAATATTCCGACATGAAGAATAATGCCTCGTTTCACAATTTATGCAGCTATGGTGCACAATGGAATTAATGAATTCATTACTACAGGAGTTCAGGCCTTCCATATTGTCACTAGAATGTTTTTATAAATTTAATTTCATTGGTCACCATGAAAGTTTTTCGTTTGGTGGAAGCAGCAGCAGCAGCATTGTTATTATTATTATTATTATTATTATTATATTATTATTATTATTATTATTATTATTAGTAGTAGTAGTAGTAGTAGTAGTAGTAGTAGTAGTACTTGCTGTTGTAACCTCGGGTTCATATGAAATATGAATTGAACATCTTCCTTTGGAAGGACATATAGGCGAATGAGAGACGGTTGTATAAGTAGGCATATGAACTCCACATGAAGGCATCCCTCCCCAGCATCTGGGTATTTTGTATACATATGATTTATTGCTTAATATTTTATAGAAGTGGGTGGTACACTAAACTTAATACTGTTTACTACTCTGACTTCAGAGAACGTTATCTGAAGGACGTAAATACTTGTATTATGATAACTCCACTCGCTCTCAGGTATACTAGCCATCATACGTCATCATAATGCCAAGTAATCGTAACATAAGCTTTAGTTCTGGCTCATTTTTCAAACAGTTTGCCATCATATTTTATTTTTCATGTTTAAATTACGATAGGAAAAGAACCTTTTAGGGTCGCTTTGTTTTTTTCCCAATAATTCGATTCGCGGAGGGAAACGGAAGAAGAGGAGGGATGGGGTGATGAGGTATATAAGGGAGGGAGATGTAAGTTGGCAGAGGAGCATGACTGATTGATTAATTTAACGAAATATAAAGCTGGTGGCGAAACTACCACTGTCATATGCCAGCGGTGGCAGAGGAGAGGGTGACAAGGAAGTAATTCGTTGCGCAACTGCCAATGTCATATGCCACCACAGGCAGAGGAAAGGGTGGCATAGAAGTGATGCGTTTGTCGCCGCACCTTCCGGTATTAAGACCTCTGGTTATTGATAGGCAGATTATATATATATATATATATATATATATATATATATATATATATATATATATATATATATATATATATATATATATATTGCCAGACGCCTTAATCCCGTATACGGGGTAGCCACAAACAAATCGCCTCCACGTGACCCTGTCCCCCAACATTTCACTGCCCTGCTCCCAATTCACACCCCCTCTCTCATATACCTCTCCACTCTATGTATCATTATATATATATATATATATATATATATATATATATATATATAATCACCAGCCGTTTGAGTATCCACTGCAGGACCGGCCTATCCCGACTGAAATCCGGACGATACAGCCAATGTATCTCTACCAAGTGGCTTAGGCTGTCTAGTAGAGATTGTATGTAGGGTGAGAAGTGCTTGTTAGTGTAATTGTAGTGTTGGAGTGGCTTTGGATGTGTGTGTAGTCTGTGAACCAAGTGTAATCGGCCCGCGCAAGTCGACTGGGTGCAAGCATACTTTACAGTAAGCGACACTGGTTCAACCACAGCACCCCTGGTATCCGCCAATGCAGTACGTGGCCGGGTGAACACTCCCAAAGTTTATTACCCTGTCGGGGCGCGAACCCTGGTCCACCCGTGTACGAAACGCACACTCTAACACTGTACCACAGAGGCTCCATATATATATATATATATATATATATATATATATATATGAACAAAAGATCCAGTGTTGCAATCCACATATTTATTTGCGACGTTTCGGAACAACTCGTTCCATCATCAGGCCCAGTGACAAAGAATTACAAATATTAAGAATTACGATAAAAATAAAAATAAAAATAGAATAGCAAAATAACTCAAGCCTGCAACACAAACACAAACATCGGTAAAATACTTTATGAAATTAGTACACCAATTTATATAGTAGAAATAATTAGTATATAAATATAAAATCTACTAATAATCTTGAAAATATAATAATACAAACAACACACAATAAAAACATAGTAGTGGCACTGACGACTAACTGTCTCCATAACAGACTCTCCATAATAGACTTACACTCTCCATAATGCTCTCCATAACAGGCAAATCAATATCACTCTAGCTACTCGCTAAAACTAAGAAACTGTCCTCATTTATAAGGTTTAACATCTTGAATCAACAGCTTAATTAGTGATAGACATTATGGTTTTCGCCACGAAAGATCCACCATTGACATACTCAGTCTCCTAACTCATACCATCCATCAGTCAATTGACCTACATGGAGATACTCGTGCAGTGGCCCTTGATATTTCTAAAGCTTTTGACAGGGTAAGGCACCGTTCCCTGCTGTCCAAACTCTCTTCCTATGGACTAACATCTTTTGTTCCTTTGATTTCCTCATGTCTTAGTGACAGGAAAATAAGAGTAAAAGTAGATGATGTATATTCCAATTGTCACTCAATTAATGCCGGCGTGCAGCAGAGATCAGTTCTGGCGCCAACCTTGTTCCTGGTTCATATTAATGGTCTCTTATCTGTCACCCACAATCCCATCCACTCATATGCAGATGACTCAACACTACATAGTTCATTCGCACTCAGACACTCATTTACAAAGTCTAATATCTCTACCTCTCAACTCAGTACAGCCGTCTCCATACATCATCACCTATCTATGATCAGTGAATGGGGACAAAACAACCTTGTCTCATTTAATGCTAGTAAAACTAATTATATACAGTTTACTAATAGACAGATATTGCCAGATTCGTATATTACCTACAGTGCCACTAATATTCCCATCTCCAAAAGTATTGAAATTCTCGGCGTCTCACTTAACAATGCCTTCATCTGGACCTCACATGTTAGATCACTTGCTAAAACCGCCTCAAAGAAAATCAGATTATTGTACAGAGTCCGTAACTTCTTCAGTGACGAGCAGTTGGCTATAATTTATAAGAGTCATGTGTGCTCTCAGCTTGAATATTGCTCACCCTTGTGGAATGGACGGGGAGAGGTTGCATTATAACAACTAAACAAAATTCAGAACAAAGCTGTTAGAATTATTAACAACCCTGCCATTGCAGATAAATTACCTCCCCTACAAGTAAGAAGGAATGTTGCTTCCCTTGCATTATGCTACAGATATTTTTATGGCAAATGCTCCAGACGAAGTTGCGTCCATGGTGCTACCTCTCCATGTCTTCTCTCGTGCTACACGGGCATCTGGTAGGCTCAAGACTGGAATATCACTCAGCCATATTGCAGAACTTCTGCCTATCAGAATTTTTTCATTCCCCGCGCTGCATCTCTCTGGAACTTGCATCCCCAGAGTTGTTTCCCTCAAAACTTCAACCTACAGCTGTTCAAGTTCAACTGTTACAGATATTTTATGAACAGAGGACACCAGTAATCTGGTGTATGGATTATATATATTTTTTATTCATTTGTTTTTCATTCCTCTGATCTGTTATTAAAAAAAAAAAAAGTGATCTGATACACTCGCATGCTGAAGGATTCTTGAGTAAAGTGGCTTTGATACATAATTGCCTGTTCTAGCTGATTTACCTAAATATTCAAAAACCCTACTTCTAATATGCCTCTTTGACTTACCTATATATGTAGCCTATCACAAGTATTGACAAATTACCGAAGAGGCAAGTACCCTAGAGATTCTGGTTATGAAATTAAAATTTGAGTAGTTCTTCCTGGTCTAAAAATAACTTCAGTTTTATATATATATATATATATATATATATATATATATATATATATATATATATATATATATATATATATATATATATATATATATATATATGCAAACTAACCACAGAAGAAATGAAAGGAGCGAGAGTGAGTACTTTCGTAGATTACATCTTCAGACAGAGTGAGACAGAAACGTAAATTAGAGGTCTTTTTTGCACACCCGCAGCCGGTAGTGGCACACAAAACAATGCATGACCTGAATTTTTACCTGCGGCTTAACTTATGGTCACCTGCAGCAGGGAGTGGAACACAACAAAGGATAACCTGAATCTAAAAATGCGCGTGACAAAGGAGGAGGGAGTAGGTGGGGAGGAAAGGGGAATGAGAGGGAGGGGGAAGGGGGAGGAGAGGATGGGAAGGGGAGAGGGGGGAGGGAGGAGGAGATAAATACTGCTGCTTAACTTAAGACCTAGGGGATTAATGCTTGGTGTGTCCCACACAGGTGTGACTACACCACCAGGAGATGACAGGGAACAATCACTTGTTAGTCTGGGGGATACTGCTTTAAAATTAATTCAGTTAACAATTTATCACACTTAAAATGACCATAGCTCATGTTTACATTCTTTTCATATGTGCCAGAAATTAGACAAGATTCTATTACATTTCTTTCATCTAAGCTTTTTGATCTTGCTAGAATCTTGGAGCCTGTCCAGTCAAAATGGTGATCACTGGATGCTTTGTGCTGAAATAAACCACTGCTCTGTTGGGCTGCCCTCACACTGTATTTATGTTGTGAGATTCTAGTTTCCAAATCTTTTCCAGATTGTCCTATGTAAAATTTATTACAGCTTTTACAAGGGATTTTGTAAACAAACTAAAAAAAGGTGTAACAAATTTTACATAGGACAATCTGGAAAAGATTTGGAAACTAGACTCTCACAACATAAATACAGTGTAAGGACAGCCCAACAGGGGAGTCGTTTATTTCAGCACAAAGCATCCAGTGATCACCATACTGACTGGACAGGCTCTAAGATTCTAGCAAGATCATAAAGCTTAGACCATAGAAATATAATAAAATCTTGTCTAATTTCTGGCACATACGAAAAGAATGTAAACATGAGCTATGGTCATTTTAGGTGTGATAAATTGTTAACTGAATTAATTTTAAAGCAGTATCCCCCAGACTAACAAGTGATTGTTCCCTGTCATCTCCTGGTGGTGTAGTCACACCTGTGTGGGACACACAAAGCATTAATCCTCGAGGTCTTAAGTTATGCAGCTGTATTTATCCCCTCCTCCCTCCCCCCTCTCCCCTTCCCCTCCTCCCCTCCCCTTCCCCCTCCCTCCCACTCCCCTTTCCTTCCCACCTACTCCCTCCTCCTTTGCCATGCGCATTTTTAGATTCAGGTCATCCTTTGTTGTGTTCCACTCCCTGTTGCAGGTGACCATAAGTTAAGCCGCAGGTAAAAATTCAGGTCATGCATTGTTCTGTGTGCCACTACCGGGTGCGGGTGTGCATAAAAGACCTCTACCCTTTACGTTTCTGTCTCACTCTGTCTGAAGATGTATTATACGAAAGTACTCAGTGTCGCTTCTTTCATTTCTCCTGTGGTTAGTTTGCATACATATCTTCACGGTGAAGTGACGTCTCTGCATATATATATATATATATATATATATATATATATATATATATATATATATATATATATAGAGAGAGAGAGAGAGAGAGAGAGAGAGAGAGAGAGAGAGAGAGCCTCTGTGGTACAGTGGTAAAGTGTGCGTTTTCGAACACTGAAGAACGAGGGTTCACGCCCTGCCAGGGTAATAAACTTTGGGAGCGTTCTTCTGGCCATTTACTGCATTGGCGGACACAAGGGAAGCTGTGGTTGAACAAGTGTCGCTTACTATAAAGCATGCTTGCACCCAGTCGGCTTGCGCGGGCCGATTACACTTGGTTCACAGACTACACACACATCCAAAGCCACTCCAACACAATAGTTACACTTACAAGCACTTCCCAGTCTACATACAATCTCTACTAGACAGCCTAAGCCACTTGGTAGAGATACATTGGCTGTATCGTCCCCACTTCGGTAAGGATTGGCCGGTCCTGCAGTGGACACTCAAACGGCTGATGAGATTATATATATATATATATATATATATATATATATATATATATATTGGTGGTAGGTGGGGGCACTCATCATCCACTCACTCGATGTATCGCTGCTCTCGGGTGTCTACCCTTTCCTCTCCTCCACCCTTCTTTCCTTCCACTCTCTTGTGTGTTTCTTTCCTTCATTCTTTCCTCGTCCTTCTGCCTACGGGCGACTTTACACTCCCTCTTCTGTGTTTCTTTCCTTCATTCATTCCTTTTCCTTCTGCCTGTGGGTAACTCTACACTGAGTGACAAGCCAAATGGTTTCCTGTACATCAGGAAACCTGGGGAGGGCCTTATGACGACTTCTTGGGTAGTGATCATTTACCCATCTGTCTTTCCTATACATGCAACATTATTTCGTACCTTCCACATCCAAAATTTGTCTGTAGGAAAGCACGTTGGGGACCCTTCTCAAGGGTCGTCAATTAAGATATATCTGAGGAGACCATAGATGTCAAAGTAAAATAATTAACAAATTCCATATAACACGCAGCAGAGGCTACTATTCCCAAGACTTCTACAGTTCATGTGAAGCATAGAGCTCATTGGTTGATGCCGGATTGCTGACAAGCAATAAGGAAATGCAATAGGAAATATAGGATTATTGATAGTCAGCCATTTAGGAAATCTATATTGCATTCAAACAGGCATGGGCTGAGGCAAAGAGAATATAAGAAGAGCCAAACATGACTCCTGGTGGTCCATGGTGAATCATTGACCCCTCTTCCGGTGACGACTCAGAGAGATACTTGGAACCACTGTCTGACTCACTTCATCATTTCTGCAACATTCGCGGCCTTTCCTCTAACTTTCTCTCTGTTGAACATCACCTCTCCTCCTCTAAACCTCACCTTCTCTTCATGTCCGAGACTCAGCTGTCTGAAGCAACTGACAGTAAACACTTTTCTGTTTCCTCCTACTTTCTCCATACTCATTTCAAAGCCAGAGGTGGCTGTTGTGTATATGTGTGCAACGATTTATCTTAGTCTCATGTTCCTGAATTAGATTCTTCTGAATTCTCTACTCTCTGACTTCAGCTTTCTTGTCATTCTCTGACTAAATATATCTGCGCTGTTTACTTATCCCCTGATTCTACTGACTATGAAAAATTCTTTATCATACATCTTCGATGGAACACATTCTATCCATTTCTCCTGTCTTTGAAATCTTCATTCTAGGAGATTTCAATGTTTACCACCACCTTTGGCTCTCCTCTCCTTTCACTGATCCACCTGGTGAACAAGCCTACATCTTTTCTATCCTTAACGACCTAGAGCAGCTTGTACAGCACCCTACCTGTATCCCTGACTGCTTTGGAGATAGCTCCAACATACTTGACCTCTTTCTTGCAACTAATCCTTCTGTTTACACTGTTAATCTTTCCTCTCCATTGAGCTCCTCCGTTCACAGCCTAATTACCTTGACATGCCCTATTGCTCCAGTACGCCCTGTGGACCCTCCAAAGAAACGTCGACTGTGGCACTTTGGAGTTGCAGAAAGGGAGGCCCTAAGGCAGTACTTCTTTGATTTTCCCTTGAATGATTATTGCTTCTATGGCCAGGAGCCATCTGAGTGTGCATTGCACCTTATGGAGGTTATTCTCTCAGGCTTGGAAGCATACATTCCCTACTCATATCCTTTGACTAATGCAAGAAAGCCTTGGTTTAATCACGCTTACTCTAATGCTGTCCACAACAAGGAGAGGGCCTATAAAAGGTACCAGAGCAAGCCTACCCCTGAATCACATCTTGCTTATGCTTCTGCCCGGAATCGTGCCAAGTCTGTTCTTCGCTCTGCTAAAAATAATTTCATCCGTATTAAATGCTCTTGACTCCCCAACTCGAATTCTTCCCACTCATTCTCGCACCTTGCCAAAAACATTTCTAACAACTTTACCTCATCATCCTTCCCTCCTCTTTTCTATTCTGATGGCTCTGTATCTATTTCCTCTACAGATAAAGGAGATCTCTTTGCTCAGACTTTCTCCTCCAATTCACCTTAGACGATTACGGTGCTGTTCCTCCATCACTTCCCCCCTCTGACTACCTCACTGCTGACATTAAAATTTCTACAGCTGATGTGTTATCTACTATCAATGACCTTAATACTGAAAAGTCATATGGACCTGATCTAGTCCCTCCTGTTGTTCTCAAGAACTGTGCTTCTGTGCTTACACCCTGCCTAGGTAAGCTCTTTCACCTTTGTCTGTCAACTTGTACTTTTCCTTCTTGCTGGAAGTTTTCTCTCATTCAGCCGGTTCCAAAGAAGGGTGACCACTCCCAACCCTCTAACTATTGTCCAATTGCTTTAACATCCTGTGTCTCAAAAGTTTTCATGTCAATTCTTAACAGAAAATTTTTTTTATGCATCTTTCCTATCACAACCTTCTCTCTGATTGTCAGTATGGGTCCCATCAGGGACGTTCCACTGGCGATCTTCTCGCCTACCTTTCACACTCCTGGTCATCCTCCTTTCGGGACTATGGCGAAAGCTTTGCCATTGCACTCGACATCTCAAAGGCTTTCGATCGAGTCTGGCATAAATCTTTAATTTCCAAACTGCCCTCTTACGGTTTCTATCCTTCTGTCTGTGTCTTCATCTATAGTTTCCTTTCTGGTCGTTCTATAGCCGCAGTCGTAGACGACCATTGTTTTTCTCCTAGATCTGTCAACAGTGTGGTGTTCCTCAAGGCTCTGTCCTATCATTGACTCTCTTCCTTTTATTCATCAATGACCTTCTAAGCTGGACATCTAACCCTATCCACTCATACGCAGATGATTACACCCTTCACCTTTCCATTCGGTTCCCACAACGTCCATCTCAGCAGTTACTTCAACAAACAAGGGTTGAGGCTATGGCACACCTAATGTCTGACTTGGCTTGTATCTCTGACCTGGGTAAAAATAATCTTGTTGTTTTTATTACATCAAAAACTCAGTTTTCACACCTATCAACCCGACATAATCCTCCACAGGAGTTCCCACTAATGCTTAATAATGACCAGATCAAGCTTGCATCATCCTTGAACATGCTTGTGGTTTCATTCACTCGGGACTTATCTTGGAAAGATCATATTGCATGTATTGTAAAATCTGTTTCCAAGAGATTAGGTGTGTGCTAAGCCAACTCCATACCTTCCTTACACGTTTGCAGTTGTTGACTTTATACACGGGTTTTATTCGCCCCTGTTTAGAGTACAACTCTCATGTGTGGGGAGGCACCCCACATACAGCTCTTCTCAATAGGGTGGAGTCAAGGGCTTTTTGTCTCATCAACTCTCCTCCTCTTACTGGTCCCTTCAACCTCTGTCTCTTTGCCACACTGTTGCATATTTATCTCTTTTCTATCGCCACTTCAATGGTCACTGCTTCTCTGAATTGTCTGGTTGCATCCCTCCATCTCTACGATGGGCGCGTGATACCCGTCTTGCAACAAACTCTCATCCCTTTTCCGTCCAACTCTCTAATGCAAGAGTTAACCCTTACTCCTAGGCCTTCATTTATGCAACAGTTCAGCTCAGGAACTGTCTCCCTCTGTCTGTATTTCCTTCTTCCTATGATCTCCAGTTTTTCAAATGCAGTGTGACCAGTCATCTCAAAGTGAATGGATCTTGAATTTAGCTTTCTTTTGGATTGTTTTTGTTTTTTCTAGGAAGGAACGGTTTTCGGGCACCTGGCCTTTGGTTCCTTCTTTCTTGCATTAATAATATCTGGTCCACTATTAAAAGAATGAATAATAATAGCCCTTATATTCTTGTGACCACCCTGCAAATGATCAGTACCATCTATGATGATCCCGTGAACGTAGGTAACATCCTCGCCAGGAGTTTTTCCTCATGTAAGTAGCTCAGCCAATTCTGACCCACGTTTTCAACATGATAAAGCAGGGGTTCCCAATCTTTTTGTTCCTCTGTACCCTTTGGGTTCCCATGTACTCGCAAAAGTTAAGGTTGAAAATTTCATACTGTTAAGAGTAGACTGTAGCACCAGTTGAACAAGGCAGTACTCCCAAGGTGGATGGCAAGCTGGTGATAGGGAGAGCTGGAGATCTCGTTTCACCATCCCTCAGGATTTGATCCTGACCATCTCCCTTTGTAGAACAATTTCAGTGCTCTCATTTACACACAGAGAGTAGGCCAGCATACTCTCTTAATACCTCTACCTTCAACGGTCTACACCACACTACATGCACATAAGATGTCACACCTTCTGTTCCCACTCCCTTTAGCAATGGCCGTTGCATTATCACTATCAAACAAGGTGGTACATAAGATTGCCACCACTGGCAGGGTAGGGCTGGCGGCACAGGGTCCTCCCGGTCGCCATCAAGCCACTGTGCCGGCAGCAACTGTTGCAATTTCCAGTCAAGCTCATCAGTGGAGAAGTGAAGATGCGGCCTTATATTTTATCAATATCCATGGCCTTACCACCAACCTAAATTCAGTTCTTTTTTTTCCTACGGTCCATATCCCCTCTGGCCCTGTTCCTCACAGAACCACAAATTTCACCCTCTACAGAAGTATCCCCATATTGTTTTCCCAGTTACCATCTCCTCAAATTTCCCTAACAAGGGCGGCATCTGTTGTTATATCAAATCTCAATATGCAGTTGACACTGTTTTAAACTTCACTTCATCCAGTTTTGAATACTGATTGTATAAACTAAATTGTCTAAATATTACCAAATATATTTGTGTAGTCCATCGTTCCCCCAGTGCTTCTTCAAAACTCAGTTTATTTGACTCCATATCCACACAGTTGAGTAACCTTAACCTTGCCCTCAGCACTGACATTACCATTATGGGTGATTTTAACGTACATGATGTTGAATGGTTATTGCATTCTGCCAGGACTGACGATGCTGGTCTAGAGTGCGAGCTGTTACCAGAATCATTTAATCTCACACAGCTGGTAAAGCAACCAACCAGAATACCAGATAACCCTGACCATAATGCCCATCTCTTGGATCTATTCCTGACAAATAATCCAGATCAATACAGGATAGAGATACTGTCACCATTCGGATCATCTAAACACAATCTCATCAAAGCCTCACTAGTTAGCCCCGCCAAACCTCCCTGTTCTGAACCTGTCAGGGTGACCCTATGGCACTCTGACAGGGCAAACTGAGATGGATTTAGAAATAATCTTGCTGACATTCCATGGCAGTCTTTCTTCTCTAGTGATGCCAATTCTACCCAGTCCCACATTTGTGACTTAATAATACCTGATATGGATTTCTTCATACCAAGTCAACAGTTCACTAAAAGACTGAACTCTCCAAAATGGTTTGATATCAACTGTGCCAGAGCAACAGCCCCAAAATCATTAGCATATAACTCATATTTAAAATAGAAAAAATCTGAATCACTCTCAATATAAAATTGCTAGAAACCATCCAAAAGCTGTAATAAATCTTGCTAAAACAAAGTTTCTTCAATATCAAGTTTCAAAACTACTTAACAACCCTAATGACAATACAATACTCTGGTCAACTCTCAATTCTTTCAATAATAACTTTAACAAGACATCATCCAATCCCCCACTAAAATCTTCAGATGGCAACATTACAAATGACCCACTTGAGAAAGCAGATATCATTGTCAGTACATTTACCAGAAATTCTACCATAGAGGAAGTCAGCCAAAACGTCCCAGTAGCAGAACTTGACTCTCCCGAAACTGTTTCACTTAAAATACAGACAAGACACATAAAATCCATCCTAGACATTTTACCTACCAACAAACCTCCAGGACCAGACGGAAATCCTCCAATTGTTCTGAAAAAGTGTTCCCCAGAACTTGCCTCTGTTCTAGCTAAATTATTCAGATTATGCATACGTACTTCTTCATTCCCTATTTCATGGAAAGAAGCCGATATCCACCCAATTCCAAAGAAAGGAAGTTCCTCTGACCCCTCTGATTACAGACCAATAGCTGTCACATATTACATTCAATGCTACTAAGATTCCCATCTCCAAAAGTATTGAAATTCTTGGTGTCTCACTTAATAGTGCCCTCAGCTGGACCTCTCATGTCAGATCACTTGTTAAACCCACCTCAAAGAAACTTGGATTATTGTACAGGGTCCGTAACTTCTTCACTGATGAGCAGTTAGCTATAATTTATAAGAGTCTTGTGGGCCCTCAGCTTGAATATTGCTCACCCTTGTGAAATGGATGTGGGGAGGTTGCATTAAAACAACTAGACAAAATTCAAAACAAAGCTGCTGGAATTATTAATAACTCTGCTATTATAAATAAACTTCCTCCCCTACATGTAAGAAGGAATGTTGCCTCCCTTGCATTATTTTACAGGGATTTTTATGGCAAATGTTCAGACAAAGTTGCATCCATTGTGCCACCTCTCCATGCCTTCCCTTGTGCTACATGGCCATCCGGCAGCACTAACGACTGGAATGTCACTCAACCATATTGCAGACCTTCTGCCTATCAGAATCCTTTCATTCCCTGAACTGCATCTCTCTGGAACTTGGTAGCATTGTCCTATGAGATCTAGACATCCCAAAAGTTCCCTGACTCATGGTACTTTGCTCCTGTCATACTGATTCCCAATGAGGCTGGTTCTCTTATGAATCCCACCTTAATTTGTCCTATTTTGTTGACTTCTTATCTAAATAAGGTCATGGAACGAATGGTTATTAATAGGCTTCTTTTTGTTTAAGTCAAAAAATTTGTTAAATGACCAACAATGTGGCTTCTGTAAATACAGAAGTTTGCTAGATCATTCAATGAATTTGGAGCATTGTATTTCAGAAGAAGTACTTCCTACAATGAGAGTGGAAAAGGTACAAGGGGATGGAAAAAAGGCAGAATATAAGAGGGAAGTGGAGGAGTGATTGGGTAAATATAGACTGGAGCAGATGGGGAAAGTGGAAGGTGTGTGCAAGATATTCACAAAAGAAATCTGTGCAACATGTGAGGTGGTGTATGGGGTGAAGAGAAGACAAAAGGGGGTGCATGGAACAGCATGGTGGACTGAAGAGGTGAGAGAGGCTGTGGCACAAAAGAAGAAAGCATATAGTGAGTGGATGAGAAACAGGGGGGTGGAAGAAGTTGGGAGACAGAAGAGAGAGTTTTATGTAGGGAGGAGGAAAGAAGTGAAGGGATTAGTAAGAGAGTGTAAGAAGAGAGTGGATGAGGAATTTGGAATAAACTCGAGTGTAAGATGGAGGAAATGTAAGAAAATGTTCTGGAAAGAGGTAAAGAGAGTTAGACAGGGTGCCAAAGTAGTTAGCTGGGGAGTGAAAGATAAGAATGGTAGATTACTAATGGAGAAGGGAGAAAAAGTGAGCAGACAGAGGGAACACTTTAAGGAATTGTTGAACACAGATAATGAAAGCGATGCAAGTATAAGTGGCCGGGGAATGGCTGGGAGAAAGAGGGATGTGAGAAGAGAGGAAGAAATCAGTAGGCTGGAAGTTGTGGAAACAATGAAGAAAGTTAAAATGGGGAAAGCCCCAGGAATTGATGGAGTGTGTGGTGAAATGCTGAAGCATGGGGGAGAGATAGTAGTAGAATGGATAGGGAAAACGTGCAGATTGGCCTGGGAGGAAGGGAGAGTCCCGGAGGATTGGAAGTCAGGTAAAATTATGCCCCTGTACAAAGGAAAAAGGGAAAAAGAAGTATGTGGTAATCATGGGGGCATTTGTCTCCTTAGTGTAATAGGAAAAGTATATGACAGAATACTTACTGACACAGTTACGAACATAACAGAGGAATTAGTTGGAGAAGAACAGGGAGGTTCTAGGAAAGGAAGAGGTTGTGTAGATCAGATATTCATTCTTAGATCTTTAATGGAAAAGCTTCTAGAAAGGAAAAGAAGTTGTATGCGGCCTTCATGGATTTGGAGAAAGCATATGACAGGGTGGATACACAAGGATTGTGGAAGTATTAAAAATATGTGGAGTAGATGGGAAGTTGTTGAAGGCCGTGAAGAGTATGTATGAGGGTGCTAAGGCTGCAGTGCGTGTGGATGGTGAACTGAGTGAATATTTCCATTTGAAGGTTGGACTGAATCAAGGATGTGTCATGTCTCCATAAAAGAGATATAAAGTAGGGCAGTGGATGTTGGAGCAGCCCTAGTGAGAGGGGGCAGTGTTTGGAAACTTCCTGTACTATGATTTGCAGATGATACTGTGTTGTTAAGTGAAGACGAAGGGGAGCTGCAAGGCTTGGTGGACGAGTTTGAGATGTGTAAGAAACGGAGTCTAAAGGTGAATATAGGGAAAAGTTATGGTCTTCGAGTGAAGTGATGTCAGTTAACGTACAGTGAGGCTGGAGGAGGAGGAAATGGATAATGTGAGTGCGTTTAATTGCATGGGTAGTGTGATGAATAAAGATGGAAGTTTAGAGGGTGAAGTGCTGGAAAATGTACAACAGGGATGAAAGGTTGCTGGGTCCTTGAAAGAAGCGATAAGAAACAGGGAAGTGAGCATGGAAGTGAAAAAGCTTCTACATGACAGTATTGCGATACGAACTCTAACATATGAAAGTGAAGCATGGACCTTGTTGGAGGGACAGTCAAGAGTGAGAGCAGTGGAAATGAGTTATTTGATAGGAGCCTGTGGAGTCACATGGTGAGACAGACTGACAAACGAGGAAGTGAAGGAGTGTTGTGGTGTGGATGTTGATGTGATAGGAACGGTTAGGGGAAACACACTGAGGTGGTTTGGCCATGTGGAGAGGATGGAGAGTGAGAGACTGACTAGTAGAGTGTATGTGAGTGAGGTGGAGGGGAGAGAGAGGGAGGGGGAGGCCAAGAATGAGATGGAGGGTTGGAGTGAAGAGGTATATGAAAGAGTGGGGCGTGAGCTGGAAGCAGGGCAATGACATGGCTGGGGACATGGCGACATGGATGCAATTTGTTTGTGGCCACCCCTTACAGGAGTAAGGTGTCTGGCATTAGATAGATTAATAATATTTCATAGGTACTTGCCAATAAAGAATTCGTGATAGAGGTGTTCTTGGACATCCATAAATCCTATGACACGACATGGCAATACAGTATACTAATGAAGCTCTATGCTTATGGTTTAAGAGGAAATATGCCCATATTTCTTTCAAATATCTTAAGGGACAGGACTTTTGCTGTCAAACTGCCCCATAATGCAACATCGGATATCTTTATGCAAGAAAACAGGATGCCCTGAAGAAGTGTGCATGGTCCCACATTGTTTAGTATTATTATCAATGATATTTTGTCATCAGCTCCGATCCGAGGAATCTTAAATTCTCACTCTATGCTGATAATTATGCAAAATGGCACTCTTTCCGTAATGCACAGTTTTCGGCTGGGGGGATTCAAGCAGCCCTTGATTCCATCCACCACTAGGCCTTGCAGCGGGGATTTATGTTTTCCGTGCCTAAATGTGCCACCGTATGCTTTATGACTCGTAACGTACCTAATTTGTGCTTGACTTTGGAGAATCAGGCAGTACCTTTTCAAAATTCTATCAAGTTTTTGGGCCTACACTTTGATCGTCGTTTGAACTTTAAATTTCGTGTTAATAATTTGCTTTCTCACTGTGATAAACTGTTAAATGTCCTCAAGTACCTAGCGGGTACTACTTGGGGCACCAACAAAAAATCTTTATTATTGGAGGATAAGTCCCATTTTAAGTCGAAGTTAGACTATGGCACACAGGTGTATGGGTCGGCATCTGATGCCACATTGAGGAGCTGGGTGTGTTACAAGGTAAATAGTTGCAAATGTGTCTTGGAGCCTTGCCACGTACTTGTGTAGCTTGGATGGAAGTGGAAGCGAATGTACAGCCAAAAGCACTATAATTTCTCCCCTCCTCCTCTAGTAGCCAGAGTCGTGGTATGTGACAACAAGGCGATAGAACACCCCACACCCACCGTCCATGCCAAAACCCCAGTGCAAACGTTGTTGGATAGATATGGATTGGCCAAATCTGGTGATGTTACAATATGTCAAGATTGTTTTTTGATAGACATTCAGAACCAGTAAGGGTAAGTATATAAAGGCATTCAGAACCAGTAAGGCTAAGTATATAAATGACATGTTACGTGTAACACTGTGCTGTTATCGACAAAATAATTGTATGGATATGAGAAAGGTATGAAAGCAAAATAAAACCTACAATGTTTTTATGTGTTAACTATACTTATGTCCTATGTTATAATGTTACACATAGGTATAATATAGTAAACAACGTCAGTTGAAAGATATCATGTCTTTTCACAGCAATTCTCGCTCCCACCACCACCACCCTTCTCTCTGAGTTCCTGTTTTCACCACACGCCTCTCTTACCCTCTCGTCCCCCATTCGCACCCATTTTTTTTTTTTTTTTAATTCAAGAAAGAAGAAACCAATGGCCAGGAGCCTGCAAACCGTTCCTTCCAAGAAAAAAACTACAATACAAAAGAGAGCCAAATCCAAGATCCATTCATTTCGAGATGCCTGGACACAATGCGTTTGAAAGACTGGAGATCATAGGAAGTAGGATATACAGACGGAGGGAGACAGTTTCAGAGTTGACCTGTTTATGTTAACGAACGTAAACTAAGATAATGATGAAATGATCCGTCAGGTACTTATCATATTATCATACACCTCTGTATTAAATACTATAAAATCAATAACATACAATACTTCGGTATACCTGCCAACTGTTTCATCAGGTTGTAAGCTGATAAGTGACATATGCACTGCAAGTTGGACCTTGTGTTACATGGACACAGGGTTGATTACCAGTAACACAGGCTTTGTGTGGTTTTGGATTTCCATTATTTCATATTAACGCGGCAGTTTAAGCCTTACGTTATAAGCACTTAAGGTTTATGTTCTGTCATTTTTACATTCAAACGAATCAGGGATCGGTTCTGACGAACCACAAACTCTCTGCTTTAACGAAAATATCCCGACCTTTTGTTACAACAGTGACACAATGTCATTATATATAGGACTGAATGTGGGTCAGTCGTATACATAATGACACTGTCACAGTTGTAACAAAAGTTCGGAATATTTTAGTTAAAGCAGAAAGTGTAGTTCGTTAGAGCCAATCCTTGATCCCGCATCGTTGATAAATATTATTGCTTTCGTGCGACAAGTCCTTCACGCTGATCTGGGTGCCAGGTCATGTCATATCTACAGTAGTGAGCAGGTTGACTAACTTGCGAAGTCGGCTGTCGAACTCAGGAAGACTTGGGACGTTCCTCGTGATCTACGGTCGAGTCTTTCTCTGGGAAAGAAATCAATAAATATTCTGTGGCAGGGTCAGTGGACCAGTCTAGATATCCCAACGTGCAAGCCACAACTCGGAGACTGGGACACTGCCAATCGCCCCAGTCGCCTGAAATAACAAAAAAAGAACAATCTGGCAAGAATGCACATGAACTTCACGTCCATCACCCATATGTTGCCATATATTGAAAGACGATTTCCATCGCACTGTGACATCTGTGGTGAGGAATTATTTATCCGTTATATCATTAAGCTCTGTCGGCGATTTATTCGTGACCGTGTTTCACGTGCAAATTACCGCCATGCAGCAGACATCCTCTTCACCCTGTCTACCATCTTGGGTGATGAGGATATTGTTTTGATTGATAAACTGATGCTTTTTCTTTAAGGAGCTGAGATTGATCAGAGTGATGGGACTTTGTATTATTTTTTGGTTGTGGTTTTACCGACTGTGAATATGTATGTTTTATATTATTTAATTGGGGTTGACAGTATTTGAAATAGTTCCTGCCTCTATATCTATTTCTTATATTGATGTCCCCTTCATTACACCACGTGCCTCTCCTGACAGTCACCAGTTGATGAGTGCAAGTGTGCAGTATTGGAATGTATTGGACATTTCCGGTCGATGGTGTTCCACACACACCACAAAGCCAGCCAGGAGTCAGGACGTGAGTGCTGGGCCATCCCCAGGTCCTGTCCTCCCCCCTTACTATTTTTTACCCAGTCCATACCCCACTGACCGGGCTAATGTATGGCCCGGCCTGCACTATATGTGCAGGAAATCTTTGAACGAACGAACGAACAATGGTGTTCCGTGGGCGAGGTACTTCACTTGTTGTAAAAATGAAAATGCTCTACATTTGATTGCATAAGTTTTCTTAACTAGGGCCGACAATTGACGTATATGGATTAGTTCTAGACCCCTGTGGTTCTCTTCTGTATATTGATGTCCCCTATATTAAACCATACACCACGATTGACAGTCAGCAGGTGATGAGTGCGGGTATGTACTGACGAGAGGCATTACATATGTGCAGTCGATGGTGTTCTATTGGTTGAAATATTTCTTTTCGATGAAACTAGGTTTAGCTATTCGTATGTTTAGGTTTGGTATAGGAGGGCAATTTGTCTGTAAGGTTTATTAGTTTTAGGATATTAGATTAGTTTTTTTTTTTCTCATTACATTACGTTTTATTTATAAAAAAGAAAAAGTAAAAGTAAAAAAAAATATATACGTGTATATACCGTAGATATATATATATATATATATATATATATATATATAAATATATATATATATATATATATAGTTATAGATATAGATATAGGTGTGTGTGTGTGTGTGTGTGTGTGTGTGTGTGTGTGTGTGTGTGTGTGTGTGTGTGTGTGTGTGTGTGTGTGTGTGTGTGTGTGTGTGTGTGTGTGTGTGTGTGTGTGTGTGTGTGTGTGTGTGTGTGTGTGTACTTTTGGCTTAATGACCAGGGACTTTGGCCCCAATGGTTGATAGGCCAAAAAAAAAAAAAGTTTTAGTCACTGGAGTGATATGGACATGCCGATTATGGGGAGCATTTTCCAGGCAATACAGAATCCTGAAAATAGCAACTGTGAGTCGCAACTGCCGCTACTGTGTTTTTAGTGAGTGTTATTTGTATTAATATTTTTTAAAGATTTTCATTTTGAAGATTTTATATTGCATTTAATTTTTCTTCCATATTTATTGGTGTGCTTCTTTTATTGTGTCGTAGTATTTTGTGGATATCTGTGTTTGTGTTGCAGTCTTGAGTTATTTTAATTTTCAAATATTTTTATTTCCATTTTTATCGTAATTCATAACATTATAATTCATTGTCACTGGGCCTGATGATCGAACGAGTTGTTACGAAACTTCGCGAAATAATATAAATATATATATATATATATATATATATATATATATATATATATATATATATATATATATATATATATATATATATATATATATATATATCGATTACAACGCTCTTTCTTTTATTCATACTCAGACTTCATTTTCCATGTACGAAGTCGGGAGTCGAAGTGTTTATATATATATATATATATATATATATATATATATATATATATATATATACATATATATATGAGCCTCTGTGGTACAGTGGTCAAATGTGCGTGTTCGTACACTGAAGAACGAGGGTTCGCCCCCCGCCAGGGTAATAAACTTTGGGAGCGTTCCTCTGGCCACGTACTGTATTTGCAGACATCAGGGGTGCTGTGGTTGAACCAGTGTCGCGTACTATAAAGTATGCTTGCACCCAGTCGGCTTCCGCAGGCCGATTACACTTGGTGCACGGCCTACACACACATCCAAAGACACTACAACACACTTACAAGCACTTCTCACCCTACATACAATCTCTACGAGACAGCTTAAACCACTTGGTAGAGATACATTGGCTGTATCGTCCCCACTTCTGTTGGGATAGGCTGGTCTTGCAGTGGACACTCAAACGGCTGATGATATATATAGAGAGACAGACAGACAGACAGAGACACAGATAATGTTTATATAATTGCGTACTTTTGAGGATGGTTACCCAGTGACTGTGACTTATGATTAGGAGACATCGATATATATATGTATATATATATATATATATATATATATATATATATATATATATATATATATATATATATATATATATATATTGTTACATAGCCTATGATTTCATCATCCTTTGTGTAATTTTTAACGCACAGTAAGCTGCATGTTTGATCACGAGCGTGTTCTACCTCAGTCCACCCTTCTACCGTTATGGTAGAGTAAGTCGTTCTTTCTGTTGTTCAGAGCGGGATTGTCAACTCTTTGTCCCCATGGCTTCATTTGCGCGTCCTTCTTACAAGTTGTATCAAGCTCTGCTGGCCCCTATATAATGAGCTCAGTCTCTGCATCATTGCCACTTAGATCTACTCCTCATTTTGTTCACATCTCTGTCCTCCCCTGTACAGTTATTATTATTGTGAGTGCTCCGGAAGTCTCCAACCATCTAGCAACTGTGTAATTTGAGTATAACTGTTATTGCATTTTTTCCTTGTACTGTATAGCATAAGGTGTTGATTTGTAGGCCTAGTGAGGTTTTTTTGTAATTTATGTATTATTCATTTTGTCAGCCAGTTTTAATATTATTTTGTATCTGTAATAATTTATCTTGCATTAACTGAGCATTACCCAGTGTATTTTCATTTTATCAGGGCTGACTTAGGTAAATTTACTCTTGCTAATTTCATGTTAATAGAGGCTATTGCAGTTAACCATATATTTAACCTGTTTTTTGCCATTACATTATCCTTATGAATCCTGAATGTTTTGTTGTTAGTTTGAGCATTAAACTTTAACTTGTAATTTTACCTAACTCTTTTGTTTTGAACCTGGAACTTTACGGGACAGTAGTGATATTTAGTATTCTCACTTAAATTGTACATCATCTTTCTCTGTTCCGTAACATAAATTTGGCGACCTCATATCAGGATATTCAGGATATTATCATAAGGATATTGCTTGATATTTTGTGACTGTTACTTATTCATGATGTCTACTATTACTACACTTGATGAAGCCAAAGATTTTTTGTCAAATGTGCAAACAGTGTGTGATGTAGAAAACAGAACAAAGAATGAACTTAAGCTTGTTGCTCAACAATTGGGAATTGCTGTTCGCTCTCATCATTCTAAAGATCAAATTGTTGACATGATTAATGAAAGCTTGTTTAATGTAACTCCTCCAAATGAGCAAACGCAGATTGAATTAGCTAAGTTACAGCTAGCCCTGCAGGAGGCTCGTGTGAAGGAAGCTGAATTTCAAGCACGTGCTAAGGAGGCTCAGTCTCAGGCTAAGGAGGCTTGTGTTAAGGAGGCTGAGTTTCACGCACAAGTTGAACTTGCTAGGATTCAGGCAGACCATGAGTATCGCATGAAACAATGTGGAACTGGATCATCTAGCTCTGATGATTTTGATGTGGCTAAAAATCTTAAACTTGTCCCTCCTTTTAATGAATCTGATTTAACCAAGTATTTTCAGTTGTTTGAGAGGGTAGCTACAGGTTTTAATTGGCCCAAAAGGTATTGGCCAGTACTCCTTCAAACTGTTCTCACCGGTAAAGCTCAAGTAACTTATGCATCTTTGCCTCAGGATCAATCTGATACTTATGATGTAGTTAAGAGCTTGATTCTTAAGGCCTATGAGCTTGTTCCTGAAGCCTATAGAGTAAAATTTAGGACAACTTACAAGCAAGATAAGCAATCCCATGTTGAGTATGCAAAAATCAAAGAAGATCTGTTAGAGCAGTGGTTAAATTCTAAGAATGTGGATTCTGATTTTGGTAAATTTAAGCAGATGATTTTGCTGGAGGACTTCAAGAGGTGTATTAATAAAGATGTAAGCCTATATCTTGATGAGAAAAGAATAGATAATTTGTCTGATGCTGCAGTTTTAGCTGATGAATATGTTCTCACTCACAAGAGATATTCTAGAGAAAAAGGGAAAGCTGAGAGTGAGTACGTTGCCTCTACTCAGAGTACAGGTAACAGGAAAGAGAATAAAGATGATGTTTCTCAGGAAGTAAATACCAGCTTCACCTCTAGATTTCAGAAAAGTAAATGTACTTATTGTAGTAAGCTTGGTCATACTACGGAGAAATGTTTCAGGAGACAGCGTGATGTGAACAAAAAGGAGTCTTTAAATATTCAGTCAATTGGTCTAGTGTCCACCCTTGAGAGTTCCCAGAATTCTTTAACTGAGTTAACTGAACCTGCTTTGAGGGGTAACTTAAATTCTCATTGTGGAGCTCCTCTTTTGAGCAGTAACGTGGGTGACACTCTCAAGAGTTCATGTGCTAATTTCCTGTCTGATGGTTTTGTCAGTCCTCTGGACAGTAATGACACGAAATCAGTTCAAATATATCGTGATACAGGTGCTTGCCAATCCCTTATGTTGACCAGTGTTCTAGGCTCTAATGTTAATTCCTCTGATGAAACTGTAATCTTACAAGGTGTAGGGAATAATTACTTCTCTGTCCCTCTGTGCAGAGTGAATTTAGAGTCTGGTTTTGTTAATGGTTCCGTTATGGTTGAGTTGGTCGAGACACTCCCAATGTCAGGTGTAACTTTCTTACTTGGAAATGATATTGGTGGAAGTCAAGTGTGTCCAGCTCCTCAGTTGTCTAGTGAGCCAGTGGCTGCGACCCAGGATTGTGATGTCCCTGATGTGTTCCCTGCATGTGCTGTCACTAGGGCTAGGTCTAAAGTTACTGGTGATTTATAGGATTATGATGATGATGTTATCCTAGCTGACACTTTTCTTGCTAATTTGGACCACTCAGCAGATGAGGCAGTACCCCGTAGTGTTGATAATTTGTCTCGTCAAGAGTTGGTTGAGTTGCAGGTTGCTGACCCTGAGTTGAAAGGTCTAGCTAACTCTGCTTGCAGTGAGGAAGAATCAGCTGGTGCTTCTACTTGTTATTATGTAAAGTCAGGAGTACTTATGAGGAAGTGGAGACCCCCAACAGCATCAGCTGACTGTGAATGGGAGGTTGTACATCAAGTTGTCATCCCTCGTGTTTGTAGGCAGGATATCATTGGAGTGGCTCATGATTCCAGTTTGGCAGGACACCTTGGAGTGAGGAAGACTGTGGCACGCATTTTGAAACACTTCTACTGGCCAGGTATCTTCAGGGATGTTTCCTGGTATTGTAAGTCTTGTCACACCTGTCAAGTTGTGGGGAAGTGTAATCAGACTGAAAAGGTTGCACCTCTAGTTCCCATTCCTCCTTTTGAGGCGCCTTTCACCCGTGTGTTGGTGGATATTGTGGGCCCTCTTCCTAAGACTTCTTCAGGATTTTCTTATGTGTTGACCCTGATTGATATGGCTACTCGTTATCCTGAAGCCATTCCACTTAGAAATATCTCAGCAAAGAACGTGGTTAAGGAAATGCTAGGGTTCTTCACAAAGTTTGGTCTGCCCAAGGAGGTACAGTCAGACCGGGGAAGTAATTTCATGTCAAATGTTTTCAAGCAGTCTCTGAAGGAGTTGGGCATCACCCAGATCACGTCTTCAGCTTACCATCCCCAGACCCAAGGAGCATTGAAGAGATATCATCAAACACGCAAATCGATGCTCAAGAAATACTGTTTGGAACATCAGGAAGATTGGGATAAAGGTCTTCCATTCGTTGTGTTTCCCGCAAGAGAATCTCCAAATGAATCACTGGGCTTCTCACCTTTTGAACTACTGTTTGGCCATGAAGTAAGAGGACCCCTTAAGCTACTCAAGGAATGCTGGCTGTCGGAGGAAGATGACGTCAACCTGCTGGAGTATGTGATGAAGTTCAAAGAACGGCTGTCCACTGCTTTACAGCTGGCGAGAGAGAATTTAGGAGCTGCTCAGGAGAAGATGAAGACTTGGTATGATAAGAAGTCCAGGTTACGCCACTTTCAGCCAGGAGATCAGGTTTTGATTCTGCTACCGGTGCATGGGCAACCTCTTCAAGCCAAGTTTAGTGGTCCTTATTTCGTGGAGAAGAAACTCAGTGATGTCAACTATGTCATCGCCACACCAGATCGTAGAAAGAACAAGCAACTTTGTCACATCAAAATGATAAAGTTATGTCACAGGTGGGATGAAAATAACCCAGTCGGCACTGTAGCTGTTCCACCCGAGTCTGCAAGTGAAGCTCTCCCACGCAACATGAGCCTGAGTGATAGTTTGGGGAAGAATCCTGATATCATGAATGATCTCCAGACTAAGCTTTCTTATCTACCTCCCGAGGAAAGGCAGGAGTTTTCGGCATTACTGCAGGAGTACCCGCAAGTGTTCCGTGCTACTCCAGGAAGAACCACTGTGTTGATGCATGATGTCGATGTTGGAGACGCAAAGCCAATTAAACTGCCTCCTTACCGTGTGAACCCAGTGAAAGTTCCTCTCATCCAGAAGGAGCTTGGCTACCTGTTGGACCACAAGATGATTGAGCCCTGTCAGAGCAAGTGGAGTTCTGTCACTCTAGTCCCTAAGCCAGGTGGGTCACAGCGGCTTTGCATCAACTACAGACGTGTTAATCAGATAACCAAAACAGACACTTACCCTCTCCCTCGTGTGGAAGATTGCATAGACAAGATCGGAAAGGCTAGGTACATAAGTAAGTTTGATTTGTTAAAGGGATACTGGCAAGTACCTATGACTGAACGTGCTAGGGAGATCTCATGTTTTGTAACACTAGGAAAGACTTTTGCATGTTCTGTAATGCCATATGGTATGAAGAATGCACCAGCCACATTTCAGAAGCTCATGAATGTTGTAACAGAGGGTTTGGCAGGGTGTGTTGTTTATATTGATGATGTATTAATCTTCAGTGACAACTGGAAAGATCACCTAAGCCATGTCAGTAAATTTCTTGAGCGTTTGGTTCATGCTAATCTTGTAGCTAATTTATCAAAGTGTGAGTTTGGTCAAGCTACAGTTCAGAACCTTGGGTATGTAATTGGTGATAGACATGTTGCACCACCAGGAGCTAAGGTTCAGGTTATAAGTGATCTTCCCAGACCTAAAAGTAGGAAAGAGCTACAAAGACTTTTGGGAATGGTAGGTTATTACAGGAGATTTGTTCTTAACTTTTCTATTCTTGTATCACCACTTACAGACCTACTGAAAAAGGGAGTTAAATTTGTCTGGACCAATAACTGTGAATCCTCTTTCAACAAACTTAAAGCTATCCTATTAAGTTAGCCAGTGCTCGCTACTGCAAATTTTGCTAAGCCTTTTAAGATGGCTGTTGATGCAAGTGATACAGGAGCTGGGGCTGTTTTGCTGCAAGAGGATGATCAGGGTATTGAACACCCTGTATCTTATTACAGTAAGAAGTTTACTCCACCTCAAAAGAACTACTCAACTATTGAGAAAGAGCTTTTGGCCTTGATTTTGGGTTTACAGCATTTTTCATTTTATTTGTGTTCTGGTTTTGACCCTAGAGTCATTTATACCGATCATAACCCACTGAAATTCTTTAGTAAGTTTAAAGATAAAAATCAGAGATTGACAAGATGGAGTCTACTTCTTCAGGAGTATTCATTAGACATACAACATGTCAAGGGGAAAGAAAATGTTATTGCAGATTGCTTATCTAGACTTTAGACAGATTGTTTTAGAGTAATAAGAAATTTCCTTTGTAAATTTCTTTTTCTTTGTGGGGAGGTGTTACATAGCCTATGATTTCATCATCCTTTGTGTAATTTTTAACGCACAGTATGCTGCATGTTTGATCACGAGCGTGTTCTACCTCAGTCCACCCTTCTACCGTTATGGTAGAGTAAGTCGTTCTTTCTGTTGTTCAGAGCGGGATTGTCAACTCTTTGTCCCCATGGCTTCATTTGCGCGTCCTTCTTACAAGTTGTATCAAGCTCTGCTGGCCCCTATATAATGAGCTCAGTCTCTGCATCATTGCCACTTAGATCTACTCCTCATTTTGTTCACATCTCTGTCCTCCCCTGTACAGTTATTATTATTGTGAGTGCTCCGGAAGTCTCCAACCATCTAGCAGCTGTGTAATTTGAGTATAACTGTTATTGCATTTTTCCTTGTACTGTATAGCATAAGGTGTTGATTTGTAGGCCTAGTGAGGTTTTATGTAATTTATGTGGATTCATTTTGTCAGCCAGTTTTAATATTATTTTGTATCTGTAATAATTTATCTTGCATTAACTGAGCATTACCCAGTGTATTTTCATTTTATCAGGGCTGACTTAGGTAAATTTACTCTTGCTAATTTCATGTTAATAGAGGCTATTGCAGTTAACCATATATTTAACCTGTTTTTTGCCATTACATTATCCTTATGAATCCTGAATGTTTTGTTGTTAGTTTGAGCATTAAACTTTAACTTGTAATTTTACCTCTCTTTTGTTTTGAACCTGGAATTTTACGGGACAGTAGTGATTTTTAGTATTCTCACTTAAAGTGTACATCATCTTTCTCTGTTCCATAACAACATATATATATATATATATATATATATATATATATATATATATATATATATATATATATATATATATATATATATATATAGATAGATAGATAGATAGATATAGATATAGATATATAGATATAGATATATTTTATATATATATATATATATATATATATATATATATATAAATATATTTATACACAGATAGATAAACAGATAATGTTTATAAAATTGTGTACCTTTGAGAATGGTTACCCAGTGACTGCAACCCATGATTAGGCGAGATCGATGGTAAATATGTTCCGAGGGTGTTCAGGCATTTTTCTCACCTCTGTGTATTTTATATGTTTTGCTCATTTTCTTTAGTTTCAATTCACTAATCAGGTACTTGATATAGTTTCAATTCACTAATCAAGTATTTTAATTGCAAATATTTAAATTAATTCTTGCACTTAAAAATGTTGTTAAACCTGCTTCCAATTTCTGTATACATTTATGAATAATTGCTAATATTCTCCTCTCCTTCCACCTTCACCTCCATCTCCACGTCCTTCTCTTCTTCCTCTTCCTCCTCCTCCTTCTCATCATCATCACCATCATCATAATCATCATCTAGAGCTCTTTTCTTCCGTAAGAATAGGGTGAGGTAGGGATCAGAGAACAAGAAAAAAAAAAAACTAGTGGAAGGAGGGCCAGCAAATACCTGACTAATTAAGTAGGCCACACCATCATTACTTACCATTAAAGGCCTTGTAATCTTGATATTGTCACCAGCTTTAAAAACTGCACACTGGAAATTTATAGTAGTGTCATGGGTCAAGCAGGTACCTATGGTTAATGTCACTGATGCAATGGTGAAAGTTAAGGAGCAAAGCATCCAATCTCCTATACTAAAATTTAAATCATCACTCTTATATTCATGGTCGATGAAATACGGTAAATACAGACAGCACAGAAAATGGTATAAACTCAATGGTGCATATATACCAACATGTTGCTCTAAGCTTTGTCAATAGGTGTTGTTATGTCGACAAATATTGGGCAGTTTTCTTCCGCCCTGAACACAGTAACAAACCAGAAAGCATGTGGATGCCGTAATATAGATAGCTTTTCGAATCAGACAAATTCACATTTCATTAGAAAAAAACTCAAACTATTGTTTGACGCCGGCTACTAACATGAGGACGTCCTTGTCCTTACACAAAACTTTCCTTCCCAAAACACAACCCTTCCTTACATAGATCACAGAGGGGTACACAGAATGTACTGCCAACAGGGAGCCTATTAGTTCATTGCGAGGTCATATTTTGGAGGAAATTACAGAATCTAAAGATCTAATCAACGTATGTGGAAAAAGGAAGGAAAAGAGGAAGACACCTATCTCTGTAGAAAGACATTCCATACGTTACCAAAGGTAACTGTGACACTAAAAAGTGCTGCAGTAATGAGAGAAAATACACATATATGTATATGCGTGTAACGATGTAAATGTGGGACCTGCTGTGACTGCTGCTGCACAGCAGATCCCTACTATCTTATAACAAAATTCACTGAATATGATAACGTGTTTCAATGTTTCAAAATCATTTGTTGTTTCCAAGAATAATACATATATGACTACAATGGGTTTAAAAAGCTTACTGAGCTTTCCTTTAACTCCTTCACTCTAAAACGTTTCCCCTATGCTGATTAAAATCATCTGGAGGTTGTAGTAAACCATACCCAGATAATTATTTTTATTTTATTGTAGCTCAGTCAGTATGAAAAAAACAATTAACAATTTCAGACCCATGATATATTACCCTTGTACATATTGCTTGTTAGGCTGACGAGAAGAGTGTATGTGAGAGATGTGGAGGGAAGGAAAGAGAGGGGAAGACCAATTATGAGTTGGAGCAATGGAATGGAGAGGTAAACGGAGAAAGGGGGTGGGGGATGAACTGGAGACAGGAGACAGGAAAGTCTGATGGCGAATGACGGGGTGATATGAAGGAGATATGTTCATGGCTGCCCCTTGCGGGATCAAAGCAAATGTAAATGAAAGCTATGGACTATTTTTTAAGGTGTGGATGTTCTATAGCACCTCTTCCTACCAATTTATTTTTGACCTTGGTATATCAATATATTGCATGGTACTTATTCCTACATAAACAAATACACTGCCGGACAGGGAGATAGTTAACACAGAAGAACAAGAAAGTTTAATAATACACAATACAAATCGTCAATAAAGTGGAGAGTCTTACAAACTAACAAAAGAATGTGTCCTTAAATTGGACCCCTCCACTTCAAACCTGCTTACCTTAATCCCTTCAAGACAGGGAATAGTTTCCATGATACGCGGAATCTCCATGAAGTCGAAGTAACAAAACTACGGATATTTTAAAAATAATCCTGGAAAAACTAATTTCCATATCAGATATTATAGTGTTAAAAATCTTTATGTGCTTTGATATTTTTCGTTATTATGCACTGTACAGTAGTTTGTTTTTCAAGTATTTTGTTGCCGAATGCGTGAAGAAAAATAAAAGTATGAACAGTCTTTACACAAACTCAAGAAAGACTGCCAATGTGGTTCCAGGAGTATTGACTTATTGGTGTATTCAAGAGTGTAATATTTGAAATTTTTTATGAGATTCCGGAGCCTTCCGTGCACGTAGCTGCTGCACAGCGTAAAAGTACGATTGATGATAATGGTGATATACCTCAGGTAGCATAGGGATTTTGACTAAAGATTTATACTTGTACCCTTCATATTAAATGTTATAGCGTGAATGAGATGTAGAAAGTAATACGAGTAGAAAACAAAGTAAAAAAATTAATCAACAGTGCTATGGTCTTTCCACGTTAGCTTGAACTACAATTGTCATTTCGGCGTCTTCAGTGCCGAGCTGTACTTAGCGATTAACACTACGTGTTAGTCACAGACAAAAACTATGGAGCAACAGTATTGTCTTATTCTGCCACTGGACTACGAGAAACATGTTTCAAAAGGATGAAAATCTACGGATAATTAAAGGTGACGAACTATTGTAGGTCTATCCCGTGAAACATATCACTTCTCTCATTATCTAAGTCACATAAACTTCCTTTTCTTTTTTTCTTATCTTCCATTCTAGAGTTCTCTCTCTCTCTCTCTCTCTCTTTCTCCAGCATAATGAAATCCATAGGAGTTGCTTGCCATTACAGTAAGCTCTATTTTGTTTTCTTGAAACCATCAGGCAGAAATACAGAACCTGGATGATTTTTTTTTTGTCTAACTTACTTTTGTTATGATCTTATCAACTAGCTTATGCTTCCTCCTTCGCAGCATAATTACCATTGTTCTCTCGAAGAAATTTTATTAAACATGAGGGAGATTTTTTTTCACAAGTGAAGAGGCTAATCCTAACTAGTGTTTGAAGATTACTCCTATATGCAGAAACTGTTTATTGCGAGCAAAATAATACCTATTTTATTATTGTCCATTGTGAGCATAATGCTCAGTTAAGCTTTGAAATCGATATAACTGAAATAAATTTTTTACACCACTGTATCACTTAAGCTTGTAATCTACTTTGTATTCTTGTACTGCTGTTAGGAATGAGGTATTTAGTGGTTAAAAAAGAAAATGCTTACTCAATATTTTTGCACATTTAAAGACGCTGGTAATTCGTGCCTTCTTTTTTTTTTCTTCACATCAAGTCTGGTACTTTATTTTCTTATTATACTCCACGCTTTATTTTTAACGAAAGGAAGAAAGAACCAAAGGCAAGGAGCCCGCAAACTGTTCCTTCCAAGAGAATAACAACAACACAACAAAGAGCCAAATTCAAGATCGGTCCATTTCGTAATGCCTGGACACACTGCATTTGAAGGATGAAGATTATAGGAAGTAGGAAGGACAGACAAAGGTAGAGAGTTTCAGAGTTGGTCTATTGCATAAATGAAGAGCTGGGAGTAACGGTTAATTCTTGCACTACAGAGTTGGACAGAAAAGGGATGAGAATTTGTTGCTAGATGGGTGCTACGCGCCCGTCGTAGTGGTGGAGGGGTGTAAGCAGATAGTTCAGAGAAGCAGTGACCATTGAAGTAGGGATAGAAAAGAGATAAAGATGCATCAATGCAGCGAAGAGACAGAGGATAAAGGAAACCATTAAGAGGAGGAGAGTTAATGAGACGTAAAGCCTTTGACTCTTCCTTGTTGAGAAGAGCTGTATGTGGGAGGCCTCCCCACACATGAGAGATTCTACACGGGGGCGAATAAAGCCCGTGTATAAAGTCAACAACTGTGCAGGGAGAGCTGGAGCTCCCGTTTCATCAGCCCTCGGGACTACCTTCCGATCATTCACCTTTGCTGAACTTTTTCAGTGTTTCTTTAACACAGAGAGTAGGCTAGCATGCTCTTCAGTGCAAGTTCTTCTGTCAACACTTAACTACATGCACATTACACACTACACTTCCTATTCAAAATCTAAATAAAAATTGCATCTCAACACCAAGCCTTGGAGTCACCAATGGGGGGGGGAGGCATCAAAGTCCCCACCATCCCCTCCTCTCCCAGTAAGGTCCAAGCAAGATGCCTGGAACCACTGTCTGACTCACTTCTCCATTTCTGCAACATTCGCTGCCTTTCCTCTAACTTTCTCTCTGTTGAACATCATCTTTCTGCCTCTAAATCTCGCCTTCTCTTTCCCACTGAGACTCAACTGTTTGAAGCGACTGATAGCAAAGCCTTCCCTGTATCCTTCTACTTTCTTTGTACTCACTTCAACGCCAAAGGTGGCTGTTGTGCATAATATGTCCGCAACAAATCTTGCTCCCGTGTTCCTGAATTTGAATTTTCCGAGTTCTCTACTCAGCTGTTCTCTCATTCTCTGACTAAATATATCACTACTGTTTACTTATTCCCTAATTTTACTGACTGAAAAATTCTTCAACTATCTTACTTCTAAGATGGAACACATCATACCAATTTCTCCTTTCTTTGAAATCTCCATTCTAAGAGATTTCAAAGTTCACCACCATCTTTGGTTCTCCTCTCCTTTCGATGATCCACCTGATGAACAAGCTTACATCTTCTTTATCCTTAATGACCTTTAGCAGCTTGTACAGCACGCTTCTTGTACCCCTGACTGCCTCGGAGAGAGTTCCAGTTCATAAACCTCTTCCATACAACTAATCCTACTGCTTACGCTGTTAATCTTTTCTCTTTGCTGGGCTCCTCCGATCACAACCTTATCATTTTAACCTGTCCAATCATTTCAGTAAGACCTGTGGACCCTCCCAAGAAGCGGCAGCTGTGGCACTTTACAGCTGCTGACTGGGAGGCCCTCAGGCAATGCTTCTTTGATTTTCCCTGGAATGATTTTTGCTTTCAAGGCCGAGAGCCAACTGAGTGTGCCCTACACATTATGGAGGCTATTATTTGGGGCATGGAAGTATACATTCGTTTCTCACATCCCTGTGACTATTGAAAAAAAAAAAATGTGTAATCACGCTTGTTCTAATGCTGTCCCCGACAAGGAGCAGGACCACAAAAGATATACGAGCACACCCACCCCTGAATCTCATCTCTTTTATGTTTCTGCGTGGAATTGTGCCAACTCCTGCTCTTGCTCCTCAGAAAATAGTTTCATTGGTAATAAATTCTCTGAACTCTCCAAGTCAACTTCTTCTCAATCTTTCTAGCACCTTGCCATTAACTTTTCTAACAAGTGTACTTCATCATCCTTTCCTCCTCCTTTCCACTTCGATGGCTATGTAGCTATTTCTTCTACTGATAAAGCAGAATTCTTCGCTCAGACTTTCTTCTCCAATTCCACCATAGACAATTCCAGTGCTGTTCCTTCATCACTTCCCCCCTCAGACTTCCTCATGGCTGACATTAAACTTTCTTCAATTGATGTATTTTCTGCCATCACTGGCCTCAATACTAACAAGGCATGAGGGTCTGATGCGGTTTCTCCTGTCGTTCTCAAGAACTGTGCTCATGTGCCAACATCCTGCTTAAATATACTCTGTCGTCTTTGTCTGTCAACTTGTACCTTTCCATCTTGTTGGAGGTTTTGCTTTCATTCAGCCTGTCCCAAAGATGGGTGACTATTCCCAGCCCTACAACTATCTCCCAATTAATTTAACATCCCGTATTATAACAGTTTTGAGTCCATTCCTAAAAAAAAAAAAATCAAAGCACCTTTCCTCCCACGATCTTCTTTCCAGTCGACATGATGGGTTCCGTCAGGGACGCTCCACTGACGATCTTCTCACCTACCATTCAGACTTGTGGTCATCCTCCTTTCGGAACTTTGGGAAAAGCTTTGCCATTGCACTTGATACCTCAAATGTTTTCGATCGAGTCTGGCATATTTCTTATAATTTCCAAACTGCCTCATACGATTTTCATCCTTCTGTCTATGCCTTCATCTCTAGCTTCCTTTCTTGTCATTCAGCAGCTGCTGTTGTAGACGGCCATCGTTTCTTTCCTTGAGCTATCAGTAATGGTGTTTCTCAGGGCTCTGTCCTATCACCAGCTCTCTTCCTTTCATTCATTAATGGCCTTCTAAGCTGTACATCGAAAGTTGTCTACTCATACACTGATGACTCCATCCTTCACCTTTCCATTTGCTTCCTGCAGCGTCCATCTCAGCAGTTACTTCAACAAGCAAGGGATTAGACTTTGGCACATTTAATGTCTGACTTGGCTCATCTCTGATTGGAGTAGAAGTAATCTTGTTTCAGTGCATCAAAAACTCGGTTTTTACAGTTTTCAACCAAACAAAATCTTCCACAGGAGTATCCTCTATTATTTAACAATATCCAACTTTATCGTGCATCATCTTTAAGCTTGGGGTTTCATTCTCTTGGGCTCTTTTGTTAAATATACTTTGCACGGTTGTTGATTTATACATGGGTTTTATTCGACCCTGTGTAAAGTATAACTCTCATGTGTGGTGAGGCTTTCCAATACAGATCTTCTCAACAAGCTGGTGTCAAAGGCTTTTCTTCCAATTAACTCTCCTCCTTTTATTGGCTGCCTTCATTCTCTGTCTCTTCGCCGCACTTGTGCATCTATATCTCTTTTCTATCGCTATTTAAATGGTTCCTGCTCCTATAAACTGTCTGCTTCCATCCCCCCACCACTACAGCAGGCACATAGCACTCGTCTAGCAACAAGCTCTCCTACCCTTTCTGTCCAAGTCTGCTGCAAGAGTTAACCATTGTTTTCAGTTGTATGCAACAGGTCAGCTCTGGAACTCTTTCCCTCTGCCTGTATTTCCAACTGCTTATGACCTCCAGTCTTTCAAACGCACTGTGTCCAGGCATCTCAAAATGGACGGATCTGGAATTTGGCTCTCAGTTATATCTTTTTCATTTTTTTCTCAGAGGCAACGATCTTGCGGTCTCCTGGCATTTGGTTCCTTCTTCCTTGCATTAAAAAAACTACAGGAGGATACTTACTAATTTCGAGTTAGAAATCCATATCGACATAAATCCACCTTACTGCTGCTGCAAAGTTACAGTTACTGAAGGTCTTATGGGCAAAAATAATGTCCGTCATTGTTCACCCTTGAAGTCATCAGTAACTGTCCTTGGCAAGCATTGAGAATCTGGCCTATGATGAATTAAATAAAGTCAAGCTATATAGCTGTATATGTGCGTGCCTGTCTATGTGGCAGGAAACTGTCGGAAATTGCGACATGCAGAAATGTCTGTCAGTGCGTTTGTTCATTTCATTCACAAGAACGGTAATGGATATCGGTCTAATTCTTCCTGCATTAAGTCGAGGTAAGTCCAGGAAGTGTCAGAAAAATCCCCCCCCCATAAAAAAAAAAAAAAAATGGAGATCGTGCAAGATGCAACGGCGCGAAATTGTCTGAAATTCCGACACGCAAAAATATGCTTTTTTTTTTTTTTTTCAGAATTTGTCATTGTGGGCTCAATAACTGTAGGGAAACAAAGATAATGATAAAGTATACATTTTGTGATGAAAAAGCTATTAGTCAGTCCCGCAAATTTTTGCAGGCGAGCACTGTTACTAAATACTCTGTTACTTTTTTTCTTTTTTTTTTAAGAGACAATGAATGGAGGAAGGAAAAACAAAGAAAATAATAAAAAAAGAAGTCCATGTGCCTAAAGGCATTCTCCATTCATAAAATATTTAAAAGAACTGCATTTAAATGAAAATGGATTAAATGTTCATGGGAAGCAACTACCAGGAAGTGAATTCCAAAGAGTAGTATATTTGGGGATAAAATTAATTTTGATAAGCAGAGGTTCTGCACTGCGAGGGAGAGAGTACGAGTTTATGGGCGCTTCCAGTTGCCCGAGTATTTTGGGAGAAAATGTGAAGGGAAGGCACAATTGAAGCAATTTCGTTAGAGCATTTACAGTTAAAATATCGGTAAAATAGTACTAAAGATGTAACATCCCTACATAATGATAATGGACGAAGGTCCTGCTTAATGGCAGGATTATTGATTAATCTAATGCCTTTATTCTGAATTTTGTCGAACTGCCTCGGTGCAACTGATTCACATCCACTCCACAGAGGCGAACAGCATTCGGTCTGAGAACGCACAAGACTTATGTATATTGTGGCCAACTGCTCGTTACTGAAGAATTCACGAACTCTGTACAGAAGTCCCAGTTTTTTAGAAGCATTTTTAGCAGTGGATTAAACATAAGCTGTCCAGCTTAGGCTGGTATTTAGTGTGACACCTAGGATATCAATTGTAGTTGATATGGGATTACTGACATGATTTAAAATTATGTGGGAGTCTGATGGATTGTTACTGATGGAGAAATTAATGTATTTAGTTTTCTGAGTATAAAATGAGACCAGATTTGTTTGTCCCCATTGATTACTTTTAGAAAGGTCCTGGTTCATAGAAACTGCTGTGTTTATATGGGAATTTATAATGTCAGATTGTGTAGAGGTACTAAATGTGAAAGAAATATGAAGTATCGAGTCCTCAGCATAAGAGTGTGTTGCGTTGTGAGTGACAGTTTGGAGGTCATTTCTGTGAATGAAAAAGAGGGTTGGGGCCAAAACTGATCCCTGATGTAAGCCAGCATTTATGGAATGAAATTGGGAACACCGGTAAATTCAATCTACCATGACCCATAATTTTCTTTCATGAAGGTAAGAAGATATTAGAGGAACCAGTGATGCAAGGCCATAGTGTGACATCTTAGACAATATGGCCTGGTGCCATACTCTGTCAAATGCTTTTGAAATATCAAGTGCTATTGTGTGTGTTTCACTATGTTGGCCTATTGTTTTGTTAATCTGATGGGTAAGAAGGTAAAGAATGTCTGCAGCTGAACAGTCTTGTCTAAATCCATATTGACGAACATTGATTAATTTGTTGATTTCTAGGTGCTTGACTATATGTTTGTTTATTAGTGTCTCAAAAACTTTGCCGAAAATGGAAGTTACTGTATTGTGACTGGTGTATAGTTTGATGGCTCAGATGTGGCTCCCTTTTTAGGAACAGGATGGATACTTGCTTCATTCCAAGAGGCTGGAAAACGAGGTACAAATGCATTAGTAGAAAAATTTTGCCAATACAGAAGCCAACACTGGGGAGCAATTTTTAAGTACTGTTGAAGGAATTTCATCTGGATCAGCAGTCTACTAAGAGATTCTGTGACAGCTTGGACGTATCTTGTGTGAATCTCGAAAGAGGATATTTGAGGGAAATCAAAATCAAGTACAGGAATACTGTGATTTCTGTATTTAGGGTTGAGTTTGTTGAAAAAATATCAACAAGAATGTTGGCTTTTCCACTTGGGTCACTTACAAGATTTCCACTGGGGGACTGTAACGGTGGAATGGAAGAGGTAGTAGTGAAGTTAGATTTGAATGAATGAAGGGTAGACCAGAATATTTTGGTATCATTTGGGTTGTTTAGTAGTTTGCTAGCTTGTCTATGAAGAAAGTTTGGTTTAGAAAGATTGATAATAGTTTTGGCATAGTTCTGATATTTCTATAATAGTTAAAGGCTTCTTTGGTTTTGGTCCTTGTTTAAGTGTTATAGGTAATTGTTTTATGTTCTGTTAGTCAAGCACAATTGTGGTTAAACCATTTGGGTGAATTACATATTACCTGTAACTACAATTGGGAATGAGTGTTTGCATGCTGACTTTAATGAAATCTTGTATGTGGCCCAGTGTGGAGTTTGCATCTTGAGAGAAAAAGGAGGTTCAAGGAACATCCATGAAAAAAAAAAAAAAATTGAAGACCCTCCCAGTCTGCCCTGTCGTAGTGCCATTTAGTCACCACGACAGGTTCAGAGCAGGAGGGTGTGGTAGGTGTTGAACTGGTAGCCTGTATCACACATATGGTCAGAGGATTCGAGGGGGGACTTCGCTTCAACTTTATTATTATCTGAACTGGTTGTTAGAAACAAGTCCAAGAGGTGAGGATTTTAATCATTGTTGTCTGATACATGAGTAGGTTGACTGACTAACTGGATGAGATTAAATGAACCTGCAGATAGCTCTCATTCAAAACCAGAGCCATCAGTTCTGACTGGATAAGTGAGCCATTCAACATTATGGACATTAAAATCACCCAGGATAGTAATTTCTGATGCAGTATTAATGTTGAGGATACTTAGTTGTGAAGACAGAGAGTCAAATTAACTCGGCTCTGGAGGGGAATTTGGGGAATGATAAACACAACAGAAATACTTAATTTTATCAAAAGAATTTAATTTGTATATAGAATAGTCAAAATAAAGACAGTTACATTTAGTAATCTCCTCCAGGGCAAATCCTGATTTAGCAAGGCAACATATGCCTCCTTTGGGTCTGAAATTTTGAATCAAGGTATAACCAGGAAAATTACATCTAGCTAAATCAGAGGTGGAGCTTACTTGAATCCCTGTCAATAATAGCAGATCTGGGGATTCAAACTGGAGGAAATTGTGAACAGAGTTGATGTTGGAGTAATGTCCCATAATATTGCAGAAGAAAATTTTACTGCATTGACCAGCAGTTTTGGGGTGCCGCAACACTGAAGGTGGCACAGTCGCTTGATGACGATTGGGAGGGCCCTGTGCAGCTCATCCAGCCCTGCCGGTGGTGGTCATCCAAGAAACCATCGTACTAATTTCCAGTATCGCAGCAGCCATGGTTCTTTTCATGGGGGGGGGGGAGGAGCAGGGATGTGTTGTGGAATGTGTATGTGTAATGAAGACCCTCCCAGTCTGCCCTGTCGTAGTGCCATTTAGTCACCACGACAGGTTCAGAGCAGGAGGGTGTGGTAGGTGTTGAACTGGTAGCCTGTATCACACATATGGTCAGAGGATTCGAGGGGGGACTTCGCTTCAACTTTATTATTATCTGAACTGGTTGTTAGAAACAAGTCCAAGAGATGAGGATTTTAATCCTTGTTGTCTGGTACATGAGTAGGTTGACTGACTAACTGGATGAGATTAAATGAACCTGCAGATAGCTCTCATTCAAAACCAGAGCCATCAGTTCTGACTGGATAAGTGAGCCATTCAACATTATGGACATTAAAATCACCCAGGATAGTAATTTCTGATGCAGAGTGTTGAGGATACTTAGTTGTGAAGACAGAGAGTCAAATTAACTCGGCTCTGGAGGGGCATTTGGGGAATGATAAACACAACAGAAATACTTAATTTTATCAAAAGAATTTAATTTGTATATAGAATAGTCAAAATAAAGACAGTTACATTTAGTAATCTCCTCCAGGGCAAATCTTGATTTAGCAAGGCAACATATGCCTCCTTTGGGTCTGAAATTTTGAATCAAGGTATAACCAGGAAAATTACATCTAGCTAAATCAGAGGTGGAGCTTAATTGAATCCCTGTCAATAATAGCAGATCTTGGGATTCAAACTGGAGGAAATTGTAAACAGAGTTGATGTTGGAGTAATGTCCCATAATATTGCAGAAGAAAATTTTACTGCATTGACCAGCAGTTTTGGGGTGCCGCAACACTGAAGGTGGCACAGTCGCTTGATGACGATTGGGAGGGTCCTGTACAATCATCCAGCCCTGCCGGTGGTGGTCATCCAAGAAACCATCGTACTAATTTTCAGTATCGCAGCAGCCATGGTTCTTTTCATGGGGGGGGGAGGAGGAGCAGGGATGTGTTGTGGAATGTGTATGTGTAATGACAAGATCGGTGTTTTACGGAGAGAGAATAGCTGGTTTAAGGCTATGTGATATAATGTGGATGTGTGTGTTGTATAAGGAGGGCAGCCTGATGCCCTCTGATGTGTGAGGCAGAAAGATGTGTCACCAGCTACCAAGGCCTATGAGAGAAAATGGAATCCAGGCTATTCCTTGAGTCTCCCGGTACGGTACATTGGCTTTAGTACTTCCCTGGGTGGGGCTTTTACACAAAACTTACACATTAACCTACTGAAGTTAAGCATACATTTCACCGGACACCATTTATATCACTCCCCACTTAGTTTTCCAGAGACCGAGACAAATAGAAAAGAATTATATAATATTATTAATAATGTATCGTTAAGACTAAAGCCAAAACTACCATACCAAAGAATTGGACATTTTGCTGTGTTCTGAATGGCTACCTAGTATGAATTAGTGTACAGTACTTTATCTGACGTTCTGATGGACACGAAAATGTTGTGAGATCATCTCTTCCAGGTCACTACATTCAGGTTTGAATATCAACACACTCCCTCATACCAGTACCTGAAATGATCTGCATTGGCCTGAGTCGAACTGATGGACCTGGAGGGACCTTGAAATATGGCTCTGTCTATCTGTCCGGTCGGTAATTACCTACAATGAGTGTAGGGGCCTGGTACTAGGCTGCATCTTTTCACATACGAATATCTAATGCGGTTGTTTCCATGCTTGCAAAAACAAGCATGAGTTAAGAGAAGGAATTTATCATATGGCTGTTTTGAATCTCAGGGTCTTACTCTGAGTGGCATAGGAATCTTATTAATACTTCTTCCTCAGCATATTATATTATCACATGTTCTAGTGCTGTTGTTTCTAAGCTTTAAATCATGATGACAATAGTGCCTTCCAAATATTCTTATGGCACCCCCCTCTACCATACTATTTTCAATATCGAATTACGTATTAAGACAAAAAGCAATTTTTAGAATCATTATATGTACAATCAAGATTCAAGGATTGACAACATAAAAAAATGTTTCTATTTTCGTTTTCAGACTGAGGTTTCCGTTTGAAGTGTTTTTAAATAGTTCTCTTTTTTTCAGTGAGTTTGACTTTATATAATACATCTGCATAAAAAAGAATTGTAAATACTTACATATTTTAGTGTCGTTTCATGTATAAAGGGTCTAACATGCTTACATGCACCGACCTTGGTCACCTAATGGCGGCTCTTCATGCTATTCGATCTCTAGCAGCCTCCCTATTCAGGCCCTTAACCCTGAGGTCACGCTCATTGACCTTGTCCGATTTCTATTTCAGTCTATCTTCCGCGATCCTACCCCCAATGTTAACACATCTCACTTGCTGCACCCAACTGTCATCCCCCATCCTCTCCACATCACAAAACCAATACGCTCCAATCCTGTCCTACCTCTTAACTCTTTCATAGTAAACCCAGCCTCCCCAGACCCTGCACCCAAGGACGCACTGCACATCCACCTAATCATTTTCATTTCTGTGTGTTTGAGCCTGCAAATGTTTTCTTCCTCTCCTGCCCAGGTCTTACTACCATACAGCATTACAGTCCTAACATGTGTTGCATACAAAAATCCATTAGCATGGAGGGAGAGCCCTCTCAGTGTCAGAAGAGGCAACAGCTCCCTGAACTTTTCCAACCACTCCTCACTCTAGCCAAAGAGCTAGCTCCAGTCCCACCTCCAGCACTTAACATGTCTCCCTGGTAACAAAACTCTTCCACACACTCGAGAGATTCATCAGCAAGCTCAATCATTTCACGCCTGAGAATCTTCATGTGCTCTCCCTGACACACTGCACACATAGAATCAGCATTATCTCGCAGTCTTCCTCTAATACCACTACATCTCTTGTGCATGCACTTATCACAAACACTGCACAAGATGGAATTACTTCCCACGCCCTCGTGGCAAGTTGCACATGGCCACTCTCCCTCTTCTTTGATAGTCCCTCCACCAGCCCTAGATATCATCATCTTTGTTATTGCCTGCCTTTAGCAGTGGGGAGCAATAATGTTTTGCCGGTGTGTGTGTGTGTGTGTGTGTGTGTGTGTGTGTGTGTGTGTGTGTGTGTGTGTGTGTGTGTGTGTGTGTGTGTGTTACCTTTATATCTAATAAACGGCTTGAGCTATCAACATGAAACCTTCAGGGTATCAAGATATGGCCAAAATCTTAGACGGGTTCGAAAATGGCACTTGGGGTCAAGATCAAGGTCACCGAAATGGCTGCCAAATGTCAACTATTTTCTTTAATATGGTTTGGCTTTTTGTGAAATGCAGTGACTGAATTCCTTAGAGTTTTGAGAATTTCTCTTCACTTTTGGTATGTAAGTAGTTTGTAATTTGGCGAATAGCATATTCTGGCGGGTTATTAACATTCGGCTCTCGAATGCTCTTCTTTAATTTTATATGCATGTACTCTCAACCCTTGTGCCCCATACCATTTCCCCCTTTCCTTAATCTTTCCTCTGCCTCCCTTTCATTCTTTGCAATCAACACCAAATCATCAGCATACAACATCTCCCACGGGACACGGAAATTCATTTCTGCAGTAACGTGAGAGGGCTTCAAGTACAGTACCAAGGTAAACAAAAGGGGCTCTAGACTGACCCCTGATGCACACTAACATTCACAGTAAACTCATCACTCAAATCTCCATTCACTCTTACCTTAATTGCAGCTTCTACACCCTCATTCCACCACCAGTTTACTTTGTCTTGAGGGGCCCCTTGTCCATTCACACACTGAATCAGTAACTCTCAGGAGATTGTTCTTGGGAACTCTGTACTGTTCATTAACACTTCTGTCAACAGCTCCAAGTTCAGCCACCATTCTACTCATCCTGCTGTAGAAGGCATCTGCCAATGCTTAGTTTATCCATTTCCATATTCTCCTCCTAGAAGTATAGGTCCTCTTTTTCATCACTCACTCCTTAAGCACCATGTCACATATCAGTAACTTGTGTTGCTACGCACGCTTCTCGCTCCCTATAACTTTAACATCCTTCACTATAACCTCCTATCACCTCTCCTGACCTGTCTGGCTGCAGTTTCACCCAGACTCGCAGTTATCACATTACTGTACTTTCTCTTTTCCTAAAGTGTGAGTTGCACACAATCATGTTCATTGCATCCCAAAACTCGATTATCTATTTGTTGAATCATGTGCATATCCCCCATGTACTCCTTCTTATCCCTCATCTACTCCACCTACTTGACCATTCAAAACTCCTTCCAAAACTACAATCTCATCCTCCATCACACGACTTACATGTATTAATTCATCCCAGAATCCATCCTTCTCTTCCTTATCCAAGCCTGTCTGTGGAGCATACGCTGTTATAAATGAAAACATTATCCCACCGAACAAAATTTTAACTATTATTATCCTTTCACTCACTCTCATTACATTCATAACATATTCTACCCATTTCTCCTCAACCAAGACACTCACACCGTCATATCCATCCTCCTCACCCTGCCAAAATATTATGAATCAGCAATCCCTCCCAGCAATCATTTTGGCTTATCCTCCCCTGAATCTCACCTCATGCACACACCCAACATCAGCCCACCTCGTACTCATCGCCTCAACCATTTCCCCCGCACTACCCCTCAAACTTCCCACATTCCATTATACCACACTGATCTCATTGGGTGATTTAGTTTCCTCTGGCTTGCTCTGGTGTTTTTTTCTTTGTTTCTGTAATACATAAAATAAAACAATGGGGAGAGACAGACCACAGGCCCTGCCCACCTGCACAGTCCCAAGTCCAGGCATGGGACCTGGGACTGAATGCCCACCAGCCGTGACCTGTGGCTGTGGCAGTGGTCTCGGGGCACCCTGCCGGGACAACTACAGGGACATCATCCAAGCACCCCTTGGCACTGTAACTGCTCTGCCATTATTCACCCAATGATAGGACAGCTCCTAGGGCGCTACTCCAAGGTTTGGGCTCCTCTCTATTGGGCAGAAGAGGCAGTCTGGAAAACTGCAATGCCGTGTACCCTCTAGCACAGATCTGAGCCTCATTCCATCCCGACCCCAGAAACTACACCTGTGGAGAACATGTCAAGCCTCCCCTCGATAAGTCCGCCATTAGGTAGCGGGGGCAAAGTTTTCTGGTGGCATGCCCTTGCTGGTGTCAATCCCTGTGACGTAGTGGGATACATTATGTGATATGTAAATCGCATGTAGAGTAGTGCATGAGTTAAAGGAAAGTGTGTGGGAGAGTAAGTTGATCAACTCTCTGTGTTAGTGTCACACTGAAAAAATTAGCAAAGGGGGATTGTCAGATATTCTGGTTGCTAGTGAAACATAAGCTCCAGCTCTCCCTATCAAGGGCATTCCCATTCCCCTTGGGGGTACCACTCTGGTTGGCCGGTGCTACAGCCTAGTCCCCATATATCCTGATATGAAAAAAAAAGCCACACAAAAAAGGCGAGGATGAACAATACTATGCCTCCATATACAACGAGCGTGGCAGCTGATCCAAATAAGTTTGATGGTTATGAGCTGATGGCCACAAGGGTGGCACTTGAATTGGAGGCTTTTGAGCTTTAAAGTTCCTTAATAAAAAATATTTGCTATGTGCCTACAAGCTGCCTGGGCAAAAAAATTACATAAATTTTTACAGGCCGCACCCGAGATCAGAAGTTCTTTCATTGATATACATGGTGAAGTTAGGTTATTTTCAGAGCATTGCCAGTTAACCATCAAATTTATAATTATGGTCAGATATTTCATATACAAACAGTTTTCGGCCTGAACGTAAAGTATTCGAATGTCGCACTAATGAGCAGAAAAGAAACGCTCAGTTCTGTCATATTCAGCCAAACGTGACGTAACACATGCCGATAAAATAATACATGAAAATTGTTCTAAGAATTTTACTGAACCAATTGGCCAAGAATGATTAATATATGTAGGCGAAGAGATTTGTCCAAAATTATCACTGCTTTATGGTTAACTGCAAATGATCTGAGAATAATATACCGGTAATTCATCATGTATTTCAATGGAAGAACTATTGATCTCGGGTGCATCATCATCATTGCCAGACGCCACGTATCCCAAACGGGGTGGCCAAGGGCTCAGAGTTAATTGTTTTACAAGGAGGGACACTAATCCTCCATCAACCCCACTTGAAACGTAGGGAGAACGTTATGCCAACAGCATCTGGTGTTCCCAGGCGGTCACCCATCCAAGTACTAACCAGACCCAACGTTGCTTAACTTCGCTGATTGGACGGGAAGTGGTGTACTCAACGTGGTATGGCCGTTGGCTATCTCGGGTGCGACCTGATGAAATTCCATTATTTTGAAACAAAAATGGCACAACGAGTTTTTATGGAAATAGTCATATATTTTAGATTTAGGAACTTCAGAATTCCTACTTTTCCATTTTGAGAACTATCCTATTGACCACGGTTGTCCGAATACTCTGCAGAAGCAATTAGTAGTTTCATAATGTCCTCAGTGATTTATCTACAAACTGCAAACATTTTGCAAATATTGCCTAAAGAGTTCATTATTATAATATAAGTGAAATGCAAATGCTGCTCTCAGATAATTCTTCGCAAAAATTTGAAGGCTTTTATTTACTTCTCAAATCTTTGACATTCAGGCTGCGACCACCTTGCCCGTGGTAGGCTTCCCACCAGGGGGAGGGGAGGCTCCACAGTTTGAAAAACACTGTTGTAGTGTGTCATTATTATCTTTTTTTAAAATCGACGTAATTTGCATCTGTACAATCCAAGAGAACACTGAGGTGTAATGTGAAGAATAAATCGCTAAAAAGATGTTTCGAAATCTCCAGTCACTTTGGTAGGTAGTGGCCGGGTGGTTCAAGACGTCTCTTGTCTGAAATACTATGAGTTCGATCCCATGCTGGGACCAGGAACAGTTTGAGGAATTTATATTCGTAATAAACAAATTTCCGCAGGACCACTGACATGTCAAAAAAAAAAAAAAAAAAAAAAAACACTAATACTAATGCACCAGTTTGGAATGAGACGGCCCTAGCATTCAATACTGATGATGGGTACTAGATTTGAGGTAGGGATATGAATGGCGTGACATGTAGGAGGACTGCTGGGCTAAAGGGTACGGGGTGTTCCCAATATTCCCAGAGTTCAAAATATAGAAACTGTAGAATCTCTCTCTCTCTCTCTCTCTCTCTCTCTCCCCTAATAAGCTCACTCGTTTTCCACTTCAAGATCAGTCTCGACATGTGAGATCCTTGCGACTGTTATTGTATATATATATATATATATATATATATATATATATATATATATATATATGTGTATATATATATATATATATATATATATATATATATATATATATATATATATATATATATGTATATATATATATATATATATATATATATATATATATATATATATATATATATATATATATATAAATACACACACACACACACACACCATATATTTCTGTAATAGAGGTTTCCCATGTGACTTCACGAGACATGTGACTTTTGTTTACAACGCCACATTGGACGGCAAATTGTTGGACGTCTAGAGAGAACTGCAGATTCCACAATGGTATTCCACTATTGTGCCTTCGGCTGTAAGCAAGGCAGAAACTGGAAAGGTGGTACTCTTCTGCCTGATTTCAGCCAATGAGTAAAGGCGACAGAAGCAGAGAGTTGCCGTGGAGAGCATGGCTGGGAAAAAAAAAAAAAAAACTTTTTTTCTGTAAAAAAAAACTGGGTTTGGGGGGTTTTTATTGTTTTTTTTTCTTATTCCTCATATTTATATGTAAATCAGTTAAAATAAGCAATTACAAAGTAATTTAGAGTGAAACAGGTTTTAAGTGTTATCTGAAGAAGAACACTTAAGACATATTGTTTTTGTTACAAGGAGGTCCCGTTGGACAAAGCCTCTGTTAACTTGTACAGGAATTAGACGGGTGAGGTAGGCTTGACTACTCCTGACTCAGTACTCAGTGTCTCAGTCTCATTCCTTGGTTGTGAAAAAACGACAGCAACAAAATGCCTGCTGGTAGCGGCAGAAAAAAGTTGATATTTCAGAAAATGATAAACATTGTAGCCTGCAAATACTGCAACCAAATAATAAGTGCTAAAATTGAAAGAGTGAGAATCCACATCCAAAAATGCCCCAAGAGGAAAGTTCATTATAGGGAAAAGGCAGGTGAGTTACTAAGTAAGGCAATTAGAAAGACTAAATAAGTAATTGTAAACCTACATTTTTGTATGTAAAATTTGACTATATTATATAAAAACTCAAAAAAGAAGAAGAACCCACTTAAGCTTTTTATTTTATTTATTTTTTTTTTTAGGTGCGTTTTTTTAATGCCAACCCTGGAGGGAAATTTGGCAGCAGACAGCCTACACCCGGCTCTGTGGCAAGCATTTTATATCAAGTGAGCCGATGATATGTGAGTACATCCATCCATCCATCCATTGCCAGACGCCATGTATCCCAAACGGGGTGGTCAAGGGCTTAGAGTTAATTGTTTTACAGGGAGGGCCACTAATCCTCCATCAACCCCACTTGACACGTAGGGATGCCAACAGCATCTGGTGTTCCCAGGCGGTCACCCATCCAAGTACTAACTAGACCCAACGTTGCTTAACTTCGCTGATCGGACGGGAAGCGGTGTACTCAACGTGGCATGGCCGTTGGCATGTGAGTACATACGGGCATATTTATTGTTCTTAGTAGTTGCAGATGTATTGGGATATCTTAATTATATTACTGTCACAGAGTACAAGACCCACATGGCCATGTGTGTAAGAAAAGAGGGAGAGGGTCCATGTCACAGGCCTTGTTTTGGTATTATTCCAGAGTTTCACCGAAACGAAATCACACATAAACTACGGTATATTCTCCACAGCAGTGATGATCAGGAATGTTAGATGCATAAGTAAAACTAATTAAATTACAGGGTAGGTCATATGTATGTTTAGTTAGGTAAGGTTAGGCTGGGTTAGGATAGGTTAAAGCTTTAATTTTAATTTCTCATAGTTTTTTCAGTGTGATTCATTTGAAACATTTGTGTCATGGTGGATCATTTTGATAGTAGTGCAATACCGAAACTATTCAGCACTTCAGTATAAAACTGTTTTATACCACTGTGAAACTGTGTGCTAAATTGGAGTATATTTCCAGTAGCTACAATTGAAGAATAATATTATTACTAGTGCTGCTATGTATAATTTTGTATTTTGTTTAGAAATAAATGTTACTCCACTGAAAACCAAACTGCCAATACATGCTCCAATTAAATGTACATTTTTCACTGAGTACACAAATACTTTAATTACAAATGAGAGGGTAAATACTATACTTAATCAACTGCCTTTTATATTTATCTTTTACCAGGTATGTACTAAGACTTTTTGTTAAATGTAAAATCATTAAAACTATATTGTTTAAGTCTTCATGTTTTATGTTGTGGTACTGATCAGCATGATATTAACGATCTTGATTTAAATTTGTGCCAATGTTATGTTTCAGTTGTAATGTACAAGTTAACTTCAACAGTACTACTGTCAGTTATATGTAAAACTATTCTGTATATAGGCTGTGTATGTATCTAGGCTTATAATTACTGAAATATCCAAATTAAGTATATTTTGTGGTAAATTTCCAGAATTACACCCAACTAACTTTGAAGCTTAAAATTTTCATTCTTCAGTGTTTCATACGGTACTGAGATTAATATGAATCTGACATTAATTTCTGTAAGAAATAACTTTTTTATACTAAACCAAGCTAACCCAACCAACCTATCCTAACCTAATCCAACCTAGGACCTAACCTGAAGGTTAAGAAGAGAAAATAACTGCAGTAGGCCAATATTCCAATGACAGACAGCTCCCACAAGAGTGTTACTAATCTACCCTGCCTACCATAGACCATGCAGGCCCATGCTAAGCAGCTCCCACAAGAGTGTGACTAATCTACCCTGCCTACAATCACCCATGCAGGCTCATGCTAGGCAACTCTCACAGGAGTGTGACTTCAAGAAAGACAAATATTACATGCAACCCATACCTGTCATATGCTTACCTAGCCTCTGCTTGAAACTTTCTAAAAAGGGGGCAGCAACATCACTGTTAACCTATTCCATTCATCAGCTACTCGATTCCCAGTCAGTGTATACAATCCCTCCCCCTTTGGCCCCACGTCAATAAATTACTGATTAGTAAGACAATTTACATGTACTGTATGTCAATTCCAGCTAGCTACATTACACATATGCCATATGACATGTCTGTTTACCTTGAGGGATGTCCCGGTGAACTCTGACGGGGTGTTCACCAAATAGTGATAGAGATCGTCATATCCGAGATCAGGTGTCGGACCCAAATCTTTGAAAATGGTGAATTTCTTCCTAGATATGGTGTAAAGATCAAGCCCCAGACACTTTATCTTGTTCCTATGCAGACCTTTGTGGTGTTGATCCAGATTTCCGCATACTATATATGTGACAGTTCCATCTCTGACAGCCCTGTCTGGACAGCCATTACTGCGAGGAGTTTGCCGTCCAATATGAAGTCGTAAACAAAACCTCGTGATTTCTGTGACGTCACTTGAAAAGGTTTATACGGTTGCATACGTCCAGTACGGAACTAACAGTTCATAACGGCCCAGATCCAAGGAAAATACAGCTGTGACGGTCTCTCCCAGTGCAACACGGTTCCAGTGCCCGGGAGAGTGACGTGGTTGCAATGTTGTCCAATAAATTATTGGCACCTGGTCATGTGACGAGCAGGCATGGCTTGCATTTGTCTCACTCACCAGAGCGTCAAGGACACACTTACCGCATGTTGCACTCAGCATTTGCTGCTAGGTTATTGCCTTACCTTATGTAACCATGCCTAGGAAACCGTCTGCTAACCCCTTGAAGCATCGCCATCTACCTCAGGCTACTAAGCTGGAGATAACTGATCTACTAAGCTGGAGACAAGAAGCTCAGAAACACACAAGTTCAAGGTGAGGAAACATGTTTTGATGCCAAAATATGTCAAGGTTGATATTTTTAGGGTCATTTTGCGAAGATTTTGACAATATTATTTTTTCCCTTAAGGTCTTGTGTTGGTCCAAGACGTTTCGCCTCCAAGACGGGACCCTCAGGCGACAATATTACCGTCTTGGATGCGAGAGTATGGTACTGTATATATATATATATATATATATATATATATATACATACTGTATATATATATATATATATATATATATATATATATATATATATATATATATATATATATATATATATATATATACATACTGTATATATCTGTGGTACAGTCAAAGACAAAAGTCGTGTCGTGGTTTTGTCCGAATATTAAGTGCAACATTTGAAACATTATGAAAGCTCTACCACAGTTACCTGTTCGTGGTTGGCTAACCTGACTTTGCCAAGCTTCATATCTGCTGCTGATGGGATGACGGTATGAATGAACCCATGAAATTCCGAAGCCTTAACATCGACTCGCAAGAAATGCTGATTCCGAACTTCGTTTGAGAGATGAAATGCCAACGGTTAGGCGATGATCACCTGACATTTCATCTTACAACTTACCATAAAACGTCTAGCAGACCTACTATACCATGGTATGAAGAGGTCAAGCAACATGCATCCAACTAATAGGAATATGAGAGGTGGCATGATCTTCCTTTATTTACGGGAAGCGAAGCCTGACATTTGGTATAGACATAATTATAGAAACGTGGATTAGGATTTCACGAGGAAGGCACAACGGAGAACCGACATCGTTCAGGTCGTCCTCGTTTTACCACAAACTATAGGACCAGGAAATAATCACAACGATGGAAGCAGCACCCGCAAGCAGTGCTTACGCCATTAGAAACTAAGTGCACCTAGAATGAAGCACACAAACAGCAGTGCGTAGACTTCGGTCGTCTGGTTTATGTGTTCGAACTCGTTTGTGGGATTCAGTTTGGCAGCCACTCTAAAAAAAAAAAAAAAAAAAAAAAAAATCTATCTTTCTATCTATAGCCCAACACCCTAATCCCGAAAAGGGTGGCCACAGACAAAACGCCTCCAAGTCGCTCTGTCACCCACCATTTGACTACCCTCCCCCCAACTCACCCCCCCCTCCTTCATATACCTCTCAACTCCATCCCTCCACCTCATCCTCGGTCTACCCCTCACTCTCCCTCCCTCCACCTCACCTACATACACCCTCTTAGTCAGTCTTTCATTCTCCATTCTCTCCACATGTCCATACCACCTCAGTGTATTTCTCCTAATCTTCTCAACCACATCCACATCCACCCCACAACGTTCCTTCACTTCTTCATTCGTCAGCCTGTCCCTCCATGTCACTCCACATGCTCCTCTCAGATAACTCATTTCCACTGCTCTCACTCTTGACTTGTTCCCCTCTTGCAAGGTCCACGCCTCACTTCCATACGTCAGGGTAGGGATCACAATACTATCATGCAGTGACTTCTTAACTTCTATACTCACCTCCCTATTCCTCATCACTGCTTTCAGTGAACCAAAAACCTTCCTTTCCTGCTGTACCCTTTCACGCACTTCTTCCCCCAAAGTTCCATCCTTACTCATCACGCTAGCCAAGTACTTGAATGCACTCACATTCTCCATATCCTCACCATCCAACCTCACTGTACATTCTGTGACTTCATTCCTCTCAAACACCATAACTTTACGTTTGTTTACATTAACTTTCAGCTTCCTCCTCCTACACACTGTCCCAAATTCATTCACCAAACTTTGCAACTCCCATTCATCTTCATTCAAGAATACTGTATCATCAGAAAACAGCAACACTGGAATCTTACAAATCTCACCCTCATTCATTTGGGCCACCCCCACATCCACTGCCCTACCTTGCACCTCCTTTACAACCCCATCCATGTATATATTAAACAGCCATGGAGACATCACACAACCCTGTTTCAGTCTCACATTGAGATCAAAGAACTCACTTAGTTCACCATCCACTCGCACCGTAGCCCTAGCTCCCTCGTACATACAGGACTCTTCACAGCATTCAACAATTTCTCATCCACTCCATACATTCTCAGTACCTTCCACATACCTTTCCTATCTATTCTGTCATAAGCTTTCTCCAAGTCCATGAAGGCAGCATACACTTTGTTTCCTTTCTCTAGATACTTCTCCACTAAACATCCTAGAACAAATATCTGATCTACACACCCTTTTCCCTTCCTAAATCCCCCTTGTTCTTCCCCAACTAGCTCCTCTAACATATGCCTAACCCTATCAATGATTATTCTACCATATATTTTACCAGTCACGCTAAGAAGGCAAATACCCCTATGGTTACCACATACTTCTCTCTCCCCTTTTCCTTTGGCTAAAGGAACAATTATACCTGATTTCCAGTCCTCTGGAACCCTTCCCTCTTCTCAAGCCAATCTACACAACTTCCATATCCACTCCACAACAATCTCACCCCCATACCTCAGCATTTCACCACACACTCCATCAATTCTTGGGGCCTTTCCCAACTTGATCTTCTTCATTGCTTACACTACTTCTGCCCTACTGATCTCTTCCTGCCTCCTTTCATCGCTTCTTCTCCCAGCCATTCCCCAACTACTTATACTCACACTGCTCTCACTCTCTACATTCAACAAATCCTCAAAGTGCTCCTTCCATCTCCTCAATTTCTCTCTCTTCTCCACCAACAATCTATTATTCCTATCTTTCACTCCCCTACTATTTCCCCTTTCACACTGCCTTACTTTCTTTACCTCCTTCCAAAACGATTTCTTATTCTCCCTCCATTTCACACTCAGATTCCTCCCAAACTCTTCATCCACTTTCTTCTTAATCTCCTTCACCAGTCTCTTCACCTCCCTTCTCCTGTTCACATATACCTCTCTCTTCGTTCTCTCATCTTCTCCCCTACCTCTACTCGCTAACTAATCACTATATGCCTTCTTCATTTGTTCCACAGCTCGTTTCACCTCATCATTCCACTGTCTCTTGCACACCCTTGCATCTCCTCACTCCACAAACCACCTCACACGCTGCGCCTATCTCTACCGTAAATATCTTACGTCTTCCACTTCCATCTGCTCTAGCTCATACCTTCCCAATCTTTCTTCCACTATGCTCTTATACTCTGCCATTTTCTCACTGTCTTGCAATTTCTCCACTCTTCTTTCAGGCGCTGTTTCCTCCTGTCTTCCCCTTCGTCTCCTCAACCACTTTCTTTGCAGCTTTACCTTGGCCATCACTAAGTGATGGTCCGAGACTCCATTCCCCCACCCTCTCCACACTCTTGCATCCAACACTTGTCTTCTCATTCGCTCATCCACACACACGTAGTCTATCATTGCCTTTCGTTCAACAAGTTCACTATCCATCCTCCTCATTACTCTCCACGTATACCGGTGGATCATCTTAAGCCGAAAGTAGGTGTTGGCTATTGCCAAACCCTTACCAGCACAGATGTCCACCAAAGCACGACCATTCTCATTTACTTCAGCTGGCACACCCCACTGACCAACCACTCCATCCACTTGTACATTCCCAACTTTGCCATTCATGTCTCCAATCAAAAGCACTCTCTTGCTCCTCTCAAATTTGTCCATACATGCTTCTACTCTCGCCCAAAACTCATCCTTCACTCTTGCCACTCGGTCCTCTGTCGGAGCATACACACATACAGTCGCCCACGCTTGTATACCTACTTTCATCCTCAACCATACAATCCTTGCACCCACTGTTCCATACTCCTTATATTCTCCTCCCATTTTTTGCTTATCATCAGACATACTCCCTCTCTTGCCCTATCATTCTCATTAACTCCCGCACATATACCTAAACCATATTCCCATTCTCTCACCCTTTCACCTTTCCATTTAGTTTCGGTCAATCCACATATATCCATTTTTGCATCCTCAAGCACCTGAACAATCTCTCTCTCACTTCATCATGCACTCCTCTCACATTCCAAGTTCCCACCCTCAGAATGTCCTTTGTCCGTTCTTTAGTCGTCAACGTATGGTCCGTCCTGGTCTGAGGCACTTTATTCGCTTGTTTAGTTAGTTCTTTTTAAGGGGTGGGTCACTAACCCACCACCAAACCGTTTAGTCACCTCGTATGACAAGCAGGGATACTGGGGGAGTATTCTTGAAACCCCCCTACCCCCAGAGGGTAAAAAATAATCAATTATCATAATAGAATAACTCTCTTCTCATGTGTTGAATACTATAGTGATTTTTGTTTTACAACACTAAAATAATGTCCCAGGTCATAATTATCAATTTAATTAGTTCATTTACAGTTAATAAAGATGGAGAACTGACTTCCGAACACCTATTACGTTAACTAAATTATTACGTTGATAATGTTGGCATAAAAATAAAAGATGAGAAACACTTCATCAAAAAAGATGAGAAACACTTCAAAAAAAAACAGCAGTCAGAAAGATTTATAAATTTTGTAGTTTCGGTAAGTTACAAAAAATATTATAAGCTGGCATCCACAGGGTGGTCACCAGGACCAAATGGCAACTCAAGTCAGCGCTACCAACTGATCGTTCGACACAAAGCCGCTCCAAAACTATAGTCTTTCAGCACATATTTTCACCAAATTTCAAGACACGACTTTTGTCTTTGACTGTACAGTGGTAGAGGCGGTGGCTCAGTCGGTAGAGAGGTGGGCTACAGTCCCAAGGGACCCAGGTTCAAATCCCGGCTGGGGCAGGGAACAGTTTAAGGATTTGAATTACATTAAATCAGGCTTTACTGATCTACCAGAAGCCCCGCCGACATGTCGTAAAAATACCCCCGCTAATACCAATACACCAGTCCTGTATGAGACAGCCCTAGCATGTATTCAATATGGACGGTGGGTGTTAGCGCCGAAGTGGTGACATGTAGAGGTGCATGGTATGTAGGAGGACTGCTGGGCCTTGATAGCAGGCTGTGAAGCCTATGCCCAGAGTCGGACACATAAAAAAAAAAAAAAAAAAAAAAAAGAGTGTGCGTTTCGCACACGGGTGAGCCAGGGTTCGCTCTCCGCCAGGGTAATAAACTTTGGGAGTGTTCATCCGGCCACGTACTGCATTGGCGGACATAAGGGGTGCTGTGGTTGAACCAGTGTCGCTTATTATAAAGTATGCTTGCACCCAGTCGGCTTGCGCAGCCCGATTACACTTGGTTCATAGACTGCACACACATCCAAAGCCACTCCCACACTTCAATTACACTTACAACCACTTCTCACCCTACACACAATCTCTACCAGACAGCCTAAGCCACTTGGCAGAGATATATTGGCTGTATCGTCCCGACTTCGGTCGGGATAGGCCGGTCCTGCAGTGGATACTCAAATGGCTGATGATGATATATATATATATATATATATATATATATATATATATATATATATATATATATATATATATATATATATATATGTAGCATAATTACTCAGGTACAGCACAATGATGAGCCACACAGGAGGTAGGAGGCATCGGTTTCAGATAGGAGGCGTAATATTATTTTTTTTCCCCTAATGCAAGAAAGAAGGAACCAAAGCCTAAGAGCCCACAAACCGTTCCTTCCAAGAAAAAAAAAAAAAAAAAAAACATTCAATATCCGTTCATATCGACACACTGCGTTTGAAAGACTGGGGATCATAGGAAGTAGGAAATACAGAGGGAGACAGTTCCAGAGTTGGCCTGTTGCATTAATGGACTGGGAGTAGCGGTTAACTCTTGCATTAAAGAGTTGGACAGAAAAGGGACGAGAGAGATTGTTGCTAGACGGGTGCTACGCCCCTGTCGTAGACGTGGAGGGATGCAAGCAGACAGTTCAAAGGATTAGTGTCTATTGAAGTAGTGACAGCAAAGAGATAATGATGCAACATTGTGGCGAAGAGACAGAGATTGAAGGGAGGCAGCAAGAGGTGGCGAGTTGCTGGGTTGGGCTGCGTTTTGTGTTTTCTGCTACCCTGATGAGACGCAGGGGGCGTGAAATATTGATTTCAGATAATCTGAGTTGCAGCATGTTCTTCTATGTTGTGTTGTTCTGTTCTGTTCTGTACTATTCTGTGTTGTGTTGAGTTGTGTTGTGTTGCCCTGTTTTGTCTTGTGCTATGATATGCAGTGTACTGATGTGTTGTGGTGTGGTGTGTTGTGCTGTGTTGTGTTGTGTTGTGTTGTATTGCTCTGTGTTTTGCTGTGTGTTGTGTTGGTCTGTTTTGATGTGTTTTCCTGTGTGTTGTGTTGGTCTGTTTTGATGTGTTTTCCTGTGTTGTGTTCTGTGTTGTTGTGTTGTGTTGTGTTGTGTGGTGTTGTGTTGTGTTGCGTTGTGTTGTGTTGTGTTGTGTGATTTTGTGTTGTTTTGTTCTCTGCTGCTCTGTGATGTGGTGTGTTGTTGTGTTTTGTTGTGTTGTTTTGTGTTGTGTAGTTTTCCATTGTGTTGCGCTGTATTATGCATGTTGTTCTGTACTGTGTTGCATTGTGTTGTTTTGTGTTCTGTTCTTTGTTGTGTTCTGTGTTGTGTTGTCCTGCGTTCTCTTGTGCTGCGTTGTGCTGGGTTTTCTGTACTATTTTCTTCTCTGCTGTTCTGTGTTGTGTTGTCTTGCTTTGCTGTACTATTTTCTTCTCTGCTGTTCTGTGTTGTGTTGTCTTGCTTTGCTGTGTTCCTTTGTGTTGTGTTGTTTTGTGTTATTCTGCGTTCTATTTTGCAGTGCTGTTCTGTTTTGCATTCTGTTGTTCTGTGTTGTGTTGTGTTGCGTTGTGTTCTTTGTTGTGTTGTGTTTTTGTTGTGTTCTTTGTTGTGTTGTGTTTTTGTTGTGTTCTTTGTTGTGTTGTGTTTTTGTTGTGTTCTTTGTTGTGTTGTGTTTTTGTTGTGTTCTTTGTTCTGTTGTTCTGTATTTTGTTGTGCTGTTCTGTCTAGTTCTGTGTTGTGTTTCGCTGTGCTATGTTGTGTTGGTTTCTATATTGTGTTGTGTTGTGTTATGCTGTGTTTGTTCTGTGTCGTGTTGTGTATGCTGTGTTGTGTTGTCCTGTTCTGTTTTGTGTTGTGTCTTGTTGTGTTCTGTGTTTTGTGTCGTGTTATGCTGTTCTGTGTTGTGTTGTCCTGTGTTGTGTTGTGTCGTATTACATTGTTTTGTGTTCTGTGTTGTGTTGTTCTGTGTTGTGCTGTGATATTTTGTGTGTTCTGTGTGGTGTATTGTGTTGTTTTTTGTCGTGTTTTTCGATTTCGTGCTGTTCTGCGTTGTGTTTTTCAATGTTGTGTTGTGATGTGTTGTGCTGTTGTGTTTTTCGTGCTTTTCAATGGTGTGTTGCATTGCGCTGTTCTTGTGTTGCTGTGTGCTGTATTGTTCAGTGTTGTCATCTGTTGTGTTGTATTGTTCTGTTTTGCGTTTTTCGATGTTACGTTGCATTGCGCTCTTTTGGGTTGAGTTTTTCGATGTTGTGTTCCATTGTGAGGTGTTGTGTTGTGCTGTGTTGCTCTGCACCGTGTTGTTCGATGTTGTGTTCCACTGTCTTGTGTTGTTCTGTGTATGTAGTGTTATGTTTCTGCTACCATGATGAGGCAAACAAGGGTCAGGAGACATTGATTCCTGATGCCGTTATGCTGTGTTTGTGTACAGTGGCTCTGAGACTCTCCTCTGATACGAGAACTGGAGTAGTGTTGAAATGTTGTGATTCATCCATACTGTATATCACAACTTATATAATATACTAGTACTGAAAGATAAACGTATATCACAACTTATATAACATACTAGTACTGAAAGATAAACGTATATCACAACTTATATAACATACTAGTACTGAAAGATAAACGCATATACAGTACGCTTATTAATCATATGCATAAATATGCACATACAGTAAATACTGTACATCCCTGCAAATACATACCTGTATATCTAAACATGTAATGCAAACGTCTCCAGCATACATAGACGCACACATTTAAACACACACACACACACACACACACACACACACACACACACACACACACACACACACACACACACAATTGCAAACATTCATGCATATATGAATATATATGCATACATATACTACATTCTCTCTCTCTCTCTCTCTCTCTCTCTCTCTCTCTCTCTCTCTCTCTCTCTCTCACACACACACACATACACACACACACACACACACACACACACACAATGAATATAATGAATATATGCATGCTGAAACTTTGGAATGCATTAACACTGTACGCTCTTACTGATACAGCAATCCTGCGCGCCATGTATGTATGTATTGAATTAATGTATGTATGTGCAATAATAATAATGCGATAAATAAACCCTCTGTGGTTTCCATTTTGAAACACAGGACGAAGAGTTCTGAAGCTCTGCACTGTATATGGTTTGTTTAAATAACCCTACTAAACAAGTGTGTTTTTGCTTTAATGTAAGGAAGAACGAACCAAAGGCCAGGAGCGCGCAAATTGTTCCCTCCAAGAAAAAGCAAAAACAAGATAACAGAGACAAATTCAAGATCCGTACATTTCGAGATGCCTGCACACACTGCATTTGAAAGACGAGATCATAGGCAGTAGGCAATACTGACAAAGGCAGACAGATCCAGAGCTGACCTGCTGCATACGTGAAGGACTGGGAGTAACAAATATGTCATTATACCCACTTGAGCATAGCCAGTACGATAACTGCCATCTTTCCATATTTGATCGCGAGTTATAACAACAGAGTAATTAACACAAGCAAATGACGATAACCAAGGAGTGGCATGGAAAGAATGTAGAGACTTAAAGCTTTCAATTTTCTGCCATGAAGCTCGGTGAAAAAAGCCGTAAGATGCCGTGAGTTTGGACTAGACTAAGGTGAAAGAACTATAATCTTGGTAATATAATTTGTCCAGATGAATCAGCAGACACGTCAAAATATCCAGAACAGATCCAGTTTTATTAAACAATAAGTTTCAGTACTTTGGGGGACTGTACGTAGGTTATGTGAGTATGTATACATTTATGTGTAACGTGTGAGTGAATAGGCTTTGCATATATGAACATTGGCATAAAGTATCGTTGTATCACTTACACAAGATCCACCATACCTGGGCGTCCCGCGGCAAGTATTATCAGATATTGGTGAAGTTGGAGACAATAATCTGAGGTAAGAGTTGTTGTGGTTTAGGACCTGGAATCTCTCTCTCTCTCTTTGTGTGTGTGTGTGTGTGTGTGTGTGTGTGTGTGTGTGTGTGTGTGTGTGTGTGTGTGTGTGTGTGTGTGTGTGTGTGTGTGTGTTTATTATTGAAACTTTAAATTGTTTTACCTTTAGAGAAACATTCGTAATGACTGGCTAAGAAATCGTATTCTAGGATCGTATTCAGAGTAACATTCGAAATTTCCTATTACCATTTACTTAGCGATTTATTTTGCAAAATTCACCACAGTAACCTTTTGTATGTTACTGTTGCAAAATATATCAACATTAATACGACATAAAATATAAGAAAATGTTATTAATAAAAAGCATAAGTCGCCACGCAAGAGGGGTTACGAGCTGACAGGCGGAGGGCAGTACGCCTGGCACCCTTCCAACAAAATCCCCCGCCCAGGAACTCGAGGAGCCAATGGGTTAAAGGACCTCCACACCACCCTTACAGGATCGTGACTCGGAAATGGAGGCACATAATACCAATTATATGACCCCAGACAAAACATTGGTGAGCCGTCTGTGACGTGGAGGGTATTTAAAACATTGGTGAGCCATCTGTGACGTGGAGGGTATTTAAAACATTGGTGAGCCATCTGTGACGTGGAGAGTATTTTCTCATGTACAATTTGTACGCACCTATGTACGTACTTATGTACACATCTTCATTCTTATTTACGTACGCATCCATGTATGTAATTACATATGCATCTATTAGGTATGGATCTTGAATTTGGCTCTCTCTTGTATTTTGTTTTTCTCTTGGAAGGAACAGATTTGCGGGCTCGTTGCCTTTGGTTCCTTCTTCCTCACATAAAAAAAAAAAAAATTATGTGTCAGAGCTTTGTAGCTAACGTTTATATATATGTAACTCTTAATTCTTGTAATAGGTGGTTCTTGAGTTTTGGTTAAAGTTATTTTGGTAATTGAAGAGCAGGAGGAGTTAAAGATGAATACAGGGAGTTGATCTTGATTTATTATCTTCAAAGAAATGTCTAAGTTGAGCAGCGTATGTATTATACAGGGACTTAATATATTAAGTAAGTCTAGTTGGACCTCTCTTCTTATTCACTGTCTCCATTACCTCCCGGTTCTATGGCCTGTCTCCTTCTGAGCTCAGATTCCTACATTTCGTGTAGCAGGGGTCGTGTCACGTGTGCTCTACTGTCGTGGAAGCTTCGAGAATACTGTATGTTTGTGAGTATGTACTGCTTCCGGTGCACCATTAACATTCCTTCACTTAGGGAGTTGCAAGCTAATTACCCGTTCCCACACCTTGTCTGGTGCTCTGTCTATCTATCTGTCTATCTATCCATCATGCTTTCTGTTATGATATGTATTTATAATATGGAGTCCTGCCATCACTCGGTCACGCAGCTGGCGGTCCTCCGACAGCAGTCATCATTGGCATATGCTAATCTATCTATCTATCTATTGCCAGACGCCTCAATCCCGTTCGGGGTGACCACAAACAAATCGCCTCCACGTCGCCCTGTTCCCCGCCATTTCACCACCCCGCTCCCAACTCACACCCCTCTCCCTCATATACCTCTCCACCTCACACCTCCCTCCCTCATATACCTCTCCACTCCATCCCTCCATCTCATCCTCGGCCTCCCCCTCCCTCTCCTCCCCTCCACCTCACTCACATACACTCTCCTCGTCAGTCTCTCACCCTCCATCCTCTCCACATGGCCAAGCCACCTCAGTGTATTCCTCCTAACGCTTCCTATCACATCCACATCCACACCACAACGCTACTTTATATCCTCATTTGTCAGCCTGTCTCTCCATGTGACTCCACAGGCTCCTTTTAAATAACTCATTTCCACCGCTCTCACTCTTGACTTGTGTCCTTCCAACAACGTCCAAGCTTCACTTCCATACGTTAGAATTGGTATCACAATCCTGACATGTAGTAACTTTTTCACTTCCATGCTCACTTACCTGCTTCTTATCACTGCTTTCAAGGAACTAATCTATTAATACATAATATTCTTCTTCACTCTTAATACATAATATTGATTATAATATTGTATAAATACAATATTCATGGTAATATTGCAATGATCCAGTAATATTACATTTTAAACAAGTTGTATACATAACTGAATATGGTTTAATTGGTAATTGTATTACATTTTGTAAGTGGGGTTGGTGGAGGATTAGTGCCCCTCCCTGTAAAACAATTAACTCTAAGCCCTTGGTCACCCCGTTTGGGATACATGGGGTCTGGCAATGAATGAATGAATGAATTATTGTATGACATTTTGTGTATGTATAATAGTAAAATGCATATATGCAAAAAGAATAGTTCAAAGTTAAGATTATGGTAAGAGCTATTAATATTTCATATAGAGATAATGATACTGGTATACTTCTATATCATGGGTCATTCTTCTTTTTCTTTTTTTTTCCTTTTATTTTTATAAAATTAATACTGTATACAAAATATGTACACTTCATACAGGGGGGTTAACTTTGATGCTTACTTTACCCCCACTAAATACTGACTCAAATTTGCAATTCTTGCATGCATTCTGTGCATTGTGAACAGCACTACTGCAAATACAATGAAGAAGATTATAAAGACAGTAGGTGCTGGGCTATACACATAATATGGGCTGAACATACCCAAACTCAAATCTTCCCAGGGCTTCATTGTTTCATTGATAAGTTGCATAGTTTCAAACGTAGGTGAAGTCAACTTAATACTTGTGCTCATGTTTAAGTCCATATCAGGCAATGGGTGGAAATGTTTGTGTGTATGATTGAGGATGGCGTAGTGATTGTTGGTGGATAAAGTGGACATGGATGGTGTAAATACCGCACAGTAGTCTGGTGCTATGCATAATCCTGATGCTGAAGTATGAGATGGTGGTATATCTGGACAGACTATGTAAACTGACGTGTTATGAGTGAAATAAAAAAAATTGTGAGTGTCCGATGCGTTGATGGTGTACAAGCTTATCTGGAGCAAAAGTGAAGTTGCAATGATTATGAATATTGTGATTTCTTATGACAGCCATTTCACAAGGGACTATTTCAGTAGGCTGAAACGTGAAAATGTACGCAGGGCCAAGCAGAACAGCATGTAAGGATGTGCGGCATTTTCGTTCAATCGTTGATTCACTGGCGAAAGTGACAGTGTTCCGTCTCTTGGAGACCATGATGAGTTCGGTGTCTGTGTTGATGTTGATGATGACCAAAGTGTTATTATTCTTAGAAGGGAAGGGGTGTATTTCGTATACTGTGAACAGGTCGTCAGCTATGAATGGTACATGAACTACTACTGATGTTGGTGTTAGTGTTGCTTCTAAATATGGATAATATTGCATGAATTCCCTACTTCGGAACAGAGGCTTCAATTTGTTTATGTATACCTTGACTAATTATCTGACGTAGCTCATGAACTGGAAGTAAGTCAATCGTGATCTTGCCATCACCGGTATTCGAAATTCCTTGCATAAGTGCCCTGTAACGAACTCTAGTGTTGTCTAATTGGAGTAGAATTGTGTCAATGTGTTCCGTGATGATGGAGAAGTGTTGGAAAAGTGTTATGTTACCTTCCATGTCATTTATTTTATCTACACTTTCGAGAGCTATGTTTTCCGCCTTTTTCAGATTTTTCACTATTGTCTTCATTGCTGAGTTATGTCCTGTGATGAATTTATCTTGGTATGTTAGTACCTGAGCTATTTTATTAAATTTGTTGTTTATTTCTTGAAGGTCTTCCTCTGTAGCCAATCCAAAGATGTTCCCAAGAATTGCACCACCCAGGTCGAACAAACCGCGCTTTTGGCGAGTACGTGTGATGTTGTTCCTGTCGCTCAATACCTCCGTTCCATGAGATGGGAGATCTTGGATCATGATGAGCATAGTTGCCATAGCCTGTTCTATTTTCCGTTTCGCTAACTTCACTATTTCATCCACTTCCTTTGTGTTATGTGCTTGTGAAACATAGCCTCCTATCATGAAGTCCAGGGTTCTCATGGGTCTTGCGATTTTTTCTAGATAAGAAGGTAATTCATATAAGTAATCCAGACTTATTTCAGCATTCATGACATCTTATACGACTGACGTCGTGGCCGTTAGACCCCCAACACATAGTACGACGTCAGTCGTACTATGTGTTGGGGGTCTAAGTGCGCATATCCTCTTGCTATGTAGAGGTGAGTCTATAGCGTAAGTCCCTTCATCGTTACCTGCCTACAAAAAAAAATCTATTAATTTTCTAATATGGTCATGCTGTGGTCGATGATAGTGATGTGCGTTACGGCTGACTAACGTAGATTATTTCATTTATAAAAGGAGTTAAAATCGATATTTAAATCTCGTAAATGATGTACTGTAGATTTTCTTGGAACAGTTGCACCTATGTTTGATTGTTTGGTATATGACCTTAATTTATTTTTGTAATTATTGTTGTTTTCTTGATTGGTTTCATGAGTTACGTTCGGTTGTTCGGTGGTATCCGAGGCTGAATAATTATTGGATATTTCCCTTGAAACTCGTTTCAAATGGTCAATATGAACTTGTTTCTCTTCGGCCCTTGACAGTGACTTAATTAAAACTTTGTTTGCTTTTATGTTAATTACTCTGTATGGGCCCTCAAATTTTGGGGATAATTTATTGTCGTTCGTATGAATGATACCATAGACAATGTCTCCTAAGCTGATACGCGAATCTCTTGCCTTTTTATTAAATGCCTCCGTCATTTCTTCCTTGGACATCGTCAATTGTTTTTTTACTTTTTTGTGTATGTCCTGGAATTCACGTAAACGGAGTTTAAAGTAATCATCGAAATTGTATATGAGCAGACTGTCACCTTCTAGGAGCTCATATTATGTAAGTTTTTTATCTGTCCCATATATAATGAAATGTGGTGTGTCACCTATGTATTTATTTATAAATCCATTAATTGATGCTTCTACTCTGGGAATCTAATCATCCCAGCTTGCATAATTTTCAGTGAGAATGTGTCGTAGCACATCTAATACTTTGTTTTGTCTTTCTACTAACCCATTAGATGCTGGGTGATAGGCTAAAACGTTTACCTTTTTGATATTGTATTGTTTACATATTTCTTGTAAGATATCAGAATTAAATTCTCCTCCATTACCACTTATTAGTACCTTTGGGGTAGTAAAGCGACATAATACAATATCTATTGTTGCCTTTGCTACTGTCTCTGCTGTTTTATCTTTTATTGGGGCTAAAATTACATAACGAGAAAAATGATCCGTTGCTACGAATAGATATTGGTTATTATTGTATGATAATGGCATCTTGAGTATATCTACCGCGACAACGTCTCATGGTTGATGTGGTACAGGGTAATTACTCATTGGTGCAGGTGAATGGGTATCCTTTGTGTTTTGCACATGATTCGCATCTGTCTATATGATTGTTTATATCTTTTCGTAATGAAGACCAGTAATATAACAACTGGGCTTGTTTGAATGTCCTATCTTTTCCAGGATGTCCTGCATGTGGGCTATCGTGTATCGTTCGTAATACTTGGGGTATCATGTCATTAGATACTACCAACTGGTTAGTATTTCTTTAGCGTTTTGGTTGTCCTGGGTTAATCTTGTATAATGTATTATTGACTATTGTGAATTGTTCGAGTGGTACATGTAGTCTGGGTAATTGTATGTCATCTCCACTTTCTAACTTGTATTTAACTTTAGACCATATTGGGTCAAGTCTTTGTGCTTTTGCGATATCATCTTGGTTTGGTATGTCTCCTTTGAGATCTAATGCCGCGACCTGAATTGTTTTTCGGGTTCCTAGATAATGCGTCGACTACTAGATTCATTTAACTTGTATATAGTGAATATGTACTTTGTAGTTTTCGACTGTACATTTCCATCTTGCTTTCCTCCCAGAGAGGAGTTTTTTTTTTTAACATTATGATCAGTGAATAAGTGTATTTCGTAACCATATACCAAATCTCGAAACTTTCGTAATGCAAAAACCACTGCAAGTGCCTCTAAGTCTGTAGTGCAATATTTTTTCTCTGCACCTTTAATTTGTCTGCTGGCAAATGCAATTGGTTGATTCTGTCCTCTTTTATCTTCCTGCATCAGTACAGCCCCTAATCCTTTAACTGATGCATCTGTACATATAATAAATTATTTTGTGAAATCCGGATATGCCAAACAAGGTGCATTTGTTAGTTTAATTTTTAGTTTGGTAAATGCTTGTTTTTGTTCTTCTTCCCATTGGAATATAGCATCTTTTTTGAGTAGTTGGAATACAGGAAAGGCTATATGAGAGAATTGTGATACGAATGACCTATAGTACCCAGCTAGACCTAAAAACTGTCTAACTTCGTCATTCGTAGTGGGTTCAGGAAAATCTCTCACTGCTTGTATTTTGTCATCAGTGGTGTGAATACCATTAGAACTTAATTTGTGGCCTAAGAAATTTATTTCCTTGAAGCAAAATTTGCATTTAGAAAGCTTAATTTTTAAACCAGCATCACCAAGCTTTGTAAGAGTAGGTCTCATTTCTGGAGATGTTCTGTGATAGCTTTTGTTGTGATTATAATATCGTCAAGATAAATAAATATTCCTTGTCCTAAAATTCCGGACAATACGTAATTCATAAGACTCTGGAATGTGCCCGGGGCTGTCCTCAGTCCCATGGGCATCCTTCTATACTGATAGTGTCCTCTATTTGTGGAAAAGGCAGTGTATTTACTTGACTCCTGTTCAACAGGAATTTGAAAATAATGTATTTGGAAAATACATTATTTTCTGGTCTAATATTCTGTATGATGTCGCTTAGCAATGGCATGGGAAATCGGTTTGGGATTGTGTGATTGTTTAGTTTATGGTAATCTACTACCGCATGCATTTCTCCATTTTCTTTGGGCATGAAGAATAATGGGGCATTCCACGGGGAGACTGATGACTCAGTAATTCCATATCTGTAAGATATGATGGCAATGAGCGTACGAACCTCGTCTACGAATCTGCTGTGAATTTCTACAAAAGCAGGGGAGACTCTAACCAAGATTAGCTTCAGTTCTACAGTGAACTACAAAATACAAGCTACAAGCCTACAAGTCTACGAGTCTACGAGCCTACAAGCCTACGAGTCTACAAGCCTACGAGCCTACGAGCCTACAAGCCTATGAGCCTACGAGTCAATGAGTGTACAGTTGATTCTACATTATCAAGACTGAAAACAAACAATACCTCTTACACCCAACAACTCACAACCAGCTCCTGACAGTATTCTCTCCAACCCCCCCTTCGTCTCCCTGATCATCACGTTGATGTAGAAGTGAAGAGGTCACACGACGCCTTGCCAGTAGTTTAATAAAATATTGATACAAACAATCTTGCAATTTCTATGAGGAACCAACGAACTTTTTTTTTTTTTTTTTTTTTATGTGTCCGACTCAGGGCATAGGCTTCACAGCCTGCTATCAAGGCCCAGCAGTCCTTCTGCATACCATACACCTCTACATGTCACCACTTCGGCGCTAACACCCACCGTCCATATTGAATACATGCTAGGGCTGTCTCATACAGGACTGGTGTGTTGGTATTAGCGGGGGTATTTTTATGACATGTCGGCGGGTCTTCTGGTAGATCAGTAAAGCCTGATTTAATGAAATTCAAATCCTTAAACTGTTCCCTGCCTCAGCCGGGATTCGAACCTGGGTCCGTTAGGACTGCAGACCACCTCTCTACCGATTGAGCCACCGCCTCCATTTACGATCAACTACGATCAACTACAAGTAACAACTCTACGAGTCGTCTGCATAATCTTCAACATGCACCTACAAGTAGCGACATTCTTCATCCCACCGCTGCCACCATTTAAAGTTAGAGCTTTGTAGCTAACATTTACGTATAAGTAACTCTTAATTCTTGTAATAGGTGAGTCTGGAGTTTTGGTTAAAGTTATTTTGGTCACTGAAGAGCAGGAGGAGTTAAAGATGAATACAGAGAGTTGATCTTGATTTATTATCTTCAAAGAAATATCTAAATTGAGCAGCGTATGTATTATACAGGGACTTAATATATTAAGTAAGTCTAATTGGACCCCTCTTCTTATTCACTGTCTCCACTACCTGCAGGTTCTATGGCCTGTCTCCTTCTGAGCTCAGATTCCTACATTTCGTGTAGCAGGGGTCGTGTCACGTGTGCTCTGCTGTCGTGGAAGCTTCTTGAATACTGTATGTCTGTGTGTATGTACTGCTTCCGGTGCACGATCAACATTCCTTCACTTAAAGAGTTGCAAGCTAATTTCCCGTTCCCACACCTTGTCTGGTGCTCTGTCTATCTATCTATCTATCTACCTATCCATCATGCTTTCTATTATGATTTGTATTTATAATATGGAGTCCTGACATATGTACATGCCTATATATGTACCGGCATGTACAGCACATACTTACATATGCACCTGTGCACATGCTTACGTATGCACCTATGTACCATCATACAATAAAGTATCCTTACTCCCTTGAACGCAAGACTCCACAATGATTAGAGTGATTCGAGCAATGTCGAGATTGTTGGCAATTCTGGCTGTCTGAAACGTCACGAAAGGTCCGGTACTTCATATCGTGAATCGAGTCTTGAGTCGTGGATTACAAATATCTGATACCGAGTCGACGTTAGCTAATCCTGCATTTTACGGTAATACAGCACGGAAACCTCACGGAAAACGCGTGGTGCTATTGTTGCTCTGCACAGTGAAGGGCATTCCAATGCAGAAATAGCTCGATGCATAGGTGTATCGAAGTCAACTGTGGAGGTATGGGTGAGGAGATATCTGGAGACTGGCAACACTCAATCAACCCAGGACCGGCCGCTCTAGATGCACAACAACGGGAGAAGATGAGGTATGAATTACTGCAATATGGGAAATAAATAATGAAGATGAGGCCATACTTTCATATATGTATACACATTTGTCTATCTATGTATCTAATTATGTATCATTAGATTGATACAGATTATATACATACAGTATATATCTATCAATCAATCTATCTATATAGATAGATAAATAGATAGATAGATACATTAGATAGATAGATAGATATAGATATGTTGATAGATAGATAGATATAGCTATATCTAGATAGACAGATAGATATATATATATGCACTTCTTTTAGGCAGTACCTGAGGCCAGTGAACAGGATCATTCTAGAACAGCACCTAATATAAGAAATGAGCTTCAGCTGCAGTGCACCTAGGAAACAACATGGAATAGACTTTGAGAAATGGGACTGCATAGAAGGCGACCAGCTACAAAGCCGCATTTAACTGAGAGACATATGTAGGGAAGGATGGCTTATGCACTGGAATATTGTGACATGGGTGTGGCATTCTGGGACAACAATGTGTTTTGCGATAAGACGTTTTGCAGTGCAGGTCATGGTCCTTCACATCTCTGGTGTCCTATAAACACAAGGTGTGTTTTAGTTTGTCTGACTCTGCAGTATATGATTTTGTGTTTCAGCCGTATTGGGATCTGCATTTGTTTTTCTTTTCCGTCCATGAACTACAGTCCATGCAGTAATGTCTAAATATCCATTGGTTTGTCTTAGGTATGGGACAGACAACTCGCTTGGCAGCAGAAGTGGCCGTGCTTGCGCCGGGTTATTTGGAAGGATACATGCAGGGGGTGTTGAGGAGCTGGTTGATGTTGGACGTGGCAGATTTACTGGCTCAAAATATGTCAAAATCCTGGAGGAAGTTTTGGTACCATCAGTTAGGGCAATGCTCCTTCTGAGCCAGAGTCATTTTACCTCCTGCATGATAACAGCCCCATTCATACATTTCGTACTGTGTCACGGTGACTTCAGGAACACCCAGGGATCAGGGTGTTGCCACATCTTGCCAGATCCCAGGACCCGAACCTCATAGAGAACGTGTGGGGAGCCATGATGAGTTAAATGCCTTGAATGGACTACCCACCCAGGGAGGGTGGTGTGATCACTGCTGGTCTCCAGGCGTGGGAAGGACTAAAAGATGTGGCAGGCCAACAGCTGATGTCTGATCCGGTATCAGCTATGCCTCGAAGGCTTGACGCTATCCTTGCAGCAGGATGTGCTAACACAAAGTATTAAATAAAGACATTATCCTACTTGAATTTCAATTACCGGAACTCTGAGATTACTAGAAATGGATAACAGGGGCTCCTTCTTCCAAGTTAATTGATATCAATTACCTGCAATATGAGGAAACACATCTTACCTCCATCCCTCTGTAGGTTAGTCTTTCGTTCTATCTATCTATCTATCTATTGCCAGACGCCTTAATCCCGTACGGAGTGGCCACAAACAAATCGCCTCCACGTCGCCCTGTCCCCCGACATTCCGTTGCCCTGCTCCCAACTCACCCCCCCCTTCTCTCATATACCTCTCCACTCCATCCCTCCATCTCATCCTCGGCCTCCCTTTCACTCTTCCCCCCTCCACCTCACTCACATACACTCTCCTCGTCAGTCTCTCACCCTCCATCCTCTCCACATGGCCAAACCACCTCAGTGTGTTCCTCATAACGCTTCCTATCACATCCATATCCACACCACAACGCTCCTTTATATCCTCGTTTGTCAGCCTGTCTCTCCATGTGACTCCACAGGCTCCTCTTAAATATCTCATTTCCACTGCTCTCACTCTTGACTTGTGTCTTTCCAACAATGTTCAAGCTTCACTTCCATACGTCAGAGTTGGTATCACAATAGTGTCATGTAGTAACTTTCGCTCTGCTCTAAATTATTCTATGTCGTTCTCATACGTCCTATGCATCGTAACATCACGAATACTCTCATTAATTTCACATTTTGTATCAGTTGTATTCTCTTAAATTATTTCACAAAGGCAAAATGTGTCAATAATTGATAATACTGTATAAATTATGTAAAGCACTGTTCCGTTTAGAGTAAACCAATGAACCCCACGCTCACACAATATTTTCCATATATCGTCGTCCGTTGTGTCAATATGAATCACTTCACTTTTGTAAGTATACATTTTTGTACGACTGTACAGTACGTCGTTATGCACACACCTATTTAAGTGTTTACATAAGTTTCTACATACATACATACTTACGTAAATATTCACATATGTACGTACTGTACATCTGTAAATACCTCCGTTTTTGGGGGAGGGAGTTTTACACCGTGTTTCCTTTTATGATAAGGGCTAAAGCGTTGCCCCTGGGTAGAGGACGTAGGTTTGGAGCGTGTTGCACTTTATGTCCGGATGCGTTGCTGATGTCTGCCAATGACCCATGGGTGGACAGGAACCTCCGGCCCTTCGGCCAGAGTGGAACCAACTAACGCACTGAGCCACGGCTGCAATAGTACCCGCTAGGTGACGGGAGAGCGCCACCTCTCCCAGCAGGGCAGCTACCCTGGCAGGGCGCGAAATCTTGACCTTTCCTTCTTAAGTCAGGCACTCTACCACTGAGCCACCCCTGTCACCATATGTATGTACGTAAATATTTCAGTCCGTTCTAGGATACATTTGTCCTTAAGTACGTACGTGATTACGTGTGTAAATGGATATATATCTCTATCTATCTATATACATACATAGGCTGCTTCCCCCAAGGAAAGGGAGGTAGCCGAGAAAGGACGACACACTCCCCATTTACTCATCCATTCAAACACATTCATTCGCATCTTAGCCCCAAAGGGGAGAACGGACAGATCCTCATCGCACCACACCGCACAAGGGTCAACTGCGCAATGCAATCAGTGACATCCGCAGCAGGGCCCGACAGCATAACTGGTTTACCCCTGCCACATCATAACAGACCCATCCCCTTACCCGCACCTGACCTGACTAGCTGATCAGACCAAATGCGGGAGAATATCCCCTCAGGGCTGCATCATCACTTATTCATTCAAAATTTCTCTCCATTTATTTCTGTCACGCACAGCCACTCTTCCTTGCTCAACAGACATCCCTCTCGCATCCAACGCTCTCTTCACGCTGTCCATCCATCCTATTCGTGGTCTTCTTCTCAACCTTACACCTCTCACATCAGATCTAGTTATCTTTTTCACCAATCGCTCATTATCCATTCTCTCCATATGCCCAAACCATCGCAACACCCTCTACTCAACTCTACCAGCCATCTCCCGAACAACTCCAGTTCTCCTTCGCACTTCATCATTTCGCACCCGATCCATACGCGTCACTCCACACATACTCCTCAGACACCTCATCTCCATTACATTCAAACTTTTCCTCTCTGCTACACCCATATTCCATGTTTCAGCCCCATATAACGCAGTCGGTACCACAACACCCTCATACAGCCTTCTTTTTACATCCATTCTAAGCGAACGACATTTAAACACTTTTTTCATTCCTCCCAGCACCTTTCCTACTTCATTTATTCTAAACTTCACTTCTGCATCTATTCTTCCATCCAACGCAACATGTGACCCTAGGTATATATATATATATATATATATATATATATATATATATATATATATATATATATATATATATATATATATATATATATATATATATATATATAAGAGAATCAGCGAAGGTAGTAGGAAAACTAATACATTCAAGCCAAGAAGTATTCAGAAAAGACACTCGAGCTTATGGAAAAAAAAATAATGAAAGTAATTGCAAAGTAAGATGAAAAAGAACAAGCGGTTAAATAAGTTTATCAACATGAGACAAAGAGAAAAGAAAGAGAAACATGGATCAGATCAAAGAAACCACCAAAAAACGAAAAAAGTATGAAACAGGTCCGAAGTAAAATGGCACTATAGTCGCGGTGCACGACTCTGAGGTTGACATTATCGTACCCTGGCAACTTACCTGTCAACAGTGCGTCCGATTTCGTATCATATTATACACGAATCATATTATTATACACTAATATATTCAGGGGAGTACCTAGAGATTTGGGGACCCGGGGGGCTAGGTTAAGAACCTAGCCCCCCTAATTCTCAAAGCTTATCTGATATCTCAGCCGGGATTGTCGGGATGATATATATAAATATTTTTAAGTATTAATAAAAAAAAAAAAATTTTTAAGGCTTTTGGGGGCCCCCCTCAATTGGGGGCCCGGGGGGCAGTTTCAAACAGCCCCCCTCCGCCCCCCCTCAGGTACGCCACTTATATATTATACACGGATATTATTATACACGAACATATTATCCACGAATCACACGCGTATCATATTATACACGAAATCGGAAGCACTGTTGACAGTTAGGTTGCCAGGGTACGATAATGACACCCTCAGAGTCGTGCGCCGCGACTATAGGAAAGCAACAAATTACATCACTGAAAGACAATAATGGTGAAGTCATTAAATGCAGAGTTAAGATGGTGAACAGAGTTGGAGAATTTTACAAGAAACTGTATGCAACAAAGACAACAGTACCAATAGCTAACTTTTCAGTAGACACATGTGAAATACCTGAGGTAAGCAACGTTGGGTCTGGTTAGTACTTGGATGGGTGACCGCCTGGGAACACCAGATGCTGTTGGCATAACTCCCTACGTGTTAAGTGGGGTTGGTGGAGGATTAGTGCCCCTCCCTGTAAAACAATTAACTCTGAGCCCTTGACCACCCTGTTTGGGATGCATGGCGTCTGGCAATGAATGAATGAATGAACACCATACGAAGCACATACTGTATTTCTCTTAAAAATAAGAAAAGAGTGAAGGCTCCGTGAGAAAATGGAATAATAGCATATTTACTGTTGGATGTAGGAGGACAAAACAGGCTTGCTAACTTATTTATTCTGTATAAAAAATAAAATTCCCAAAATGGTGTTATATAATAGTTATCTTACTTTACAAAAAAGGTGACTCAAAAGATCTTAGTAACTATCGACCCATTAGATTATTATCAATCATTTACAAACTTCACTAAAGTCCTTAAGAATACGAGTAGAATAACAACAATTTTGGAGGAAAACCAATCTCTTAAACAGGCAGGATTTCAAAGCGGGTATTCGACTACTGATCATCTACACATAAATAATCAGCTAATTGAGAAAACTACAGAATATAATCAACCACTGTGCTTAGGTTTTGTTTTTTATGAAAAGGTTTTCGACTCAGTGGAGCACATAGCAATTAAAAATTCACTGCGAGAACAAGGAGTGAATGATAACATTGAAAAACTGCTCAAAAACATAAAGAGGGAACTGCTACAGTTAAATTACATAAAGAATTGGAAAAAAATAAGACTGAGAAGGGCATGCGTCAGGGAGATACAGTTTCACCAAAATTATTTACAGCATGCCTAGAAAGTATTTTCAGAAAGCTAGACTGGGAAAACAAAGAAGTGAACACAGATGGAGAAAAGCTAAACCATTTAAGAGTTGCAGACGACATTGTCCTAATCTCAGTAAAGCAGAGGTAATGCAAGTAGTGTTAAAGGACTTGAACAGAGATAGTCTCAAAGTAGGGCTAAAGATGAACCCGAGCAAAACTAATGTTTAAACCACTAACACCAAAGAGCGTCATCAGAATAACCGAAAAAATTCTTGAAGAAGTCAAGGAGTACGATTACTTGGAGCAAATTCTAAAATTAACAAAAGCTCATGAGAGCGAAATAAAAAGACGCACTACAGTTGGCTGGAAATCTTTCGGTAAACACAGAGACATTATGAAAAGTAGCTTGCCACTTTGTATGAAACAAAAAGTATATAGCAAATGTATAATTCCAGCTATGACGTATAGTTGTGAGAACTGGAAACTGACAAAATCGATGGAAAATAAATTAATCCGTTCTCAGAGAGCAATGGAAAGGTCAGTGTTGGGAATATCTTTAAGAGACAGGAAAAGATCAACCTGGGTGAGACAGCAGACTAAAGTCAAAGATGTTATAAAAGTTATAAAAGAACAAAAATAGAGGTGGGCAGTCCATGTAGCAAGAATGAGTGATAACCGATGCAGTAAGAGGCTGACTGACTGGACACCGAGAGATTGTAAGTGTAGCAGAAAAAGGCTAGACAAGAGGTGGAGAGAAATGAACTGGTTGACGGTCGTGTACAAGTTACATAAAGTAATAAAATGGTCACTCGTACTCATTGGAATATCATTATTTTTTTTTCTCCCCGATTTAATATTTATGATAAACAACCCAATCAAAGTTGGAGTTCATCGTACGTCAAGCAAAACATGTACCCTCGCAGTGACGTCACAAACCCTATGAAGGGCGCAGCTGACCGCCACCCGCAACAATGTCTGGGAATCACACTTCAGTACTGGCAAGATTTCTGTGTTATTCAGCTGTTATTATCAAGCCAGGTATTAAGACTTAGTGTAATAGCACTCTTAAAGATGAAGTATGCTATGTTTGTGCTTTAGTGAAGAGTTTTGTTGGTTTTAGGGAGAGTCGTAGTGAAGGCGGACCTTGTGATGTCCAGGGGATTCCTGTAGAACAACTCGGTAGCACGGAGATTAGATTTGATAGTCATAATGATGTGATTTATGAACTGAATCAGGGTAAGTATTGTTAGGTTCTGACTCCATGGGCATATAGCCCTGAAACTAGGCAGTAATACATAGGGAAGATGTCGCAGATATCGAACTACTTCAGTGTTTTTTCCTCCTAGATAGGCCTGACTATCGACAACTAGACCTCTGTGGAGTATTGGGTTATCTGATTTCTTGGTCTTATGAAGGGATCTGGTAATGTTTGAATTTCTTTTTAGCAACAGCCAATCTGATCTGGAGAATAAGATAATCACATCGCTACCAATGACTTAAGCCAATGTAAGGGTTGGTTTTGCTTGACAGGTGACTGTTAGGTTATGATAAGCTGTACATGGTAGGCTGTTATAATTTTTATCACCATATAGGTTCATACACACGTAATTATCTGAAATCCGGTCAAAAATTTGTGTTTAATCAATCAATAACAAAATTTCAGGATTCAGAGGAAAAATATGCTAAAGTTAGCAGGAATGTCTCGCCTCTAACTTGAGAACTTGCCTTGACAGACTTCTGTTTTGTGTAAATATTGATTTACAATGCAAATACATTTACTTGTGCTTTAAATCAATATTTATGCAAAATGAAAGTCTGTCAATGCGTGTTGACTATCTGAATGGTAAATATCTGCATATATTAGCACTTTTTAGCCATGAAACCTGATATTTTTTATTAGTAGTCATATTAAGCACAAATTTGGATCGATTTTCAGATAATTAGGTGTGCATGAATCTTTATGGTGATAAAAATTATAACGTCTTCTCCCGGTTCGGTATTCCCTCACACTGCTGCACAACAGTCGGAGTTGCCCCTTGCCAGTTGTGATGGAGTACTCCCGACGCCCTGCTTGCCACCACAGCTTCCTGGTTTTCATCTGTTGGAGCAGCAATGAATCTTTTTTCTGGTGTGATTCTACTTGTTCTTCTACAGTAGAACAAAGCACCAATGGTGGATATTTGCTAACTTGAACATGACGAACCAATGCTTAGCTAATCAGCAGAGCCACAATCACTCAACTGAGGATTACACTCGTGTTTTGTCTCCGGGCTTGGCGGCCTGTGACGTCATAGCCACTGGAGGTTCGTGCTGCCATCAACCTCATTTTGAGCAACTTTGAAGGCTTATATCCCCAAATTTTTACATTGGTTTGTCAAATTAACTATATAATAGAATAAATCAACACATCCATCACCCAAACAAATTGTTTAACCCGCGGCGTCCCGTCGACGTACTCCCACGTCCTCACCTTTTGTCACAGCCCATCCCATTGACGTATTTCAACGTCCTGCAATTGCAAGGTTCGTAATTTCCACAATTTTCAAAATTCGCGTGAGATTTTCGATTCGCCCACGTACCCAAGCCTCCCCTACCTGCCGCCAGGCAGGCAGCGTCCCAGACCCCGCGTGACCCGAGCTCGCCCTTGTCTCGGTCACTCACCTGTTAGCAGTGACCCAGGTCAGACATGGAGCGGAAAGGTCTCTCAGACGATGAAATTGCATCCGCCCTGGAAGCCTTCACTGGAGATAGTGATTCTCGACTTGACGATGATGTGGTGAATCACGATTATGTCCAGCCAGAGGAAGAAATAACAAGCAGTGATGAAGAGGTCCCTTCACCCCGGAAAAAGCGGTATGTGACATATCGTAAGGCAAGGGAAGGCCAGCCTGCACCCCAACCACATGCACGGCTCTCTCTCCATCCCGAATCTCATGAGGACAAGGATGAGGATGATGACGATGACGACGGCTTAGGACATGATATCGCCTCGTGGTTGGGTAAGGAGAAAATATCACCCCGAGGATCAGAAGGTGGGGCGAGAAGACATATCAGGTATGGTGCAAGTCTTTTGTCTGGGGAAGTGGAAAGTGGTGTGGTGGGAGTGCTGGGTGAAAGGGAAAGTGGTGTGGCGGGAGCGTGGGGTGAAAGGGAAAGTGGTGTGGCGGGAGTGTGGGGTGAAAGGGAAAGTGGTGTGGCGGGAGTGCGGGGTGGAAGGGAAAGTGGTGTGAGGGAGGCAGCACGAGCATGTGGTGCACGTAGGCCTAGGGGAGAGGAGGTGGAGCCACTCCCCAGCACGTCTTTTGCCCCACAATATTCCCAAACTTCCTCCCCACAGCCCCAGGATGTGGGGAAAGGAAGGAAAGGGAAGGGAAAGGGTAAAGGAAAAGGGAGAGGGAAGAGAAGTGCAAGTGATGAAAGGCGCCGCTCTCCACCTCCCCAACCTCCCCCACCACCCTCACCTCCCCACCCTGACGAAGGCGACGATGGGGACGTGGCTGGAGACGGTGGTGTCTCGTGGAACTGGGAAGATGGGAGTAATTTTACTCCCATCATTCACCCTTTCACTGAGGAGTGGCGGTCTGGTTGCACAGCTCCAGGTGTGCATGCGGGTTCCTCTAGGGTGGATTTTTTCCACTTGTTCTTTGGGGAGGCATTTGTGGGGCGCATAGTGGAACAGACCAATATATTTTCACGAACACAGCGCCGTGAAAGTGAATGTTTGGGAACCACAAGCAGGCATTCCTAACAATATGACTATCCCGTGACAATTTCAGAGATGTTCTTATTTTTTGCCCTGGTTCTCTTGATGGGTGTGGTAAGAAAAAACCAAATTCCTGCCTACTGGACAACTGACCCAATGATCCTCACACCTTTCTTTGGAAAGGTGATGAGTCGTAATAGATTTCAGCATATTCTCGGCCGCCTCCACTTTTTTGATGCAGAAGATCCAGCTAATGCAAATAACAGATAAAATGAGGAGAATTAGGCTGGTATTTGATCATTTACGGGAAATGTTCCGCTCCTCATTTTATCCTTACAGAGACCTCGTCATAGACGAGAGTCTTGTGTTGTGGAGAAGCAATATTTCCTTTCGGCAGTACATACCCAGCAAGAGACACCGTTTCGGGTTCAAGATCTTTGTTATGTGTGACTGTAAGACTGGTTATGTGCAAGACATAGTCTTGTACACTGGCGCACAGACAGATATAACAGAAGATCGTAGTATAGGACTCTCAGGGGCCGTGGTGAAGACAATGATAGACCTTCATCTTGGTCATGTGTTGTACCTGGACAACTGGTACACTAGCCCTCTTCTCGCTAGGTTCCTCCACCAACACGAAACCGGAGTCTGTGGTACAGTCAAGAGAAACTGTCGCCATATGGTCAAGATAGGGAGGAAACTTGACAAGAACGAGGTGGTTTTCTTCCAGGCCAATAACATCCTTGCCACCCTGTGGAACCACAACAGGGAAGTTTGCCTCCTATCAACTGTTCACAGCCCCCTGATGCACTGCACAGACTCCGTGGATCACCATAGCGAGAGGAGGCGCAACGTCTGGAAACCCGAGTCTGTACTCGACTATAATCTGAACATGAGGCAAGTGGATCAGTCAGACTCGATGATTTCCAGTGTTGACTGTGCCAGGACCACGATGAAGTGGTACAAAAAGCTCTTTTTCCACTTGCTTGACATCACGATCCTGAACGCACACTACCTGCACGCCATGACAACCGGAGTATCAGAGACCTTTGAGGGGTTTGTGAGGGAGCTGGCACGTGAAATAATCGCCAGGCATGCCCAGGACAGACCCACACACCGCACCCGCACCCCCATGGCTGCCCAGACTCCCCTACACCTCGCAGGACGCCACTATCCTAGCACAATCCCTTCCGACCCAAACCGTCGTAAACCCCAGCGCCGCTGCCATGTATGCAAGCACTCAACAGTCAGACCATCCACTCAGAGAAAAGACACAAGGTACGAGTGTGTCGAGTGCAATGTTGCATTGTGCCTTCAGCCATGTTTCAAAGAATATCATAACTTCCTACACTACTAAAACTGTGTGGGATGGCGATATGACGCTCAGTATAATGGTAAGGCCAGTCAGTATGTGCTAAGTCTTATATAAAGTTGAAACGGGTGTAATGTTTTCAGGAAAGTAATGTATAAGTTGAGAAATAGTGTAAGTTGAAAGAAGTGATATCAAAACTACACCCACTGTGTAAATCTGCGAAAATATGACGCTCAGTATAACAACTCTGGTCAGTAAATATGTGATAGCAAGAATATAAAGTGGAAACGGGTGTAATGTTAGCATGAATGTAACGTATAAGTTGAAAAATAGTGTAAGTTGTAACAATTGATGTCACGAGTACACCCACTGTGTAAATCTGCGAAAATATTATGCTCAGTAGAACATTCTGGTCAGTAAGTATGTGATAGGAATGATATAAAGTGGAAAAGGGTGTAATGTTAGTAGTAAGGTAATTTATAAGTTGAATACTAGTGCAAGATGAAACAAATGATATCTCGATAACACTCACTGTGTAAGTACGCAATAATATGACGCTCAGTAGAATCGTAAGGTCTGAAATTATGTGATTTCAATTATATCAAGTGTAAACATGTGCAATGTTAGTGGAGAATTATTATATAAGTACAAAAATAGGTTGTAAGTTGAAATAGTAGTCATAGCGACTTAACCGTCTGTGTTATTATGCGCTATTATTACGCTAAATATTCACATAAGGCCTGAAACTATCTCAAAACAGTTCTCAAAAGTGAAGAAGTGTACAATGTTATTAGGAAAGTATTATGTAAGTAGAAAAAACACAATACGAGTTGAAACAACAGTCACAGCGAGTTCACTCACTACGTAAATAAGCGCTAACATTACGCTAAATGTTATCGAAAGGCCTGTGAATACGTAAAAACAGTTCAATAAAATGTAAAATGGTATAATGTTATTGTAGATGTATTATGTAAGTAGAAAAAATGATATGTATCATGATTCAGGAATGTTAGCGATTCATCGTGACCAGTCTGCCCGATTTTGCTCGGTTCACACGATGGTACAATGCTTATTTCAGCTCTGTTTTTGTATAAAATCCAATTTACTCTTTTATCACATGTTTTTATGTTTGTAATAAATACATATCTACTTACTTTCATTGGTTTCCCACACTTATAATACCATAGAAAACGTGAGAGGCTCAGACCACCTACAGAGAACACGGTACCAGGTGTGACAAAGGTATACCTGTTTAGGCCACTTATGGACCCCGGTGAACAATTTCTTGGCGATTGACCATTGTTTCTGACCAAAAGCGAAAGTTTTAGCAAAAAAAAATTTGGGTCCAAAAATGGTCGGGATTGGGGGGTACCAGTGGTAAAAAAGTGGTCGGTACGGGGCGGGTTAAAAGAAATCGACCGTCAACCACTCCATTTGCAGGGACAACGTGGCAAAGATTGACTCAGTCAAAGACTTTGTGAAGGTTGGGGGAGGCCTTTGTTCAGCAGTGGACAATTGCTGCTGCTGCTGTTCCTGTTATGACCTATATACATATATATATATATATAGATATATATATATATATATATATATATATATATATATATATATATATATATATTGTCGTAGGTGGGGGCAGTCACCATCCACTCACTTGATGTAGTGCTGCCCTCGGGTGGCTGCCCTTTCATCTCTTTCTTCTTTCCTTCCTTCCTCTTATGTCCTTTCCTTCTTTCTTTCCTCTTTCTTCTGTCTATGGGTGACTCTACACTGAGTGACAAGTCAAATGGACTCCTGTACAGCAGGAAACCATTTAATATGCTGGATGGTAAGGAGTAGACTGTAGCACCGGTCGAGCAGGGCAGCCCTTCCAAGGTGGAGGGAATGCTGATCACAGGGAGAGCTGGAGCTCCCATTTCATCAGCCCTCGAGACTAGCCTCCGACCATCCCCCTTTGCTGAACTTTTCAGTTTCTCAGTAACACGGAGAGTAGGCCAGCATGCTCTCCAATACAAATTTCTCAAACTATCAACACCAAACTACAAGCACAGTACACACTACACTTCCTTTTACAAAATTCAACAATCATGGCATCTTTACACACAGCCTCTGAGTCTGCAGAAGGGGGGAACATAAATGACCCCACCTTCTACCCCTCTCCCGGTGACGACTCGAGTTGCCTGGAACCATTGTCTGACTCACTTTTTCTTCATTTCTGCAACATTCGTGTCTTTCCTCCAACTTTTGCTCTGTTGAGCACACCCTCTCCTCCTCTAAACCTCACCTTCTTTTCCTAACTGAGAATCAGCTGTCTGAGGCAACTGACAGCAAACCCTTTTCTGTATCCTCCTACTTTCTCTATACTCATTTCAAAGCCAACGGTGGCTGTTGTGTATATATACGCAACGATTTATCTTGCTCTCGTGTTCCTGAACTCGATTCTTCTGAATTCGCTACACTCTGGCTTTGGCTTCCCTGTCACTCTCTGACTAAATGTATCTGCGCTGTTTACTTATCTCCTAATTCTACTATCAATAATTTTTCAACTATCTTACTTCTCCAATGGAACACATTCAGTCCATTTCTCCTTTCTCTGAAATCTCCATTCTAAGAGATTTCAATGTTCACCACCAACTTTGGCTCTCCTCTTCCTTCACTGATCCACCTGGTGAACAAGCCTACACCTTTTCTATCCTCAATGACCTAGAGCAGACAGCCTTGGAGAGAGCTACAACATACTTGACCTCTGCCTTACAACTAATCCTTCTGCTTACACTGTTAATCTTTCTCTCCGTTGGGCTCCTCTGATCACAACCTTATCGCCTTAACCTGGCATGTCGCTCCGGTACTGCCTTTGGACCCTCCAAAGAAACGTCATCTGTGGCAATTTGGAGCTGCGAACTGGGAGGCCCTCAGGCAGTACTTCTTTGATTTTCCCTGGAATGATTATTGCTTCCATGGCCAGGAGCCATCAGAGTGTGCCTTGCGCATTACGGAGGTTATTCTCTCGGGCATGGAAGCATACATTCCTTTCTCATATCCTTTAACTAATGCAAGAAAGCCTTGGTTTAATCATGCTTTTTCTAATGCTGTCCGCAACAAAGAGAGGACCTATAAAAGGTATCAGAGCCAACTCACCCCTGAATCACATCTTTTATACGTTTCTGCCCAGAATCGTGCTAAGTCTGTTCTTCGCTCTGCTAAAAATAATTTCATCTATACTAAATCCACTTAACTCTCCAACTCGAATTCTTCTCACTCCTTCTGGCACCTTACCAAAAACCTTCCTAACAACTTTACCTCATCATCCTTCCTTCCTCTTTTCTACTCTGATGGCTTTGTAGCTATTTCTTCTACTGATAAACAGATCTCTTCGCTCAGACCTTCTCCTCCAATTCCACCTTAGACGATTCCGGTGCTGTTCCTCCATCACTTCCCTCCTCTGACTTCCTCATGGCTGACATCAAAATTTCTTCAGCTGATGTATTTTCTGCCATCACTGGCCTCAACTCTAACAAGCCATATGGGCCTGATGGAGTCCCTCCTGTTGTTCTCAAGAACTGTGTTTCTGTGCTTACACCCTGCCTAGGCAAACTCTTTCGCCTTTGTCTATCAACCTTTTCTTCTTGCTGGAAGTTTGCTCTCATTTAACCAGTCCCAAAGAAGGGTGACCATTCCCAACCCTCTAACTATCGTCCAATTGCTTGAACATCCTGTATCTCAGAAGTTTTCGAGTCAATTCTTGATAGAAAAATTTTAAAGCATCTTTCCTATCACAACCTTCTTTTTGATCGTCAGTATGGGTTCCGTCAGGAACACTCCACTGGCGATCTTCTCACCTACCATTCAGACTCCTGGCCATCCTCCTTTTGGGACTTTGGCAAAGGCTTTGCTATTGCACTAGACATCTCAATGACTTTCGATCGAGTCTGGCATAAATCTTTCATTTCCAAACTGCCCTCTTACGGTTTCTATCCTTCTATCTGTGCCTTTATCTCTAGCTTCCTTTCTGGTCGTTCTATAGCCACTGTTGTAGATGGCCATCGTTCTTCTCCTAGATCTATCAACAGTGGTGTTCCTCAAGGCTCTGTCCTATCACCAACTCTCTTTCTTTTATTCATCAATGATCTTTTAAGCTGTGCATCTAACCCTATCCACTCATACGCTGATGACTCCACCCTTCACCTTTCCACTTGGTTCCCGCAACGCCAATCTCAACAGTTACTTTAACAAACAAGGGATGAGGCTATGGCACACATAATGTCTGACTTGGCTCGTGTCTCTGACTGGGGTAAAATAAAATGGTTGTTTTTAATGCATCTAAGACTCAGTTCTTACACCTGTCAACACGACAAAATCTTCCACTGGTATACCCACTAATGTTTAATAATATTCAGCTTAATCATGCATCATCCTTGAACTTGCTTGGGGTTTCATTTACTCGGGACTTGTCTTGCAAAGGTCATATTACATCTCTTGTAAAATCTGCTTCTAAGAAATTAGGTGTGCTAAGCCTACTCTGTTCCTTCTTTATCCCAGCACAATTGTTGACTCTATACACGGGTTTTATCTGCACATGTGTGGAGTACAACTCTCATGTGTGGGGAGGTTCCACACATACAGCTCTTCTCAATAGGGTGGAGTCAAAGGCTTTTTGTCTCATTAACTCTCCTCCTCTTACTGACTCCTTTCAATCTCTGTCTCTTTGCCGCACTGTTGCATCTTTATTTCTTTTCTATCACTACTTCAATGGTCGCTGATTCTCTGAACTGTCTGCATGTATTCCTCCACCTCTACGACGGGCGCTTAGCACCCGTCTAGCAACAAACTCTCATCCCTTTTCTGTCCAACTCTCTAATGCAAGAGTTAACTGTTACTCCCAGTCCTTCACTAATTCAACAGGTCAATTCTGGAACTATCTTCCTACGTCTGTATTTCCTGCTTCCTATGATTTTCAGTCTTTCAAACGCAGTGTGACCAGGCATCTCGAAATAATTTGATCTTGAATGTAGCTCTCTCTTGTATTTTGTTTCTCTGTAGGAGGGAACAGTTATTGCAGGCCCGTGGCCTTTGGTTCTTTCTTCCTCACATAATATATATATATATATATATATATATATATATATATATATATATATAAAACCAAGCAATGGCTCCTGATGGTTTAGTGGGCAATTTAGTCACTCCAACCGGACTGAACCTGTGTCGGTTCATATCCAAGTGGTAGTTGGGGTTTACTGCTCACGTAAAGTCACTCAGGGAAGAGTGAGGCTGGTCACTCTCATCTTAATTATCAGGGCCAACTTGCCTAGCCCCGGGCTCCTATGTTCCTCATGGGGCAACTCAGGATTAGATGATGTGTTTGTACACACACACACACACACACACACACACACACACACATATATATATATATATATATATATATATATATATATATATATATATGTACACACAAGAACTGAACTCAAAAGAGGCGAAAATCACTTCGACATTATCAGCATGTTCGCGTTATATGAAGCTATATTCTGAACTTATCAGGAGTGACGAATGGAAATCCTAATTATCCACTTTAATCTCTGTCTACCACAAGCCTCCCTACGTTGAAGAGTAACATCTGACTGTAACAAGAATACATGATAAACACGTCACTGTATTGTAAGGTTTAACCCGCCCCATCCTGACCACTTTTCCGCCACTGACTCCCCCCAGTCCCGACCATTTTTGGATTTTTTTTTGGGGGGGGCTCAAACCCCCGCTGTTGGTTGGAAACATCGAAAATTCATAAAAAAATCGCTCACCTGAGGTTTAAAATACTCGATGCAGGTAGGAGTACCTCCTTACCTTACTGGGTTTTCTAACAGGCTGGCACCAAAGAAAACGAGTTCTATGGGAGGATGACTATTTCACACCACTCATAAACGGTATTTATTTATTTACTTGGTACGAATTTATATGTAGTACAAGAGTATATTGGTTTTCAAGAAGTAATATAGGCATTATAAGCATTGTTTTACTCACTAACTCATCACCATACCTGACCTTTTTTTTTGCCACATTACCTGATCATCATTTCTGACTGTTTCTTCCTCTAATGCTATGTAAAGTTTGTCCTCCACGTTGTCATTGATTGGGGAATCACTCTGGCCCTGAATTTCGTACCGTGGCATGACATGGCTTTACTGACCAGGTCACTGATAACAGGTGAATTGCTGAGACAATGGCGTGCAGGGGGGGGAGGAGGTCATGCTGGGTAAGGCATTGTTCCTGCCTGGCATCTTGTAGAGGAAGGTGTCACGTGTATACGTACCAAAAATCACTCACAAAAATTGAAAATTGTGCAAATTAGGGACCTTGCAATTGATTCGCGTTTATGTATGTCGACAGGATTGGCAGTGACAAAACGTGTGGACATTAAAGACGGGATGTCGCGGGTTAATGAAAACTGATTCTCAATTTACTCCTTTTCACTTCAACTAGACATAAAAATACCATCGCTCTACCTTGATTACAGGGTTGTAACATGAGATTTAGGCCCGTGTCCCATATTCATGTTTATCTTTGAGAACGGCCCCGATCACTACGATCCTACCCTCGAGGTATGATGTTGGTGAAATGCCACGATCATACTTCAAACGGTAGGCCTAAACGGCCATTTCACAACAGTCACGTTAGTGCTAAGACACACCTAACAACTAGCTATGACAACCTACAACAAGCTAAGACAGGCTAAGTCACAGCTAAGACAAAAGACGATACCGTCACAACATGTCACGTTCTCCTCCTTGTCGGCGCCATCGCCGAGAGTTTTTGAACATTCCAAAAATTGGAGAAAAAAGAAACACTGATGTGGGACTAAGTGTGTCGCGTCAAGAACGGCGAAGAATGACCATTCTCCATCTCAGCGCTACGTGATCGCGCCACGTTACAGAAGACGACATGCGAGACACACGAAGACATGATGATCGTGGCGTGTCGTGAGAAAGTTCTGGACAGTGGAACATAGGCTTAGCACTGGAATGTGAGAATTACAGCTGACAGGGATCATATTTGTTTACCTTTTAGTAAGGTTACACAGACAGGGAACATGCCAGGGCCACATGTAGATGTAGAGATTGGCACTTACATGTTGGATGGGTTGACAAGGACACCTAAAGAGTAACAGTTGAGAGAGAAACATGGCTATATACTTTCTTTCTCACAGTGACAATATGCAGACGAAGGTTGGATCGTTTGCGGCAATGGGGGCAAATTTCGAAATTAGTAATTTATGTGCAGTCTGTTGACAAGGTCACGTAAAGACTGACATCTTAGTGGATCATACATTCATTTCATGCTCTCTCTTTCTTTCTCTCTCTCTCTCTCTCTCTCTCTCTCTCTCTCTCTCTCTCTCTCTTCGTTATTGCTCTGGCCATTGTTCATTACACTGCAGTCTTTCCTTGCATTCCTCTCCTTCATCACATACAGTTCTATCCGACTCTGTGATGTAAGTGTTTGTCAACACTGTTAGTCTTATATGTGTGTTGAGGCCAACTATTGTCTTAGTCTGATTTTTCCACTGCTTATTACATCCACTCTTTTAAATGCAATGTTTCCAGGCATTTCGGGATGGGTGAATCATGAGTCAGCTTTCTGTCTTTGGAAGGGACAAATTTATACTCTTTCATTATTCCGTTCTGTTGTGTGTGTGTGTGTGTGTGTGTGTGTGTGTGTGTGTGTGTGTGTGTGTGTGTGTGTGTGTGTGTGTGTGTGTGTGTGTGTGAAAAGCAAGGCATTCAATTACAGACTGAAAGAACATCTTAAACCAGAATACAAACACAACACAGCGAACTACCATTAGATGATATATTCAATGTAGCAGATGCATTCCGAAATTGAGAGATTGGGTTTAACCTCATTAACACTGCTGAAGCGGAAAAGTTATAAATAATCTTACATTAACTCTTTCAATCCAAAATTCCTTCGTAACTTTAACATAATCGCACGTTAGCCATATGAATAAAATTTAAACGATACGCCAAGTGCTACAGGACCCGGAGCATGCAGAGGACATAGTGGATTGTGGATGAACCGTTAATCCAGTTAACCAGCAGGGGACTGGGACAGGATACTGCACATACAGGCACAAGTACCAAAATTATTTATACTGGGTTGGAAATTTCGATGGCTAGGGTGGAACTGTGGGATATCAGTGCTAAAACACGGAGTAGCCATATTTTGTCGGTGTTTTAAGGGGATATTCTGTGTGTGTGTGTGTGTGTGTGTGTGTGTGTGTGTGTGTGTGTGTGTGTGTGTGTGTGTGTGTGTGTGTGTGTGTGTGTGTGTGTGTGTGTGTGTGTGTGTGTATGTGTGTGTGTGTGTGAGAGAGAGAGAGAGAGAGAGAGAGAGAGAGAGAGCACATTGACAGGTTTATGTGATTTCCGTGGTAAAATATGACCGACCCTTTTTCAGCGTTTTAGCCTCATATCCTTTATGTTCAGTGAAAGGAGGCTAAGAAAGTGTAAAAAAAAAAAAAAACGCAGCAATCAAAACTGAGTTTTCCCGAAATGTAAAAGAGAGAATTAACCGAGATTCTAGTTACTAAGTCTCGATAACCTTCTCATTTCGAGAGCTATGTTCTAAACTGAATAGCAAAAAAAAAAAAAAAATGATCTTTTACATGCAGACATAAACATCAGTATGCTGAGAGGGAAAAAAAGAACAGAAAAGGCGACTAACGAAAACTTTTCAAACTCTGATCCGATCATTATAGTCCTACCACATTTTCAGAACATTTTACAGGAGGCTTTTATTTCTATCAGTCTATCTATAGCCCAACGCCCTAATCCCGTAAAGGGTGGCCGCAGACAAAACGCCTCCAAGTCGCTCTGTCACCCACCATTTGACTACCCTCCCCCCAACTCACTCCCCCCTCCCTCATGTACCTCTCGACTCCATCCCTCCATCCCATCCTCGGTCTTTCCCTCCCTCTCCCTCCCTCCACCTCACCTACGTACACCCTCTTAATCAGTCTTTCATTTTCCATTATCTCCACATTTCCAAACCACCTCAGTGTATTTCTCCTGATCTTCTCAACCACATCCACATCTACCCCACAAAGTTCTTTCACTTCTTCATTCGTCAACCTGTCCCTCCATGTCACTCCACATGCTCCTCTCAAGTAACTCATTTCCACTGCTCTCACTCATGATTTGTTCCCCTCTTGCAAGGTCCACGCCTCGCTTCCATACGTCAGGGTAGGGATCACAATACTATCATGCAGTGACTTCTTAACTTCCATAGTCACCTTCCTATCACTGCTATCAGTGAACCAACAACCTTCCTTCCCTGCTGTACCCTTTCAAGTACTTCACCCCCCAAAGTTCCATCCTCACTCATCACACTACCCAAGTACTTGAATGCACTCACATTCTCATATCCTCACCATCCAACCTCACTGTACATTCTTTGACTTCATTCCTCTCAAACACCATAACTTTACACTTGTTTACATTAACTTTCAGATTCCTCTTCCTACACACTGTCCCAAACTCGTTCACCAAACTTTGCAACTCCCATCCATCTTCACTCAACAATACTGTATCTTCAGCAAACAACAACACCGGAATCTTCCAAATCTCACCCTCATTCATTAGAGCCACCCCCACATCCACTAGCCCTACCTTGCACCTCCTTTACAACCCCATCCATATATAATTATAGTAAACAGCCATGGAGACATCACACAACCCTGTTTCAGTCCCACGTTGAGATAAAAGAACTAATTCAGCTCACCATCCACTCGCATCGTAGCCCTACCTCCTTCGTACATACTCTTCACAGCACTCAACAGTTTCCCCTCCACTCCATATATTCTCAATACCTCCCACATACCTTGCCTATCTATTCTGTCATAAGCTTTCTCCAAGTCCATGAAGGCAGCATACACTTTCTTTCTGTTCTCTAGATACTTCTCCACTAAACATCTTAGAACAGTTATCTGATCTACAAACCCTTTTCCCTTCCTAAATCCCCTTTGTTCTTCTCCAACTAGCTCCTCTGTTATATGCCTAACCCTATCAATGAGTATTCAACCATATATTTTTCCAGTCACACTAAGAAGGCAAATACCCCTATGGTTACCACATACTTCTCTCTCCCCTTTTCCTTTGTATAAAGGAACAATTATACCTGGTTTCCAGTCCTCCAGAACCTTTCCATCTTCCCAAGCCAGTCTACATAACTTACATATCCACTCCACTACATCTCACCCGCATACCTCAGCATTTCACCACACACTCCATCAATTCCTGGGGCCTTTCCCATCTTGATCTTCTTCATTGCTTCCACTGCTTTCACCCTATTGATCTCTTCCTCCCTCCTCTCATCTCTTCTTCTCCCATCCATTCCCCAACCACCTATACTCACACTGCTCTCACTCTCTACATTCAACAAATCCTCAAAGTGCTCCTTCCATCTCCTCAATTTCTCTCTCTTCTCCACCAACAATCTATTATTCCTATCTTTCACTCCCCTACTATTTCCCCTTTCACAGTGCCTTACTTTCTTTACCTTCTTCCAAAACAATTTCTTACTCTCCCTCCATTTCACACTCAGATTCCTCCCAAACTCTTCATCCACTTTCTTCTTACTCTCCTTCACCAATCTCTTCACCTCCCTTCTCCTGCTCACATATACCACTCTCTTCTCTCTCTCATCTTCTCCCCTACCTCTACTCGCAAGCCATTCACTATACAGTATGCCTTCTTCTTTTTTTCCACAGCTCGTTTCATCTCATTATTCCACCATGCTGTCCCTTGCACATCCCTGCATCTCCTCCTCACTCCACAAACCACCTCACACGCTGCGCCTATCACTTCTGTGAGTATCTGACTTACGTCTTCCCACCCCTTCCATCTGTTCTAACTCATACCTTCCCAATCTTTCTTTCACTATGCTCTTTTTCTTTGCCATTTTTCACCATCTTGCAACTTCTGCACTCTTCTCACAGGATCTGTTTCCTCCTGTCTTCCCCTTTGTCTCTTCACCCATTTTCTTTGCAGCCTTACCTTGGCCATCACTAAGTGATGGTCCGAGATTCCATTCCCCCACCCTCTCCACTCTCTTATAATTTTTCAACCCACCGAGTGCCAGACACCCCAGACATAAAATGGCACGCCGGTGCTGGCCAATTTTCTTTTTTTCTTTTTTTAGGCTAAAATGATAGCTTTTGATGTGAAAAAAACGAATATGACCATTAAAAGACTCACCGGAGGCTATAAGTGCGTTTTCTGGAAGTCCTCGGTCCGCCCCTCCGCTGTGGTTTCCCAGAAGAACTGCAGCTAAGGTGAGAGAAAACCTCATTTTCCATGAAGGTAAACTCAGGTATTCTGGCCAACATTACTCTGGGAAGTTCTAGGAATGTTTTTTACACTTTTCAGTTCACTTCATATGCATAATTTTTTTTTTTGCTGGATTTCATACAGAAAGCATCTTTTTTTCCCATATAAATCAATTAGTACTACAGCACCTGTCACCTGTCACGTATCTCTCTCACTGTGCATCCTTCGTCTTATATTTACGGTAACTTACGTACAACTTTACTTCACTATGTACTGCACTTACACTTATGGTAAATTATTTACAACATGCCTTCAGTATACACAGACACTGCAAGAGTATTTCTGAGTGTCTCACTGTGAATACATCGTCTTACACGTACAGTAACAACATTACTTCACTACATACAGTCCTTACACTTATGAGAAAATATTTACAAGAGTCTTTCACTGTCTTACCCAATACTTTTGAAGAGTGTGGTACTCCTCAAAGTAGGGATAGATGCAGAGACCAAGGTTGCATTGTGCACACATATACCTAGAGTCCTTCCGCTGAGTACACGGCCTTACGGTGCTATTTGCGCACACATGACACCTTCGCTGCGGATTCTGACGAGACTCAGTGGAAGGGATGATTATGGGGAAGTGGCAACTGGTGAGGCAGATAGGTGTTGCAGCGGTGTGGCTGTGGTGAGCAGCAGTCCTTTCCTCTGAGTATTCCCCCAGTATTTCGTGCATCAGCGCACGAATATAACCCTCCAAGGTCTCCTTTATGCCAGTTACCTGAGTGTGGAGCAGGTGAGCATTTAGGACTGTGATATCGAGGAGGTGGAAGAATAATTTCTTGTACCACCTCATCATAGGCCTGGCACAATCCACACTGGAAATCATTGCGTCCGACTGATCTACCTGTTGCATATTCACATTGTAGGCCAGGACAGGTTCTGGTTTCCAGACATGGCGCCGCCCTTCTGTCCTGTAGTCGATGCTGTCAGTGCGGTGTGCAAGTGGCCTGTGTACAGACGAGAGGAGGAAGACTTCTCTGTTGTGATACCAGACTGTTGCAAGGATGTTATTGGCCTTGTAAAATACAACTTTATTCCTTTGCAGTTTCCTTCCCATCTTCACCATGTGCTTGCAGCTCTTTTGCACAGTGCCACACAGACCTGTCTCCTGAAGGTGAAGGTACCTGGCCAGAAGAGGACTTGTGTACCAGTTGTCCTGGTACAGGACATGCCCACGATGAAGGTACTCAATGATCATTGTCTTCACAACAGCCCCAGACATTCCCATGGCTCGATCTTCGACGATGTCCATCTGAACAGCTGTGTACAGGACTATGTCCTGCACATACCCAGTCTTACAGTTGCACATCACGAAGATTTGAAACCAAACCTGTGCCTTTTGCTAGGAATATATTGCCTGAAGGCAATATTAACTCTCCATAGCACAAGACTCTCGTCTATGACAAGGTCTCTGTAGGGAGAAAAGGAGGTACGAAATTTCTCACGTAGGTGATCAAAAACCACACGTATCCTCCTCATCCTGTCCGTGTTGTTTGCGTTTGTAGGGTCAAGTTGGTCAAAGAAATGCAGTTGGCTCAGGACGTTGGAACCGATTCCTCCCCATTACTTTCCCAAAGATAGGTGTTTCCATTAGTGGATCTACGGTCCAGTAGGAGGGGAGCTGGTTCTTCTTCATTATCCCCATCAAAAGTACCAGGCCAAGGAACACATACATCTCGTTTAGGCTCACGTCCACCCAAACAACCAGCTATGTGGCGTCTTTGTTGCCTCTGCACACTCAAAGGCAGCAAAGGCGTTAGTTAGGGCAACAATTCTCAATACAAAGTCCACAATAAAGAAATTTCTGAAGAAATCCAGCCTACTTGTTGGGCTTAGTTCAGGTACAGTATACCCAGCAACATGCTCGTATGTGAACGGGTGTATTTCTGGAAAAAAGTCACTTCCATGTCAGTTCCTCCTTATCACCATCATCACCTCCCTCATCCAACGGCCATGGGGAAGTGTGAGGAAGGAGGGAAAAGTCTCACTGGAGGTGCTGGGAAGTGTAGGGGATAGGGGGAATACTTTCCCTCGATGTGCTGGGAAATGTAGCAAAAGGAGGAACGCTTTCACAAGATGTGCTGGGTGTGGGGAACTGGGGAACACTTTCTGTGGATGTGCTGGGTGCGGGGAATGGGGGAACACTTTGTCCTGAGGTGCTAGGGCGGGCTGGGTCACATGGGTGCAAGGGATAGTGTGGGCGAGATGACTCACCCACGTCCCCAGCCAGTGGAATATTCCCAAATCTCCCTCTCTTCCTTCTAACATTTTCAACCCCACGTGGGGAAATCCTCGGCTTCCCCAGCCACCCAGGAATACTAGAAGCTCCACCTTCCTCCTATGAATCCTCCTCCTCATCACATAGGGCTAGGCGATGATGTGCTGATGGCCTCATCCCTCAGGTACTAGCATACCCCACATACCTGGATTTCCTTGGTGTGGGTATTTCCTCCTCACTAGTACTTTCATCTTCTGGTTGCACATAATCCTTATCTGGCACGTCATCGTCAACGTTGCTTTCACCAGTGTAGGGCACCTTCAGGAGCTCCTGAATCTCCTCGTCAGAGAGACCACAGCGAGACATGACTCCAGTGTGAGTGGTACAAGCAGAATGAGGCTGAGCGAGGGCGATGACTCAGCATGTGGATGTATAGGCCTGAGCGCCTGAGGCTAGGTGGTGGAAGCGTTGACGTACATCCTCAGCAATTTCTGTGCGCCTAGTTTGAAAATTGCGTTTTCCATGATTTTTTTTTTTAAATTACATTTTAAAACGGAACTGGCACTGAGCGCACAGTTGCGTAACGCCGTTTTAAAACGGCACTGGCACGGGGCGGGTTAACAGCCAAAAAAAGTAAATCGATCTTGCAGTCCAAAACTGTCCATCATTCATCCAACCTATGGGATTAACCCTTTGCCACACAGGGTTCTGGAGTTCTGTAATATGTGCCAGTGATCTTTGCAGAGGTGATTATTGTAATCACCATCATCATCATCATCATCATCTACCACATCCATTACTACCGCACAGGAGCGTAGGGGTCCAGTGCTAGGTGCTTCAATCCCGACTTACCAAGGCGGGGGTGACCAGCCTCACTCACCCGAGTGGCATTTTGTGAGGAGATAAACATCCCTCCCATGTAAACCCATGCAGACCCCATGTAGTTGGAGTGCATTAACCCACTAGACCACCAAGGGTCGTATGGTTATATGGTTATCATTCAGCATATTAAATGGTTTCCTGGATTTAGGTAAATCATTTGACCTGTTATTCTGTGTAGAGTAACCTGAAGGCAGCAGTATATTGGGTGAGTGGATGGTGAAGGGAATAAAACGAGTTTATTTCTAGCCCCATGACTAAGTTCAAAAATATACTATCTGATTATAACACGAGTCCAGTGCAAATTATTATCTTTAAGTTATTAGCACTTATTTGGTACCGGTACCGTAGTATGTTATGTGCCTTTGAAGACTTCCTAATAACTCTTCTTCAGTGGTTTCTTCTACATAAGCCAGTTATAATATTCAAATTTAATAGGTAAGTAAGAGGTGCTACACAGCCTTTTATATCATTAATGGCGATTTTTCAGACCCATTCAGTACCAATACATGTGGTCTGTTCTAAGCTGAACTGTATCATCTGGCTCCAACAAAAATAAAATAAGGAAGTCATGAAAATAAACAGAATATGAAAAAAATATATATATAACGAAGATTATCATCAGCCATCGATGTAGCTTGCACGTTAGTCAAGGCATGTAACTGTGAGGACTGGATACTTTATTCCAGATAACGGCAGACGATATAATACAACCGAGAGTGAACCACAGACGCCTGAGAGTTTATAGTGTTACCATTAACTTTTTGATGTTTACCACACATTTAGTATTTTATTCCAGCAAAACATAAGATGATTTCTTCCTGCTGAGATTTTAGTCTTAGGAGCCTGAGTGTTAAACTGTGCCTGTGTTAACGACAGAATAGAATATTCGTGATAATTCATTGCACCTTTTGTTTTAAATTCTTGTTCCCTTGGATTGTTTAATCTAGCATGAAAAAGCCCTCTCATGCAGGGTGTTTGGGAAGGCTCTACTCTAACCTCTCAAGTTCGGAGAGAACACTCTATGTCTAAATAAACTGTTTGGATTTTTTCCATATATAAAAGTGTAAATATTATTTTGAAATTGGCTAATTTTTACCAATCCCCCTGCTCATAAGTTTAATAATATAATAAACAAACCAAGTTACATATTATACTTGAATCATGGTTCAGTGTAAGGCGAAACAGTTCCATCAGGTGAGTTGACGAATATGTGAATCAGTGAACAAGTTTGTTTTGAGAATCAAGAAGAGGCAATGAATAGGAATGAATACTCGAAAAGAGAGAATGACATATTTTAATCCTTCCCCATGCTGACAAAGCGTGGAACGAAAGGATAGAAAATATCTTTAGAAATAGGAGTGTATGTGAAAGATATCATGAAAGGCAAGGAGCATCCCTACTACACGTATGTGACGGTCATCTGACGAAAACCTATGGAAATAAGATTTGATCAGATTGTACGGTTCTCTAGAGACTGCAGAAAAAAGTAATATACAGTAATCAAACACATTGTACCTTCGCCATTTGCTTCAGAAATAATCGTCAAAAGGGGGTAGATTCTTTTCCGTCATAATCCAGGTTCAGCATGTGGCCCTTAGGGTTGCAGTGACCATGTTTGCCTCTGTCGTAAGAATGGACCGACCGGGTGCTAAATTACCTTCAACACCCACCGATAATATTTTTCACGGCTTGAACTTCGGTCTCTTGATTTTGGGCATACGTAGAACACAAATATGACCACAAGTTGGCAAAAGGACCGGAAACACTAACAAAGATTACTTCTACTTGCTTCATCACTACAGTTTGCATTAGCTTTACCAACAGTTCACATTCCTTTCAACCCATTATCTTCTTTTGTTGCTGACACATAACTGAGCTTTAAACCGCTCTCTACAATTTCTGCAAAGACTGTTATGCATGAGTATCCAATTTTTCACTAATCACTTAGTTTATCAGGGCTTGGGTAGTGTTTATACAGCTGATATAAACCGGTTCTAAGAACCTTGCAACCACATCTACACTATGGCTATCTGAGTCCTCACTGCGCATACCACACTCTTTTCCCTTAGCAGCCCTTATCATGGAGTTTGAAAGCATTTAAAGAACGTACCCAGTCAGGGGATGATGCTCATCGTCTCACCAACACAAGCAATATACTGGCAGAAACTTTTCACGGGCCAACTCTGGGATTTGGATCAGATATCCACTTGTTTAGTATTGTTGACCTTAATGACGCTGAACTCAGTTGTGAGCAAGCATTAGAAGGTTAACGAAACAGTGACGAGGTTAATAGCATACCTGGGTTTTTAATGCTTTCTGTCTATATTAATTTTAATTGTATATTTTTGTCTTGCTATTGCCAAGTACAATTATATCAAGGACTTTTATGCTGGCGGAGCCAACAGAGGTGGTTTCTAATCCCCTCAGTGTGATGGGTCTTTTTTCTAAGTGAATATAATTATCTAGCGGTAGGAAGAAATATATAACATACAGCCTAACACATCGAGACTAACATTAACTATCCAAGATAATAAGATATACTGAGAGATATAAAAATGTACATTCAACTTTCCATACTCCTTTTTTTTTTGGGGGGAGGGGGCAGAAGCACGTAGCATCACTAAAGCATGCATTTCTTAAGTAGAGATGAATTATTCCCTTTTTTAAGTTATCTAATAACTAAACCGATAATAGCAGTGTGGAGGGAAAGAAATGTAAGAAAACGATGAAAAATAATTATATGAAAAACTAGCTCTTTTCCATTATATATATGCTTTACATTTATGTAAATAATTTTACCTTGGTGCAAGGGCATGACAAGGGTACTGAAAAACAGGCGGTGGAAGGCACGCACAATCTCTCTTGCCTCCCCCCCAACACACACACCCAAAACCACCCTCCTCCTCCCCTCCCATTCACACAGGCGGATCAGAAACAGAGCTCTCTGGCAGTCTCATGTGTTGATTACCAAACCGCAACAGACCACCCAGATTGGCTGGTCGACTGAGTGTGATAACAGGGTCCCATTGAGAGCTATGACGGGAGGCTGGGGAGAGGATGATTACACCGCGGCCAGTGATTATGCTGCTGGAAGAATAAGTCTATGATGCGATGCTTATTACGGCTGAAGTTTATGCACTGACATGATTAGTTTGTGACTGACACTGCAGGAAAATTTTACCAACTAATCTAATTACTTTCCACATTATCTAATCACTCCCTGCAACCAGATGATGTGTTTATCAAAACCTCCATAATTATTAAATACGGAATACATACAACTCTCGAGAACTTTATAAACTGGAGTTATTAAAATCAATTTCATTCTAACTTGGGTTACAATTGCCACCTCTCCACCTTGAGTGCTGAGCTGTAAAAATGAAGTATAGCTAGAATAAGGTGCCGTTACTGGTCACAGGGTAGTCTATGGATTGAGTTTTGAGCCATAACATTGTCTTATTCTGCCACTGTGCTACGAAAAATAAATTACAAAATCATTAAAACCACGATCAAGCTAATGTGAAGGAACTGTAGTAAACGCCCTGTTTGTTCACATCTTCGAAATGGATGATGCATTTGTTTACTGAAACTTTGACACGTCCACACAGTTTAATTTCACAGTTGTTGAGCTCCCCCACGGTAAAGGAATAAATCAATGAAGCCTTTCCATCAAGAAATCTGTTCTTGTAAAAGGATGCCTTCATGTCGTGCTGCCTATGTAAACAGTCAGCTCAACTGCTTAGCATGCAAACGTCCCGTTAGTTACTTCCCTGTCTGCTAAAGGAGGATAGTCAACTGCAGAAAAAGGTTAACTTCAGCCTGCAGTCCACCAGGTTCACTTCTACGGTAGAAGATCCTTAGGGCCACACCAGCAACAGCAACAAAGAAGTCTCCCCAGAGCTAAGTAACACAGCCAACTACATCCAACGAATGAAGGATTTAGTGTCATAAAGAGAAGGCAGTTGCTCCAGAGACAGTGCTGACTGGGAGTTTGTGTATGTTGCAGCGGTAGGCAGTGTATTGACTGTCGGTGACGTGTGTTTGTTAGGGAGTGAGAGATTTTACAAAGGGATGGTTTTGACTCAGAGGACATCAATTCTATTCCATTATTGCAACTTTCAGACTTTTTCTATTGCTTCGGGGGAACCCTTTCGCAGTGAAAGAAGTAGGAACAATCTGTGTCAAAGTCCAAAGCTAGGAATGTTTTCCTCGAAGCTACTAAAACAATTGCCTGGTGGTAACAACATTAAGAGAGGGCAGATGCACCACATGCAGTTATTAAAATTTCTGAGAGAGAGAGAGAGAGAGTGTGTGTGTGTGTGTGTGTGTGTGTGTGTGTGTGTGTGTGTGTGTGTGTGTGTGTGTGTGTGTGTGTGTGTGTGTGTGTGTGTGTGTGTGTGTGTGTGTGTGTGTAATGCAGTGGGCTGTTTAAACAGTAATTTAAATATTTACGTTTGTTAGTGGGATGGGTGACTTTCCAAGGGACTGTTTTGACTTAGAAGTCATTATTTGTGCATTCTTTTTGCTACCTCCAGTCACTTATATTTTATTTTCGGTGAGTCCTCTTGCAGTGAATGGGGTAGGAACAATGTCCATCAAAATCTTGTACTATGAAAATTTCCAAAAGCTATCTGTCTGCCTATTGCCACAAGCCTTCATTCTGTAAGGGTGGCCACAGACAAATCGCCTCTACGTCGGTCTCTCACAAAGGCTTCCGTAAATATAACTGTAAAGTTCAGCAAAGAATAAACAGCAATTACACCAAGACCAGAGGTTATATTTGTGCTGGTAAGAGTGCACTGTAGCAGCAGTGTATGCTTGTGTAATGAGAGGTGGTGATGAGTGTCTGTTGTGTGTGAGCGATTAGGTTGTTGGAGAGAGTATACATGAGTGACTGTGTGGACAGGAGGAGCCGTTTAATGCCGAAGAGAAGACGAATAAATGAGATAAGTAGCTCAGTGAAAAGTCAGATTATGTTATTTGAGGATGTAAAAGAATAAGTAAGAATTGACTCGATGAATGGGGTATGCATGGAGGTGGATTCCACATGAATTGCACTTATCTTTTTTAACAACTTCATTCTGATGACATATTTATTCCTTGCTATGTTTTGTTGACTATAGTCACATTAGGACAATTATTTTGTACTGGAGTCTGTAGAAATATACAATTGACTTCTCTTAGGTTGGACTCTCCTAAATCAAATAGAATAATCTGTTAGCAACAACAATAAAATCCATAACTACGTCACTGTGCTGGAAGAGATATTGTGGCACTTGATAGAATGGACGCTGTTCTTACGAATAATGATGCAAATTTGACATGGATCATAATGGGTGATGGGGTTAGGATAACAATGATTCTCTCTCTCTCTCTCTCTCTCTCTCTTCCTTATCGATCTAGCTACCTAGCTATCAAAATATTTAAATATCAAGCCGTGTCTGTCTCTATCGACCACTATACCAAAAGATAGAATATTCTAGCTGAGATGAGAGTAACATATGTGAAACTACAGTCAACGCAGCCATAATGATGAATAGGACATGCACTTGTACTTGAGCGCTGTCACTGCTAGCGACAGTACGTCATTCCTATGTGTGGCGGGACAGTATGTGATGTATTGCAGGCATAATGTTATAACCAGCCACACATTACTCTAATATATACCCGGTCTTGCACTTGCGCAAAAAGGCAGCCAATAATCTCCACACAAAGTCGGTGTGATAGTCCAACAGCACATCATTGTGTTATGCAGCATCCGGTGTGTTATATAATTGAAAAGAATGGCGTTAAAGGGTGGTGCTTTATATCGAGGCATTGATATAACAGATCGATTCTGCTGTTAGGTTATACTGGAGACTATATTTCATTAATGGAATCTCGGCAGAGTTTAATCATGTGCGAACTCATGCTAGAGCACTGGTTCTCAAACGGGAGCCATGGGCCCTAAAGAGGCCATGGCAGGATTATAGGGGGGCCATGGCAGGCTAGTGTAAGTACGTAGTAAATCAGAGTGTGTTTGTCTTACACTTGGGTGTGGAAGGCATGAGTTTAAGCTTGTCATCTCGTTCACTCTCGCTCCAGCATAGACTTGTGACGTTTCAACATCGCTGGACCAATAAGTGGGCAAAAAATAATGTGCTAAAAGGAACTGCTTTGTATGCAATAGGCAGGAGTGAACTTCTTGTTGAGCAAACCATGTGTTAAGTCCTATTCATCTCTATAGAAGGGATTCTTCCAACAGACTTAGGACTGTCTACACTACAGGGTGCAAATGTGTCTCCCACTTTCCCTGTTATAACCTCCCTGTCGGCCACGACTCAGGTTGGCACCCGCAGATGTAAGTTTGTGAGAAAATCTACTGCTTTCTGTATAGTATTCTAGTGTTAATTGCGAGATATTTAATTGATATTAGTACGTGTCAAGTGGGGTTGGTGGAGGATTAGTGCCCCTCCCTGTAAAACAATTAACTCTAAGCCCTTGACCACCCCGTTTGGGATACATGGCGTCTGGCAATGGATGGATGGATGGAGTATTGTGAAAATGACTTACAAATTTTTTTTCTATATACGTAGGCTGTCTACCAATAGATGTATTTAGATATAGGTATAGTTTTATAGTTTACTTATTTCTTCACTGTGCCTTCCCAGCTCACTGGTGTCTCCGTATTACACCTCAGCCAATTGTTTGCACATATTTTCTTTGTAATCTCATTTCTGTTCATTTTCTCATTCATTCATTTATTTTTCATTATCATTAGCTACTTGCACCAGAATAATACAGCATCGATTTCAAATTATATATCTATCTACCTCTCTGTCTATCTATCTATATATAATTATGGAGCCTTTGTGGTACAGTGGTAGAGTCTGCGTTTCGTGCACGGGTGAGCCAGGGTTTGCGTCCCGCCAGGGTAAAAAACTTTGGGAGTGTTCACCCTGCCACGTACTGCATTGGCGGACACAAGGGGTACTGTGGCTGAACCAGTGTCACTTTCTATAAAGTATGCTTGCACCCAGTCGGCTTGCGCAGGCCGATTACACTTGGTTCACAAACTACACACACATCCAAAGCCACTCCAACAATACAATTACACTTACAAGCACTTCTCACCCTACATACAATTTCTACAAGACAGCCTAAGCTACTTGGTAGAAATACTGTACATTGGCTGTATCGTCCCTACTTCGGTCAGGATAGGCCGGTCTTGCAGTGGATACTCAAACTGCTGATGATATATATATATATACAGTATATATATATATATATATATATATATATATATATATATATATATATATATATATATATATATATATATATAAAACGATATTCAACTAACTCAATTTCACCAAGCTATCCATCTATTGCCAGATGCCATAATCCCTTATACGGGGTGGCCACAAACAAATCACCTCCACGTCACCCTGTCCCCCGCCATTTCACTGCCCTGCTCCCAATTCACACCCCCTTCTTTCATATACTTCTCCACTCCATTCTTCCATCTCATCCTTGGCCTTCCCCTCCCTCTCTCCCCCTCCACCTCACTCACATACACTCTCCTCGTCAGTCTCTCACTGTCCATCCTCTCTACATTGCCAAACCACCTCAATGTGTTTCTCCTAATGCTTCTTATCACATCCACATCAACACCACAACACTCCTTCACATTCTCATTTGTCAGTCTGCCTCTCCATGTGACTCCACAGGCTCCTCTCAAATAACTCATTTCCACTGCTCTCACTCTTGACTTGTGTCCCTCCAACAAAGTCCAAGCTTCACTTCCATACGTTAGAGTTAGTATCACAATACTGTCATGTAATAACTTTTTCACTTCCATGCTCACTTCCTTTTTCTTATCATTGCTTTCAAGGAACCAGTAACCTTTCTTCCTTGTTGTATATACCCTTTCAAGCACTTCACCCTCCAAACTTCCATCCTTACTCATCACACTACCCAAGTACTTAAACGTACACACATTTTCCATTTCCTCATCACCCAGCTTCACTGTACATGCACTGACTTCATCTTTCTCAAAGACCATAACTTTACTCTTCCCTATACCCAAGCAATTGAATTAAAATCAGTGCTGAAAAAAATCACTGTATAGCCATTAAATATGTCATGTGCAACAGCTGTTAACATGTAACACAAGTTCAATATGAAATGGTCAGGTAGTTATGTCTAAATTCTTCAAGAAAAGACAAAGTAAACTTCCCTAGCCCACATAACCAAGAATCTTATACATGCCAAATATCTCTGATCGGGTGCCAGAAATGTGGCCAACACACATACACGCACATATGTGCGCACACGTACGCCTACACACTTTAGCTGGAAGTCAGAGGGGGATATAAGCCCAAAGGTGCAGGATGCAGGAAGAGAGAGAGAGAGAGAGAGAGAGAGAGAGAGAGAGAGAGAGAGAGAGAGAGTACAATCGAGGGCAGAAGGCAGGAGATAGGGTCAGCTAGGAGGTTCACCGTCACGTTACATTATACTGTCAATCACATCTCTGCGTAACTTTGAACAATAAAACTCCGGAACCCCAAATGCGACTATAACTCGCCTCACTTACAATAAAAGAATACACAGAGAGGGAATGTGAGATAGAGAGCTACCTATTCACTCTACTTGATGCCCCACCATTTTACTGGCAGCCGCCCACGTTTCGATCCACTGGTGATAAAGTGGCAACCATTAATCTACGATATACCGATACTATATCTCACCATCAAATCAAACCCCTCGGCTACATCTATCGACATTTGGTGACAGCTACAAGTTTGTGCCATACGACGCCCCACGACTTTATACTGGCGGTACTTCAACGATCTACAGTTACTACCAAACTCCTGTTCTCTCTACAGCTATCTGCATATACGGCTACGTTCATTGACAACTGTGTTGTTGAATTAAGTCAAACGACTTTCACCAAACCCGATTTCTATGCAAATTTATCAGCTGTACCTTGAAATTTAAGGTAAACGATGTGAAATTTTAAGGCAGGGTAGAGTCGGCTACAATTTTTAAACAGTATTTGTTGTTTGCTGCTTTCTTATAATTATCGGTGTTATTCAGTTATCAATTCATATGGTATCTTATGTTTTATTGCGTTGTACATCATTTTGCCAATATTTTTGCATCAGAATTTACCATATACTGTTAAAATTTGCGACGGTGTGAAAATGATACAGTAGTCATTAAATATGATTATTCTATGTGTAATGCTGCATTAAGCAATTTCACATGATATTTCACAGTGTTTTCTTACAGTGTAACCATGATTTTACATAATCTTTGCATAATGAAAGGAAACGACGGAATGCAGCTACCACAAGCAGAGAAGTCAGAGAATTTAATAATTACTATGATGCCAGACAAATTTTGCTTGAATTGCGCTAGTGGTAACATCTACATTATTAATTCAAAAAATTCTTTAATGAAACATAGTATAACTTATCAGAAACAAATAATAACGAAAAAAATGAATGCAGTAACGGAAATGTTTGCAAAAAATCAAATACTGAAAACCAGTGACTTCATACGGCATAAAATTTAGTACACTTGGGTGTAGTTAAAAGTAAATCATGCTAGTTTGGTGAAAGTCATTTTCTTCGACATTGATTTTCAATTAATATAGTGAACTGATTCACTCTGGTGCAAGTGTCCACATAATTTTAAACTTTATCATTCATCTGTTTCTATTTGTTTGGTATTTTTTATGGATTTGTGGTGGCTGCTAGTGTTGCTAAAAAGCGGAAGTACAGTGATGAATACATTAAATACAAATTTACATCATTCCTTGCTAATGCCATCAAAAAACCTCGGTGTGTGCTGTGTTTCAAAATGCTGAGGAATGTTTCTGCCAGGCCTAGTAAGCTGGAGCTTCAGCTGATGACAGTGGGGAGCAAGATCCCAGATTCTTCAAGCCTCAAGAACAGATTTTGGAAAATCAGAGACTGACTGGGAGTGGTGCTTTCCAACAATAGAAATTAAGTAGTAGAGACATCATATGAGGTTTCCCTTGAAATAGCAGCGAAGAATAAGGTTCACACGATAGCTGAAACTTTTATAAAGCCTTGGACTGAAAACATGGTTAAGTGGGTTCTTGGAGAGGCAAGTGTACATAAGATTCAGCGGATTTCCCTGTCAAACGACACAGTGAAATAGAGATTGAGAAATGTCAGCTAATATCGTGAAAAAAGTGATACTGGAGATGAAATTACCTCCGACTGGTATGCTCGCAGCAGAGTTGGATGAACCAATGGATGTGAGTTCTTGTGCACAGCTACTCGTGTTTGTTAGGTATGTATTCATGCATGACACTACAGATGAATATCTGTTCAATACACTGCAAGGAAGTACCACAAAAGCTTTAGATGCAATGGAAAAGTTGACTTCTTTCTTCACAGCTAACAGTATAGTCTGGGAAAACTGTTGTGGAGTCTGTATTGATTGGGTTCTGGTGATGCTGGGATCAAAATCGGGGCTAAAGAAGCATGTCAAGGAAGTAGTTCCGAATGATAAAGTGATTCACTGTATGATCCATCGTTTTGCAGTGGCGTAAAGAAACCGTCCCTGATGCCTTTTGCAAGATCCTTAAGACAGTGGTAAAATGTGACAATTTTGTGATAACAGGAGACTTGAACTCTCACCTTCTCCAGCAACTCATGGACTCAGAGCATGAATCCCTCCTCTTTCACTCCAAAGTGCAATGGCTTTCCAAGGGCAATGTTGTGAGCAGAATATTTAAGCTTCGGAGAAAACTTAAACTTTTCCTGGAAATGAAGGAGCAGGATGATGTATTAAGTCTCTTCAAGCAGGCATTGTGGGAGTCACGTCCTGCATACCTGGCCGAGATTTTCCAGCAGCTAAACAGGTTGAATCTCAAGCTACAAGGTAAGGAAAGAAATGTATTTCACTTCATGGACTGAATGCGTGTCTTTCTTGTTAAACTCCAGAACTGTCAAAGGAGAGTGAGTGCAGATAATGCAGCCATGTTTGAGAATCGTTGAGCTGTTCTTGACGAGAATTAAGAGGATCTCCTACATGACCCATCACTCAAAAGCAAAATAATTCAGCACCCGAGATGCCTGGAAAGTGAGCTAAAAAGATACATCCCAGAATTCAAGGAGGAAGAAGGGAAATTGGTGAGGAATCCCTTCTCTGACACTCTTGATATTGCTGCCTTTCTCGATGATGTGCAGGACGAATTCCTTGACTTCAAGAATAATTCTGTTGCCAGTGACCTAAATGAAGAAAAATATCAGGCTGTTTTGGTGCTTCATGTATCAGCCATATCCAAAAATTACTGAAATTGCACTTATTCTCCACCCTTCTCGATATAAAAAGTTAAAGGCGAGCCCAGTTCGATGTGGTCCCAAATATGAGATGTGCTTTGTCAGTGACTCAACCTTGAATTAGTCGACTGACTGCAATACAGTGTCATCCATCCCACTGATTTTTAACGAAATATGCTTTCTGAATAACAGTTGTAAGCATGGAAATAAATGGAGAGAAACAACACAGTTTTTCTCATCATTATTTGTGAGGGCCTGAGAGAAAACTGAAGGGAATCCAGAAGGATGTTAAGATCCCAACAAGTGAATAATGAAGTGAAAACGTTTGACAAACACTGTACTGGATCATACAACTTTATATATCAGCCCCATGGTTTAATTAAACCTTGATCGAATGGAGTGGTAGACACCCGCTCTATCGACCTGACCATGATAGGTTCCAAAACATCATTTCAATTCACAAATGAAGCAAAAAAAAAAAAAAACAATACTGTACCTGAAAACTGGCCGTGGACTTGTTAACTGTCTTTCTGAGGACACACTCGGCACCGACTCACCTCTGCATGTCATATTTCAAGGCAGAAAACAAAGTGGATTTTAGACGAGAAAATTTTGCTAAATATTTGGCAAAGTGCATTTAAGGGAAAATATGATGATTGTAGCAGGATACTTGGGGCTTGTTTTCAGTTTTGTTAAAGAGAAAAATGTTTGAAATTTTCGTCCAGAAACTCAGTTTTAAAGAATCTCTCTCTCTCTCTCTCTCTCTCTCTCTCTCTCTCTCTCTCTCTCTCTCTCCTCTTTGTGTCTGGAATGAGGCCAGCTTATGTCGTGAGGGAGAGGGGTACCTCAGTATGGGTGAAGGGGGACGGGGTAGGTCAAAGGAGGTCGACCAAAAGCTGTCTTGTAAGGCATCGTAAGATGTAGCTTGACCTCATGTAGGCTAGTCACATACCATAGTTGTGATGGTGGTAGTAGTAGCAGTAGTAGTAGTAGTAGTAGTAGTAGTAGTAGTAGTAGTAGTAGTAGTAGTAGTAGTAGTAGTAGTAGTAGTTGCTGTTGTTGTTGTTGCTTATTTATTCCTGTTGCTATTTGGTTATTGCTGTTTTTGTTTTTGTTGTCGTTCTTGATGTTCTTGCTATTGACAGAATTATCCAGTCACACCGGTGCCATCACGTGAAGGCGTCCCTCTCTAGCACATTTGAGGCTTGTAATGGGTGTTATTGTCCATATTGAACTTTCAGCTCTTTTTCAAATCTCACTTCCTCTCTTCCTTACTCCCTTTCCATCCCTGTCCAAAATCATCTCTTCTCTTTCCTACCTTCGTTTCGTCCAAGTCACTGGACAAACAGGGAGTATCTAAACATGGGCGCAGGGAGATGGTGGTCAAGTGGAATGGCGTTGAACTGCAATTGGAAAGAACTTGAATTTGATGGTTGGCTGAGACAAATCAGTTTGGATTTTTGAATTTCGCTAAAACATTCTTAAGTGCACTCCAGCAATATCCAGCGACGTTTCATAAAAACTCTCCCGCGAATACCATAGCACAAGACATTAATAACACAACCTTAGCATGAATTCAATATTAGTATCGAAATGGTGATATGTTAAGCCATATGTCAGGTAGAAGGACAGCTAGGCTTTAGGAAACGGCCTGCGAAGTCTGTACTGGAATTGGGTCTACAGTACATAAAACCCTTGGTAGTAGGGGCCGAGTATACTGTTTACTTTAATTAAGAGTAACGTTGCCATCTGTCCTTGAATGCCGAGCTATAAAAGACAAAACATTAGAAAATAGTACTAAATCACGGATAGGTGCTACAGCAAGGATGCAGGACTTCAGCATTGTCTTATTCTGCCGAGTTTCAGGAAATATGCTGCAAAATAAAAAAATCTCTTCCTCGTTAAAGTCATTGAACTATACTGACATGTGAAGTGGTGTACGGCGGATGTTGCCCGTGGAAGGACCACAAGACTATACAAACGGTCTATGTATATTATGTCCAAGTTAGGCTATGAACATAAAAAATAAAGCAATTAAATAACTCTGGAAAATGGTATAGATCTTCCACGGGAAAAATAAAAGTGGACCCTCGTTAAGAACACTTCACTGAGATTGAAAAACCACGGTCGACCACCACCCATTATAAGCCACGGTCGAGTGAGTATGTAATATTATACTCGACAAGACGAAAGCCAGTGTTCTGACATATTTTTCTGATCTGTCTGACATATGACACGACAGTTGCATATTGTACTTGTGGACTGAGGCACATCGCAGACTGGTAAAAAAAATAAAAAAAAAGACAAACAGACAGACCGATAGATCGATAATCAGTGAGGCAGAGAGAGGGGGGAAGGGGGAAGGAGGGAAGAGGGTGCTTTTTTCGCAGTTAGAAATTACAGAGAGATCAGAAAATACAGCAGGTTTGCTTTAATCTGACTGAACTGAGCTAGTACTAAAACTTGAATATTAAGTCGTCATTGCCTCAAATTTGATGAGCTTTGGTTAGTAGATAGAAATGAGTCTCCTTGGTTTATCAGCCACTGGTCACAACCTAAACTGAAAAGTGTTTTGGATTTTTCATCGGATGTAGACAAACTGACTTTAGTTATAACATAGCCTCATCCTATGATCGTTGAAGTAACTGCTCTGATGAACGTTGTGTGAAGCTAGTGGAAAAGTAAAGGGATGACAGACAGGCATCCGTCTGAGCAAAATTACAGTTCTTAATAGGAAATATACCTGCAAATATCTCGTCCATATTATACTCTTTTGGCCTTAACTTAGTCGAGTTTTCGTCCTTTTGTAGCTTGTTGCACTTGGTTCGGTGGCAAAAAGAGATAATACGGTGGTTCTACACCTTTTGTATAGTACCGTCTTGAGATTTGCATAATTCTAGTGTTTATCTGTTTTACTACACAACATTTAGGAATGAGAGATGTTAATTTTAGGCCAAGTTAAACGGAGTATAGTGTCAGAAAAAATGTAGAACACAGATATGTCTCTTATGTGAGTGTAATACCGGGGGGTCCATTCAAAACCTCTCATCGACTCCGCCGGGGGAATTCTCATGTGTTTCGGGGGAGAGGGGGGGGGGGAATGTTCACTCAGCCATATCTGTCTAGCCTATCCTGCATCATTTACTGATTTCATAGTCCCATTTTCACACCTACCCTCTCACGAGCGGACTGAGCCTTTCCCGCAGTGTATAAGATACATCCTGGTGAGTTTTTTTAGTTCTTTTACCTTCACTTGACCAAAATTTTTATCGCTCTGCATATTTCATGTGGGTCCAGCAAGAATATTCTCTCAAAAGCATTTGTTCCTGTCTAGCATCGTACTGTACTATTAAATTATTATTTCAGCTCAATATTTAAGACAGAGAGATGGCAATTTTAGGCCACAGTCTAATATAAAGGGTACAGTGAATCGCTATTATTGGCCAGCCCTGTATTTCCCAGTGGGTCGTGATGTATTGGTGTGACTGGAGCGTGTCCATGGTATTGGTGGTGGAGTCAAGGTGTGTGTGTGTGTGTGTGTGTGTGTGTGTGTGTGTGTGTGTGTGTGTGTTTACAAAGGATGGACAGAGGAAGGGAAAAATGAAAAACGTAATCCATACACCCTATTGCAGGTGTCCTCCATTCATTAAAAAAGAAAAATAATGTAACACTTGGACTTAACCTGCTGAAGGTTGAAGTTTGAGGGGAAACTATTCTGGGGAACGGAGTTCCAAGGGGAAGCAGGTTGGGGAATAAAAGAATTCTGACTGCAGAAGTTCAGCAATATGGATGTGTGACAGTCAGTCATGAAAGCTACCAGATGCTCGTGTAGCACAGGGGAAAGAGTGGAGAAATAGCACAATTGATGCAATTTGTTTGCGCATTTGCCATAAATGTAACTGTAAAATAATCCAAGGACTGTCTTATTTTACAAATACTAATTAATTCTCGGTGGAGCAGTGTGAAAATCATGCATGATGCCATGTTAACCAAGAGGCAGTGTTTAGGTATTTGTCTTGTCGATCCCACATGTTTAGATTTTATTTAATCCCACATACTTATGATAAATTTTTATTTATTTATTTATTTATTTATTTTATCACGACAGTCGCGCCATTGTCCTGAGTCGGATACTTACCCCATAATTACGATGATGTCTCCTTTTAGAGTGCCCTTTCAGTGTCCGGACAATATTATACGAATATATAACGATTTCATGTACTGAATCGCCGAGAACTCTGCCCCGAGCTGTCGACGCAAAGCGGCGCTCGGTATGCTTTCGCAAAGCCTTGCCCACGGACTCGCCATACAACCTCTATGACACGGTTCGCTGCGAGTTGAAATGAGACTAGAGATAACCTGAGTCGACCACATATGACCTTAGCCTTTGATCTCTTGACCTTGCTAACCTAACCAGTTCATTGTCCCATCATACTCTATCACCGACAAAAGTTTGGTCGAAATCCGTCTAGAGGTTCGGGAGATATCACTCCCATACCCATGTGGTCTTGACGTTTGACCAATTAACCTTGCCGACCTAATCAGTTCATCGTCCTTTCACACTCTATCACTGACAAAAATTTAGTCGTAATCCGATGAGGGGTTCAGGGGATATTGCACTCACAAGGATAAACTAAGCCGACCCCATATGACCTTGACCTTTGCCCCTTTGACCAAGCAAACAAAATCATTTCATCATCTCCTGATACCGATTTACTGAAAAACGTTTGGGGAAGGAGATATCGCGCCCAGAAATGTATTACGGACCGACGCACGCACTCGCGCACCCAGGCACGGATGGTCAGATCAATCACTTATACTTCCTCCACCATAGGTGGGTGGAGGCACAATGAAAGGCTTAATAAAAGGCTGCTCTAATACTAACTGAAATAAACGTCTAAAAAAATTAATAAAATTATTTGGAGAAAGCTGAAATTAACTACAAAAGCTGTTACCTATTGAAAGTGTTTACAACTCGCTGTATGAAGATCTGCATTCCACCACTAACAATTGTTACGTGTATATTTATATAATGTGGGTAATGTGTTACCTATCGTAATCGTCGTCGTTGTCGCCATTGTCATCATCATGAGACGAAGGCCTCTTCTATCTTTCTGTATGCTGATTTGTTTCATACATTCACAACAAATCATCTGCCCATCGTTTTCTCTGTCTGTTTCTGTCACTCCATCTCTGGGTCGCCCTTCGGATACCTTGATAATTGTCTTTTGTCGAGATGATGCCATAAATCTCAGTCCTGTTATCTTGAACACTAGAGCTGGAGATGAAAGATGTTTTAGGGGGATAATTAAAGTAAAAAAGAATGGGAGAGAGAAGGCGAAGAATATCCATTTCCAGAAACAAATAAATCCTGTACATCTTAACCCCTTTATGGTTAAATAATTCTTGAGTAACGCCAGTTGAGTGAGTTATAGGATCTTGAAAAGTAATTTCTTCATTCCAACGACATATTCTGTAGATTGTTTTTGCTACCTCCAGATAGTTTTGGTCAGTTTAAGAGAGTGACATTTTAGTTGGAGTGATAAAAGGGGTTATAATAAAGTCCTCCATCTCAAAAAAGTATAAAAGTACTAGACACGGGAGCTGCAGAACCCTTGAGTTAATGCAGTTCATTTAGTATAAAGGTACTAGATACGGAAGCTGCAGGGTCCTTCAACTGATGCACGTCAGGTAGTATAAACGTTCTAGATACTTGAGTTGCAAAGCCCTTCAGTTAATGCACCTCATTTAGTGTAAAAGTATTAGATACGGGAGCTGCAAGGCCCTTCGGTTAATGCGCTTTCGTTAGCGACTTTTGGTGTGGTGTGATGTCATTTCTCTAAAGGCAAGTCAAAGGTATTGAAGCACCTCGCAGCCAATAATAATCGTTAGTGAGAGACAGACGGACAAAGGTGTTCCTCGTGGTATTCCCTTTTTCTCTATCTATAGCCAGACTCCTTCATCCAGAAAAGAGTGACCACAGACAAAAGGTGTCCATGTCACCCTGACGTCTGTCATCAGTTTGCCCTCCCTCCAACCCCCCCCCCTTCTCTCTTATATTTCTTCAACCCATCCCATCTTGCCCTTCGTCTACCCCTGCTCCTCCCTATCTCCACCTCACTTGCACACACTTTTCTACTCAGTCGCTCATCCTCCATATTCTCTACGTTGCCAAACCATTTCAGACTATTTCTCCGAACACTTGCAGTCACATCCATATAAACACCACAACACTCCTTCACCTTTTCATTTATCAATCTAACTCCAAATGTTCCTCATAAATAACTCATTTCCACTGCTTTCGTTCTTGACACGTGTCCTTCCAACAGAGGTCACTTTTCACTTCCGTACGATAGAGTAGGGATAACAGTATTGTCATGCAGCGACCTCCCTCCCATTTTTATTTACTCACTTCCTTGTTTCTTATCACAACTTTCAGTGAACCAACAACCTTTCTTCCCTGCTGTCCCTTTTCATGCAAGTCATCCTATAAACTTCCATCCTTACTCACCATACTACCTAGATACTTGAACGCAATCATATCCTCCATTCCCCGACCATCCAGGCTCATTGTGTATCATTTAATTCACAACTTTACTCTCAGTTACAGTCACCTTTTTTATTTGGTTTCTTACACACACACACACACACACACACACACACACACACACACACACACACACACACACACACACACCTCTAAACTCCCATTCATCTTCATCTTACAACACAGTATCATCAGCCAACAATAACACACGCAGTTTCCAACCTACTGTTTTCCAAAACATATCCTCTCTCACCAAGGATTCTTCAACATTCACTGCCTTACCTTCAGCAAATGGAACATTTTGGCGTATACGTTTTAACAAATGCTTACATCAAATATCAAATCATTTTAGCACCCTGACTAACTATATGACCTGTTCACTTTAAACCTTGAATGTCGAACTACAACAAGAGAGTAACACTATAGTGCTAGTCCCGGAAATGTGCGATGAAAAAGGTGTTGAGACATAGTACGAGTATTATCTGTTTCTGCCGGAGCTAGTAACGTAAATAAGCTACAAAAAAATAGATAAATAAAATCTCAGCACAGTTAAAATGAATTAACTATGGTAAAAGTTGTTGAAGTATTTAAGAAAGGCTGTGCGAACAACGGCGTTTTACTTCTCTATGACCCAGTTCAGTTTCTCTGTCCCTTTTAGTGCAGGTGATGGCTGAGTGTAGTACTAGTCACACTGGAGAGTCGATTAAACGAATAAACAACGAGGCACTTTTTTTTCTTTTTTTTCTGCACAATTAAGGATCGTCGAATTTCATGCAAGCTCAAATAAATAGTCAAGCTGTGGGAATGGCACAGTTCCTTCAGATATGGACCGACTGGTAGTACTAACCAACACATCTAACGTAAGAGACTTCTACTTCGTAACCAAAGATCGTCGAATTTCACAGAAGTAGCCAACTTGCCTCAGGTAAAATTAAACAGACCATAGTAACACAGTTTTAAAGGAGGGATATCTTTTTATTATGCCTACAGTAAAAAAGAAGCAAATTGTGTTCAGTTGTTTACTCACTTTCTTGCGCTTTGTTGAAGGTCATCAAGTTCACCATTAGACCTCAGAAATTCTATAAAGAGTTTACTTGGGAATAAAAATATGTTTTGGAGAGCCGCTGAGGGCCCAGTACCTGCCAGGGGCCCTAACAAAATCGACAGATTAGCATGGCAATGTGGAATGTGAGAGTTGTGAATGAGGAGTGCGAGAGAGTGAAAGTAGTGAATGTGTTCAAAAGTGTGAAATATGCCGTGATGGCATTGTGTGAAACAAAGATGAAAGGGTGTGAAGTGGAGGAAGGGGAGGGTGTAAAATGTGTAAGGTTGGGCATGAATAGGCAAGGAAGATGTAGGTAAGGAGTTACTTTGTTGATGAATGAAGCGTGGCAGAGTGAAATGAGAGACTATAAATGCGTCAGCTCGAGATGTTTGTATGTCAAGTTCGTGTCTGAGAAGGTGAAAGTGGCAATAACTGTAGTGTATGCACCGTGTGATGACACGAGTGAGACTGAGAAAGACAGGTTTTAGGATTAGCTGGATGAAGTAAGAGAAATGCCCAGGAGTTATAAAGTGTTTGTAATGGGCGAAATGAATGGGTGAGTAGGCACTGGTCTTGTGAATGATATAGTGGGTGATAATGGAGTACCAGGAGAGAATGATAATGGAAAACGATTGAGGGACATGTTTCAGGAGAGGAGGTTGAGCATTTGTAATTCTTTCAAACATAAAGATGCACATAAACATACATGGTATAGAGGGAATGGAGATCGTGTTGAATGAAGCCTGATTGATTAGGTGTTCGTAGAGAAATCGATGATGGGAAGTGTTGCTGATACGTGGGCAGTGAGAGGAAGATGTGGAGGTTGGTTAGATCATATGACTGTGGTATACAAGATCAAGCTGAGAGGAGTGAGGTGGACCAAGAAAGAGAGGAGCAGTCAAGGAGAGACTGAAAGTCGAGAAGCTGAGTCTCAGAGAAATGGCAGATGAATACAGGGCCAAAGTACGGGAAGAGATAGAATAAATAAATTGGAATAAAATCATTGAGGGATTGCTTCGTTAGGAATGCTATAGCAGTGTGTGGTGTGGCAAGAATAACGACCGAGAAGAAAGGCACGGCATGGTGGGATGAAGAGGTTAAGAAAGCAGTGGAGGAAAAGAGGAAGTGATGACTTGGGTGAATACGGGACAGGGGTTCAGTTGAAATAAGAACTGAATTATTTTGAGAGCAAGAACCACGTACAGAGACTGGTGAAGAGGAAAATGAAGAAGGTAAATGATGATCAAGGAAGAAAAATTAATGGAAATTACTCTGAAAATAGGAAGTTATTCTGGAAAGAAGAGCGGAAATGTAGATGGGACGGTGGAAAGAACTGTGAATGTGTGAGGGATGTAAGTGGTAGATTATTAACACATGGGGATGAAGTAAGGACAAAGATGGAAAGAATATTTTGAAAGTCTGATGAAAGGGAATAGAGACAGCAGAGCCGCTGTAAACATTATTGGTTTTGGGGGTGTGCAGAGAAGGAAGGCAGTGACAGGAAACGTGACACATGCACAGGTGAAGGACGCTGTGAAACGGCTGAAAATTGGGAAAGCTGCTGGGGTTGATGAGGTGTATGTAGAGATAATCAAGTGTAGTGGAGAGAGTGAACTGAAGTGCTTGTTGGAGATATGTAAGAAGGCATGGATGAGTGAAACTGTGCCAGTAGAGTGGAAAAATGCAGTGATGGTACCCCTGTACAAAAGTAAAAGTGAGGAAAGTGAGTGCAAGAACTATCGTGGCATAAGTCTATTGAGCGTTGTAGGGAAGGCATACGGCAGAATTATTATAAAGTAAGAGAGATATCAGAAGTCCTAGTGAGTGACGAACAGGGTGGCCTTAGGAGTGGCAGAGGATGTATGGTTCAAACATTTTCCGTGAGGAAGAGAGTGGAGAAGGCTTGTGAGAAGGACTATAAGGTATTTATGGTAAGGATACAACAAAGTAGACGGAGAAGGATTATGGAAGGCTTTGCACATGTACGGTGTAGACGGTAAGCTGCTAGGTGCCGTCAAGAGTTTTTATGACGGTAGTGAGCCATGTGTAAGGGTAAATGGGCATCTAATTGAATGGTTCACCTTCAGTGTGGGCGTGCGACAAGGTTGTGTGATGTCCCAATGATTGTTCAATACATACTGTATATATATGGGGTATTGAGAGAAGTAAAAACCATAGTAATGGAGAAAGGGATGGCGTTGGTAATGAATGGTAATGGATGGAATATCTCAAATTTGTTGTAAGATGATTAGGCAGTGCTATTTGCCAGCGCCGGACAAGAGCTTGGTAGACTAGTGTAGAGTTTTGGAACATAAGAACATAAGAACATAAGAAGAGAGGATAACTGCAGTAGGCCGGTTGGCCCATGCTAGGCAGCTCCTAGAAGAGTAACTGAACTACTAGAATGAGATAAGGACAGCAAAGAAGAAGGCTCTCCCCCGCCCTCCAAACCCTCCAGCCGAAGCCGGCAGGAAAAAGTCAGAAAGAACACCACGCCGTATAGAAAAACTGGCGTGGAGATGTCTGTGAGCATCGTGCCTTGAAAGTAAATGTAGAAAGGAGTAAAGTGATGGTTATTGAGTGAGAAGATGTGATGTTACACTGAATGGAGAGAGACTGGAATTGGTGAGAGAGTTCAAATACCTGAGTAGAGTAATAGAAAGAGAGGAAAATGCTCAAAAGAAGTAGCAAATAGAGTGACACCAGGAAGGAAAGTAGTTGGTGCTATGAAGGCTTTGATAAGAAACAAAGGCTTGAGCGTTGCAAACTTGGGTTAGTGCCAACTTTAACATACGGTTGTGAGACTATGGTGTGGCATGAAAATGAATAGTCAAGAACGAGAGCAGTGGAGATGGGACAGCTGAGGAATGTATATGGGCCACAGAGAGTAGATAGGATATGGAATAATGTGAATCGTGAATGATGCGGAGTAGGGAAGTCTGTTGTCACCAGAATCGAAAAGAGTGTACTGAGATGGTATGGTCATGTGGAGAGAATGAATGGCAATAGAGTGGTGAAAAAGGTATAGCTAAGCAAATATAAAGGAGGGAGGAGACGAGGTAGGCCAAGATGTAGGTGGAGGGATATGGTGGATGAGTGTGTGAGGAAGAGAGGTATGGAAGTTGATGAGGCTAAGGAACTGACAAGAGACCTAGCTGACTGGGTGAATTTTGTGTGGAGACGTTCATGACCAAGGATTTGGCACCCCTCTCCCCCTTTTTTACATGACAGCGTTCAGATTGGATCTATCAGATATGTGAAGCTACAGAACGTGGTCTAATTTTTTTTGGCCTATCAGAAGGAGCCAGGATTTCGAGGGACTGAGTGATGAGTAAATGGAGGTGTTGCCCACTGAACTGGGCAAACTTTGGCTGCATGGACGTTGCTACTCCTCACCCTGCCTTAGCCTGGGAAAGGAGGTCCGGATGATGATGATGATGATGATGATTAGCTCAAATATTAATTATAACTTCACACACACACACACACACACACACACACACACACACACACACTACCCCTTTGGAACAAGAGGAATGATCTTGTCATGTTCATTGTGCGATACACTTAGTGGATATACTGGTTCATTGTCTCTCTTTTGATCAGCACAAATTTTTCGTTTATTAGACTGAAAACATGGGGGTACGGGACAAAGGCTGCCTTAGCATGTATAGGATGCAAGATATATGTACCAGAATTCTTAGATTTATATGAACAATCAGACTTTTATGATGTAGTAAGTCTTTGCTTTTCAGTTTTATTCATTTGTTATCACCCGGTGCTGAGGAGGGGCGCCTTCTTGCGGTGGCACTAATATAACCGGGTGACTCTGCTGCTCAGTTATACAAACGTTCCTCGGCTCCCTCCCTATCCCTTGGAAGGAGGAGCGTTGCCTACGGCAGGACAGCCTTATCTGCTGCATGCAGGGTTCACGTTCAGATGAGACGGGGTTGAACCTACTACTACAAGTATCAGTATGACAAGAAATGTGAATCCATTGATAATATCTGTACAAAGAACTGATATTAACGGTACAAGGAATAAAATTACAATTACAATGTAGCAGTCAGACGCATTTTACCCTCTCCATGGATGATTTTTGGTACCGCTTCCTTATCTATTTACTTTGCATATTTTACTTAAGCACTGCCATGTATAGTATTCTTAAGCACTGTCATGTATAGTGTTTACGTCGTTTCAGTATGGACATAGTTGTATCGTTAACATACAATAGGATACTGACTGGAAATGTTCAGAATATCACCGAAGAAGTTGTGCTGCGAAATCTAAGTCAATTATAGTACGATCGGCTCCGACCTTAATCTGACGGGACCTTAATGCCAGCCACAACAGTTTCTTTGGTTGTCAGTGCTTTACTAATTCAACGATCTTTAGGTAGTTAATTCATATTCACCGCTGTCCAAAGATGAAAAGAGAGAGAAAAAAAAAACATAGTGCTTGATTGTCCAGGAGAATAAGGAAGGAGGTGAGACAGCTGGACAAGAGTTGCCCTGACCTTAACTGTGTAAGAACAGATGACATGAGGCCAAATTGTCACTGATGGTGTAAGGATTATTTTACACCAGTTGTACTTGTTTGATGATAACTGTACCCTTCCTTTCACAACCACACTCTCTCCTAATACGAGTATTAACGTTTGTGAAAATAAAAGTATAATAAATATTCCGTCCCTAACCAAATAGATTAATGATAAAGTATATATATAGTTTCTTAGTTCCTTTCTTTGTATTCAGAAAAAAACAAAAAAACTGCGTACCCAGTCTTGCGACATGCATACCTATTTGAAAGAATGAAAAAATATTACTGCGTCTTAAGAGACGTCCTTGACAGCTAAGGAATCATGCGATATCTGTCAAGAGTAAGGAAATATACTAGTTGAGAAGGGATGATATCCCAGCAGACGCTCAGTGGGCAGTAGCAGAAGTAGTCGTAGTAGAGGTGGTGGCGGTAACAGTAATTGTAGCATAGTTATTTGAGGATGGGATCTCATTCTGTAACATGTACTAAGATATTAATTCGATATCTGTCCTCCTTCCCTTATTTTGCATCCCTTATATGTTTCGTATGGGGGCTTACTCCCCTAAAAAAAAATAATGGAAAACTATATATAGTGGAATGTATTACCGAGGAATCAAACAAACTGAAATGAGAAGTTTATCTGATATATATGTGCTCACTTTTCCCTATTTCTGCTCGTTTTTATTTTTGGGGCTGGGGGTCAACCTCCAAGAATCACGATGGGAGAGGGGAGGGGGAAGATCATGCTTCCTAAATATCACATTATGGAGGCCAGTCTATTGTACAACATGCAGTAAGCTATCAAAGACATATCTGCCCCCTGTTCACTATTTCTGAGAATTTTTTATTTGGTCAGCGAGATAGAAATAACCTAAAAATCGGGGTTGGTTTATTGCAAATAGTGGAAGACCTTCAGAGTAACGTAACGAACTTTCCTGGGAAGTTTTGTTCTGATCCTTAAAACAGCCTAGGGGATTTAAGTAACACACAGACAGACAGGCAGATACACACATTGATAGGTTGATTGTTACTGTGCTTTAGTGCAACTTGCCAAAAATTATACCGTCCGGCTCCGCAGGACCGACTGAAAAAATAAAAGGTGTTGGTATTGAGAAATGCTTTGCATGGTACAGCGACAGTACGCAGCACCACCATTTGCAAAACTGAAAATTATCCCAAAGTAAAGACGTTTCTCTATGGAAATAAATGTAGGCAATCAGATATGATGGCTGCTGGAAGAAATGGTGCTTTTTCGAGCTGATGTCATGTAAGAGTTGGTAATAAAAGAAAACAGTTAAACAGTTACAGCACTATTAGCTAAATGAGGGCGACGATTAGATTCCCGATTGGTCGGCTTTAACTGAGAATTGGGATATCTCTACGCCAGATTCTGATGAAATGAATCGCTTTTTCCACTTATAGTTTACTCCATTTCTTAAAAAGAGCCCAAAGGAGTACAAGAGAGAGCAAACAGCAACAAAATTATTCATTCACGACTGTTTATTATATATTATAACAAACATAACTAGCCGATGAGTCAAACATAAGGACAGTGAAACAGGGATATTCCTGCAGTCATTCTATCAATCATTACACGATGCCCATGCGTAATATTAATAAAATAAATCACCCACAGCGTCAAAATTGCTTTATATGTATATACCATATGTTTTACGCTTACGGGTACTTGGCGGGTTACGTAGGCAAATGTCAAGGAAGAGTTAATGCACTTTTCACTGCACATTGCAATATTTTATCATAGAAAATACATTCGTAAAAATTATACAAGAAATTTAACATAAATTTATATATATAATTATAATAACTAAGGGGATAAATCAGCTGATAAACCGTGAACTTATTTTTTTTTTTATGGGAGTCTTTGTGGATAAATAAGTTAATATAACGTGTAAGCTACTTACAGTGAAATAATATTACGATGCTGACGTAGACACTCTCCATCTCGATGATATTAACATCAACTGATGTCACGCTAGAAAATACAGGAGTATCACTGTCGTATAATTTTATCAGTTCTACACCAGTCACCTAGGTGGCCCTGTTGTGTTATGACGGTAAACCCTTCATTTGAATGTGGTCATTATTTCATCATAGTGCGTTACGGTAAATGACTGGTAGGAAAAAGGCTATTGTTTTCACTACCACGGCTTGATCCTTGGTTCATAAGCATGTGGTGCAGTAAATCACAGACCGTATATGATTGGTCCTGTCACTACAGCGGAATGGTCATTAATTCATTAGAGTACGTTACCGTAAATCACTGGACGACGTGGTCTGTTTTCCATACCTCTTGTTAAGACGATGTAACTCGGCTAAAGAGAGCACCCTGGTAGTTATGATATTATTGAAGGCTATATCTTTCTCCAGTTAGTAAAGTATCAGCCAAGCTATATCCAAATTTCCCAGTTTGAAGAGCATCTCTCAGGCTGAATAAAGTTGTCCGATGGTTGTAACATTAATATGGAAGGGCTCTTCAGGTTGAATTGATTTGAATCCTTTCACTGCAGTGCCATATTCTTCATCTAATTCTTGGGGTCTCAAGACGAGTTTTTTTTTTTTTAAATCTTTGGGACGACGTTGCGAAATGGAAACCTTTGTTCCGTAATACCTTTGATACTGTTTGAGAGTATTTGTAAAATCAATAAAATACTAACATGAGTTTGAATATAATGCAGGATAATAATTACATAGACATTCTCGGGAAGATATACTTATTATTGTCTTGTATTATTGTCAGTGGCAATCGACGCACAGTTGCTGGGAAAAATCTATCCACTTTTTGGTCCAACAATTTCAAACGCTCGCATAGGCAAATTTTTGGTCAGGTTTCCTGAGCTCCGAAAACCGCATCACTGGGTTTCGTACGTCATTTCACACTCACTCGTTATGTCTGCTAACGAAGTGATAATTTTTGTTCCCAACTTAACTATCACCATCAAATATCGTCGACACTTCCCTGCGGACTGTGGCGATGGAAGGTATTCCGGGAAATATTATAATATGGTAACAAAATCAAACAGTATGAAGACGAAGGATACTTTGATGCTAGTGGAAGAATGAGAAATATGAAAGACAGGACACAGTATGGACAGGGGATTGTCGGCGACGTTTTGCGTGTGATGGCACAATGCGAGTTTTTCATCGCTGTAATCGCAATCTCGCACTACATGACCTTAGCGGAAGGTATGTCTGATATTTGTGTAAGAGTCGAGAGGTTTTATTGCAGCAGTGCAAAAACCACAATTGACGTGCTATTTGATGTTTCCGTCGAAGTGCGTGAGATGTAAGGGTAAGAGTAAGTGACTGCTTCAGGCGGTAGAGTTGTCCAAACGATAACTCACACTCAGCGTACAATACTAAGTTAAGTAACTTGCAGGCGCGTGATGTATGGCAGGCAAGACTGGGAGAATGCGGTGTAGAACACGCGCGTTCCCCTACTGGCCTCGGGCGGCACACTGAAGCTGCTCAAGCTCACCCTCACCCTCACTCTCCATACCACGCGCCAGTCGCTGCTGCACTCCCTTATCTGACACTCCCTTACCCATATTACCCTTGCATGGAACGTAACTTAACATGCCATGGCGCAATTATCCTTTCTAAACTTACGTACCCTAACTGAACCTCAGGAATCTTAACCTAGGTTAACCAAATCCTAATTAACACCTTGGTGTAAAATAGCTCAGCCAAACACCCTGGCCTAGCCTAACCTAGTCTAACCTTACCTAATTTAACCTAACCTAACACTTAACTTAGTATAACCTAACTTAACCTAACCGAACCGAACCTAGCGTTAACTAACCATAGCTAACCTAACCACTCTTCTTTATCCCGCACGCAATCTACCAGCGACAGATACTGCTTCACTCTTCCTTTGCACGACCATACCTCATCATATCCACCAAGAGCCAGTCAGTCCACTGTTGGATGAACTTAACCAAACTTATCCCAGCCCATAATAAATTTACTTAACCTATTGTGGTTGGTGGGGGTGCTAACCATCCACTCACTCGATGTGGTGCTGCTCTCGAGTGCGTGCCCTTTCCTCTCTTCCTTCCTTCTGTCTTTCCTTCCTCTTCTGTCTTTCCTTCCTTCAATCTTTCCTCCTCCTTCTGTATACAGGTGACTCTACACTGAGTGACAAGCCAAATGGTTCATGTGCACCAGGAAATCATTTACTATGCTGGGTGGTAACCATATAACCAAATGATGTCGCCTGGGGGCTTAGTGGACAATTAAGTGCTCCAATGAGATTGAGCCGGTGCAGGTTTATAACCAAGGGATGGATGGGGTTTAATGCTCACGTAATGCCACTCAGGGATGAGTGAAGCAGGCCATTCTCATCTTAAATGTCAGGACAACCTTGCCTAGCCCCGGGTTCCTAGGTGCCTCATGGGGTAACACTGGATTAGTTGATGAATGAATGAAATAAAGTAACCAAGCATTGTCACCCCTAACACTGTACACTCCTCAAGTGTAATACATGCATACTTACATATACCTGGACTTTTCCCCCTTAGGGAGGTAGCCGAGACAGGAAGACACACTCACCAAATTACTCGTCCACACACACACACACACACACACACACACACACACACACACACACACACACACACACACACACACACACACACACACACACACACACACACACACACACACAAGCACACACACACACACACACACACACACACACACACACACACACACACACACACACACACACACACACACACACATTTTCTCGTATCTTAGCCTCTAAGGGGAGACAGGACAGCTCCTCATTGCTCCAAACCACATGATGGTCAACTGTGCAGTGTAATTCAGTGACATGAACAGCAGGGCCCAACAGCGCGGCTGGTTTATCCCTGCCACATCATAATGGACCTATCCCCTAACCTGCACCTACCCCGATCAGCTGATCAGACCAGATGTGGGAGAACATCCCGTCGGGGCCATGTCACCATTTATGCATTCACAGTTTCTCTCCATTCATCCCTCTCGCATCCAACGCTCTCTTCACACTGTCCATGCATCCTATTTGTTGCCTTCCTCTCAGCTTTAAACCTCTTACATCTGATCCAGTTATCTTTTTCGCCAGTCGCTCTTCATCCATTTTCTCCATATGCCCAAACCACTGCAGCACTCTGATCAGCTCAATCAGCCATCTCTCACATAACTCCAGTTCTCCTTCCACTCATCATTTCTCATTCGATCCATAGGTGTCAATCTACACACATTCCTCAGACACCTCATCTCCATTACATTCAATTTCTTCCTCTTTGCTGCTCCCATATTCCATGTTTCAGCAACATTTAATGCAGTTTGTACCACTACTCCCACATACAGCCATCCCTTTACGTCTTTCTAATCGAACGGCATGTAAACTCTTTGTTCATTCTTCACAGCACCTTTTACTACTTCACTCATTCTAAACCACACCTCTACATCTATTCTTCCATCACAGCAACATGTGACCCTAAATACTTAAAATGCTCTACCTCCTCAAGCAACTCACCATTCAAAACTACATTCATCCTCCTACCATCTATGAACTGCGTACATTTCAACACTTTTCTCTTATTCTCATTCACTCTCAATTTCCTCCTTTCACACAACCTTCCAAACTCCTCTAAAAGCTGTCCCAATCTCTCCTCTGTATCGACCACCGGTGCAGTATCATCTGCAATCAGCAGCTGATTCAGATTCCTCTCTCTACTACCAGCATTTACAAGACTCAAATCTCTCACATTCTCGTATTCACCTCCCTTACAACACTATACGTGCAGCCAAGGCAACATCATACATCCCTGCTGCGGCGCCACACTCACAGGAAACCAATCACTCACAGTATTTCCCACTCGTACACACTCCTTTTAACAACCTGCCACCAAGTCCATACAATCTCAAAACAGTCAACAAAGCCTCCCAATCAGTTCTATCATACGCTTTATGTAAATCCATGAACGCCCAAAACACATTCTTACCTCTCGCCAAATTCTTTTCACACACCTGTCTCACAGCAAACACCTGATCCATGCATCCCCTCCCTCTCGTAAACCACACTACTCGTCACGAATTACTCGCTCTGTGCCATCTCTAACTCTCTTAATCAACCCTCTATGATACACATTACCTACAACACTCAATAGACTTATACCTCTGAAACTATTACATTTATACTTATCACCCTTACCTTCATACAGCTGAACCGCACACACACTTACCCAGTCAGTCGGTATCATACCGCTCAGAAAATACACATTCAACAATCTCACTAACCACTCAACAACAGTCGTTCCACCACCTTTCAAACATTCCACAGCACATCCATCCATACAAGTGTAAAAAAATGCTTTGAAAAAATGCAGCATTGGGTGGGATGGGAGGACCAAAAGTAAACAAACAAGTTGGGATGGGCATTGATACCATTGTGCACATGTCATATGATGAAACATGCCCTGAGGCATAGCAATATTCCCCTATAATTTCCTGATGTTAGTTACAGTTTCCTCTTAATAGTTCCTTATTAAGAGGAAACTAAACAATTCAAGTCTCCTCCCAAATGCAAAAACACTGACAAGGCTTTTCTTTGCCAACTTATGTAAAGGTTTAAGACTGAGGAATTAAACTAAGTTTGCAATGTAATGATTTTGGGTGGGGAGCATTTGCACAAGATATGTATGCCAGCATTTATTTCTGTTTTAATATTCTAAACTTGCCCTTTACCTGTGTCACTGCACAGTAAATAAAGGAGAGCAGTGTTGGGCTTCAGAGCATGTATAACATGGCATGTATGCAATGGTATCAATGCCATTCCACTCTTGTTCCGTTGCTTTTCGGTCTTCCCATCTTTACTCCAGATGCATGCTTTATAAATGTTATTTTATACACTTGTTTGTGCTCTTTTTTCACATAAATATTTATTAAGAGAAATAATTTATTGTTTTTTTCCATAAATACCTTCATAATTATATATATATATATATATATATATATATATATATATATATATATATATATATATATATATATATATATATATATATATATATATATATATATATAGCCTCTGTGGTACAATGGTAGAGTGTGCATTTTTGTACATGGGAGAACAAGGGTTGATGCCCCGCCAGGGTAATAAACTTTGGGAGCGTTCTCCCGGCCACAAACTGCTTTCGCGGACATAACTGGTGCTGTGGTTGAACAAGTGTCGCATACTATAACGTATGGTGCAATTCTTGCACTCAGTTGGCTTGCACAGGCCAATTACACTTGGTTCACAGACTACACACGCAGCCAGAGCCACTCCAACACTACAATCACACTTACAATCACTTCTCACCCTACATACAATCTCTACCAGACAGCCTAAGCCACTTAGTAGAGGTACGGAGGCTGCATCGTCCTCACTTCAGTCGGGATAGGCCGGTCCTGCAGTGGACACTCAAACGGCTGATGATATATGTATATATATATATATATATATATATATATATATATATATTTATATATATATATATATATATATATATATATATATATATATATATATAGATAGATAGATAGATAGATATATAGATATATATATATATATATATATATAGATATATAGATAGATATATAGATATATATATATATATATATATATATATATATATATGTAAATATATAGATAAATATATATAGATATATATATATATATATATATATTCGTAAGTTTTCTCAAATTAAAGTTAGTATTCTCGATGTACATCTGCAGCCATGAAGTGTGTCACCGATGTTGAGCTGTACTGTACTATGAAGGTAAATAACTACTTGTGGCCACCCTGACCACCATCCTTTGGAAGGGGGAGTAGGGGGTTCCTGAACTGCTGGTACTTCTGCATTGAAAATTATAACTCTCCACGTTCAGCATTTGCTGCTGTGCGTTTCTTGGAAACAGAACTGTACATGCAAATACCTAAAGACGAGGCATGCTTGACATTTGCACTTTAGGTAAAGGTAGCTGCGTGCTGCATGGCAAGTTTGCTTTCTTTACAGAGCGTTTAGTCACTGCACAACCTCCGGTGATTTCTTGTTGGTTGTGCATTCATAGTCCCTCAGATTAAGTGAACCAAGAAACTGAGACGATGAAGAAGACTGACAAAATTGTGCGTTTTTCAAGTTATATCCTGCCATAACTTACGTGTGCAATGATCAATTGACTTCATTTTTTGCATTCACACATAAAATTACATGGCTAGTATGAATATCAACTCAGAATTCGCTAATCCTCTTTCTTAGCTGTGCTTATGTCTTCTTGTTTTGCTGTTTCCTGCCCATCCCTAGTATTAGCACTACATGCTATTAATTTGTCATGCACGCGAAATCTACTGACTTGAGCATCCGAAAATCTACGGACTTGAGTATCCAATTTATAAAAGAATATCAGTTTCATATCGTAAAACTAATAGCATCGGGATGAGATTTTTACTTTGTCGAATCACAAAGCGGTTGGTAACTGCACTACCCTCGGTGATAGCGAGCCCTATGGTAGTTTTTTTAGGGCTATAGAAAGGGACGGATTTCCAGGTATAGGCAAAATGGTCAACAGCCTACCAGGCCATGGCTTGTCACATTCCATCCAGGCTTCCAGAGCGGAATAAATATACGCTTTGGACGTCCAAATAAGTGCCATCACCTATCAGGCCATCAAAAATGGCCATTATGGGGCATGCCAGAATTTCACTGGAAATAACGGAAAAAATAGATCTATATGTTGCAGGCCAAAACGTTTACATTGCCTACCAGAACACAGCAGGGTTAATCCGGTCCTGGCTGTACGTACGTAGTTTCTCAGATTAAGTGAGCTAAGAAGCTCAGAAGAAGAAGGAGACTGACAGTTATTATTATTATTTTTTTAGTTTTTAATGCCGTAACTCGCGTGTGCATGGCACAAATGACTTCATTCTTGCATTCAAACACAAAATTGCCTGATAAATTTGAGTATCAAATCCATATACAACGCTGGGTGGGTACCATATAACCAAACCATACGTGCTTCCTAAGTGTCAGCAAGTGGGTTGGTGGAGGGTTAGTGCCCCTCCCCGTAAAACAAATAACTCAAAGTCAAATGGCCACCCCTTACGGGATTATGGCGTCTGGCAATAGATAGATAGATAGATAGATAGATAGATAGAACTTAAAATTCGCTACCCTTTCTTCATAGCAGTGATTTTGACTTGCTATTTTTTGCAGTTTCCTGGGAATCCCTACTAATATCACTAACGAGCTTTAAAGATATAGTACACACACACACACACACACACACACACACACACACACATTATATATATATATATATATATATATATATATATATATATATATATATACTGTATATATATATATATATATATATATATATATATATATATATATATATATATATATTTTGCCAGACCCCTCAATCCCGTTTGGGGTGGCCACAAACAAATCGCCTCCAAGTCGCCCTGTCCCCAGCCATTTCACTGCCCTGCTCCCAACTCACACCCCCCTCTCTCATATACCTCTCCACCCCATCAATATATATATATATATATATATATATATATATATATAATCTCATCAGCCGTTTGAGTGTCGTACTCCAGGACCGGACTATCCCGACCGTTATTTTTTTATATATATTTTTTTTTACGTGTCCGACTCTGGTCAAAGGCTTCAGGGCCTATTTCTTGGGGGCAGTGACCTATCCCAAGGCCCAGTAGTCCTCCTACACCTCCACATGTCACCACATCGGCGCTAACACCCACCATCTGTATTGAATACATGCTAGGGCTGTCTCATACAAGACTGGTGTATTGGTATTAGCGGGGGTATTTTTACATGTCGGCGGGTCATCTGGTAGATCAGGAAAGTCTGTTTTTTTTTAGGAAATTCAAATCCTTAAACTGTTCCCTTCCCCAGCCGGGATTCGATCCTGGATCCAATAGGACTACAGGCAGCCTCTCTACCGATTCAGCTACCGCCTCCTGGGGACGATACAGCCAATTTATCTCTACCAAGTGGCTTAGGCTGTCTAGTAGAGATTGTATAGGGTGAGAAGTGCTTGTAAGTGTAATTGTAGTGTCTGTGAACCAAGTGTAATCGGCCCGCGCAAGCCGACTGGGTGCAAGCATACTTTATAGTATGCGACATTGGTTCAACCACAGCACCTCTAATGTCCGCCAAGCAGTGCGTGGCCAGAAGAACGCTCCCAAAGCTTATTACCCTGGCGGGGCGCGAACCCTCGTTCTTCAGTGTCCGAAAACGCACACTTTACCGCTGTACCACAGTCTCCTTATATATATATATATATATATATATATATATATATATATATATATATATATATATATATATATATATATATATATATATATATATATATTCTCTCTCTCTCTCTCTCTCTCTAACATACACGAGGAATGATGCTTAACGCAACTTATATTTTCGCACTGGAGCGAATACATACGGCTTTTTTTAAAAGTTCTACCTGTATGTTCACGTATGTGAAATAAAACTGGTTACAACAATAACAAACTACAAACTACATTCTTGTGTTGAACTGGTTAATCCCCCTGCTGCGATGGTATAATCTGTCCTGAATTAATCTGATCTTATCGAGTTTAGCTGAACGAAATGGGCCATAAGTGTTTTGCCCACAGAGTTATACATACAGTATAGAGTGCGCGCCCCTGTGTTGTGAGGCGGGTGAGGGCTGTCGCCACCGAGCCTTGTCCGGCAGCCATCATAGCGTGACCACTGGCGCGCACCTTGAACTCCCATTACATACGTTTACGGTGATTTCTATTCACATTTACCGGTGTTTCTTGTAGTTTAGCACTGTAGCCTGTGGAATACGGTTCGCACTGTAGCCTGTGGAATACGGTTGGATAATGATACAAAATTATTCCATTTAAACAGGTGTATTGAGCCAGAATATAACCCAATTAACCTCTCTCTCTCTCTCTCTCTCTCTCTCTCACACACACACACACACACACACACACACACACACACACAATACAATTACTAAAACACCTTAGCATTTTATTCATAAATCATGTATGAAAAAGATATACTGGTTCTTAAACAATACCAACTTGGACAGTGTTTTCCTAACATAATGACCTTTGATTTCAGAACTGTTTTTCTTAGCAATGTGATGCATACGTATTTTACAATATGCAAATAATACTGCTTTAATCAAAGAAAAAATGTGGTTGTTATCAGGTTCGCAATCAGACAGATGTGAATCATGTGTTGGAAAAGCAGTGGTACCAAATTCTTTTAAAACAGAGTATGCAGCTGCAGATGGAAATCTTGATATATGATACAACAGTTTCTCATTAGTTTTCAACATATTCTGGATGATTTTTTCACTTGTTCTATAGGCTTTCACAACATCTCTGGATGGCTTTATCAAACCACCTTCATCCTTAATCATTATTAATGCAGAACTTTCATCAACGTTCTTTGTTTCTGCAAGATTGGTTGTTAATGCAGACACACACTCTGGACATGCAATATTTCTTTTTACCATCCTCACCACGTACCCGGCAATGTAGCCAACTGCAGCCTCATTGTATGCAGATAGATCTGAAAAACTTGGGCAGTCTGCATAATCATGATCTTGTGCAGGACTACGAGGAATCAGTTCATATCGCCTTGCAACCATAATGTCTTCTGTTTTATCCTCTACAGCCCTCTTCAAAATGCAGCTTGTTGTAGCTAATGTGAGGACTTTCATGATATCTTGCACAGAGACATTCCCTTTTGTTGACTTGATCTCATGTCGCAAAAGGAGTCTCTTGTAGGCTGACATGAACTGTAGGGCTGTAGGGTTGTTGCCAAAACCTCCATATGCACGAATGGCACAGAAAAACGGTTCTAGGTGGTCATGTGACAGTTTGTATGTTGAAAGGTACTGTAGTGGTTTGTCTTGTCCAACATACTGTTTATAAAGTGCCATAGTGCTCTTCATTGCAGCCAGGAATCCTATGAAGGGCGTCCTTCTGGAAGTTTTGATAATTGGTTTCTCCTCAGAGTTCTTAATAGACTTGAAATATTCATAAGCGTCAGACAAGAAGGCCATAGACTCAGCTTTTGTATGACGCTTCAGTGCTGCTTTCATCCCTCTTGCAAATTTGTTTCTTGAGTTCTCGAAAAGTTTATCAGAAGCTTTAAAAAATTAATTGTACCCTGACAATAATTGAACTGTGGGAGATGTAATGAATCCCAACAAAAAAGCAATGCATCAGCTACACAAGAACTTAGTGTTTGTGCAGCCAGTTTCACCTTGTAGGGCTTGTAGCATAAGTAATATGGCATAATTAAATTAAGCTTCAAACCATGTCGTGGTATGTATAAAGAGCTGTATAGCTTGCTGGGTAAATACTGTATAGCCTAATGTTGATTTCTTATTCGTTTGTGCAATTCTTAATGCCATATACATAGACTCACGAATATATATGATATGATGTTAATTATATATCAAATTGTACTGAAGAGATCATGTTAGTTATAATGAAACACATTACGTGTGAAAAGATTTGCCATCTTCTTCCCGTGAAGATCCGAGCGTTTGCGACACTTCCAAACAGCGCTGTGTGGCATATCGCAACACACTGAGAATAACAATATTATTTAAAATCAGACAATATTCTTACTTTAAAATATGTACCTATATAATCAGTATTCAACATTACTCTGGAATCAGTGCAGGAAAACCATTAATGATTGATTTAAATAAAGATTCAGGGAACTTTATATAGTAGGATACTTTGATGAGTTTTAAAATTCGCTTTGTGTACCTGTACTTATTTCTTTTATTAAACAGAATTTATATGATTTCTGGTAGTCATTCATCAAAATATCGCTTAAGAAATATTTTAATGATTGTTTGTATATCACTGCGACATAGTAAATATCCCATGTAACGAAAAAAAGCTGAGAAATGAGACAGACAACTTACCTAGCTGTAAGCTGAGCGCTCTCTGACCGACGGGGCAAGTGGTCATAATAAGATGGCCGCCGACTCACTTCCGGTCGCGACACCTCAGGGGCCCCCGCGCGCACTCTAGTATGTAGCTCTGTCTTTCTGCCTCTGTATGAAGCTCAGTAGCATGTGTATGACTGAAATGACCATTAAGAATGGACGTAACAGCACGTACCGTGACTTGAAAGGGTCTGATTTAACCTACCTGGGAAAGAATGGTGAATGGCTGGAATGGACTTAGGGTAGTCTGAGTTGATCAGTGCATCAATTTTATCACGCAAGGATATTTTAGACTATAGTGACTTGTTTGTCTGACGGTGTGCTGTATGAAATTTATGCTGGCTGATAGATTTTGCATCTGATGATTCTATGGGCACCACATACGTAAGCAGTCGACTGAAGTGTTTATTTTATTCTTGTTCTCATCTGACTTTTTAAATTACTAGCTTCAGTTTCTTATGGTTATCCTTCTCATTGGTTATTTGTACGGAGACCTCAGGGCAGTAGCGTATGCACCGTGCAATGACAGGAGTGAGACAGACAAAGACAGGTTTTGGGATGAGCTCGATGATGCAGTGGGAGAAATGCCCACGAGCTAGAAAGCGATCGCAATGGGCGATATGAATGGAAGAGTAGGCACTGGTCCTGAGGATGACATAATGGGTTGTAATTGAGTGCCAGAAGAAAATGATAATCTGAAGTGACTGAAGGATGTGTATCAGGAAAGGAGGATGTGCATTAGTAAGTTGTCTTTCAAACACAAAGATGCACATAAATATACATGGTATAGAGGGAACGGGGATCTTTTTGAAAGGAACCTGATTGATTACGTGCTCGTAGAGAGGACGATGCTAGGAATCGTTGCTGATATGAGGGCATTGAGAGGACGATATGGAGATCTGTCAGATCATATGACTGCGGTAGGCAAGATCTCTCTGAAAGGAGTGAGGTGGACGAGGAGACAGAGGAACAGTCAAGGAGAAAGACTGAAAGTCGAGAAGCTGAAGATCAAAGAAATGGCAGATTAATACAGGGCCAAAGTAGGGGAAGAGTTAGAATCAGTGAATTGGAATGAAATGGATCTGGATAGCCTGTGGAATGCATAGAGAGATTGTTTAGTTAGGAATGCTAAAGCGGTGTGTGGTGTGGCAAGATTAAAAACGAAGAAGAAAGACACATCATGATGAGATGAAGAGGTTAATAGAACAGTGGAGCAAAAGAGGAAGAAGTGGCGACAATGGTTACAGGACTGGGGTTCAATTGAAATGAGAACTGAATATATACTGTAGAGAGCAAGAAGCACGTAAAAAGACAAGAGACGAGGAAAAAGAAGGAGGTAAATGATGATCTAGGAAGACAAATAAATGCAAATTACTCTGAGAATAGGAATTTATTCTGGAAAGAAGTGCGGAAATGTAGAAGTGATAGCGAAAAGAAATGTGAAAGTGTGTAGGTTGTAAGTGGTAGATTATTAACCCAAGGGGATGAAGTAATGACCAGATGGAAAGAATATTTTGAATACCCAAAGAATGGGATTAGAGAGTGCAGAGCCACATGATTGATTTTGGGGGGTGTACAGGGAAGGAATGCAGTGATAGGAAACGTGACACTCGCGCGGGTGAAGAACACTGTGAAACGGCTGAAAAATGGGAAAGCTGCTGGGATTGATGAGGTGTATGCAGAGATGATTAAGTGTAGTGGAGAGAGAGGAATGAAGTGCTTGGTGGAGATATGTAAGAAGGCATGGGTGAGTGAAACTGTGTCAGCAGAGTGGAAAAAGGCTGTGATTGTACCCCAGTACAAAAATAAAGGTGAACGAGGTGAGTGCAAGAATTATCGTGGCATAAGTTTATTGAGTGTGATAAGGAAGGTACGTGGAAGAATTACCGTAAAGTAAGAGAGATATCAGAAGTCCTGGTGAGTGATGAACAGGGTGGCTTTAGGAGTGGTAGAGGATGTGTGGATCAAATATTTGCAGTGAGACAGATAGTGGAGAAGGCTTGTGAGAAGGACTATAATGTGTTTATGGCATTCATGAATCTGGAAAAGCATACGACAAAGTAGGCATAGAACGATTGTGGAAGGTTTTACGCATGTAAGGTGTACGCGGTAAGTTGATAGGTGCCGTTATTGTGATGGCAGTGAAGCATGTGTAAGGGTAAATGGGCATCTAAGTGAATGGTTCACGATCGGTGTGAGAATGCGACAAGGTTGTGTGATGTCCCCATGGTTGTTCAATGTATATATAGATTGGTTGATGAGCGAAGTAAAAACGCGAGTAATGGAGACGGGGATGGGGTTGGTAATGAATGGTGATGGAAGAAATATCTCAAATCTTTTGCTTGCTGATGATGCAATACTAACTGCAAATACCAGACAAGAACTTGGTAGACTAGTACAGAGTTTTGCTGATATCTGTGAGCATAGTGCCTTGAGAGTAAATTCAGAAAAGAGTAAAGTGATGGTTATTGTGAGATAAAGTGACTTCCAGTGTGATGTTACAGTGAATGGAGAGAGACTGGAATTGGTAAGAGAGTTCAAATACCTGGGTACAGTGACAAAAACGAGAGGAAAATGTGCAAAAGAAGTGGGAAGCAAAGCGACACAAGGAAAGAAAGTGGCTGGTGCAATGAAGGTCTTGATAAGAAACAGAGGCTTGAGTGTTGCAGCTGCACGAGGCTTACATGAAGGAATGTTAGTGCCAACTTTGACATATGGATGTGAGACTATTGTATGGCATGAAAATGAAAAGTTAAGAGTGTGAGCAGTGGAGATGGTACTGCTGAGGAATGTATGTGGAGCATGGAGAGTGGATACGATATGAAATAATGTGATTCATGAAAGATGTGGATCCAGGAAGTCTGTGAACACCAGAATCGAAGAGAGTGTACTGAGATGGAATGGTCATGTGGAGAGAATGGATAACAACAGAATGGTGATAAAGGTGTATCTGAGAGAATTTCATGGAGGGAAGAGGCGAGGTAGGCTAAGAAGGTGGAGGGATATGGTGGATAAGTGTGTGAGGAGGAGAGGTTTGAAAGTCGGTGAGGCTAGGGGATTGACAAGAGATCAAGTTGACTGGATGAATATTGGGAGGAGAAACGCATGATCAGGGAGTTGGCACCCCTTTTAACATGACAGCATCCGGACTCATTCTATCGGATACGTTTATGTGAAGCTACAGAACGTGGTGAATGTTTTTGGCTTATCAAATGGAGCCAGGATTCCGGGGGCTTGAGTGGTGGGTGAATGGAAGTGAGGCCCACTTAATTTGGTAAATTTGGGCTGTCAGGACGTTGCCACTCCTCACCCTGCCCTAGGATGGGAAAGGAGGTCCAGATGATGATGATGATGATGAAGATGATGTATCAATGTTCCCAGTTGCGACTGCATGTGTGTGTGTGTGTGTGTTCTTACCTAATTGTTCTTACCTAATTGTATCTTTACAGGAATGAGTCAAGCTCGTACTGTCCCGTGTCTTAAACCATATTTATCGTACATATCCTTAAATTTGTGAATTGTTTTGGCACACACTATTTCATTCGGTAGAGCATTCCATTCATCAATTGCTCTGTTTGGGAAACTGAATTTCCTTACGTCTTTATCACCTCTCTTCTTATGCAGTTTTTTGCAGTGTCCTCTTGCTGATGCTTCTCCATATGTTAAGTAATCATTTATGTCTATTTTCTCCTTCCCTGATATGCACTTATATAGCATGATCATGGCACCTCTTTTCCTTCTCTCCTGTAGTGTTGGTAGATTCAGTTTATTTAGTCTTTCTTCGTAGCTTAGGTCCCTTAAGCTTGGTACCCATCTTGTAGCGGCCCTTTGAACTTTTTCAATCTTGTCTATGTGCTTTTTGAGATGAGGACTCCAGACTATTGATGCATATTCCAGGGTTGGTCTAATGAATGATGTTATTATCCTTCTTAGCATGTCTTCATTTATGTATGTGAATGCTATTCTCATATTTGCAAGCAGTGTATACATGTTCCGTACCTTCTCGCTGATGTGGTCAGCCGGAGATAGTCTGTTATTGATAATCACACCTAGGTCTTTCTCTCTTTCTGATGTGTATAGGGTTTTATTTCCTAACTTATAATCCCAATCAGGTCTTTTTCCACTTTTACCAAACTTGATTACATGACACTTGTCCACATTGAATTCCATATGCCATGTACTACTCCATTCATGAAGTTTATTTAATTCTTCTTGTAGCTCTTTACAAGAGTCTGTGTTAGTAATTCTCCTTTGTATTTTTGCATCATCTACAAACATATTCAGATAGCTCTAATTTCCAGTGTTACTGCTTATATCATTTATATACACTAAAAACATGATTGGTGCCAGCACTGAAACCTGTGGTACTCCACTAGTCACTTCTTTCCATGATGAGTAGTTTCCTCTTAGTACTGTTCTCATTTTTTTTTTTATGAGAAAGTCTTGCATCCAACAAAACAGTTTGCCTCGAATTCCTCCTTGATGGTACAGTTTCCATAAAAGTCTTTGGTGTGGTACTGTGCCAAAAGCTTTCTTGAAATCTAAATAGATACTGTTCACCCATCCTTCCCTTTCCTGTATTGTGTTTGTTACTCTGTCATAGTAGCTCAACAGATTAGTAACACATGATTTTCCTTTTCTGAAACCAAACTGTCTTTCTGTTATCATACTGTGTTCTTCTAGATGATTTACCCAAGCTCTTCTTATAAGCTTTTCTAATACCTTGCTTACAACACTGGTCAGTGATACTAGTCGGTAGTTGAGTGGATTTTGTCTATTTCCTTTCTTGAATAAGGGGACAATAGTTGCTTTTTTCCACATATCAGGTAGTTTACCTTGACTCAAGGATTTCTTGAAAATTAAAAATAATGGTTTACTTAACTCCTTTGCACATTCTCGTAGTACCCAACATGAAATTTCATCAGGACCACTTGCTTTTCCTTTGTCTAATCTACTTAACTCCTCCTGTATTACTTTTTCTGCTATTTGTATATCTGCTAGTATGTGTGGACATGCATGTTCCACATAGTCCCTCTCAAAAATTTTTTCTTCTGTAAAAACTAATTGGAAATTCTTATTTAGTGCTTCACAAATATCTTTCTCTTGTGTATAAATGATTCCCTCGTCCGTAATTGATTGTATTATATCTTTTACTTTGGTTTTGCTTCTGATATAGCTGTAAAACAGCTTTGGTTGATCACTACTTTTATTTATTATATCCTCCTCAAACTGTTTTTGGGCTTCCCTCCTTATTCTTGTATAATCGTTTCTTGCCTGTTTGTAATTATTATACGCCCTTTCACTATTATGTCTTCTGTATCTATTCCACAACAAATCTCTTTTTTTTTTTTTTTTTTTTGTACATTCTGTATTGAACCATTTCTGTATTTTCTTATCTGCTTCTTTGTGCTGTGGAATGTACTTCTGGACTCCTATTTCATAAAATTCACAGAATTTTTTATATACAGCATTTAGATCTTGTCCTCTAAGCTCATTTTCCTAATCAACTTCTAAGAAATACTTCTTTAGGTCTTGATAATTTCCCTTTTTATAGTTTAGGCTCTTTTTGTAACTGTCATTGCTGTTTACTATGTCATATGCTATCCTGAAGTTATAATTTAGTACTGCATGATCGCTTTTGCCGAGTGGGGGGTGATATATTAAACTGTCAATATCATTTTCCTGCCTAGAAAATATTAGATCTAGCACTAAAGGTACATCAAGTCCTCTTTTTCTGGTGGTCCCTCACATGTTGCGTTAGGAAGAACTCTTGTACGAGATCCAGGAGCTTTTGGTCCCAACTGCTTTTTGGCTAATTATATCAAGTGTATTCCAATTTATATTTGTATTGAAATCCCCAGTTAGTATAATTCTTTCTGATTTCTCTTACTTTTTATATAGTAATGATCTTAAACTCTGAATTGTACTCTCTGCCAGGTTCTCATATTCATCTCTTTCCCATGTGTTTGATCTGGGTGGCATGTACAAATTGGCTACAATTACTTTACCTTCAGATGTGTTGATCTCTACTGCAATCAGTTCTACTTGTGATAGTATATCTAGTTTTATTTCATTGACTTTTTGATTTTTCTTAGTTATTATTAAAATTCCTCCTCTTTTTTTTTTAATTTCTGTCTCTTCTCCATATATTGTATTCCTCTAAGTTTAGTATGTCATTGGATATCCTTGGTGTTAATTTTGTTTCAGTTAGGCATATTATTTGTGGTTCATTTTCTCTGACATAATCATTCATCTTTAGTAATTTAGATACCATTCCATCCACATTTGAGTACATCAACTTTATCATCTTGTTTATATACTTGTCATGACATGGTTCTACTACCTTCCTCCTTTTTATTCCCTCCTGTTTGTGTACCACTTTCGTACCTGTAATCCTATTACTTTGTAAAAAAAATTTCTTCTTCTCCTCTTCTGATCTTCCCTCATTTTTTGTTTTTGCTTCCTCTCTTTTCTCTTTCAGTAATTCCAGTTCCTCTTGTGTTAGGCATCTTTTTATCCATACATTTTTGAACTCCTCTTTTTCCATAAGATTCTTTGCATTTTTTAGTATCTCTTCCACAGTGTTTACACTTTGGAAAGTCACCTTTAGAGGTCTTGTCTTGCTTTTCTCATATTTCCCTAACCTTTTGTGTTCCTCTATGTCTTTACTACAGATTTCCTCTGATACTTCTTTCAGTAAGCTCATTACATTTGCCATCTCCTTTTTGTCTCTTGTGATCTTGTTTTTTACTTCTTCCTCTTCTATACCAGTGATTACTATCGATTTGTTTATATCTACTGAATCTCTGACTAACTTCGGATTGTTTTGGATTATTCTTTTCACTTCCTTTTTAATGCATTTTTCCTCCACCCTTGTTTCTAAGTCTTTCTTTACTTTCATCATTTCAGCATACGTGGTTTCCACATCATTTTTGTAGCTTTGCACAGCTTCATTCACCTGTGTTATCTTCTCCTCAGTATCACTGCTCTGGTCAATAAGACTGCTTACTTGCCTAATTGTCTCTGTGTCATTTTTGAACTCTTCCATAACTCTCTCGTGATTAACTACTGTACTTGCCATTTCACTCATTTTCTTCCTAAGTGTACTCAATTCCACTGTTAGTTCACTGATGGTTGTGTCTTTCTTATTGGTCTCCCTTCCTAGTTTTTCTATTTCTTCCTTTTGCAAGAGCATCTGCTTCTTTATTTCATCAATTTCATTTTTGAAAGCCATTTCTAGTTTGTTTACACGTTCAACCAGTCTATTGTGAGTCTCCACTTCAACCAGTTCTTGGTAGAAATCATCATTTTGCTTTTTACTTTTATCCCTTTTCTTCTCCAAATTTGCCTTACTAAAGTATGTATCCATTTTGCAATACTAAAAGTGCAAAGCATGTACTTACAATCCCCGTGTTGTTGTAGTCTAAACAAACATCAGATGACTCAGCATATTCTTTGGTCTTGGTTCTTTTCCCTGTTTGAACAAGTCTTGTTTAAACTCATTATTTTTCTCCTTTTAATAATGAAAAATAATTTAGTCTAACCGTCCGGGTCCGAGGCGCTTTATTTGCTTTTTTAGTTAGTTCTTTTTACGGGGTGGGGCACTAACCCACCACCAACCCTTTTAGTCGCCTCGTACGACAAGCAGGGATACTGGGGGAGTATTCTTGAAACCCCCCTACCCCCAGGGGGGTAGGTGTTGGCAATAGCCAACACCTACTTTCGTCATAAGATGATCCACCGGTATACATGGAGAGTAATGAGGAGGATGGATGGTGAACTTGTTGAACGAAAGGCAATGATAGACTACGTGTGTGTGGATGAGCGAATGAGAAGACAAGTGTTGGATGCAAGAGTGTGGAGAGGGTGGGGGAATGGAGTCTCGGACCATCACTTAGTGATGGCCAAGGTAGAGCTGCAAAGAAAGTGGTTGAGGAGGCGAAGGGGAAGACAGGAGGAAGCAGCTCCTGTGAGAAGAGTGGAGAAATTGCAAGATAGTGAGAAAAGGACAGAGTATAAGAGCATAGTGGAAGAAAGATTGGGAAGGTATGAGCTAGAGCAGATGGAAGGGGTGGAAGACGTATGTAAGATATTCACGGAAGAGATAAGCGCAGCGTGTGAGGCGGTTTGTGGAGTGAGGAGGAGATGCAAGGGTGTGCAAGGGACAGCATGGTGGAATGATGAGGTGAAACGAGCTGTGGAACAAAAGAAGAAGGCATATGGTGAATGGTTGGCGAGTAGAGGTAGGGGAGAAGATGAGAGAGAGAAGAGAGAGGTATATGTGAGCAGGAGAAGGGAGGTTAAGAGACTGGTGAAGGAGAGTAAGAAGAAAGTGGATGAAGACTTTGGGAGGAATCTGAGTGTGAAATGGAGGGAGAGTAAGAAATTGTTTTGGAAGGAGTTAAAGAAAGTAAGGCAGTGTGAAAGGGGAAATAGTAGGGGAGTGAAGGATAGGAATAATAGATTGTTGGTGAAGAGAGAGAAAGTGAGGAGATGGAAGGAGCACTTTGAGGATTTGTTGAATGTAGAGAGTGAGAGCAGTGTGAGTATAAGTGGTTGGGGAATGGCTGGGAGAAGAAGAGATGAGAGGAGGGAGGAAGAGATCAGTAGGTCGGAAGTCGTGGAAGCGATGAAGAAGATTAAGCTGGGAAAGGCCCCAGGAATTGATGAAGTGTGTGGTGAAATGCTTAGGTATGGGGGTGAGATTGTTGTGGAGTGGATATGGAAGTTGTGTAGCTTGGCTTGGGAAGAGGGAAGGGTTCCAGAGGACTGGAAATCAGGTATAATTGTTCCTCTGTACAAAGGAAAAGGGGAGAGAGAAGTATGTGGTAACCATAGGGGTATTGCCTTCTTAGTGTGACTGGTAAAATATATGGTAGAATACTCATTGATAGGGTTAGGCATATGACAGAGGAGCTAGTTGGAGAAGAACAAGGGGGATTTAGGAAGGGAAAAGGGTGTGTAGACCAGATATTTGTTCTAAGATGTTTAGTGGAGAAGTATCTAGAGAAGGGAAGGAAAGTGTATGCTGCCTTCATGGACTTGGAGAAAGCTTATGACAGAATAGATAGGCAAGGTATGTGGAAGGTATTAAGAATATATGGAGTGGAGGGGAAATTGTTGAGTGCTGTGAAGAGTATGTATGAGGGAGCTAGGGCTACGGTGCGAATGGATGGTGAGCTGAGTGAGTTCTTTGATCTCAATGTGGGACTGAAACAGGGGTGTGTAATGTCTCCATGGCTGTTTAATATATATATGGATGGGGTTGTAAAGGAGGTTCAAGGTAGGGCAGTGGATGTGGGGGTGGCCCTAATGAATGAGGGTGAGATTTGGAAGCTTCCGGTGTTGCTGTTTCCTGATGATACAGTATTGTTGAGTGAAGATGAATGGGAGTTGCAAGGTTTGGTGAATGAATTTGGGACAGTGTGTAGGAGGAGGAAGCTGAAAGTTAATGTAAACAAAAGTAAAGTTATGGTGTTTGAGAGGAATGAAGTCACAGAGTGTGCAGTGAGGTTGGATGGTGAGGATATGGAGAATGTGAGTGCATTCAAGTACTTGGGTAGTGTGATGAGTAAGGATGGAACTTTGGGGGATGAAGTAAAAGAAAGGGTACAGCAGGGAAGGAAGGTTGTTGGTACACTGAAAGCAGTGATGAGAAATAGGGAGGTGAGTATGGAAGTTAAGAAGTCACTGCATGATGGTATTGTGATCTCTACCCTGACGTATGGAAGCGAGGCGTGGACCTTGCAAGAAGGGAACAAGTCAAGAGTGAGAGCAGTGGAAATGAGTTACTTGAGAGGAGCATGTGGAGTGACGTGGAGGGACAGGTTGACGAATGAAGAAGTGAAGGAACGTTGTGGGGTAGATGTGGATGTGGTTGAAAAGATTAGGAGAAATACACTGAGGTGGTTTGGACATGTGGAGAGGATGGAGAATGAAAGACTGACTAAGAGCGTGTATGTAGGTGAGGTGGAGGGAGGGAGAGGGAGGGGTAGACCGAGGATGAGGTGGAGGGATGGAGTTGAGAGGTATATGAGGGAGGGGGGGGTGAGTTGGGGGGAGGGGAGTCAAATGGTGGGTGACAGAGTGACCTGGAGGCGTTTTGTCTGCGGCCACCCTTTGCGGGATTAGGGCGTCGGGCTATAGATAGATAGATAGATAGATTTAGTCTAACCTGGTACAGAGCTTGACTCGTACAAAGATACTAATTTAGGTAATACCACTGGCCGTGTTGGTTCGGTACGGAGCGCCAATGTCGCACGTCCGTCTCGGTGTGTGTGTGTGTGTGTGTGTGTGTGTGTGTGTGTGTGTGTGTGTGTGTGTGTGTGTGTGTGTGTGTGTGTGTGTGTGTGTGAGACTTTCGTGTTTTCATTCTTCTTAAGCCCCCATCACACCAGAGGCGGTCTGCAGTCGGTCCATGAAGTCTGCAATCGGTCCTTAGGACCGACTGTGGACTGAGCAAATTGGCAAAATCTCTCCATTGCTACATAAGAGGTTCGTCCATGACGTGTCCATGACTGATTCAAACTCTGTCATTCAGGTCCGTACATGGTCAAAGCAGCCGCCCATGATCGGTCTGCAACTCGCTTAACTGGTTTGAGCTTGATCCAACTGGTCTGTGACCAGTTCAAACTTGCTAGCCCTTGGCTTGCGGTTGGTCTGCAACCAGACTGAACTGGTCCTGCCCGTCCTATAAAAAAGCCTGCAGCACAGCGGCAGGTGTTGAGTCGCATGTCAGCTGCACTGAGTGCCACATCATGCCACCACAAGCCACCAAGAAAGGCCAGGGCAAGGGTCGTGATGCTGCCACATCATCTTCGTCACCCTTGCAGCCACGTTCCAACCCACCATCTGACATGGAGGTAGAATCTGTAGAAGTAAGGGCTTCAGACAGTGGTGCAGAGAGAAACCAGGCCACAGCAACCAGTGATGATGATGACAGTGCCAGTGTAACCAGCGTTGTCAGCAAATTAAAAAAAATTAAAGTTGTTTCTGACCTGTCCATGGAACAAGAAGAGTCGATGATAGAATGGCTCCAGGAAAATCCTGTCATATACAATAAAAAGATGGCACTCTAGAAAGACACAGCAGAGAAACAGTTGTTATGGGTGGAGAAGGTTGCTGAACTTGGGAAACCTGTGGCAGTTTTGAAGACATGGTACAGCAGCCTCTGCAGCCGGTACGGGAGACTGAGGAAGAAGAAGTCCGGGGACCCCTGCCCAGAATTCACCGACCAAGAACAATGGGTTCTGGTAAAGTTCGAGTTCCTGAAGCCACATGTATATGAGACCCACAAGCGGACAGCAGTCAGTGTACGTACAAAAATTTTCATGAAATAATAAAGATTTCTTACATTTTTGATGTAATAACTTTGTACAATACTAATAATGACTCTGGTAAAATAATAATGACATGTCATGCTAGTGTTTTTTCAGCAAATATCTTTCTCATATACTTACCATATATATTTATCATTCCTTTTTGTTCTGTCTTTTCAGTTGAAGGAAAAGATTGCAGCCTCCCAGGCCAGTGCCAGCGATGTCTACGATCCTGAGTCTGGCAGTCCTGCTGAGTCCGTCACCATGGCAACCCCAAGCTCTATTTCTTCAGTCACACCCAGAAACAGTCCCAGAAGCAGTATTCTGAGACTGATGCAGTGCTCCTTGCTGGTATCCAAGAGAGATCTTCCCAGATGCTGGCCATGCAGCAACAAGTCATTGAGAGTCTCAAGCCCTCTCGGAACCAGGAGTGGGATGTTCTTGTGGACTGGGTTTGCTCCGTGGTGCATGACCTAGACCAGTCTCTTTGGCGGCGGTGTCAGCAGAGTATCAGCAGCATGCTCTTATCAGCTTATGGCAGTGAATCACCAGCTGAAAGCCCAGGGCAGAGCAGCACTACCAGCACCACAAGCACCCACAGCACCTGCAGCTCAGGCTGTTTCAGCAGCCGTCTTCCTTCCAGTTCTGCAGCTCTGCAATGTGGCAGCCACCACCATCCATGTGGCCATTGCAACCATCCAGTCAAGTCTCTCTGTCGCACTCCCAGGATCCACAGTTGGTTTCTCAGCAGTTTCCTCAGCAGCAGCAGTTTCCTCAGCAGCAACAGCTGCAGTACATGCCTCCTCCTAGGCCAGAATCCACTGTGCCTACAGTGTCTCGGTCCTGGGACATGGCCAGTACTCCTTTAGGGACTCTGCCTTCCCCCATCAAAATGTTGGACAGATCAAATAGCAGCCAGCAATCTTTTCATCTCAACCAGCTTCTGTCACCTACACCTGACATCGCAGACCAGCAGTCAGCCAGCAAGACAGTGCCAACAAGGATCAAGATCAAGCCAGCAAGGATGATTAAGATTTAAAATTATGTAAAATGAACAGTAAAAAACTTTGTGATTTGTGATATGGACAGTTAAAAATAATCAAAATGTCAGGTGATTCTTCTCATAATTTTAATCTTAGTCAAATAAAAACTTGTTTTCGTTTCACACAAAATGTTTGTAAGGAAACAGTCAAACTTCGCTGTTTAGCCTAATAAATGTAGTCAAATAAAAACTTGTTTTCGTTTCACAGAAAATATTTCTAAGGAAATAAACAAACATTGTTGTTTAAGACAATAACTGTTTTTTGTGATCAAAAAATTTGTTTTTATTTTACCACAAGTGATGGATTTCTGGGCCTATGTTTTATGAATTTACTTACAAATACCAAGCTTTCAAATCACTGTTCTTTTATTACAAGCTTAAAGGTTTACTACAAGACATATACAGAGCTAACAATGAGAACACTTGTTGATTTTACATCATCACAAATCACTTGCTCAATTGACATTAGCACACACAAAAAAAAAAATCCATTTCACATTTTCGAAGTTTGTATTTAAATTGTAATCATCCTGTCCTGCCATGGTACACTTCGTGCTGAGCTATTGAAATACAGCTTGAGGTACTCCCTTTGTTTCTTGCCCACTACAATGTCTCTGTTAGGCCCTGTTACGCTTGTGACTTAATGCATGCTGGCTCCAGCTTTCCAGCTCCCTGGAACAAGATTGTGTTGTGCATATTCTGTGTCTGTTGTGACAACGTTGACAGGTTCATATTTCTTCCTGATTGTCAGGTTATGCATGCATACACAGGCCTCGACGATGCCTCTGACGATATCAGGTGCCTGCTGCATGGTTGTTAGAACTTGACATCTTTGAGCCAGTATTCCAAAGGCATTCTTCACAACACGTTGTCCTCGTGATAACCTGTAGTTCAGAATGAGCTGCTCCTTGGTGAGGCCTCTGTGTGAGTAGGGTTTCATGAGATAAGTCCTGAGTGCAAAGGCATCATCGCCTAGGATAAAATAAGGCATATCCCCGTCATCACTGGGCATAGGGTCTGAATTTGGGAAGCCAATAGTGCCATTCTCCAAACACTCCTTCAGTTCAGAGACATTATATATCTGAGCATCCGACATTGAGCCACAGCCTCCAACATCAATCCTCATGAACTTGCACTGTGCATTAACCAGAGCAAGGAGCACAATTGAGAAGAAGCACTTATAGTTGTGGTACAGGGATCCAGACTTAGGAGAGCACCTTATAGCAACGTGCTTCCCATCCAAGGCACCACAGGCATGAGGTACATTCTAATTCTTGAGGATCTCCGTAGCAACCAGACACCATTCACCAGGTGTAGTTGGACAGGTAATCTCATCCCGGTACTCCTCAAGGATGGCCTGGAACACCTCAGGAATAACACAGCATATTGTATTCTATGGAACCCTGAAGTCATATTGAAGTGTTGGGTATTTGTCACCAGAGGAAAGGTATCTCACAGTCACAGCTAGTTTCAAGCCCGGCTCAAGGGCTTTCCTGTAGTGAGTATCCGCCATCTGAATTCTTGGACCAACTTTGTTTAACCCCTCCCGTCTGGCAGATGTTGTCGCAAGCGCTTCCCACAGGCGGGCATTCCCGACAGAAATCGGCAAAATCGTCTATCTTTAAACCTTCATATCTCTGTTAATACTTAACCAATTGCAGCAAATCAGGTTTCATAATAATCCTTTGACTTCAAGTTGATGGCATCAGATGGTCCGTGAAGTGCAGATAGAGAGAGTGAGTGAGTGAGGAATGAGGGCAATTTTTGGTGGTTTTTTGCCGGTGTCTGTATCCGTGTTGAAGGTTCGATGACACAACAAAGGGTTACACTAGCCCACCACACTGATATACAATGACGCTTCCAGGACACCAAAATACACTACAAACACTGTTTCCATTAATATTTTTCCATAATCGGTCGCACTGGATGAATGAAGGCCGGTCACAGTAGCAACGACCTTGAGCTCACGCTGCTCGTCTTCCTCGTTACAGACAGTCAGACAGACACTCTCTCTCTCTCTCTCTCTCTCTCTCTCTCTCTCTCTCTCTCTCTCTCTCTCTCTCTCTCTCTCTCACACACACACACACACACACACACACACACACACACACGGAAATATATGTTTGGCTAGGATTGTTGCTCGATTCTGACATTGGTGATCGAGTAGAAGTCTGGGTAGCCTATTGCAACTCCTAGAAATAATACTATTACTGCTAGAAGTACAAGTACAGCTACCACTACCACAACAACTACTATTACAACTACCACGTCTACTACTATTACTACCACACCTACAATACATACTACCACTATTAATACCACTGCAAGTACTACTGAAAAAAAAAAAAATAAATATAAAAAATGTGAACCAAGTACCGGTAGTCAATTACGTACTCCCCACAAACGGAAATACTTACCACTGTGCTTTTCTCTTTCCTTTGAGTTACGAATTTTCATCATAAATATGTATAAACACATTGTCATGGGGGGATGTGTAATTATGAATTAAATATGTTAGATGTTACTTGAAAATAGAGACAAGGAATTGACTTGTGAAAATCAAGTAGTATGGTAAGTTTTACTTTATGTCGGCTTACTTCGCCGATTCTCTAAGGACGGGAATTTATAAACACTCTCAACAGTAAACAGCAGAGACTAGTTACTCATGCGTGCTGTTTATTAGTACTGTTATCCTCTTGAGAAAGTGATTCCACCCCTGGCAATCAATAACTAATGCTAATAATAATAAATAGGTTCTTGCCAGTGCTTAACTCCTGGCTGGCACAACGGATTTAAGCTTGATACAAAAGAATTGGCCTAAGTACCAGTTATGAATAATGTAATGAGTTAGTGCAAACTAAGAGCGGCAACTAAAATAAGCTTAATGTGGAGAAATAAAACACATCTAATTACATTAAGCTCATAGAAAAGAACTGTAAATTTATTGATTACAATAAAATAAATTTACGTTCTATGAATCTCAAAAATGAATTCAAAATAACAAGGAGAATACACTCACTTGCCCATTCAAAAGCTTAACACACTTAAGCCTACAAAAACGAACAGAAATACTGGTCAGTGGAGGGAAGCCTAATGAGTAGTCTGGGCGCCTGTGATGAACATCAAAACGCTGCTATTCGCTAAGCCTGCTTCGCCAATTCACCGTCTAGGTGGAGATTCAGGAACTCGCTGTACAATGGAGGCGCTGCTCTACGCTGGGCACAAACAGTCCTACCCTCGAGGTGACTCAAAGCTGACTAAATTCAAACAGGGAAAAGAGGTAGGGGCTGGCCGTGTTTGCCGGAAGTAGGGCGTGGCCTAACTTCAACATTCAATGGAAAGAAAGTGAACGCAGTCAATGGAAAGAAAATGAACGATATAGGTTCACATTAAATCACTCAGTGAAAGCACTAATGTCGAGGATAAGAATGGTCACCTGTGAAACAGTGACAAATGTTCTGAAAATCATCCCGATGAAAGTGAATACAAGGAAGGTTGAACTGAGTGATACCCAGTGGGAATTCCACTAGAGTTCATGGTTTTCTCACTAAAGTAAAAGGTCACGAATTTATAAATACGCTCACACGAATTCGTGACACAAATGTTTTCCAAATAAAATAAGGCTGTGAGTGTATCATGAAACATACTTTCTGCCTCCATTATTGACATAAATATACGAAAAACAGTGAAATCATATTTTTTATTTCAACAAAAAATAACATACCGGTAAGTACAAAACTAACTTATTCATAATACCCAGACTCCTACCACTCGGTCTTTGCGTGGAAATCATAGAAACAGTCAGTACACAGTACAACCTCACATTCAGCACATCACCACTTCATCATATGGCGTTGCTGTGGTCGGCATGATGAATCAGCACAAACATAGCACCGCCAGAAGGCTTCTTTGCCTGCAGGTGTGTGAGGTACTATTTCCATGAAATTCCTGCTGAGGTAGTCCCTGCACTGCAGGCAGTCAGCCAGTTGCTGTACACTGTGCCTATGTTTCACGGAAGGATTGACCTGTCCTTACATCTCCAGAAGGCCGTAAATCACATCCTTCTCTAACTGTCTGAGGGATCTGCTGGTTTGTGTAACATCCTTGTACAGAATGAAGGCATTCAGTACACAGATTTCCAGTACATGTAGGAATGCCTTCTTATACCACTTACAGCACCTCAGACAGTTGATTGTGCCGATCTGCGTATCTGATTTATCGACGAGTCGCATGTTAACATTATAGTCCAGAACAGCATCAGGCTTGAAAGCTGGCTGCCTCATTCTTCTATCGACCTTGCCTGTGTCAGTCAACTTACCATCATGGACCGTGCCAGTGAATTGCCAGGAGTTTACCTAATTGCAAGGTCCTGCACTCCCCGTTCAGGGTGACTTTGGGAAAGGATGGCCAATGCTTCCTCTTTGCACGGACAGAGCCACATGATCCAAAATGGTGTTCTTGCAGGTACTTTGCAAGACTTGGTGCCATGTAATAATTACCAGTGTAAAGGATATGGTTGCCACCGAAGTACCTGTCCATTAGTTTCTTGATCACAGAGCCAGTGAAACCATGGGGATCATCCTTCGACAACACTGCATCACTTTCTTTATACACAATGAAATCAAGCACATACCCAGTCTTGCAATCACAAAAGACAAAGAACTTTATTCCGAAATGATGTCTTTTAGATGGAATGTACTGAATGAAGGCAAGACGTCCCCTGAACAAAACAAGTGACTCGTTGATAACAACCTTCTGAAATGACCTGAAAAATGATCAAAATTTCCCCTTCATCATCTCTAGAATAGAGCGAATTTTCCACAGCCTGTTGTTCGGATGTGGGCCCATATTGGTGGAAAAATGTAAATACCTCAAGATGTCAATATATCGGTCACATGGCATATACTTACTGAATAATGGCGTCGCAGCAATATTATCCATGAGTCAGTAATCGTGTATGTTATGTTTCCCAACATGAGGCATCAACATTGTCAATGCTAGCCAAACATACGTTTTGCTAACACTTGTTGCAGTCCATTCCTTCATTTCGCACTCTCTCTCAGGTGCGAAGTTTCAGCCCAATTGCTGCAGAAATCCCTGAAACTGTTTACTTCTTTCACAATGAACTCCATCATTGCTATTGTGAAAAAAGCAAGGAAGAAGTCCACTGCAGAAGAAGCTCTGTTGCAGGGAACTTCTGGCTGCACACCTGTGTTTGTGTCATCAAACACAGGTATTTCAGGCTGAAATCCCGTCCCTTCCTCCCACACAAAGGTTTCAAACCTACCAGTCCGTGGTTCCTGCCTTGCTTGCTGTGCACATGATCTGCCCTGTGCCCTGCCACGGCCCCTAGCATGGTAACATGGTGGCGATTCCGCCGACACACCACTAGATGAGGCAGGAGATGACTCTGGTGACGGTGATCGTAGTGGTGATGGTGTTGGTAAAAGGTGTCGGCGGGCACATGCCTGCCAGCATGCAACTGCACCAACATAACCAGATGGGCCAGGTTGTGGTGAAGTGGCACGTGGTGAACCAGGCCAGCTTGATAAGGCCTGTAGTGATGCAGGTCGGCGTGGTGAGGCCTGTAATGATGCAGGCCAGCGTGGTGAGTCACGTGGTGAGGCCTGAAGTGAGGCAGGTCGGCGTGGTGATGCAGGGGATGAGGCAGATCGGCGTGGTGAGGCACATGGTGAGGCAGGTCGGCATGGTAAGGCATGTGGTGAGGCAGGTCGGCATGGTAAGGCATGTGGTGAGGCAGGTCGGCATGGTAAGGCATGTGGTGAGGCCTGAATTGAGGCAGGTCGGCATGGTGATGCACGTGGTGAAGCCTGAAGTGAGGCAGGTCAGCATGGTGAGGCATGTGGTGAGGCCTGGAGTGATGCAAGTCTGCGTGGTGATGCATACAGTCATGCAGGCCCTGTGGGTGAATGTGGTGGTGATGGTGTATGGGTGGAAAATTCCACCATACACCGCTCTCGTGCCTGGCGGCTCAGCCTGCGGTGTTTTCTCCTCCTGCCAGACTCCTCATCTCTTTCATTCTCTACCTCCCCCGCCACTTTCTCCACTGTGAGTATATCACCCTCTGCAGGATCATCAACTACATCTGATCCGTCATCACCAGATAAGGCTGATGATCTTGCAGATGGAAAATGTTGCTGCACAGTGGAGAATTCACAGTCACTCTCTTCCTCTGATGCGTATTTTTCCATACTCAACATGGCTAAATCTGGTTCTTCAGAGGAGGAGTCACTTTCCCCACTCATAATTGGCGATAATGGTACATCTAACTCCCTCCCTATTTCACTGTCACTTAGGTCTTTCCTCCAAGGGCCTTTGGACTTCATAGGAGTGAAAGTCGGAGGGCGCAGGCGGGCAGACAAGGGTCGGGACACGGGAATATCTTTATGCATAGACCTATCCATCATGGAGGTACACAGGCAACTGGAGCGTGACATATCCATCATGGAGGTACGCAGGCAACTGGAGCGTGAGTGGGATGTGTGTGGGGGGTTGCCAGCAGGTGTGGGTGGTGAAAATAATCAGCTGAGTATTCAAACAATGGTGTGAATTACTAGATCATGTATAAAGACCCCCAGATGGCCCAGGGAGGACATGTATACATGTCATCCAGATGAGATGGGTTAACAGGTTCATCGAACAGTTCTGGAGGCATGCAGACGAAGTTGAAGAATGACTGCTGATCTTCAAAACATAATTCCTCCATCAGCCTATCATAGTGGCCAAACTGCAATCACCGATCGGCTCTCAGCCAATCTAGAACCCAACAACTAGGAGCTCTTCTTCAGTTTCTTCTTCTTATTCTTCTTGCCAGCATTAAAGCAGCTACTTCACCATACAAAACAGCTTGTTGTCCTTGTAAAAGGACATGTTGTTGCAAAAGGGCTTGTCTATGAATGATTGCCATTGTCAGCAGCAGGAACAGAACTGAGATGGGCCAGCATGATACAGGCAGTTTATATACCCCTCCCTTGTGCCAGTCATAGACCGACTGTGAGCGACTTGCAGACCTTGTACTGACCAACCATGGATTTGCAAGACCAACTATGGACCTGTCACGGACTAACTGCAGTCCTAAATAGGCTAAATCAAGGACTGAATGTGGACTGATCGGACCTATCAGGACGAAGTACGGACCAACTGCACACTGAGTGCGAGCGACTTGCTGCAGTGACCAGTCTGCAATCGGTCCTTGCGGTCCATACCTCTTAAACGGTCAGTCCTTAGTAGGTCCTGTCAGTCAGCAACCAGTCAATGCTAGGATCACGACCGGTCCTTTGATCAACTTGTCCTTGCTATGCAAATTTTGAGCATGTCAAAATGTGCTGAGTGGCTCCCGGTCCTTGCGGACCACACTTGGTCCATTGCAGCCCTAAGGTGGAGCAAAGTCGGTCCGACCAAGACCACGACCAGTCCATGCCCATTTTTGTGGACCAACTGCAGATCGGCTCTGGTGTGATGCTGACTTTACATATTGTAGTTTTCACGATCTCACATTTTTATCTCGGCCTAATGGCCTGAAAAATAGTATCCAAGTACCTGGGCCTGATATCTCCAGACACTTTTCCCATGTTTTCGATTTAGGCTTTAAAATTATTTTATACTCCAAAAATTAAGTAGAATCATAAAATAGAACAGAGAGGCCAATTTTTGAAAGATAAGGAGGCCTGTCTGGGGTCCACTTTGAGAAAAATGAAGCATTTGCTCTCAAATGTTGCCACTAATTTGTCCTCTGTCAGCTTGTTTCCCTCACTCTCAGGGTTGCCACACAGTTGTCCTTATTGTCTCTCTAATCTCTTCCACGATGCACGTGACCTGGCCACATGTGTTTATGAAAGTTTATATATATATATATATATATATATATATATATATATATATATATATATATATATATATATATATATATATATATATATATATATATATATATATATATATATATATATATATATATATATATATATATATATATATATATATATATATATATATATATATATATATATATAATTCTTTCAGAAGTTCCCCTATTCAAGACTCTCTTGTTATGTAGCTTCTTGTGATACGTTATACAGGTAAAGCCTTTCCTTCCTCTCAGGCCACGCCTAAGACTATGGTTCGTTTTAGAAATTCTGGTCTACACACTTCTTCAATAAGCAATTTGGAAGAGGAAGAACAGACTGATTATAGCTATACACTCTGCTTTTCCGGCACAGAGACAGTTGCTTATATTTCATGATATTTTTGTTGCTGAAAACACACTCTCCTATTCTTTTTTTTCTCTGATACAAGTTGGTGGAACTGCTTGCCTGTGTACAGTGTAAGTGTTCTACAACCCTGTCTGGTTCTCTCATCTGTTTTTACTCGAAGGGACTGAATATGTATGATGGTTTTTGCTTTCTTTATATGATTCTGCAAACCTTCATTCAAACTCTTTTTTTAGGTTAATTATGAATTCTTGTAACTCCTCTTCTGATTCACTAAAACGAATGACGTTATCAACAAGCTCAATCATTCACCATGTTAATAAATTTGTCATCCCTGTCTAAAGTCTTGAAAGCAGGGCTGAAGCCAGTACTCGGGCAATGCAGTGGGGGGGAGGGATTCCTAGCTAAATGAAATAGTGATTTGATTTGATTAATTTATTATGCCCAAAGGTGACGAAGCTAGTACAGTGCCATGCGGCCATATGTGCGGTGAGTACAGGGGAACTCGTGCCATGTAGGACACGATGTTTAGCTATAACAAATTAACACCCACCAAAGTGTGGATGACGCATGAGAATAACATCAAGGTTATCATCTTCCAACAAATGTTTACAAGTGTCCACTAATGTGAGTCCGTGTTGTATTAAATCAGAGACAAGTGGACACTGCAGGCAATAATGGTCAAGGGTGTTGGCATTGGGTGAATCACACAGCTTACAGGAGGAGAAATGAGGTGCGTTGCCCGCTCCAGCCACCTGCCACACAGGTAGGTAGCCCAGTCTGAGGTGGGCACACACCATGTTAGGTCGACGAACCATAAGACCACTATGATGATATCTAGGCGGACGAGAGAGAAAGTGGTCATGATGTTGGATGGACACACTGTGAGCCCTCTGAGCATTTCTACGGTGGAGAATAGGGGAGCGGGCTGCTCTGCACATTATCTGCTTGTAGCAAATGGGGGAGGCATTAATAGCATCCACAGTGGGCAGATCCAGTCCACAGTCAGTCCTTGCAAGGAGGTCAGCGGTGTTGTTGGCTGTGAGACCAATATGAGAGGGAATCCACAGAAATTGCACCACCAGCGAACAATCGCGGGCAGTGGCCAACTGACGGAGTATCCGTGTAACGAGGTGTTAATATGCAAGCCTGGGAGAGGAGAGGGCATGGAGGGCCGGCTGTGAGTCACAGATGATCAAGCTGCTGTTGTTCGTCCGTATTAATAAGTAACTGCATCCAGGAGTTAATGTAGTTTACTGGACGTAGAGCTCGACTAGGTTGGCAGTCGACGGCCCAACCAGCCCCCTTGAGGTGGGTCCAGACCTGGGGAAAATACAGCACAGCCAGCACTGCCATCCTCCTGAAGGGAACCATCAGTGTAGATATGGTGGGCCGAAGGGAGGGAAGATGACAGCCTGGCAATGGTCTTCAAAGTTAGTTGTTTCTGAAGCTGAGGCAGGTCAGTCTTGGAGGCCGAAGTGTATGAGAGAGCAGGCACAGAGGTCTGCCAAGGTGGAACACCATAGTCCACCTCCTCAGCAAGCACTGGTATGTTGATGTTTAGCCGTCGGACATTTGAACAAACAGTATTAACTGGTGTGCAGCCACCACTGTGAAGCAGAGGCACCGGTGCAGTGGGATCAAGGAAAGTCCGAATTGTGTGAGAGTAGTGGGGAGAAAGGTGAGGATAATGCAGGCACTTAACGCTGAAGTATGTAACCACGGATTATATTCTCTCTAAATGAAAGAAAAGCATCCGGAGGCTTAATTCTAATAGCCCACCAAAATATATTGTTAGCTAATGTACAAGAACCAAATTTGAAGAATGTTCGCAAAAACTCTACAAAATTTAGTCACTGCATTTCACTTAGTCAGTCATATAGCCTATATCTATATCTATCTATCCATCAATCTCTCTCTCTCTCTCTCTCTCTCTCTCTCTCTCGTCTTTAATCAAATCTTCGCCAAAAGCAATAGACTTCTGAACAATCTTGCACAGGAGTACCCACTAATGTTTAATAATATCCAGCTCAATCCTGCATCATCCTTGAACATACTTGGGGTTTCATTCACTCGGGACTTATCTTGGAAAGATCATATTGCATCTCTTGTAAAATCTTTCCAAGAGATTGGGTGTGCTAAGCCGACTCCATACCTTCTTTACCCCTGCACAGTTGCTGATTTTATACACGGGTTTTATTCGTCCCTGTGTAGATTACAACTCTCATGTTTGGGGAGGCTCCCCACATACAGCTTTTCTCAATAGGGTGGAGTCAAAGGCTTTTTGTCTCATCAACTCTCCTTCTCTTACTGGCTCCCATCAACCTCTGTCTCTTCTCCGCACTGTTGCATCTTTATCTCATTTTTATCGCTGTATCAATGGTCACTGCTCTTTGAACTGTCCGCTTGCATCCCTCCACCTCTACGAGGGGCTCGTAGCACCCGTCAAACAATAAACTCTCATCCCTTTTCTGTCCAACTCTCTCATGCAAGAGTTAATCGTTACTCCCAGTTCTTCATTTATGCAACAGGTCATCTCTGGAACTGTCTCCCTCTGTCTGTATTTCCTACTTCTTATGATCTCCAGTCTTTCAAACGCACTGTGTCCAGGCATCTCGAAATGAACGGATCTTGAATTTGGCTCTCGTTTGTATTTTTTTTTTTTTCTTGGAAGGAACGGTTTGCGGGCCCCTGGCCTTTGATTCCTTCTTTCTTGCATAAAGAAAAATATATAGCTGTGATTTCCTGAAGGTTTGGTGAAAATTCGTCCTCAACTTTTCAAGATACTTTGGCAACTGATACACACACACACACACACACACACACACACACACACACACACACACACACACACACACACACACTCACACACACACACACTCACACACACACACACAAAGGACAAAAACTGTATCTCCTCACTTTGCTAAATGCGGGTGATGATTAACGCATTTGAAATCATGCCAGTTCATCAAATTATTTTCTTTATTGCCAAATACCTATTTTCACTGAAATAGTTCATCTTTAACAAACATTTAAAACATGCTTATTGTACATGTTTGGTAGATAACATTTTTAAAAAGAAATTACTGGTCTACAGAAAATTTGGGAGCGCATACCCCACCACGTCCCATCCCTAAAATCCGTGCCTGGAAAACGTCTCCCAGGATTGCTGTGAATAATATCAGGTAAATTGTATATCCCCGTCTAACTTCACGGTCATTCTCTGGCTCTCTTTATGTAATTTTAAGGTAGCAGTGCCACTTCAGTAAATGTTCTCAAGTACCTTTCATAAGATTCTTCTGCACTTTTTAAATTTTTTTTTGCTTCACTGGTACTGTTTTACCTACTTTTTTTTTTTCATAATAATTACCAAAAAATGAGATAAGTTCTGACATTTGATTACTTCCTTGGCCAGTGACCTGCAGGTAGAGATGTTGTAAAATATCCATTAAAAAATCGGGCAGCTTCTCTTTGCTGGTTTGGATCGAAAATCGAACCACCCTATATGTTATGACATGTACGAAGGTTTTACACGACAGGAAAAAGAATTAATGGATGGTAGTATTTTTTTTCCTTCACTTTAAAGATCTTTGAAGTCAGCCGTTTTGTGAAGTATTCCAGCAGATGCAGGATGCTTTATTGTTGGTACAACTGTACTTTCATTTCTATTCTTTTCCTAAAGAGCTTTGATGGTATGTTCATTGAAAAGTCACCGTCTTTCTTAATAGGCTAATTGCAGTGGTGAGACCGTCATCAATCCTTGCCTTAGTCTTCCTCGTTCGTTTCACTGTATTATTCATCCATTTACTGTAGTGTTGGACACCACTTTATCCCCCCTTTTGGTATCCTGGTCAAACCCTTCATTTATTACATTACTACTACAGATTCTTTTGCGATTCATAATACCAATTATGTTGTTTGTTACTCGTCCGTCAGGATCGTGCAGGGTCAGTTTCAGCTACCAGTGAGCTACTATCTTTTGTAATACACACAGGCGCTACTTTTGTAACAAGTATTTTAATATATATAACCACGTTCAATGACACAATAAACTGTTGCACAAGATTTTAAGGAATTATTAAAGTGCATTTTTTTTTTTCAAATTAATAATTTTTTAGGTGACTGGTACGATGTTTGAATGTGTGTGTGTACTTACCTAATTATATCTTTACAGGAATGAGTCAAGCTCGTACTGTCCCGTGTCTTAAACCATATTTATCGTACATATCCTTAAATTTATGAAACGTTTTGGCACACACTATTTCATTTGGTAGTGCATTCCACTGATCAATTGCTCTATTTGGGAAACTAAGTTTCCTTACATCTTGATCACCTCTCTTTTTATACAGTTTTTTTGCAGCATCCTCTTGCTGATGCATCCCCATAGGTTAAGTAATCATTTATGTCTATTTTCTCCTTCCCTGATATGTATTTATATAGCATAATCATGTCACCTCTTTTCCTTCTCTCCTGTAGTGTTGGTATATTCAGTTTTCACAGTTTTTCTTCGTAGCTTAGATCCCTTAAGCTTGGTACCCATCTTGTAGCGGCCCTTTGAACTTTTTCAATCTTGTCTATGTGTTTTTTGAGATGAAGACTCCAGACTACTGATGCATACTCCAGGGTTGGTCTGATGAATGATGTTTTTATCTTTCTTAGCATGTCTTTATTTATGTATGTGAACGTTATTCTCATATTTGCAAGCAGTGTATACATGTTCCGTACCTTCTCACTGATGTGGTCAGCCGGAGATAGTCTGTTATTGATAATCACACCTAGGTCCCTCCCTCTTTCTGATGTGTGTAGGGTTTTATTTCCTAATTTATAATCCCAATCAAGTCTTTTTCCACTTTTACCAAACTTGATTACATGACACTTGTCCCCATTGAATTCCATTTGCCATGTATTACTCCATTCATGAAGTTTATTTAATTCTTCTTGTAGCTCTTTACAAGAATCTGTGTTAGTAATTCTCCTTTGTATTTTTGTATCATCTGCAAACATATTTAAATGGCTTTCATTTCCAGTGTTACTGTCTATATCATTTATATACACTAAAAGCATGATTGGTGCCATCACTGAGCCCTGTGGAACTCCGCTAGTCACTTCTCTCCATGATAAGTAGTTTCCCCTTGGTACTGTTCTCATTTCTCTTTTTATGAGAAAATCTTGCATCCAACAGTACAGTTTGCCTCGAATTCCTCCTTGATGGTACAGTTTCCATAAAAGTCTTTGGTGTAGTACTGTGTCAAATGCTTTCTTGAAATCTTAATAGATTACTGTCCACCCATCCTTCTCTTTCCTGTAATGTGTCTGTTACTCTGTCATAGTAGCTCAGCAGATTAGTAACACATGCTTTTCCTTTTATGAAACCTAACTGTCTTTCTGTTATCATTTTGTGTTCTTCTAGATGATTTGCCCATGCTTTTCTTATAAGCTTTTCTAATACCTTGCTTACTACACTGGTTAGTGATACTGGTCGGTAGTTGAGTGGATTTTGTCATTCCCTTTCTTGAATAAGGGAACAATGCTTGCTTTCTTCCAAATATCAGGTAGTTTACCTTGTCTTAAGGATTTTTTGAAAATTAAAGATAATGGTTTACTTAACTCCTTTGCACATTAATGTAGCATCCAACATGAAATTTCATCAGGACCATTTGCCTTTCCTTTGTCTAATTTACTTAACTCCTCCTGTATTACTGTTTCTGATATTTGTATGTATGGTAGTGTGTGAGGGCATGCATGTTCCACATAATCCCTCTCAGTTTTTTTTTGTTCTGTAAAAACTGATTGGAAATTCTTATTTAGTGCTTCACAAACATCCATCTCTTGTGTATAAGTGATTCCCTCCTCCGTAATGGATTGTATTTTATCTTTTACTTTGGTTTTGCTTCTGATGCAGCTGTAAAATAGCTTTGGCTGATCACTGCTTCTATTAATGATATCCCCCTCAAACTGTTTTTGGGCTTTCCTCCTTATTCTTGTATAATCGTTTCTTGCCTGTTTATAGTTGTTGTATGCCCTTTCACTATTGTGTCTTCTGTATCTATTCCACAACAAATCTCTTTTTTCTTTTGATTTTTTACATTCCGTAGTGAACCATTTCTTTATCTTCTTTTCTGCTTCTTTGTGCTGTGGGATGTACTCCTATTTCATAAAGTTCACAGAATTTTTTATATATAGTATTCAAATCTTGTCCTCTAAGCTCCTTTTCCCAATCAATTTCTAAGAAGTACTTCTTCAGGTCATGATAGTTTCTCTCTTTATAGTTTGGGATCTTTTTGTAACTTTCATTGCTGTTAACTATGTCATATGCAATCCTTAAACTGCAATTTAGTACTGCATGGTCGCTTTTGCCGAGTGGAAGGTGATATATTAAATTGTCAGTATCGTTTTCTTGCCTAGTAAATATAAGAGCTAGCACTGAGTGTACATCGAGTCCTCGTTTTCTGGTACTTTCCCTTACATGTTGCATTAGGAAAAACTCCTGCACGAGATCCAGGAGCTTTTGGTCCCAGCAGCTTTCTTGGCTGATTATATCTAGAGTATTCCAATTTATATTTGTATTAAAATCTCCAGCTAGTGTAATTCTATCCAATTTCTCTTCCATTCTATGTAGTAATGCTATTAAACTCTGAATTGTACTCTCTGCCAGGTCCTCATATTAGCCTCTTTCCCATGTGTTTGAATCTCAGTGGCGTACCTGAGGGGGGGCGTGGGGGGGGGTGCTGTTTGAAACTGCCCCCTTGGCCCTCAATTTAGGGGGGCCCCCAAAAGCCTCAAAGATATATAGGCTTTTTTTTGGATATTTATAAATATATATTTCTCATCCTGACAATCCCGGCTGAGATATTAGATAAGTTTTGGGAATTAGGGGGGCTAGGTTCTTTGCGGGGCCCCTCTCCTGGAGGGGGGGCCCTGCAAAAAGCATAGCCCTCTGGGCCCCCAAATCTCTAGGTACGCCCCTGTGTTTGATCTAGGCGGCATGTACAAATTGGCTACAATTACTTTCCCTTCAGATGTATTGATCTCTACTGCAATCAGTTCTACTTGTGAGGGTATATCTAGTTCTAGTTCTTTGACTTTTAGATTTTTCTTAGTTAATATTATAATTCCTCCTCCTTTTTTTAAGTTCCTATCTCTTCTCCACATATTGTATTCCTCTAAGTTTAAGATGTCATTTGATATCCTTGGTGTTAATTTTGTTGCAGTTAGGCATATTATATGTGGTTCATTTTCTCTGATATAATCATTCATCTCTAATAATTTAGATACCATTCCATCCACATTTGAGTACATCAACTTAATCATCTTGTTTATATATTTATCATGACTTGGTTCTGCTACCTTCTTTCTTTTTATTCCCTCCTGTTTATGTACCACTTTCTTACCTGCAATCCAATTACATTGTAGAAAAATGTATTCTTCTCCTCCTCTGATCTTCCCTCATTTTTGTTTTTGCTTCCCCCTTCTTCTCTTTCAGTAATTCCAGTTCCTCTTGTGTTAGGCATCTCTTTATCCATACACTTTTGAACTCCTCTTTTTCCATAAGATTCTTTGCATTTTTTAGTATCTCCTCCACAATGTTTACACTCTGGAAGGTTACCTTTATAGGTCTTGACTTGTTTCTCTCGTATTTCCCTAACCTTTTGTGTTCCTCTGTGTCTTTACTACAGATTTCCTCTGATACTTCTTTCATTATGCTCATTACATTTGCCATCTCCATTTTGTCTCTTGAGATCTTGTTTCTTACTTCTTCCTCTTCTATACCAGTGATTAGTATAGATTTGTTGATATCTGCTGAATCTCTGACTAATTTAGGATTCTTTTGGATTATTCTTTTCACTTCCTTTTTAATGCTTTTTCTTCCACCCTTGTTTCTAAGTCTTTCTTTTCTTTCACCATTTCAGCATATGTGATTTGCACATCAGTTTTGTAGCTTTGCGCAGCTTCATTCGCCTGTGTTATCTTCTCAACATCACTGCTCTGATCTATCAGACTGCTTACTTACCTAATTGTCTCTGTATCATTTTTGAATTCTTCCATAATACTCTCGTGGCTGACTACTGTACTTGCAATTTCACTAATTTTTCTCCTAAGTGAATCCACTTCTACTGTCAGCTCATTAATGGTTGTGTCTTTCTTGTTGACTTCCTTTCCTAATTTTTCTATTTCTACCTTTTGCAAGTACATCTGTTTCTTAATTTCATCAATCTCTTTCTGAAAAACCATCTCTAGTCTGTGTAGTCGTTCCTCCATTTCAACCAGTTCTTTGAAGAAATCATCCTGCTTTCTACCTTTATCCCTTTTCTTTTCCAGATTTGTTTTACTAAAGTATGTGGTCATTATGCAGTACTAAAAGCACATATACTACTTTCATTCCCTTGTGCAGTCGTTGACTAAACAAACAATTACCTGATTTAGCGCATTCTTGCGCTACTTTGTTTTCATTACTGTTTGAACAAGTCTTACTTAAAACTTTTTTTTTTTTACATATATATTAGAACACCATTTAGTCTAACCTGGTACAGAGCCTGACTCATATAAAGATACTAATTTAGGTAATGCCACTGGCCAAGTTGCCCAGGTATGGAGTGGTGGCGACGTGCGTCTGTTCCCCTCGGTGCCTTGTGTGTGTGTGTGTGTGTGTGTGTGTGTCCCATTCTGGCCATAGGCTTAACAGTCCGTTCCCTTACGCCTAGCAGTTCTACATGCATACTCCTTTACATATCAGCACTTCGTCACTCATACCAACCTTCCATACTGAATACATACTAGGGATTTAGCGTGAAGTATGGTCCATTGTTATTATCGATGACATTTGCTTAACATGCCAGTATTTTTTGTGGAAGATCAGTACAGTCTGTTTTAACAAAACTGAGTTCATCAAACTGAGCCCAGCCCCCCTGGTGATGGAACTCTCCTCACTTCAAACAGACGACCTCTCTGACCACTCGGTCACCACACTGGTTCGAACCCTCAACTTGCATTAAATGACTGAAGGATCCATTATTTGAGAAAATGCTGGATAACTACGTCGAGAAGAAGATATAATATTTTCTATATTATCCTTGTTACCACTGTGGGGGGGGGGGCAGACTCGGTAGAGAGGTGGCCTGCAGTCTTGTTGAATCCAGGTTCGAATCCCCGCTGGGACAGGAAACAATTTAAGGATATGAATTTAACAATAGCAGACTTTACTGATTTACCTTAAGACCCGCCGACATGTAAAAGTGTCCCTGCTAATACAAATACACCAGTCCTGTATGAAACACCCCTAGCATGTACTGTATTCATTATTGACGTTATTGACGGTGGGTGGTAGCGCCGAAGTGGTGACATGTGGAGGTGTAAGCAGAAGGACTACTGGGCCTTCGGAGCAAGCCGTGAAATATATATATATATATATATATATATATATATATATATATATATATATATATATATATATATATATATATATATATATATATATATATATATACTATATATATATATATATATATATATATATATATATATATATATATATATATATATATATATATATATATATATATATACTATTTATATATATATATATATTTACTATTTATATATATATATATATATATATATATATATATATATATATATATATATACACACTTCATCAACATGGAAAGGAAGTATATTCGGTAATACGGTCACGATGACTCTATCTAGCAGGTCCAGTTCGAAAATCTATTTTGCATAAAACAGTCGAAATGTAGAAAAAAATATGACAGGCATGAAAACCTCTGGTTGAACGAGTAGTATTAGTTGTAATTCTGTGTTTACCTGAATATGAACCCGGTGGATTGCAGACTGAAGTTGCCCTCCTCCTAGTTCATTATCATCCTGTCGGGGACTGGGAGGGAGTTGAGGGACGTTTGCTTAACTGGACACAGAAGCCTTTTGATGATATGTGTACCACTACGTCAAGGCGTCCCTCTCAAGCACTGGCTGAATAAATAACTAATAATATAAATGACAATCAGAATGTATATGAGGCTCTTTCAGTTTGGGGGCACTAACTACTTATCGAGCTCACCTCCCACCCTCTCTGTCTGTCTGTCTGTATGTATGTCTCTGTCTCTGTCTGTCTGTCTGTCTGTCTGTCTCTCTCTCTCTCTGTCTCTCTCTCTCTCTCTCTCTCTCTCTCTCTCTCTCTCTCTCTCTCTCTCTCTCTCTCAACGCCGGCATGGTAAGAGAGCAATTACGCTGAACTTTACTCTTTACGAGATGAGTGCCGGGCAATGCAAGGGAAGGAGCTAGGAAAGAAGAGGCATAGAGGGTCATGTGAAAGAAAAATTTAGCCAAGAGGAGAATTAAAAGAGAGGAAAGATGAGGAAGGACCATGAATTTAATGAGAAATTAAGAAAACTTGACACGAAAAAATGAGAATGAAATCTGCAGACACAGTAAAAAGTGTCATAAAGGAAAATATCTAACCTAGAAATATTAAATATGAAAAATGCAGAAAGAAGGACGAGGAACGAAAGCGAAAGAAAGGTGAGGAAAGACACTTAACAGGAGAAAAAGTGAATATTAAAAGTTTCCAGACTGCTTAGTCACATGAATGAATAATTCAGCCAAAGCAGCATCAACATAAAGAATGAGAAAGGAAAAAAAAAAGGCGAGAAATGATTGTGGAAGGACTGAAAGACGAGAAACATTTCTCAAGGATAAAATGAAAATGAAGTCTATAAAGCTCACAGTCCTTTAAAATAATGAGGCAAGAGGAACATTAATAAAGGAAAGGTAAAGATGGACATGCGTGGGAATTAGGCTAGGGAAAAAGTACATCTTGCAAGTGAAAATATTAAAAAAAAAAAAATGTTTCAGAATCAAGGTAATCATCATTATAATCTCGTCATCTCAAGGATTTTTTTTTTTTCGTTTTATTCCTACCCCCTCGCTACTGTAATGAATTCAATTTTAGGTGTCACATTTTAAAGTAAAAGACGTTACTGAAAGCTGTATTTAACCACTACAGATCCAGATGAATCTTGTAAGTGCCCCCCCTCCCCCCACATAAATATATCTGCGCTGTTTACTTATCCCCTATTTCTACTGACTAAAAAATTCTTTTACTATCTTATATCTACGATGGAACACATTCTATCCATTTCTCCTTTCTCTGAAATCTCCATTCTGGGAGATTTCAATGTTCACCACTACCTTTGACTCTCCTCTCCTTTCACTGATCCACCTGGTGAGCAAGCCTACATCTTTCTATCTTTAATGACCTAGAGCAGCTTCTACAGCATCCTATCCGTATCCCTGACTGCCTTAGAGAGAGCTCCAACATACCTGATCTCTTCCTTACAACTAATCCTTCTGCTTACACTGTTAATCTTTCCTCTCAGTTGCTCTCCTCCGACCACAACCTTATTACCTTAACCTGTCCTATCACTCTGGTACGGCCTGTGAACCCTCCAAAGAAACGTCGTCTGTAGCACTTTGGAGCTGCAGATTGGAAGGACCTCAGGCAGTACTTTAATTTTCCCTGGTATGATTATTGCTTCCATGGCCGGGAGCCATCTGAGTGTAACATGTGCATTACGGAGGTTATTCTCTCGGCCATGGAAGCATACATTCCTTTCCCATATCCTTTTACTAATGCAAGAGCGCCTTCGTGTAATCACGCTTGCTCTAATAATGTCCGCAACAAGGAGAGGGCCTATAAAAGGTATCAGAGCCAGCCTACCCCTGAATCACATCTTGTTTATGTTTCTGCCCGGAATCGTGCTAAGTCTGTTCTTTGCTCTGCTAAAAATAATTTAATCAGTACTAAATGCTCTCAACTCTCCAACTCGAATTCTTCCTGCTCCTTCTGGTACCTTGCCAAAAACCTTTCTAACAACTATACCTCATCATCCTTCCCTACTCTTTTCTATTCTGATGGCTTTGTAACTATTTCTTCTACTGATAAAGCAGATCTCTTAGCTCAGACTTTCTCCTCCAATTCCACCTTAGATGATTCCGGTGGTTTGGCCATGTGGAGAGGATGGAGGGTGAAAGACTGACGAAGAGAGTGTATGTGAGTGAGGTGGAGGGGGGAAGAGGGAGGGGGAGGCCGAGGATGAGATGGAGGGATGGGGTGGAGAGGTATATGAGAGAGGGGGGTGTGAGTTGGGAGCAGGGCAGTGAAATGGCGGGGGACAGGGCAACGTGGAGGCTTTTTGTTTGTGGCCACCCCAATCGGGATTGAGGCGTCTGGCAATAGACAGATAGATAGACAGACCACCAACAACACCAACAGCGACAACAACAACAGCAACAACAGCAACAACAACAACAACAACAACAACAACAACAATAATAATAATAATAATAAAAATAAAAATAATAATAATAATAATAATAAAAACAGTCACTATTATCATCATTATGATAAAAATGCCAAATTTTCTATTTACTGATTGTGTAGTCACAATAAGGAAGCTTCTCCATAACTATTAAAGGTATAGGAGGTATGAAATTTTGGCATCATAAACAAGTCTGTGAGCTTTAAAAGTACTTTAAGGCCAATCATACTTGGAACATGTACTTAGATTAACCTAAGGTAGCTTCGTGTGTAATATCAACAAGATCTGAAGACAAAGGTATGGAAAAACGCATTGGTACGTTTTACATGTCTCAATAATTAACTAAATATATGCTTAAATGTAACCATATTCCTTTCAGATAATAAATGGGACCACAGCTGTATTTCTGTAAAGATACAGCATTACAGCTTTTGTTGTATTCTCTAAAACGTGCAACAAATAAAACACTGAGCAGATTTGAATTCGGTGATTTCCAAAATGTTCAGCCAAAATGCTTAGAACTCTTTTTTACTATTGGATTTTCAGCCAAATACCTGAATTTCAATTGGTTTCTGAGATATTTCAATTTCAAGTATGCAATTTTTGTACCAAAAAGTGAGTATATGACCAAAAATTTGTCAACGTCATTTATATTTCGCACAAGTACTTGGGTTACCCTAAGATACCTTCGTGTATAATATCATCAAGATCTAAGGTGAAAAAAGTGCAAAGAAAAATAATAATACTCAAGAAAACATTTGCCATTTATATGGCAGAGCTTAGTAATAAATGACTGGTGATGTAGTCGAAAGATAGTAACTTCATTTTATCAATCAGCCAGAAAAATACGACATTGCTGACTTTACAGTGTATAGGATCGTCTCAATAAAACTGAATGTAAATAGTTTTGTAATCAAATATATAATATCCTTCATATCCTGTACAGTTTTTGAGCAATATTTTATACTGCTGAGATTGCTGTTTGCTGATGCTGCTTAGCCGCTGTCGGTCTGGCTGAACAGACCTGTCGGGCATAGGTAAACAATTGTCTCAGTGGGGCAGCCTTACAGGTACAATAGAAATACATACACCGTGTAGGGGACCGGCGCCCCTTTGTCGTAGACAGTGCCATGCCAGGGTAGGCCAAGGGTACAGGAAAGTACGAGGTTAGGCTCCCGGGTTCATTATGGCTCTCTGGACCCTACCTCGCCACACCTTAGGGTGGGTACGGAGATTTGGATGACAATGATGATGATGATGATGATTGACTCCTGGTTGGCCGTCCCAGCTGGTTTGCACCACTCAGAGTATGCAACGTCATTGTGTAGAGGTCTCGTCAGAGTCAAACTTTGCTGAGTTTAGAGGAAACAGTGATGGTTCTGCTCCGTTTTATGGGCAAGAAGATAAATCGTCCAGGTCCATGACTAGATTAAGACCGTGTGCCAATGGAATCAAGGACTAAGGAAATCAGGAGGGAAAGTGAGATTGTCCCCGGTAGATATAAATGATCAATGAAATGGTTACACAATCCTTCTTATATCATACTAAGGCAGTGTTTCTCAAACTTTTTCACTTCATCCCCATTTGTGGGAATCTTATCATCATCGTGGCCCCCCTTTCATTTTTCTTTCAAGCCCCTCACAAATAATGAAAAAAAAAAAAAATCTGTTTTGGTGCACTTCGTTTATTTTAATGCTTACAACTAACAATTAGAATGCCTATTTTGTTACATATCAGTGGGATGGATGACACTATTTGCTTCCTGTCAGTCGACTGATCCCAGACTGAAGTACTGATTACGCACATCTCATACCTGGGTCCAAGTCCAACTGGTTTCGACTTTTCAATTTTATGTTTAGAAGGGTGGTGAAATCAGATTCACATAAATATGTTGTGGAAAATGACAAGAGGACTCTAAGTGCGATTTCACAAACTTCTGGATTTGGCTGATACATGGAGCACCAAAACATAAATTTTTCTTTATAAAGGTTCTTGAGGTCAAGGAATTCGCTCTGAACATCATCAGGAATAGCTGCAATATCAAGAGTGTCAGAGAAAGGATTCCTCATCAGTTTCCTTTCTTCCTCCTTGAATTCTGGGAAACATTGTTTAAGCTCGCATTCAAAGAATTTACGTTGCTGAATTATTCGTCTTTTGAGTGATGGGTTAAGTAGGTGATCCTCTTGAATCCCCCAAACAGTTGAAAGATTCTCAAACATGGGAACATTTTCTGGACTCCCTTCCTTTGCCAGTTCTGGCGTTTAGCAATAAAAGCACGCATACAGCCCATGAGGTGAAATACGTTTCTTTTCTCGCCTTGTAGCTTGAGATTCAGCCTGTTTAGCTGTTCAAGAATGTCTGCCAGGTATACAAGACGCAACTTCCACAGTGCCTTATTGAAGAGATTTAGCAGATCATTCTTCCCTTTCATCTCCAGGAAAAGTTTAATTACTCTCTGGAGCTCAAATACTCTGTTCACAATATTACTTTTGGAGAGTCATTGCACTCTGGAGTAAAACAGGAGAAGATTCATTATCTGAATCTTTCTTCACAGAGTTTCTGGAAAAGGCGATAGTTCAAATCTCTTGTTTTCACAAAGCTGACACATTGCTCCATTGACTCATCCAGGATACTGAAAAGGGCATCAAGAACGGTTTTTGACGCTAGTACAAAATATCATACAGTGAACCACTTTCGCATTCGGAGCTATTTCCTTGATATGCTTCTGTAGCCCCGATTTTCATCACTGCAACTCCGGAACCCCCTCGGTACAGACTCTACAGCAATTTTTCCAGGTTATTTCGTTAGCTGTGAAGAAAGAAGTCACGCTTTCCATCACATCTAAAGCTTTTGTGGTAGTTTCAAGCTGTGTACATAACACCTAACAAACACGAGTTGCTGTGCATATTAAGAACTCACATCCATTGACTCATCCACCTGTACTGCAAACATACCAGTTGGAGACAAATTAATCTCCTGTATCACTTGTTCCATAACATCAGCTAACATTTCACAAAATCAGTGTTTCATTGAGTCGTCTGACATGGAAATCTGTTGAATGTTATATGCATTTGACTCTACAAGAACCCGCTTGATCATCTTCACAGAACATGGCTTAATTAAAGTTTCTTCAGTCGTGAGTAGAGCCTTTTATGCCACCATGACCGAAAAGTAGACTGCGCAAAAGTAGGGGTGGGAGACACAAAAGTGGTCGGACGTGGACCGGTTTTGAGTGAAGTGGAAGGGTGGGGTGAATTCTCGAAGGTATTACAGGAGGAAGTATGGATGTTCGAATGAAAGACAGATGCAAGGGTGAAAGTCCAAAGTCAGGAAAGGGGCAATGGGTGAACGTCTGAAGAAAGGATAGGTGTAAGGATCTGGGTGCGTGTTTGTTTTACGAAAGTAGAGGATGTGT
>NC_136996.1:21007018-21079518 GCF_032717465.1 Coenobita brevimanus
AACTATCAACACCAAACTACATGCACGGTACTACACTTCCTTTTCCAAAATTGAAAGAAATCATGGTAGCGCAACACTTGGCCTCGGAGTCCCTAAGGGGAGGGGGGACCATAAATGCCCCCACCTCCCGCTCCTCTTCCGGTGACGATTCAAGGTGCCTGGAACCACTGTCTGACTCTCTTCTTCATTTCTGCAGCATTCGCGGCCTTTCCTCTAACTTTCGCTCTGTTGAGCACCACCTCTCCTTCTCTAAACCTCACCTTCTTTTTCTAACTGAGACTCAGCTGTCTGAGGCAACAGACAGCAGACCCTTTGCTGTATCCTCCTACTTTCTCTATACTCATTTCAAGGCCAAAGGTGGCTGTTGTGTATATATACGCAACAACTCATCTTGCTCTCGTGTTCCTGAATTCGATTCTTCTGAATTCTCTACACCCTGGCTTCGGCTTTCCTGTAATTCTCTGACTAAATACATTTGCGCTTTTTACTTATCTCCTAATTATACAGACTATCAAAAATTTTATGACTATCTTACTTCTATGATGGAACACATTTTATCCATTTCTCCTTTCTCTGAAATCTCCATTCTAGGAGATTTCAATGTTCACCACCACCTTTGACTCTCCTCTCCTTTCACTGATCCACCTGGTGAACAAGCCTACACCTTTTCTATCCTTAATGACCTAGAGCAGCTCTACAGCATCCTACCCGTATCCCTGACCGCCTTGGAGAGAGCTCCCACATACTTGACCTTTTCCTTACAATTAATCCTTCTGCTTACACTGTTAATCTTTTCTCTCCATTGGGCTCCTCCGATCACAACCTTATCACCTTAACCTGTCCTATCGCTCTGGTACGGCCTGTGGACCCTCCAAAGAAACGTCGTCTGTGGCACTTTGGAGCTGCGGGTTGGGAGGCCCTCAAGCAGTACTTCTTTGATTTTCCCTAGAATGATTATTGCTTCCATGGTCGGCAGCCATCTGGGTGTGCCTTGCACATAACGGAGGTTATCCTCTCAGCCATGGAAGCATGCATTCCTCTCTCATGTCCTCTGACTAATGCAAGAAAGCCTTGGTTTAATCACGCTTGTTCAAATGATGTCCGCAACAAGGAGAGGGCCTATAAAAGGTACCGGAGCCAATCCACCTCTGAATCACATCTTTTATACGTTTCTGCCCGGAATCGTGCTAAGTCTGTTCTTCGCCCTGCTAAAAATAATTTAATCCGTACTAAATGCTCTCAAATCTCCAACTCCAATTCTTCCTGCTCCTTCTGGCACCTTGCCAAAAACCTTTCTAACAACTTTACCTCATCATCCTTCCCTCCTCTTTCCTACTCTGATGGTTCTGTAGCTATTTCTTTTACTGATAAAGCAGATCTCATCCCTCAGACTTTCTCCTCCAATTCCACCTTAGATGATTCCAGTGCTGTTCCTCCATCACTTCCCCCCTCTGACTTCCTCATGGCTGACATTAAAATTTCTTCAGTTGATGTATTTTCTGCCATCACAGGCCTCAGTACTAATAAAGCATAGGGGCCTGATGGAATCCCTCCTGTTGTTCTCAAGAACTGTGCTTCTGTGCTTACACCCTGCCTAGGCAAACTCTTTCGCCTTTGTCTATCAACTTGTACCTTTCCTTCATGCTGTAAGTTTGCTCTCATTCAGCCAGTCCCAAAGAAGGGTGACCATTCCCAACCCTCTAACTATCGTCCAATTGCTTTAACATCCTGTATCTCAAAAGTTTTCGAGTCAATTCTTAATAGGAAAATTTTAAAGCATCTTTCCTATCACAACCTTCTTTCTGATCGTCAGTATGGGTTCCATCAAGGACGCTCCACTGGCGATCTTCTCACCTACCTTTCAGACTCATGGTCATCCTCCTTTCGGGACTTTGGCGAAAGCTTTGCCATTGCATTTGACATCTCAAAGGCTTTCGATCGAGTCTGGCATAAATCTTAAATTTCCAAACTGCCCTCTTTCGGTTTCTATCCGTCTATCTGTGCCTTCATCTCTAGTTTCCTTTCTGGTCGTTCTATAGCCGCTGTTGTAGACAGCCATCGTTCTTCTCCTAGATCTATCAACAGTGGTGTTCCTCAGGGCCCTGTCCTATCACTAAATCTCTTCCTTTTATTCATTAATGACCTAAGCTGTACATCTAACCCTATCCACATATACGCTGATGATTCCACCCTTCACCTTTCCATTCGGTTCCCGCAACGTCCATCTCAGCAGTTACTTCAAGAAACAAGGGATGAGGCTATGGCACACCTAATATCTGACTTGGCTCGTATCTCTGACTGAGGTAAAAATAATCTTGTTGTTTTTAGTGCATCAAAGACTCAGTTTTTACACCTATCAACCTGACAAAATCTTCCATAGGTATACCCACTAATGTTTAATAATGTTCAGCTTAATCCTGCATCATCCTTCAACATGCTTGGGGTTTCGTTTACTTGGGACTTATCTTGGAAAGATCATATTACATCTCTTGTAAAATCTGCTTCTAAGAGAGTAGGTGTGCTAAGCTGGCTCCATTTCTTCTTTACCCCTGCACAACTGTTGACTCTGTACAGGGATTTTATCCGCCCCTGTTTAGAGTACAACTCTTACGTGCAGGGAGGCTCCCCACATACAGCTCTTCTCAATAGAGTGGAGTCAAAGGCTTTTCGTCTCATTAACTCTCCTCCTCTTACTGACTCTCTTCAACCTCTGTCTCTTCATCATTCTGTTGCATCTTTATCTCTTTTCTATCACTACTTCAGTGGTCACTGCTCCTCTGAACTGTCTGCATGCATTCCTCCACCTCTACAATGGACGCATAGCACCCATCTAGTAGCAAACTCTCATCCCTTTTCTGTCCAACTCTCTAATGCAAGAGTTAACCGTTACTCCAAGTCTTTCATTTATGCAATCGGTCAACTCTGGAACTGTCTCCCTCTGTCTTTATTTCCTGCTTCCTATGATCTCCAGTCTTTCAAATGCAGTGTGTCCAGGCATCTCGAAATGATCGGATCTTGAATTTGGCTCTCTCTTGTATTTTGTTTTTCTCTTGGAAGGAACAATAATTGCAGGCTCGCGGTCTTTGTTGTCTTCTTCCTCGCATAAAAAAAAGTCGGTTATAGTGATCTTTATAATAAAAATAATCTTAAATCATCGCTTGGAGTGAAAAGTCAGGAGGAGCTCAGGAACCTCACCAAGCAGAGTCTAAGCCCAACTGATCTCATTATCCCTACTGAAGTGGTGGGCTCAGGTGCCGCATGATGTCTTGTGTGGTGTGGTCCGATTATTAGCCAGAAATGATCAGACCTTGTATCTCACTAGACCTTGGTGTGTACTGGGCTTGTTTTAGTGGAAGAACTGGTGAAGGACGGGGCGAAGACTGGTACGTGTGTTTGTGAGAGACAAGAGTGATGATGTCTCATGACGTCACCTAATGGTGTTAAAGTATGACGTCATTATGGTTGGGTGCTTAGTGTCCCTTGGAGGAAAAGAGAGAGAGAGAGAGAGAGAGAGAGAGTGAGAGAGAGTGAAGAGATGATGTCACGTAATGACGATAGATGCAAGTGTTGTTATCTGATGAGAAGGAAAAGGGTGTAACGAGAGGGGAATAGAGACAACAGGGAATTACGTATGCTTGTGTCAGGATGCGTGACTTCTGTCGGTGTGGGATTCCGACCAGCGTGCTTCTGCTGCCGAATGACTGGGTGCAGGACTACTGTCGGTGTGAGGCTCTTCAAGTTGCTTCTGCCAAAGGCGTCAGAGGTCTGCCTATTGTACTTCTGGTAGTGGCGTCGCCAACCCCCGTCAGCACAATCTCCACGCGAGTGTGGGAGTAGTCTGTTCATCAAAGTGGAAAGAGAATGACTGACCGCCACCTTTCTTAGAAGCAACGCCATCAGTGACAGGTGTTTTGACCTACAGGTGGCGTGGGGGATGCTACCACTTGCACGTGACAGACGTCCATTCACCCCAGTGAGAGAAATTGACTAAGTCCCGCCATTTTTTTAGAATCCATGCCAATGGTGTCACATGTTTCAGGACTACAGGTAGCGTGGGGGAAGTTACCACTTTGAAAGCTGTTCTACTTCTGCAGATATTACCTAGTTCATCACATAGGTGAGTCCTAACTGACATTTCAGTTTATGCAAGAGCACTGTGTGGGTATGATCGAGTTCTTATTCTGAAAATGAAGGGACATGAAATGTGTGCTCAGTGCAGTAAGAGAAGAACATTAAAGTATAATTGTCCCTACTGTGTTACTTCAGTGAAATCCTGGGCTGAACTTTATGAACATTGTGGGTGTCAGATAATAAAAACTTCGCATGGCTGTATTCCTACATTATAGTTTTGCGAACACTGTGCTTTATTCATTAGTGATCATAACCACGTGTGTGCAGCAGTTGAACCTAGACTCTGTGAAGTAGTGTGGGATGGCATTTACACCCTCGACAGTGCAAGTATGCCACCAGACTTTGTGTGAAAACCGTGGAAGCTTCTATTTTCCGTCAGTGAAACATCAAGCTCACACTTTGGGTAAGTATGGGATTTTTCTGTCCTTTGGAAACTTATGGTAAGGTGGAGTAGCTACAATGAGGGCTGTAAAAAATAAAAAAATACGATCTTCCCTCTTGGGTCTTGCACTAAAAGAAATGTATACTTTCTTTTTTTTCTGGGGGGGGGGGGTTATTTCATCATATTCTACAGTTCGTAGAGGAACAGTCACACATCAGCCAGGCAAGTACCCTTTAGAAACTTATGGTGGAGGGAAAAAATATAAAATGATCTTGCCTCTATAGTCTTGTATAGAAAAGAATCTTATACACTTTTCTTATTTTTTGTATGTCCTTCATCGTCTTCTACGGATAGTGGAGGAATGGTCTCACATCTGCAAGATAAGTGCCTTTTGGAAACTTATGGTGGGTTAGAGTGCCTGCATGAGTGATGCAGCGAGGAAAAAAAAAATCTCCTGTTAAGTCTCGCATAAAAAAAAAAAAAAAAAAAACTTACTCTATTACCAATGACACATCAGCAAAATAATGTGTTACTGGAATGATTCATTAATAAATGTCTTTGTAAGTCCACTTAAAATTTTTTTACCCCTAATGTATTGCATTTCTTGTGGAGAATGTGACAACGGGATCTGTGAGCGTGAATGCTGTTCCACGCGAGTTTTCACCCTTCCCCACCCCTGTTGGAGCTTTAACAATGCTGGCTTCCCCATCCCCACACACGCCACGTAAACCGAGTGCAGACAGCCCTTTCCCCCTACCCCAAGATTTTCCTCAAACCTGGCCTAGTGGAATTTAGCCATCCCCTGTAAACCCCATACTGATTGACATCATTGAGGAATACCTGCGATATTACACGAGACACGTGTATAACGTCCCTGAACCTGCCAATGATCACCCACATAGCTATTAATTGAGTACAGAAACTTTCTCATCAGTGAAATTACATCTTATTTTGATAGTCATAATAGAGAGTTTCCCCCTTCACTTAAAATATTTTCTGTCATTAACCTTAATGGAAGTGAATCTAGACGGGGACAGAGATTACTCCTCATTTCATTTTGGTTTTTGAGCGAGAGCAATAACTAAAGAACAGGTAGAAGACACTACTGAATGTGTGAATAGGTCACCTTCATGAAAAATTAGAGATGCATATGAATGAACAGAAATGATTTGGGGAAATCAATTATAGAGATGATGCATTTAGTATCAACGTTTGTGTTTGTGCCATTCATTACAGATTAGGTGAGTACTTCGCCTACCCGAGAGGTATTTGTGGATGGAATGAAATATTTAACCCTAGCGGTACACAAAATTGTGTGTCATTCAGTGTATTGCCGCCTACAAACTCCACCAGTTGAGTAAATGCAGGGTGAGAATTAGAGAGAAAACTGCCAGCATAGACCGGTATAATAAAAAGCTGATAAACGAAGAGGGAGTCAATATTCCAGTTTCATGGAAGAGTTCTCTAAATTTGAGCAACTTAATCACGTGTCTCTGTATGTGTCTACACTTACTTAGGATTCGGCGGATACATGAAGATATTATCTAACTTTCAAGAAAGGGAAGCATCCCTGTCTTACTCCTGGGAGGTAGACGTTTGACTCTCATTAAGAATAAAGATGATTTCTTTAGGAAGCTTACCAGATCTTCGCCTCCTCCACTATATCAATTTTGTCGGATGTGCTTCAGTGTCCTTCCACACAGTGTAGATAGGAATGAAAATGAATGAATGTGCAGTTTTACACAGAGCCTCCATTTCCCAGCACAAGGTGCACAGTGAAGTTTATGACTTACACTTATACAGTAATTATGCACCCTCTCACTTGTGTTTCTTCAGTCTAAAAGACCACTAATACTCCATGCCAGAATCAAGGTAACATCGTAGCTAAACATAAAACCATTGGCTATGCCATTCGTATTCTGGATAGACAAGGTGAAGTGATAAAAAAGGGGAATTACATGGGTCCTAAGGCTGCAGATAATTTCTATGAAAGTCTGACCAGCACCTGGAGTGAAATTAAAGGTGATGCGCGAGATTATGGCATAGGCATGAGCCTTGAGGATGAAGCACATTTCCAAAGACAGCATCAGTGTCAGTTTTGCATTACCCCTTTTACAGCCATCAATAAACCCAATCGTCATCATGATCACTCATTTCAATAATAATTGCCTAGGAACTTACCGTGGCCGCTGTAATATGAAAATATAAGAAAATATCTCTTTACTCTTGCTCACAATATGTCTTTCGATATTTCTCTTATTTTAAAACATCTATCCAGTACTGATATGGGAGTGGATATATTTTCTAAATCCAGTTCAAAAACGTTCAGAGTGAGAATTGAGATTAGTTTCAGGACACACTTAGTATCCTTACTGGCAGCCTTGCCAACCTAGCTACGAGTCACGTGGCAGCGGGTTACCCCTCCCGGTATATGCATGAAATGATCAGTTATTTACCTGAAAGAGTGCACTGGCTTGTCGGCATGCAGAAACAAGTCATGTGCTACGATCACATTACTAGTCTTGAACGATTACGTGTGAACGATTACACCCCCGTGATGCTTTCTATAACTCTCTTAACCCTAGAATGCTTACGTCGGGTTAATTTCCCTGTTCGGCGATTTATTTATTTGCTATTTTGTTATGATAAGAGCTTTGGAGCTGTCCTTCCCTATACCTTCAATCCACCCTACCCCCTACCTACATAGGTAGTGGTGTGGTTTCATCTCGCATTTATCACCATGATATTTGGGTTTATAGTGTTTTTTACCGGACAAAAGCATTCGTGTTATATTTTTTTATTTTTGTGTTTTCCTTTTTTTCCAGGTGTATAATTAGTTTCTGATTAAATCAAAGAGACTAAAGGGTGAAAACAATCTAAAAGAGTCTAAATTGATAAAAAAGGTGTTTCGCAGGTATAATGTGGATTAAGTGTTTTTTACCCGACAAAAGCATTTGTGTTAAATTTTTTTTATTTTTGTTTTTCTTTTTTTTTTTCAGGTGTATAATTAGTGGACCTTGCAAGAGGGGAACAAGTCAAGAGTGAGAGCAGTGGAAATGAGTTACTTGAGAGGAGCATGTGGAATGACATGGAGGGACAGGTTGACGAATGAAGAAGTGAAGGAACGTTGTGGGGTAGATGTGGATGTGGTTGAAAAGATTAGGAGAAATACACTGAGGTGGTTTGGACATGTGGAGAGGATGGAGAATGAAAGACTGACTAAGAGGGTGTATGTAGGTGAGGTGGAGGGAGGGAGAGGGAGGGGTAGACCGAGGATGAGGTGGAGGGATGGAGTTGAGAGGTATATGAGGGAGGGGGGCGGTGAGTTGGGAGGAGGGGAGTCAAATGGTGGGTGACAGAGTGACTTGGAGGCGTTTTGTCTGCGGCCACCCTTTGCGGGATTAGGGCGTCGGGCTATAGATAGATAGATAGATAGATAATTAGTGTACGATCATATCAAAGAGACTAAAGTGTACAGCGACTAAAATAGACTAAACTGAAAGATAATGTCGAAAACAAAAAAATTCTCCCGGTGAAAGCAGTACTGTGAGGATAATAACGTAAGCATTCTAGGGTTAAGCAAGAAGATTTATCACTTGAAGATTGCCAGCAAACCCAATATGTGTGGGAGTTAACAAACATTAGGTGAGTACGTGCGACTATACTACAGGATAGATGTTGGATTGCTAGCTGAAATTTACTTGCAGTACAGATCGACGCTGCTGGTGATGTATTGCTTAGATGTGTCACACTCTGTATCATTGTCTGCCTATGTTTATGATGCATTCTTAATGTCCAGTGGCTTTCAGTTAGATGCTCCTGATCAAAGAGAATTATATGACCACATTAAAAGGAATATTTGAGGGTATCTCTGACTGTGCTAAAAATAATCTTGTTTTTTATGCATCAAAGACTCAGTTCTTACACCTATCAACCCGACAGTACGTTCCACAGGAGTACCCACTAATGTTTAATAATATCCAGCTTAATCCTGCATCATCCTTAAACATAATTGGGGTTTCATTCTTTCGGGACTTACCTTGGATAGATCATATTACATCTCTTTCTAATATCTGCTTCCAAGAGATTAGGTGTGCTAAGCCTACTCTGTACCTTCTTTACTCCTGCACAGTAGTTGACTTTATCCACGGGTTTTAATCGACCATGTGTACAGTACAACTCTCATGTATGGGGAGGTTCCCTACATACAGCTTATCTCAACAGGGTGAAGTCAAAGGCTTTTCATCTCATAAACTTTCCTCCTCTTACTGGCTCCCTTCAACCTCTGTCTCTTCGCCGCACTGTTGTATCTTTATCTCTTTTCTATCGCTGCTTCAATGGTCACTACTCCTCTGAACTGTTTGCTTGCATCACTCCATCTCTACAACGAGCGCGTAGCACCCGTCAAAGAACAAACTCTGATCCCATTTCTGTCTAACTCTCTAATGCAAGAGTTAAGAGTTACTCCCAGTCCTTCATTTATGCAACAGGTAAACTCTGGAACTGTCTCCCTCTGTCTGTATTTCCTACTTCCTATGATCTCCAGTCATTCAAATGCACTGTGTCCTGGCATCTCGAAATGAACAGATCTTGAAATTGGCTCACTGTTGTATTGTTTTTGTTTTGTTTTGTTTTTCGTGGAGGGAACGATTTCTGGGCTCCTGCTCTTTGGTTCCTTCTTCCTTGCATAAAAAAAATAAAATATATGTGAATATATAGGTTTTCACAATAAGAGAACTGCTATAAAGTAATTACGGCAAATCATGGCAATACAGCAATGCTAGGCTACGAGGACACAGACAGTTTCATCTGTTCTTTAGAGACAGATAAAAGTATTCATGATGAACTGAAACATGGACAACTCTCTTCTCACATGGATATTAGTAATTTTCCATCTGACCATTCCATGTAAGCAACGACAGGAGGGGACAGCTAGGACTCTTAAAGTCAGAGACGGAAGCTAAATTCATCCAGGAATCTATTGTTCTATCTGTCTATCTATTGCCAGATGCCTCAATCCCGTTTGGGGTGGCCACAAACAAATCGCCTCCAAGTCGCCCTGTCCCCCACCATTTCACTGCCCTGCTCCCAACTCACACCCCCCTCTCTCATATACCTCTCCACCCCATCTCTCCATCTCATCCTCGGCCTCCCCCTCCCTCTTCCCCCCTCCACCTCACTCACATACACTCTCTTCGTCAGTCTTTCACCCTCCATCCTCTCCACATGGCCAAACCACCTCAGTGTGTTCCTCATAACGCTTCCTATCACATCCACATCAACACCACAACGCTCCTTTATATCCTCATACGTCAGCCTGTCTCTCCATGTGACTCCACAGGCTCCTCTTAAATAACTCATTTTCACTGCTCTCACTCTTGACTTGTGTCCTACCAACAACGTCCAAGCTTCACTTCCGTACGTTAGAGTTGGTATCACAATACTGTCATGTCCCCAGGGGGGGGGACCATAAATGCCCCCACCATCTGCCCGTCTCCCGGTGACGACTCAGGGTGCCTGGAACCACGGTCTGACTCTCTTCTTCTTCATTTCTGCAACATTCGCGGCCTTTCCTCTAACTTTCGCTCTGTTGAGCACCACCTCTCCTCCTCTAAACCTCACCTTCTTTTTCTAACGGAGACTCAGCTGTCTGAGACAACTGACAGCAAACCCTTTTCTGTATCATCCTACTTTCTCTATACTCATTTCAAAGCCAAAGGTGGCTGTTGTGTATATATACGCAACGACTTATCTTGCTCTCGTGTTCCTGAACTTGATTCTTCTGAATTCTCCACACTCTGGCTTCGGCTTTCCTGTCATTCTCTGACTAAATATATCTGTGCTGTTTACTTATCCCCTAATTCTACTGACTATCAAAAATTCTTCGACTATCTTACTTCTACGATGGAACACATTCTATCCATTTCTCCTTTCTCTGAAATCTCCATTCTTGGAGATTTCAATGTTCACCACCACCTTTGGCTCTCCTCTCCTTTCACAGATCCACCTGGTGAACAAGCCTACATCTTTTCTATCCTTAATGACCTAGAGCAGCTTGTACAGCACCCTACCCGTATCCCTGACCGCCTTGGTGAGAGCTCCAACATACTTGACCTCTTCCTCACAACTAATCCTTCTGCTTACTCTGTTAATCTTTTCTCTCCGTTGGGCTCCTCCGATCACAACCTTATTACCTTAACCTGTCCTATCACTCCGGTACGGCCTGTGGACCCTCCAGTGAAACGTCGTCTGTGGCATTTTGGAGCCGCGGACTGGGAGGCCCTCAGGCAGTACTTCTTTGATTTTCCCTGGAATGATTATTGCTTCCGTGGCCGGGAGCCATCTGAATGTGCCTTGCGCATTACGGAGGTTATTCTCTCGGGCATGGAAGCATACATTCCTTTCTCATATCCTTTGACTAATGCAAGAAAGCCTTGGTTTAATCACGCTTGTTCTAATGCTGTCCGCAACAAGGAGAGGGCCTACAAAAGGTACCGGAGCCAACCAATCACATCATCTTTACGTTTCTGCCCGGAATCGTGCTAAGTCTGTTCTTCGCTCTACTAAAAATAATTTCATCCATAGTAAATGCTCTCAACTCTCCGACTCGAATTCTTCCCGCTCCATCTGGCATCTTGCCAAAAATCTTCCTAACAACTTTACCTCATCATCCTTCCCTCCTCTTTTCTACTCTGATGGTTCTGTAGCTATTTCTTCTACTGATAAAGCAGATCTCTTCACACAGACTTTCTCCTCCAATTCTACCTTAGACGATTCCGGTGCTGTTCCTCCATCACTTCCCCCCTCTGACTTCCTCATGGCTGACATTAAAATGTCTTCAGTTGATGTATTTTCTGCCATCACTGGCCTCAGTACTAACAAGGCATATGGGCCGGATGGGGTCCCTCCTGTTGTTCTCAAGAACTGTGCTTCTGTGCTTACACCCTGCCTAGGCAAACTCTTTCGCCTTTGTCTGTCAACTTGTACCTTTCCTTCTTGCTGGAAGTTTGCTCTCATTCAGCCAGTCCCAAAGAAGGGTGACCACTCCCAACCCTCCAACTATCGTCCAATTGCTTTAACGTCCTGTATTTCAAAAGTTTTCGAGTCAATTCTTAATAGAAAAATTTTAAGGCATCTTTCCTATCACAACCTTCTTTCCGATCGTCAGTATGGGTTCCGTCAGGGACGCTCCACTGGCGATCTTCTCACCTACCTTTCAGACTCCTGGTCATCCTCCTTTCGGGACTTTGGCGAAAGCTTTGCCATTGCACTTGACATCTCTAAGGCTTTCGATCGAGTCTGGCATAAATCTTTAATTTCCAAACTGCCCTCCTACGGTTTCTATCCTTCTATCTGTGCCTTCATCGCAAGCTTCCTTTCTGGTCGTTCTATAGCCGCTGTTGTAGACGGCCATCGTTCTTCTCCTAGATCTATCAACAGTGGTGTCCCTCAGGGCTCTGTCCTATCACCAACTCTCTTCCTTTTATTCATCAATGATCTTCTAAGCTGTACATCTAACCCTATCCACTCATACGCTGACGACTCCACCCTTCACCTTTCCATTAGGTTCCCGCAACGCCCATCTCAACAGTTACTTCAAGAAGCAAGGGATGAGGCTATGGCACACCTAATGTCTGATTTGGCTCGTATCTCTGACTGGGGTAAAAATAATATGGTTGTCTTTAATGCATCTAAGACTCAGTTCTTACACCTATCAACCCGACAAAATCTTCCACAGGTATACCCACTAATGTTTAATAATATTCAGCTTAATCCTGTATCATCCTTGAACATGCTTGGGGTTTCATTTACTCGGGACTTATCTTGGAAAGATCATATTACATCTCTTGTAAAATCTGCTTCCAAGAGATTGGGTGTGCTAAACCGACTCTGCTCTTTCTTTACCCCTGCACAATTGTTGACTCTATACAGGGGTTTTATCCGCCCCTGTGTGGAGTACAACTCTCATGTGTGGGGAGGCTCCCCACATACAGCTCTTCTCAATAGGGTGGAGTCAAAGGCTTTTCGTCTCATTAACTCTCCTCCTCTTACTGACTCCCTTCAACCTCTGTCTCTTCGCCGCACTGTTGCATCTTTATCTCTTTTCTATCGCTACTTTAATGATCACTGCTCCTCTGAACTGTCTGCTTGCATTCCTCCACCTCTACGACGGGCGCGTAGCACCCGTCTGGCAGCAAACTCTCATCCTTTTTCTGTCCAACTCTCTAATGCAAGAGTTAACCGTTACTCCCAGTCTTTCATTTATGCAACAGGTCAGCTCTGGAACTGTCTCCCTCTGTCTGTATTTCCTGCTGCCTATGATCTCCAGTCTTTCAAACGCAGTGTGTCCAGGCATCTCAAAATGATTGGATCTTGAATTTGGCTCTATATTGTATTTTGTTTTTCTCTTGGAGGGAACTGTTACTGCGGGCTCATGGCCTTTGGTTCCTTCTTCCTCGCATAAAAAAAAAAAAAAAATGTAGTAACTTTTTCACTTTAATGCTCACTTCCCTGTTTCTTATCACTGCTTTCAAAGAACGAGCAACCTTTCTTCCCTGCTGTACCCTTTCAAGCACTTCACCCTCCAAACCTCATCCTTACTCATCACACTACCCAAGTACTTAAACGTACTCACATTTTCCAATTCCTCACCATCCAACCTCGCTGTCCATTCACTGACTTCACCTCTCTCAAAGACCATCACTTTACTCTTCCCTACATTCACCTTTAGATTCCGTTTCTTACACACTCTCCCAAACTCATCCATCAAGCCTAGCAGCTCCCCTTCATCTTCACTCAACAACACAGTATCATCTGCAAACAACAGTACAGGGAGTTTCCAAACACTATCCTCTCTCACCAGGGCCACTCCAACATCCACTACCCTACCTTGTACCTCTTTTATTACCCCATCCATGTACAGATTGAACAACCATGGAGACATGACACATCCCTGTTTCAACCCACTTTCAAAGAGAAAAATTCACTTAGTTCACCATCCACACGCACTGCAGCCTTAGCACCATCATACATACTCATCACAGCATTCAACAACTTCCCATCTACTCCATATATTCTTAACACTTTCCACAATCCTTGTCTATCCACCCTGTCATATGCTTTCTCCAAATCCATGAAAGCCGCATACAACTTCTTTCTCTTCTCTAGAAACTTTTCCACTAAAGATCTAAGAATGAATATCTGATCTACACAACCTCTTCCCTTCCTAAAGCCTCCCTGTTCTTCTCCAACTAATTTCTCTGTTCTTTCTCTAACTCGGTCAATAAGTATCCTACCATACACTTTTCCTATTATACTAAGAAGACAAATGCCCCTATGATTACCACACACTTCTTTTTCCCCTTTTCCTTTGTACAAGGGAATAATTATACCTGACTTCCAATCCTCCGGGACTCTACCTTCCTCCCAGGCCAATCTGCACATCTTCCACATCCATTCTACTGCTATCTCTCCCCCATGCTTCAGCATTTCACCACACACTCCATCAATTCCTGGGGCTTTCCCCGATTTAACTCTCTTCATTGCTTCCACAACTTCTATCCTACTGATTTCTTCCTGTCTTCTCACCCCCCTCCTTCTCCCAGCCATTCCCCAGCCACTTATACTCGCATTACTTCCATCCTCTACGTTCAACAATTCCTTAAAGTGTTCTCTCCATCTACTCACTTTTTCTCCCTTCTCCACTAGTAATCTACCATTTTTATCTTTCACTCCCCTGCTAACTTCATTTCCACCCTGTCTTACTCTTTTCACCTTTTTCCAGAACATTTTCTTACAGTCCCTTCACTTTACACTCAAATTCCTTCCAAATTCCTCATCCACTCTCCTCTTACTCTCTCTTACTAATCTTTTCACCTTTCTCTTTATTTCTACATATAACTCTCTCCTCCGCCTCTCAACTTCTTCCACGCCCCTATTTCTCATCCATTCATTGTATGCTTTCTTCTTTTGTGCCACAGCCTGTTTCACCTCTTCAGTCCACCACGCTGTTCCTTGCACCCCCCTCCGTCTTCTCTTCCTTCCACACACCACATCACATACTGCACATATTTCTTCTGTAAATATCCTACACACACCTTCAACGTCTCCCATCTGCTCCAATTCATATTTGCTCAATCGTTCCTCCACTTCTCTCTTATACTCTGCCTTTTTCTCATCCTCTTGTAACCTTTCCACTCTCCTTGAAAATACTCCTTCCTCTCGTCTTTCCCTTCTTCTATTCATCCATCTTACTTGAATTCTAATTCTGGCCACCACCAAGTAGTGGTCAGAAAGTCCACTCCCCCAACCTCTATAAACTCTTGCATCCATTACACATCTTCGCATCCTTTCATCTACACACATATAATCAATCATTGCCTTCTTTTCATTCAGCTCACCACCCACCCTTCTCATTACTCGCCATGTATACCTGTGGATCATTTTATGCCTGAAGAGGGTATTGGCTATCACCAACCCCCTCCCAGCACAAATGTCCACTAACGCACTCACATTCTCATCTATCTCAGCAGGCACACCCCACTTACCAACTATTCCATCCACTTTCACATTCCCAACTTTACCATTCATATCACCAATCAAAAACACTCTCTCATTCCTTCCAAACTTTTCCATGCACACTTCTACATTTGTCCAGAACTCTTCTCTCACTCTTCTAGCGCGATCTTGCATTGGCGCATACACACACACAATCGCCCACATTTGTATTCTAACTTTTAACTTTACCTACACAATCCTTGACCCAACTGATCCATACTGTCTTATGCTCCTCTTCCATCTTTTACTCACAACTATACATACTCCTTCCTTTACCCTCTCATTCTCACCTACTCCTGCACATATACCCCATCCATACTCGCATTCTCTCACACTTTCTCCTCTCCATTTTGTTTCAGTTATTCTACATACATCCACTTTCGCCCCCTCAAGCACCTGGACAATCTCTCTCTCTTTCACCTCATCATTCGCTCCCCTTACATTCCACGTTCCGATAACCATGTCCTTTGTCCGGTCCTTGGTCGTCATCGTTTGGTCAGTCCTTGTCCGAGGCTTGTTGTTTGTTTTTTTAATTAGTTGTTTTCCGGGGAGGGGCACTAACCCTCCGCCAACCCTTTTAGTCGCCTTTTACGACAAGCAAGGATACTGGGGGAGTATTCTTGAAAAAAAACCCTACCCCCAAGGTAACCAATACACACAATGTATAGGAATCCTCTCCCACCATTAGGCTAGGATATCCAACCATGATTTCAAAGATACTCTTGCCAGCGCCCCTACACAACCTGTTCCTTGTTATACTATCAGAAATGTGATGGGCCAGGTTAGTACCACATACATGAATAAGAAATGTTTATCTGGCTTTGATGACAAGTGCTTCTATGTGAATGCTCACACAACTAGGGCATATTTTCACCAAGATAATGGGGCATGACAAGTAGTTGAGCTTGAGGAGGAGGAGAAGGAGGAGGAGGAGGGGGGGAGGAGGAATCAATCACATCCTTAATTGTGACATTGCAGAGTTTTGTCTGGAATACACTTTTTTAATTCTAGTGAAGAATAGGAGGTGGAAGAAGAGGAGGAGAATGGGGAAGAGTGCGTGAGAGAGAGAGAGAGAGAGAGAGAGAGAGAGGGGAGGGGGAGGTATGGGTCGGGGGGACAGGTAACCCTTATCCGTTCAAGGAGGAATAGGCAAGCTATTCTAGGGTGGAATAGTAGGAGCAGGTGAAGGGGGAAGAAGGAGAAGGTTAGGAGGTGTAGGGAGAGGTATGGGTGGGGGAGACAGGTAACACTAACCCGCTCGAGGAGAGGGAAGCAAGCTACTTTACAGAAGAAGAGATGGAGGAAGATGGGGAGGAGGAAGATAAGGAGGAGGAAGATGGGAAGGGGGAAGCAAAGAGAGATGAGAGTGTTTGGATGGAGAAAGCAATTAGTTCTATTCTGGTGGGGAGAGAGGCAGAGGGGCCTAAACCAGTTACAGGCTCGGAGGCAGGTGTGGCTGACATGTTAGAGGAGGTGCGGTGGTAGTCTAGATGTACGGTTGTCTAAGCATAAGTTAGTCCAGAAAACTATTCCTGTGAGAGACTTTGTCAGGATCAATAAAACTATGATGTTTACATATACCGTGTTTTATTTTCACCCTGTTTAGTCTTCTATCAATCTGAAAATGGATAAGATATATATACTCTAAAAAGCATATTATCCTAACCGCTTATCCGGCTTATATTATTATTGCCAGGCATACAAATTACAAACTCTGATAAAACTAGCCTTTGTACAAGACTAGTTGAAAAATATCACTTTTATTTTCTACATTAGCCATATCTGGGGTCACCTCTCATTCTTTAGAGAAAAATAAAGACATAAAAATAAGTTGGATGTGCAAGAAGAAATTACTGACTGAACAGTTGACCATACTCCCTTTCCCCACCTTGAGGTGCACGTTCTTCAAATACTTCATGATAATTTCCTCATTTCTGCTAGCTCACAAACTCCAGTTGATAGTTTCATTAAACGAAGACGTAAGAACCTATCAAGCATATTTATTGCAAAAGAAAAAAAAATCCCTGAAAAAGATGCCAGAACTATTGTTCTGAATATATCTCTTTACCTTCTAATGAAAGATAGGGATCTGTATCAGATGGAATGTCTCAGGAGGCAACTGTATGTTGAAGATATGACTAAAAGCTTCATTGACATTTATTAACCCGTACCCTCCAGGTTTTTTCGAGCCCCCCCACCCCCTGAAAAACCGATTAACCCCTCTGTGGCCGCCGATGTCGAATGACGTTTAGGTGATTGATGGCCGCAGGCGTCGTTTGAGCACAGCCTATAAAAAACTGCAAAAATTTTGGGGAAGTGAACGACGTTCTGAAAGTCTTCAGACTGACCTACACTCCCATACATCCCATCAAGCAGTTTAGAGTCTGCTGCTGTGATGAGTGGATTTTCGATTTTTTCGCTCCTGGCCATGCCTAAACAAGCACAACTACGCCCATTATTTCGAACCAGGCAGAAAATATCATTTTTGTCCTCTCTTGCAAAAACATGCAACCCCCTGTTTACGATTATAAATTAATACGGGCACAACAAAAAAGACATGGTAATAATTGAAAAATACATTTTTGTCTTAGTATCTTTGCCTGTTTGCTCAGGTTTGTTTTAATGGTTTGGATCATTCGATGCAGTGCGACTTGTAGAAAACTGTGAAAACTTCCGGGAAGTGAACGAACATCTAGGACATGAGACTGACCTGACTTCACCCTCTCAACATATCATCTGTCAGTTCACCACCTGCTGCCATGGCGAGTGGATGTACGATTTTTTCGCTCGTGGCCATGCCTAAAAACACATAGTTACATACATTATCTCAACCCAGACAGAAAATATAATCTTCTTCCTCCCTTGCAAAACACACACAACCACCCTGTTTACGAGACAGCAACATATATTGCGAAAATAACAAGGTAAAATGATAGAGAAAGGTGAACGTGTTGTTATGGAAAAAATGCATTTTCCCCCGTCTGTAAACATATTTATTTCTGCTTTGTCTCTGTATTCGTAATAATTGGACTTAATCGTAGCTTTGAAACTGCATTGTTCTATTTTTAGCCATGCATGTGGTGTGGGGGCTGGAAGTTGCAACTCAACTTCCGTATTGCTAATCGGATCTGACCCTCCACTTTCATCTCCTGTAGGAGAGCCTAGTGTCGAAGGACGGGCAATTTTCTCATTTAGGACTGAAAATTTAACCCTTTCACTCCCATTCCCAAGCATGGTCACAACGGTAACGTAAAAAATAACTCGAAATTCCCATAAACATACTTTAAATCAAATTGTGAAAAAATATTCAGAATAATATTTTTTCCAGCCATTCCTAACATATTATGTACTGAAATCACTCGATATCATCATATCTCATATATGTGCCACATTTCAGTACCATGCGCATTGTTTTGGAGGGTAAAAAGAATAACAACACCCACGAAATTGCACTGCGGCAGAGACCCTGGGCGGCGAATATCTGTTGCTGATATTTCTGCAACTTTTGCACTCAATTGCAAGCCACAGAATGGGTCTAGGAAGCTGGGATTTGTGCTGTTAGGTGCGTCTGAACTTTCTCTTCAATATGGCGAGAAAAAAAATCAATTTTCGAAAATTCAAAAAATGGCCCCAGTGTCGGCCTGGCGTGCACGGAAAATTCTGGTCCTTCGGGCACAGAGGGGTTAATTTTCAAATTATTATTATTTGTTTTTGCTCAAACGTTGTCGTATGGTGAGAAACTAATGAAAATCACCAAGAAAGTTGCTCCCCTCATCCCTAAGTGCTCCTAAAGTGGGTCCCCCTTCACCTCAGCCGGGTGTTCTGTGCCTGGGCCGGTGCGGCAGCTCCGTTTTCTACAGTGGGAAGGAGGAGGGTAACTAATCAACAGCAACCTAAATACATATATTTACATTTATTTGCTACAAAAGTACATATACAGCAACAATATCATAGTATATATATAAAAAAAAGGGGTAAAAATAATGTAGGTTCATAATGGTACCACCCATAAATTGCCAATTTCTGGCACACTTCACTAGCTGATACTGTTGTTTCCACTAGCATACACTAGAGGAAGGTCTCACGCATCTGCCTGCCACGAATCACCCGCGAAATTTGAAAGATGTGCACGCGCTGTGCCTTGAAATTGCGAATCGTACGGTGTATGACGGCGGATGCACGGCAGCTATCATGTACTGTCGTACGACGTACGATGTCAGGAGGGCATGAGTTAAAACTTGGTACTGAAGTCCCACATGGTTATCTGCTGTGTGACTTGGCAACGAGCACACTGGAACTACTTCAGCGACCTACCAATATTGTTTGGGACTCTCCTTGCGATAAAGTGTTTCTTTTATGAATTCGTTAATCAGCAGTTTTAATACAGATTATTCAAGGTCCTGGTGGACTAGGAAGTTTTAAAAGCTTATACTGGGAAGCTTAGAAAGTGCATCAACATGCAACTGCGTGTGATGTGCAATCTTTTCTTGAGTTTAGTAGAACTTGTACATTGAATAAACAAACGCAGTGGCATTTCCCTCGCAGGAAAATTTTCATCCCAAAACTGAAAGTCATTTTATCATGTGATCTGGGTGATTTCTTTCTCTTACAAAAGCATAACAGAGGAGTAAAATATAGCATGGTTTACTTAGATGTATTTAGTAGGTATTTACAAGTTGCACTTCTAAAAATTATACATAAGTATACATGGGTGGGACAGGAGGGTGGACAGGTTATTGATAGAGCACTGATGGACTATGTGGTTGTGTCCAGGAATATAAAGGGAATATCGTTGGATGTGAGAGTTTTGAGAGGGGAGAGTGGAGGTATGGCTAACCACTACCTGGTGGAGGGAAAGTTGAGAGTAGGTAAGAGATGTGTGAGAGCTAGGAGAGTTAGGTGTGGCAGGGAGGTTTTGAACGTGAGTTGGATAAGAGAAAATGATAGAGTATTAGGAGAAACTGAAAGGTGAGAGAGAGTATTGGGAGAAACTGAAAGATGAGTGGAATGCAGTGAAAGATCAGGAGAATGGCAGTGTGGAGGAGGAATGGCAGTTGTTTAAGTGTGCTGTGGTGGGGCATGCAGATGAGGTGTGTTGTGTGAGACGAGTCGGTGGTGGTGTAGGAAAGGGAAGTGAATGGTGGTGCGAGGAGGTAAGTATGGCTGTGACTGAGAAGAGACGTGCATATGAAGTGTGGCTGAAGAGGAAGGATGAGGTGTCATATGAGAGGTATAAGGAAAAGAGGAATAGGGAGAGAAGGGCTGTACGTGATGCAAATGTGGCAGGAAATGTGAGGTGGGATAGGCAGTTGACTGAGAATTTTCAACAGAATAAGAAAATGTTTTGGAAGGAGGTGAAAAGAGTGCGAAAGGGAGTGTCTGGGAAGGAAGAGCGAATAAAAGCAGAGGACTGAACAATGTTAATTGAGATGGATGCAGTTATGAAGAGATGGGTGGAGTATTTTGAAAGATTGTTAAATGTAGAGGAAGAAAGGGAGGCTGAGATTGTGGCAGATGGAAGGGTGCAAGGAATAAATGTCTTGGGAGAGTTGAATGATTCTTTGATCACGAGGGAGGAAGTGCAGGAGGCAGTAAAGGGGTTGAAAACTAGGAAAGCTGCAGGTATGGATGTTGTGCTGTGGAATGCCTGAGAGGTGGTGGAGTGACTGTTGTTGACTGATTAGTTTGTTGAATGTGTGCTTTGTGCACGGTATGGTGAAAGCTGCAGGTATGGATGTTGTGCTGTGGAATGCCTGAGAGGTGGTGGAGTGACTGTTGTTGACTGATTAGTTTGTTGAATGTGTGCTTTGTGCACGGTATGGTGCCAGTTGACTGGGCAAGTGCTTGTGTGGTCTCGCTGTATAAAAGTAAGGGTGATAAGTATTAAGGTACTAGCTTTAAGGGTATAAGTCTGTTGAGTGTTGTAGGTAAGGTGTATGGTAGAGTGTTAATTAAGAGACCTGGAGAGGGTACAGAGGGAGTGATTGGTGATGAGCAGTGTGGCTTTAGGAGAGGGAGAGGATGCGTGGATTAGGAGTTTGTTGTGAGACAGGTGTGTGAAAAGAATTTACCAAAAGGCGTTCATGGATTTAGAAAAAGCGTATGATAGAACTGATAGTGAGGCTTTGTGGACTGTTTAAAGAATGTATAGACTTGATGGCAGGTTACTAAAAGGAGTAAAAAGTTTTTATTTAAAAGCAGAGCGTGTGTAAGAGTGAGAAATTCTGTGAGTCATAGGTTTCCCGTGAGATTTGTGTTGCGGCAGGGATGTGTGATGTCGCCTTGCTTGTTTAATATTTATATGGATGGTGTTGTAAGTGAGGTGAATGCAACAGTGTTAGGTGGAGGTCTGAGTTTGGTGAATGTTGATGGTAGAGAGTGGAATCTGAAGCAACTGCTGTTTGCTGGATGATACTGCACTGGTGGCTAATTCAGAGGAGAGATTGAGACAGTTGGTAGAGGAGTTTGGAAGGGTGTGTGCAAGGAGGAAATTGAAAGTAAATGAGAATAAGAGTAAAGTGATAACGTGTACGAGGTTGGTAGATGGTAGGAGGATGAATATAGTTTTGAATGGCGAGTTGCTTGTGGAGGTAGAGTGATTTAAGTATTTAGGGTCACATGTTGCTGTGAATGGAAGAATAGTTGCAGAAGTGAAGTTTAGATTGAATGAAGTAGTAGAGGTGCTGGGAGGCATGAAAAAATTGTTTAGATGTCGTTCGCTTAGAATGGATGTAAAGAGAAGACTGTATGAGGATGTTGTGGTACCGACTGCATTATATGGAGCTGAAATATGGAATGTGAGTGTAGCAGAGAGGAAATGTTTGAATGTAATGGAGGTGAGGTGTCTGAGGAGTATGTGCGGAGTGACGCATATGGATCGAATGAGAAATAATAAATTGCAAAGGGAAACTGGAGTTGTTCGAGAGATGGCTGATCGAGTTGAGCAGAGGGTGTTGCGATGGTTTGGGCATAAGGAGAGAATGGATAATGAGCGATTGGTGAAAAAAGATAACCAGATCTGATGTGAGAGGTGTAAGGCTGAGAGGAAGACCACGAATAGGATGGATGGACAGTGTGAAGAGAGCGTTGGATGCGAGAGGGATGTCTGTTGAGCAAGGAAGAGTGGCTGTGCTTGATAGAAATGAATGGAGAGAAACTGTGAATGAAAAAATAATGACGCAACCCTGAGGGGATATTCTCCTTCATTTTGTCTGATCAGTTGATCAGGTTAGGTGCGGGTAAGGGGATGGGTCCATTATGATGTGGCAGGGGTAAACCAGCTCTGCTGTCAGACCCTGCTGCAGATGTCACTGATTGCACTGCGCAGTTGACCCTCATGCACTGTGGTGTGGTGAGGATCTGTCCCTTCTTCCCCTTCGGGGCTAAGATGCGAATGAACGTGTTAGAGTGGGTGGGTAAATTGGGAATGTGTCGTCCTGTCTCAGCTACCTCCCTTTCCTTGGAGGAAGCAGCCTAGGTATATAGGTAGATAGACTTCTAAACAGTAAATCTTCTCACTGTAGAGCAAATCCATTAAATAATATTTAGTGATGAAGAGCTCTAGGAGTTATTCCAGACTATTTACAGATATAGGTCCTGAATTTTATAATTCTGAGACTACGAAATATTTCGCGATAAACATATAACATTGTATTCCAACTATTACCGCAAAACTAAAGCCAGTTCAGTCGAAAGGGTATTGAAAACATTAAAGCATTTAAGATATAAATATCTTACAGAGTATAAGACATAAACCTATACTGATGAATTGCCCGCTATTATTCATGTCTCTAATCACCCCTTTCATAAGGGGTTAGGTGGAAGACAGACCCCCGTCCATGTTCAGTACATGAGCTCACACGCATGCCTGGTATTATTTCCCAGTTCAGGCTTATGAATTTAAATAAACCCTCAGTAATGAAAAAGATCAGTTCTCCTCTAGCTGCAGAAGACTCAGTACGGCTGCAGAATCACTCTCACACTCAGTTTCAGTTTAGCAAGGCGTATAAAGTAGATAATACTGTCTCCCCAAAACGTACCAGTCTATTAGAAGATTTGGTGAGTGAGGATATACAAGGACTATTTCATATTTAAGAGAAAAATTAATAAAAACCACCCTTCCAGAAAAAATTCAAGTAGGTATACTAATATCTAAACTGGAAAAAGGGAAAAGAAAGCATCTCTTTCAGAGTAGAAGATACATATCTAAATTTTTCTTTTGTGTGTGTGTGACTCTGGGCATAGGCTTCAGAGCCTCTTCCCAAGGCTCAGTAGTCTTCCTACATACTATACATCTCCACATGTCACCACTTCGGCGCTAACACACATCGTCCATATTGAATACATGCTAGGGCTGTCTCATGAACGACTGTTATACTGGTATTAGCAGGGGTATTTTTGTGACATGTCGGCGGGTCTTCTTGTAGATCAGTAAAGTCTGCTTTATGAAATGCAAATCCTTAAACTGTTCCCTGTCCCAGCTGGGATTCGAACCTGGGTCCATTAGGACTGCAGGCCGCCTTTCTACCGATGCAACCAGCGTCTGCTGACCTTTCAGACATAAAGGTAGTGTCCCCTCCCCCTTGCCAATAGGGGGAAAACTCAACTTACTGTTAAACATGAAGATTTTGTTGTGCTCCTAACTAACTGATCCCTTAAACTTAGAAGTGTAGGTATTGAATGTCTGAAGAGCCATGAAATTAATTGCATCTTCAAAATGTTGCTCAGTTTCCTCAAAAAGTGTCTTACTGATAGTCCTAAAGTTATAGTTAAACCAAAGAAATACAAGAGTGACAGGACTGTTGCCTTTAAAATGACACGTCTCTCTCTCTCTAAAAAAAAAAAAAAATCTATATTACTTTCTAAGTGTGGTGGTGGAATCTTGGTCATTCTGCTTCCTCTTGCAGCCTCTTTTATTACCAATCTTATATAATTAAATGAAAACTTGCTGCCTTGTTCTGACTTCTATTGCTGATAAATACATGCTCGATTCATCTCCACCCCCAGTGGAGAAATCTATTACCTTACCTTCAACTAATTATGAAGCTAGTCATGCCCCCTGTCAGCACCCGGGAGGTACTAACCCTATCCTAGAAAATTTTACTCGTGTCACAGTATCACCTCCCTACAGACAGCATGGACTCTCACTAATCAAACTGCTTGATGGAAAACCTATTGCAACTTTGAACGAACGCAGAATCCTTTTCTAGTTTCAGTATCATAAACATTATTAACCCGAGGCGTCCCATCGACATATGGGTACGTTGCAACATTTTGCATTTGCCAGTCCCAACGACGTACTGGTACATTGTGCAATTGCAAGGTTCATAATTTGCACAATTTTCATTTTTCGCGAGTGATTTTTCGTATGTATACACGGGACACCTTCCTCTATTCCTCTACAAGATGCCAAGCAGGGACAATGCCTTACATCACATAACCTCCCCCCCCCACACGCCATTGTCTCGGCAATTCACCTGTTACCAGTGACCTGGCCAATAAAGACATTCAGGGCCAGAGTGATTCCCCAATCGATGACAATGTGGAGGACAAAGTTTACATAGCATTAGAGGAAGAAACAGTCAGAAATGATGATCAGGTAATGTGGCAAAAAAAGGTCAGGTATGGTGATGAGTTAGTGGGTGAAACAATCCTTATAATGCCAATATTACCGTATGAAAACCAATATACTCTTGTACTATGTATAAATTCGTACCAAGTAAATAAATAAATACCGTTTATGAGTGTTGTGAAATAGTTACCCTTCCACAGAACTCGTTTTCTTTGGTGCCAGCCTGCTAGAAAACGCAGTCAGGTTAGGAGGTACTGCTACCTGGATCGAGTATTTTAAACTTCAGGTGAGCGATTTCTCTATGATTTTTTGATGTTTTTCACCAAAAGCGGAGGTTTTAGCCAAAAAAAAAATTTTTGAAAATACCTTGGGATTGGGGGGTGTCAGAAGGGTGAAAAAGCTCGGGACGTGACGGGTTAACACTATGTCTAATACGAAAGGAAAATTTTCAACAACAAAAAAATCCAATTGGGATGTTATTCAGTCTAACAAATCTAACATCTCAAAGTATTAGGAATCGAAGGGAAAAGATAAAGCTGATAGGAGGAGGGGGTGGACGAGGTGTGTGGCATCTATACTAACTCCTTCACTGTGATGACACAATTTATTCTTTACTCCTACTGTTATAATACAATTTTATTCAGCTTGAGAAAGATCTCTCGTGCTAAAGGGATTGATGAAATCTATATCTATCTTCTCCAGTCTAAAAAGATTCTCCCCAAAAATGCGTAATATCGTCTGTTAGCAACAAGAATAAAGCTACGTCACTGGATTGAAGGTCTTAAGATACAATTGCTGTCGCCAGTAGTCGAAGGATTAGGAGGAGGTAGAGACAGTAAGCATCCATATTAATAAGGAACATCACTTGACAGTCTAGCAGCTATTGGACGGAAATGTAACATGTGCCCATAGGTAAGACAGTATATATAATGTTTGAAAGTGCATGCAATATCAGTTACTCGGCAAACATGGAGTACCACTCACTTAAGTCCGTGTGTGGGCGACTGGCTGACACGCATTTCAGACACTCCGAGAACTGTCTTGTGTATCCTGATAATTCTGTGGGGTGCCTACCCTCATGAAGATACTTACACTGGAAGGAAGAGACTGTACAACATGATCAGAGCTGTTAGGTAGGATAGGGACGGGACAGGTACCACCATTGTACAGAAACCACCAGAAAAGGATGATTTACCTTACTTTATCGCACTCATTATACAGTTTGGCCGGGGTGCCCTCTTTGAGACAAATGAACTGGCTGCAACAATAGTGAACACGTCCAAAAACTTACAATATGTCCAAGGCGTGAAGAAGGACAGCATTGAAAATTGACTAGAATATTTTCAGACTATTAGAAACTTACCGTTTTTGCCATAGGGTGTAACAACGTTGAAAAAGTTATTATCCCTTCAGGTATAGGGCATGGTGAATAGTGGATAAAGAGTGAGAGCAAATTTATTTACCCAATCTACAAGGGTTTGCTGGCAGCCGGCAACCTGCTGATATTGATGTTTTACTTGTTTGTAGTAACTAAAGTGTATTTAATCTCCTATGTACTTATCAACAATAAAAAAATAAATAAATGTAAGCCACATTAGATGTATAAATGAAATCTTGTATCGATATGAGTCATAGTTTTGCACAAACCATGAAGGAAGAACATTATATATACCTAAAGAATTTAGGCAGTAAAGATGTGTATCAAACTAATTCACCGAACAACTTTGAGAACAGACTTAAACCCCCCATTCAACTTAATGCCGAAAAGGAATATGAAATTGGCTTAGCGGAATCTCTTTGGCATTTCTAATAATTATTATATGCAAATATAATCATCTTTGGCATTTCTAATAATTATTATAATTCAAGGCCTGAACTACATGCCACATCACACATTAATCATTCCAATCTTTAACGCATATCTATGCCACATACAGTCATTTAGATGTTGGACAGTTGATTGATACTCTAAACAAAGAAACTGATGAAAACTTTCATGTGACTCTAAAAGATAAACTTACACACAATATCCCTGGGGGCACAACTTTTGCGTGCAACAGCGGATCAGAAAGAATGTTCTTTGGTGTAACAAATGGAGTGTTTTAATAATGATCACTTTTGTAAGCTTGTCTTTAAATTCGGTTCAAGGTTTGCCGCAGTTTTAGGATTTATCAGTTAAGGCGATTACATAGTGTACGGTTCCAGCATACCTGTAGAGGAGGTGGGTGGGAAAGTTTTTGTGCCAGCTCCATTTTTACCAAGAAATGATGGTTGGATAGATTTCGTAGTGATGTATGCAGATCGCGTGGCACAAACAAGATATGGCAGTCAAAGGGTTAATATCTTAGACGCCATAACAATGGAGGGGCAGGGTGGAAATAATTTTCACCAAACAAGTTAAAAACCTTTGAATAAAACCTATTGTTATGTCCAAGTCCCACACTGCCCAGGCTCCAACAGCAGTAATTCAGTGTAGTAAGGTTATTGCCTAGTGAGTTGTTCTTCCTAGAGGCAGCCTTTAGTTGTAAAACAATACAGATCAGCACAGGCTTTGAATATAAACAAGCTTTTCAACTTCGTTGCTTTTATTTACGAAGTAATTACACGGTATGCCCACCAATTACACTTCACAGATATCACAGGTACCAGAGCTACACTAACTTTGCAAGGCCACAAGTCAAACTAAAATCAAATTCGTCTGTTCTCCCCTCCATCTTTATATAATCTTGCATTACACTCGAACCTCGAGCATAATCTAGTTACCACAGTTGCCAAATCAGAGACATCCAAAAAATGCCACAGTCATCCTACACTACATAACACTTCAAATGCTTTAGCATGCAAACAATGATAAAGTTACAAGACATAACAGTAACATAAATAAAACATTATACAGAAAAAGAGCATAAAATTTGATGCATAATTTGACGAAATAACCCCCCTCATAATAGCAGGCTGACTGGCAACTCTGACACGTAACTGAAAAATGCGAGAAATGCTGAGAACCTTCCAATACTTCTTATCTAGGAAATCCTTCTTCTCAACACTACCCCCATCCCAAGTCCTTTGACATCCCAATAAAACTACACAATGTACTCAAACATAATCCTTAATTCAAACTAAACATCTAATTACACACAAATTAATCCTTCAGCTTATCAGGTCTTCTTCTGTGCCGCTCCTCCACACAGTCCACTCCTCTTGGAATGGCTTGGTCCTCTTCCTGATTCACTTCATCCCTCGGGAAACTTTCACCACCCTCTTGTATTTCAACTCTTGGTCCTCCTCAACATCCTTTGCTGGGGGTGAGCATGATTCCTTGGGGACGTCCCAGCTGTACTGTCCTGGCCCATGGTAATGCTACAGACGATTCACGTATACCACCTTTGGGTAAGACTTCCTACCTCCCCAAACCCGGTATGTTACATCTGATAGATGGTCCAATGCAGTGCAAGGCCCATCCCACGGGCACTACAGCTTCAATAACCGTCCCTTCTTCCACTGAGGATTGTATAACCAAACTTTGTCACCATCCTTTAAGCTCACCCCACTTGCCTTGGCACAATACTTGCACTTCATCACTTTGCCTGAAAACTTCAGAGTGTCTCACACTTGATGATGTACGTCAGCCAGCCTTTCCTGAAGATGCTTCCCAAAGCTGGAGGTGTCTGTAGGCAGTTCTTCACCATGTGGTCTTCCTATTAACAAGTCAATGGATAAAAGTAACTCCTGACCCAGCATCAGTTTTGCAGGGATGTAACTGGTAGACTCGTGGGATGCAGACCGATGTGCCATCAGCAATGTACAGTAGATAATTTCTGGTCCTATTCAGTCTCTTCCTCTTTGCAGTACTTGGTCAATTCTTGTCTCAGGGTCCAGCTGAATTTCTCCACCATCCCATCTGATTATGGCCTTAGTGGGGTCGTCTTGGTCTTCATGATCCCCAGCAACTTGCAGCACTCATGGAACACAGCAGACTCGATGTTTCTACCCTGGTCTGCATGTAGCTCTTGTGACATCCCAAACTGACAGAAAAACTGGTCAACCAACACCCGAGCAACAGTCACAGCCTCTTGATCGGGGATGGCATAGGCTTCTGGCCACTTTGTCAAGTGCTCCAGGGCGACACATATATACTGGTTTCCTTTGTCAGTGAGTGGCAGAGGTCCAGGAATGTCCACCGCGACTCTTTCCAATGGTGCACCCACTTGGTACAACTGGAGAGGGGCGCAACCATGTTTCTTGGGTCCTTTCTTGGCACAACATACATCACAGGCCCGAGAACACCCTTCAACATCCTGATGTATGCCAATCCAGTAGAACCTCTGTCACACCTGGCTTACAGTTTTCTTCATTTCCAGGTGCCCACTAGTGATCTGGTTATGGGACTCAGCCAAGATCTCGGACCTCATTATCTTTGGAACCACCAGTTGCCAATACTTCCTAAGGCCATAAATGTGGATTGATATAAATCAGTAGTTAATGTATTCATCATTGTACTTCCTCTTCATATCAACACTGGCAGCCATCACAAATATGTATAAAAAAAAAAAGCCAAACAGATAGAAAGAGACCAATGATAACGTTTAAAAAGATGAGGCCACTTGCACTAAAGAGAATTAATTCACTACACTGATTTAAAATTAATTTCGAAAAAAAAAAATCACCAGCTGCAAAAGACTTTCAACAAACTAGCATGATTTAGTTTGAACTACACCCAAGTGAAGTAAATTTTATGCAAGATGAAGTCAATGGTATTTAGTATTTGATTTTCTTTTGCAATCAGCACTGCATTAATTTGTTCGTAATTATTTGTTTCTAATAAGTAAGAATAAGTTTCATCAAGGAAACTTTCGATTTAATAATGTAGATGTTACCAGTAGCACAACTGAAGCAAAATTTGTCTGCCATCGTAGTAACTATTAAAAATTCCGAATTCTCCGTGTATGGTAGCCCGGTTCTGTCGTTGCCTTTACTTATGCAAAGATAATGTAAAATCATGGTTCATACCAAATATGAATGCGTAATCATCCAAAAGCATTGATAATTACAATGTAAGAGAGCTACAAATAATAAATATTGTTTTGAATTGGTAGCCGACTCCATTCTACAGTACATTAAAGTTTCACATTATTTGTCATAAATTTCAAGTCAGTGCCGAAAAGTCTGCATTGAATCTGGGTTTGGTGAAAGCCGTTTGATTTAAATTGAACGTAACACAGTTTTTTTTTTTTTTCCAGCATAGATTTTGATTCAGATTGTTTGACGAAAGTGAGTTAGTTGAATTTTAACTTACATTTTAAACTAATGCTGTATTTTTTTGGTGGAAGTGACCAGTGTTCATAAAAAACTAATGAAAGAATGAGAAAATAAACAGAAATGATATTACAAAAAGAATATGTGAGAGCAGTATCAAAGGTAGCCTAGAGGTGTGACAGGGAGACCACCAGTGAGTGAGCTGAGAAGGCAGGGTGGAGGAATATGTAAACTATAAAACTATATATAGTATCATATCCAAATAATTATACCTATCGGTAGATAGACAGAAAAAAGTCACTTTCACAATGCTAACATCAGTTAAATATCCCACAAGCAAACTAGACTACTAAACAGAAAGCAGTAGATATTTCTCATAAACTTACAACTGCGGGCGCCAGCTGGGGTTATGGCCAAGAGGGAGGTTACAACAGAGAACAAGGGAGACAGACTTGCACCCTGAGCACAGTCCTAAATCTGTCGGAATAATGCCTTCTACTGTACAGAGGAGAAGAGGACTTTATATATGGTTTGCTCTACAACAAGTTCAGTCCTGCATATTGCATACAGAGTGTTGCTTCTTAGTCATATTTTTTTTTGCCTGCTCACTGGTTCAGTAGTGTTGGGATATAGCAAGTATACTTTGGAAATGGAGAAATGAATTCCCAGAGCTAGACTTTGCTCAATCATATAGCCTTGCTAGGCGACGGGAGAGAGCTACCTCTTCCGGCAGGGCAGCTACCCGTGCAGGGCGCGAACTCTCGACCCTTCGGTCTTGAGCTTGGCGCTCTACCACTGAGCCACCCTGCCCCCAGTATACGCTGGAGAGAGAGGGAGCAAGGCGACAAGCTCAAACACGTGACCCCTCACCCGAAGTACTGCTTACACTAGCCCGCCATGCCCCCCCCCCGAAAAAAAAAAATCCTGCCGTGGCCCCCTTGGGGGCCATGGCTCCTAGTCTGAAAACCATTGTATTAAGGAGTCTAAAGGAGGTTAGCATTTACTGTACCTATCGCCTAGGTGTGACTTACAAAAATATACCACATTTCCAAAATTTAAACCAACCAAAGAAAACAACCTTTTGAATTCACACTATGGGGAGGGCAGGCAATCAGAGTGCTGTCATAAAATAAACAGTTGGATTATTGGATACACAGCAGCCGTGCTCGAGACGTATCGAACTACTAATTGAGTATGCTTCGGAATTGAGAACGAGTAAGAGCTTATATACATCATCCGTTCAGACATTTCGCGCGAGTAGTCACGTAAAAATCTTTCCTCGTTTTACATTCTTTTTTGTTGTTGACTTATATTACTATCACATAGAAACTAACGATTCATACTGAGGTACCTGTAGAACAGTTGTACAGTAGAGATCATAGTTATATCACTGCTTCCATATATCTGCTCAGACTCATTACCGTGACTATTAGACACAGGTACTGCTCAAATGAGAGTTATGTATCATTAGTACGCATTATTTGAACAGTACATCTTGAATACATCCTGGTTCAGCTCAGCATTGCATTTTTCAACACCCGCGATCGAAAAACTATTGTCATCATTATCACCGGCATTGGTATCATTATTATCACTATCATCATCTATATCGTCATCAATATCGTCTCCATCCACTTCGCTGTTATTGTAACCAGTAATATTCATATCATCATCATCACCATCATCATCATCATTACCATTTTTCGCCTTAGGTCTTTCCGTCGGGATAGTTGTACCATTCAATACCAGCTCACACCAGACGATTTAACTTCATGTGATAGTGAGTGACAGAAACTTGAAAATTTTTAATATTTCTGATTATAGAAGACACTCTAAAAAGCACTGTTTGCCTTTTAACGCCAGACGAATTTATTCAGATGAGAGTGAGTCATAGGAGGCACATGGTTAATAAATGGGATGGATTTGGTCCAGAAGAGAAATGGAAGCCGAAAATTATGAGAACTATGAGCAGGGTTCACAGATCAAAGTCGTTCATGCATACATTTTGCCACTTAAGTCTACTGTTTGATCTTACATTTTACTGTATAGTTGCTCCCTCTACAGCAGGGCTTTTCAGCCTGGAGTTCGCAAACTCCCAAGGTTTCACGGGAGAGTTTCCAGGGGGGAACTTAGATGTCTGACGAAAATGTACGAAAATATTCTGAGGGAGAGAGAGAGAGAGAGAGAAATGGAGAAATGAATTCCTCGAGCTAGGCAACTAAGGCCATATGGCCCCGCTGGGTTACAGGAGGGCGCTACCCCTCCCGGCAACGGTAGCCCGGGCGAGGCTCGAACTTGCAACCTCCCGATCACAAGCTCAGCGCGCTACCACTGTAGAGAGAGAGAGAGAGAGAGAGAGAGAGAGAGACCGTTATAGATTCGCTTATCAGGTTGTATAATGTTCAAACTGCAGGCCTTGAGTGACGATGGGAGATACTGTCTCATTAGGCAGCTAGCCATAACTGATGCATGAACTTGTTGCCCCACTGTCTCCTGATATTTTTATCTACTTAAATTAGGTATGTTCGTAACATTGCCAACAGTGTGTTGGTGTTTTTAATAATAAGATGATATGGATGCTAGTTTATTTTTTTCTTTTTGTGGTAATGATCATTACTTTAATTATGAGATTTTAGCATTTTGGAAACTCGTGTTTATGACCTTGGTCGTACGTGTGGCTACTCAACAGCAAATCTTAGATTTTGTTGGTGTTGACGGATGTTTGTACTCTCTGAGTGCATTCTAGTTCCTGTTTGTTCTTTTGACATTAATGGTAGTATGACTGCCTGAAGCTGTTTCTAATTTGTGGTCTTACGACGGTGGTGATAATATGATAGCCTGATGGTGTTTTCACTGTTTAATCTTTTGTTATTATGACGGCCTGAAATTGTTTTACTGTGTGATGAACGCCTGAAGTTGTTTGTACTGAGTGATCTTAAGATGTTGATAATACGGCTTCCTTGATCTTTTGACACTTTGGTTGCCTGAAGGTGTTTCTACTGGGCGATATCACGACGGTGATGATAATGAGTGTTTGATGGTGTTTTTATTGTACAATATTATGACGGAGACAATATTATAACTGTGAGTCGGTTTCACTGACTTTATGGATGACTGTGGCTATAATCGGTAAATATTTTTTATTATTGTTCAGATATTGTTATGGCCTCATCAGCTAAGAAATGTCAGTATGATAAAAGCTGTATTTAGTATGGATTCACTGCCGTCTTAAAAAACGGGCGCTAACTTCCAATGTGTCTTGTATCCCACAAAGATTTATCACTAGAGTGTACGAAACCAAGCTTTCTCAAACAACATTTAAATAGTTGTCATGCGAATAAGAAAAGTAAGAATTCCACCTCTTTCCGGCAAAAGGAAGAGAGACAGAAGTAATTACAGTAGGCTTTTATCGTTCGGGACACTTCAACCAACAGAATGAATGTGGTTTACGTGCATCATATATGATATTACTGAGAATTAAAAAAAAAAAAAAAACAGCACTGCAGGAAGTTAATCGTCCCTTGCTGTAAAGTTAGTCTGTTGTGTTTATTAGCTGTGTTATTGGATGTGATGCTGATTAGGTAGTCACATCAGTACCCCTCTCAAATTATACTTATTTTCAATGAATATTAGAAATGTCTGAAAATAACAATGAACAAGTGATTGCTTAAATAACAAGAGCATCGTTAGGGAAATCTGTAATCCAGCTTGATGAGTCGACTGATGTGGCTGCTTGTGCCCAACACTTGGTATTTGTTCAGTGCATCAGTGGTGGAGATTTCAAAGAGGATTTCTTGTTCTGTCATGCTTTGACGTAGAGTGCAAGAGGTGAAGACATTTGTCATGAAGTCTAAAATTTTTTAGAGGCTGAATGACTTTCTTGGAATAATATATGTGCATGCACAGACGACGAAGCACCAGCCATGCTTGGCCGTTGATCAGGGTTTCGAGGAACAGTGAATGAGGCGAATCCTGAAACAAGGCATCATCACTGTATGCTTCATATATACATGCTCTTGCATCTAAATTTCTCCCACCGAAGTTAAGATTAGTACTTGATGATGATGAGCACATGGCTTCATATATACATGCTCTTGCATCTAAATTTCTCCCACCGAAGTTAAGATTAGTACTTGGTGATCATGAGCACATGGAAAATACCATCAGGTGCCTTAAATATATAACTCTTCCAACTACAGTGGCAAGAGTTTAGAGCACATGAAGTATTACTCATTGACACAGGGGTTCACTGGTAGTCACAAAGGAAAGTGGTATCAAGAGCAGAGTCATTGAAAGAGAAGTTTTCCAAATTCTTCAAATATGACAAGACAAAGGCGCTTGAGTTCACCAAGGAGTTATCATACAATCAGTGCCTCCAGAAGCTGGTCTCTTTGAAGAACATATTGTTACGATTAAATTCGTTACACTTATCCTTTGAAGGCCGTTCTACATCGTTTTACCACAGTGATTGATTTCATGGACAGACCAAGATCATTCATCATGAAGCTGGATCTGTGGGAAGGAAAGGTCAAAGACGACAATCTTAGCATGTTTGGACACCTCCGTGAGGCACTTCATAAAAGCAAGGACACTGGACAACTAGAATTAGTGCACCTTGTGCAAACGCATCTTTCTTCACTGTGAATAAGTTGAAGTCTTATTTCCATGAATTGAGCGGGCTGGAATCAAAGTTGATTACAGACCCATTCAATGTTAATGTTTACACCTTGTCCCAGATAACGTGCAAAAAGAATTCCTAGAGTTGGCGAATGACTATGTTGCAAAAGATGCCTTTGAAACACTTCCCCTGACAAAGGTCCGATTTAAAATGAGTGAGCTTTACCTGCTGTAGTTGATGTTGCTGTGACATCTTTGCTGATATTCCCAAGTACCTACCTATGTGAGCAAGTATTTTCAATGCTGTTGAGCATGAAAATTAAACATCGAGCATGGCTTAACGTGGAGCATGACCTTCGAGTATGTCTGGTTTATACTGCTCCTCAGGCTGAGACACTTGTTTGCACGAAACAGGCACAGCTTTCACACAAAGTTTAATGGACATGGTCGTATTTAAAACGCGAACCATTCTACATTGAATTACTGTTCAAGTCTATTTCTTAATCAAGTAAGTACAGTTCCTCTCCTATATTGTATCAATGTACATTGACTATGATGTTATTGTATCATTGTACATTGACTCTGATGTTAATGCTTAACTGCTGAATAGTCATTACATTTTCAACTATTTGATAATACTCGTACATAGTGTAGTGCCACTGTATACCGAATTCGTCTTAATGTACTCGTATTATCATTCTTTGTTCAGTGTCAGATTACTGGAGTAGGGGTCAATGGTCTGATAACTCAGAGGGTACTTGGTGGGAAAGGAGTTGAGAATCCCTGCTCTACAATTTTATTCAATTTAATTTCCGTAGCTCCATGATTTAAATTGAGAAGTTAAGTGCACTCAGAAAGCTAATACCTGCACCAACCCCATTACCAGACAGCTCAGATCACCAAGAAAATTTAATCTACTCTTCCTTTTCCCATGGCCCTCATATCCGCAAGATTTCACAGAAATCAATCAATAACTTTTTTAAAATATTTTGTCGACAAACAAACAAACAGACAAACCAGGGTGAATACATAACCTCGTCCCGGAAGAGCTAACAGTGCTACGACTCTGTCCTTTCTATAGTATATTGTCCTAACTGCATCATTTTCTAGTATTAATCTCTTGTAACAACTCATTCAAGATACAGATGTCAGTTTTATGCATAGTCAAAGTGAACAGAATACAGTTACTTCCGGCAACGCACGTTGGGGGAGGTTATGAATTCACCCCTGTTTGTCTGTTTATCCACAAAGTATCTCAAAAAATCATAGTTGGATTGAAAAGAAATTTTGTAGATATGTGCATAATGGGCCAACGTCTGTATCAGAGAACTCAGGTCAACACCAAAATCAAGTCAAAGTTTCATTCCCCATGATACAGACGTTGGCCAAAGTATCGCCGTCTGAGTACTATCTACTTGTTATAAATGCGTTGATTACTATCCCATTTTTATTCTAACTTGACTTAATTTTACCACTCTCAGTCTTGATTGCTGACTTCGCAAGAGATTAACACTAGAATATGATGCTGGTTATGAAACTGTGCAATGGTACGGTAAGGATGTAGAGGTAATGTAACGCATAATCTGCCAATGAATACCGTGAAATAAGTCTGGAAAGGACAAAAGCCAAGGTGAGGTTATGTAAAACAACTACAGGATACATGAATGGATTGGAAAGCTATAGGGAAAACATACAGATTGGATGCGGTATCGATGGCTGGATTCGGCATTGTCTTGTGTCAGGGTAATGGTGTTTAAATTCAGTTGCTGATTCCCTGGTGTCCTCGTTACCAGAGAGAGAGAGAGAGAGAGAACCAATGTAATGTCGAAGGGAAACAAGGTTAGAAATTGCTGTTAATATAGAGTTAAAAAGGAAGAAATAAATAATGAAAAGTATCTCATGTCGCCCAAGAAAAAAATATCAGTGAGAAGATAGCAACCATGGAGCGCATACCCTCGCCAACTCGGGTTCCAGACAGCTCAGAGCACGACCAAAATTTAATCATCCCTTTTTTTCCCCTTGACTTCAATATCTACAAAATTTCAATAAAACTTGAGATATATTCAGGAAAAAACAAACACAAACGGGGTAAACACATAGCCACGAACTCCGTTGGCGGAGCTAATCAGCATTTGAGGTAAAAGCACACAAACAATTCAGATGGATAAGTACCCAATTTCCTTCCAGCAATAGCTAGTACCGTAAGTGGCAAGGAGAAATAAGTGGATCCAAGATATATCACGAAGACTATTATTAAATATTATTCACCAAATGATGGCAGACAACGAATCAATTGTGATTATTGATTAGGGCGAAGGTGTTGAAACATTGAATAGTTACATGATTTATTGCCTTTTTAACTGAATATAATATTGATAGATTCATTGACACACACACACACACACACACACACACACACACATATATATATATATATATATATATATATATATATATATATATATATATATATATATATATATATATATATTGTTATGGAACAGAGAAAACTGTCCCGCAAAGTTCCAGGTTCAAAACAAAAGAGTTAGGTAAAATTACAAGTTAAAGTTTAATGCTCAAACTAACAACTAAACATTCAGGACTCATAAGGATAATGTAATGGCAAAAAACAGGTTATATATATGGTTAACTGCAATACCCTCTATTAACACGAAATTAGCAAGAGTAAATTTATCTAAGTCAGCCCTGATAAAATGAGAAAACCGGATAATGCTCAGTTAATGCAAGATATATTATTACAGATACAAAATATTATCAATAATGGCTGACATCAAAAACCCCACATGAATCACAAAAACCTCACCAGGCCTATGAATTAACACCTTATGCTATACAGTACAAGAAAAAATGTAATAACACTTATACTCAAATTACACAGCAGCTAGATGGTTGGAGACTTCCTGAGCACTCACAAAAATAATAACAACTGTACAGGGGAGGACAGAGTTGTGAACAAAATGAGGAGTAGATCTAAGTGGCAATTAATGCAGAGACTGAGCTCATTATATAGAGGCCAGCAGAGCTTGATACAACTTGTAAGAAGGACGCGCAAATGAAGCCATAGGGGACAAAGAGTTGACACTCCTGCTCTGAACAACAGAAAGAACGACTTACTCTACTATAAGGGAGGAGGGGGGGGAGTGAGGTAGAACACGCACTATGGAAGCCACGAGTCGAATCGTGATCAAACATGCAGCATACTGTACGTTAGAATTATACAAAGGATGATGAAATCATAGGCTATGTAACATCCCCACAAAGAAAAAGAAATTTACAAAGGAAATTTCTTATTACTCTAAAACAATCTGTCTAAAGTCTAGATAAGCAATCTGCAATAACATTTTCTTTCTCCTTGATATGTTGTATGTCTAATGAATACTGCTGAAGAAGTAGACTCCATCTTGTCAATCTCTGATTTTTTTCTTTAATCTTACTAAGGAATTTCAGTGTGTTATGATCGGTATAAATGACTATGGGGTCAAAACCAGAACAAATAAAATGAAAAATGCTGTAAACCCAAAATCAAGGCCAAAAGCACTTTCTCAATAGTGGAGTAGTTCTTTTGAGGTGGAGTGAACTTACTGTAATAAGATACAGGGTGTTCAATACCCTGATCATCCTCTTGCAGCAAAACAGCCCAAGCTCCTGTATCACTTGCGTCAACAGCCATTTTAAAAGGCTTAGCAAAATTTGGAGTAGCGAGCACTGGCTGACTTAAGGGGATAGCTTTAAGTTTGCTGAAAGAGGAGTCACAGTTATCGGTCCAGACAAATTTAACTCCCTTTTTCAGTAGGTCTGTAAGTGGTGATACAAGAATCGAAACGTTAAGAACAAATCTCCTGTAATAACCTACCATTCCCAAAAATCTTTGTAGCTCTTTCCTACTTTTAGGTCTGGGAAGATCACTTATAACCTGAACCTTAGCTCCTGGTGGTACAACGTGTCCATCACCAATTACGTACCCAAGGTACTGAACTTTAGCTTGACCAAACTCACACTTTGATAAATTAGCTACAAGATTAGCCTGAACCAAACGCTCAAGAAATTTACTGACATGGCATAGGTGATCTTTCCAGTTGTAACTGAAGATTAATACATCATCAATATAAGCAACACACCCTGCCAAACCCTCTGTTACAACATTCATGAGGTTCTGAAATGTGGCTGGTGCATTCTTCATACCATATGGCATTACAGAAAATGCAAAATTCTTTCCTAGTGTAACAAAACATGAGATCTCCCTAGCACGTTCAGTCATAGGTACTTGCCAGTATCCCTTTAACAAATCAAACTTACTTATGTACCTAGCCTTTTCGATCTTGTCTATGCAATCTTCCACGCGAGGGAGAGGGTAAGTGTCTGTTTTGGTTATCTGATTAACACGTCTACAGTCGATGCAAAGCCGCTGTGACCCACCTGGCTTAGGGACTAGAGAGACAGGAGAACTCCACTCGCTCTGATAGGGCTCAATCATCTTGTTGTCCAACAGGTAGCCAAGCTCCTTCTGGATGAGAGGAACTTTCACTGGGTTCACACGGTAAGGAGGCAGTTTAATTGGCTTTGCGTCTCCAACATCGATATCATGCATCAACACAGTGGTTTTTCCTGGAGTAGCACGGAACACTTGCGGGTACTCCTGCAGTAATGACGAAAACTCCTGCCTTTCCTCGGGAGCTAGATGAAAAAGCTTAGTCTGGAGATCATTCATGATATCAGGATTCTCCCCCAAACTATCACTCTGGCTCATGCTGCATGGGAGAACTTCACTTGCAGACTCGGGTGGAACAGCTACAGTGCAGACTGGGTTATTTTCGTCCCGCCTGTGATATAACTTTAGCATGTTAATGTGATAGAGTTGCTTGTTCTTTCTACAATCTGGTGTGGCGATGACATAGTTGACATCACTGAGTTTCTTCTCCACGAAATAAGGACCACTAAATTTGGCGCGAAGAGGTTGCCCATGTACCGGTAGCAGAATTAAAACCTGATCTCCTGGCTGAAAGTGGCGTAACCTGGACTTCTTATCATACCAAGTCTTCATCTTCTGAGCAGCTCCTAAATTCTCTCTCGCCAGCTGTAAAGCAGTGGACAGCCGTTCTTTGAACTTCATCACATACTCCAGCAGGTTGACGTCATCTTCCTCCGACAGCCAGCATTCCTTGAGTAGCTTAAGGGGTCCTCTTACTTCATGGCCAAACAGTAGTTCAAAGGGTGAGAAGCCCAGTGATTCATTTGGAGATTCTCTTGCGGCAAATACAACGAATAGAAGACCTTTATGTCAATCTTTCTGATGTTCCAAACAGTATTTCTTGAGCATCGATTTGAGTGTTTGATGATATCTCTCCAACACTCCTTGGGTCTGGAGATGGTAAGCTGAAGACGTGATCTGGGTGATGCCCAACTCTTTCAGAGACTGCTTGAAAACATTTGACATGAAATTACTTCCCCAGTCTGACTGTACCTCCTTGGGCAGACCAAACTTTGTGAAGAACCCTAGCATTTCCTTAACCACGTTCTTTGCTGAGATATTTCTAAGTGGAATGGCTTCAGGATAACGAGTAGCCATATCAATCAGGGTCAGCACATAAGAAAATCCTGAAGAAGTCTTAGGAAGAGGGCCCACAATATCCACCAACACACGGGTGAATGGCGCCTCAAAAGGAGGAATGGGAACTAGAGGTGCAACCTTTTCGGTCTGATTACACTTCCCCACAACTTGACAGGTGTGACAAGACTTACAATACCAGGAAACATCTCTGAAGATACCTGGCCAGTAGAAGAGTTTCAAAATGCGTGCCACAGTCTTCCTCACTCCAAGGTGTCCTGCCAAACTGGAATTATGAGCCACTCTAATGATATCCTGCCTACAAACACGAGGGATGACAACTTGATGTACAACCTCCCATTCACAGTCGGCTGATGCTGTTGGGGGTCTCCACTTCCTCATAAGTACTCCTGACTTTATATAATAACAAGTAGAAGCACCAGCTGACTCTTCCTCACTGCAAGCAGAGTTACCTAGACCTTTCAACTCAGGGTCAGCAACCTGCAACTCAACGAACTCTTGACGAGACAAATTATCAACACTACGGGGTACTGCCTCATCTGGTGAGTGGTCCAAATTAGCAAGAAAAGTGTCAGCTAGGATAACATCATCATCATCATTATCCTCTAAGTCACCAGTAACTTTAGACTTAGCCCTAGTGACAGCACATGCAGAGAACACATCAGGGATATCACAATCCTGGGTCGCAGTCACTGGTTCACTAGACAACTGAGGAGCTGGACACACTTGACTTCCACCGATATCATTTCCAAGTAGGAAAGTTACACCTGACATTGGGAGTGTCTCAACCAACCCAACCATAACGGAACCATTAACAAAACCAGACTCTAAATTCACTCTGCACAGAGGGACAGAGAAGTAATTATTCTCTGCACCTTGTAAGATTACAGTTTCATCAGAGGAATTAACATTAGAGCCTAGAACACTGGTCAGCATAAGGGATTGGCAAGCACCTGTATCACGATATATTTTAACTGATTTCCTGTCATTACTGCCCAGAGGACTGACAAAACCATCAGACAGGAAATTAGCACATGAACTCTTGAGAGTGTCACCCACGTTACTGCTCAAAAGAGGAGCTCCATCATGAGAATTTAATTTACCCCTCAAAGCAGGTTCAGTTAATTCAGTTAAAGAATTCTGGGAACTCTCAAGGGTCGACACTAGACCAATTGACTGAATATTTAAAGGCTCCTTTTTGTTCACATCACGCTGTCTCCTGAAACATTTCTCCGTAGTATGACCAAGCTTACTACAATAAGTACATTTACTTTTCTGAAATCTAGAGGTGGAGCTGGTATTTACTTCCTGAGAAACATCATCTTTATTCTCTTTCCTGTTACCTGTACTCTGAGTAGAGGCAACATACTTACTCTCAGTTTTCCTTTTTTCTTTAGAATATCTCTTGTGAGTGAGAACATATTCATCAGCTAAAACTGCAGCATCAGACAAATTATCTATTTTTTTCTCATCAAGATATAGGCTTACATCTTTATTAATACACCTTATGAAGTCCTCCAGCAAAATCATCTGCTTAAATTTATCAAAATCAGAATCCACATTCTTAGAATTTAGCCACTGCTCTAACAGATCTTCTTTGATTTTTGCTTACTCAGCATGGGATTGCTTATCTTGCTTATAAGTTGTCCTAAATTTTACTCTATAGGCTTCAGGAACAAGGTCATAGGCTTTAAGAATAAAGCTCTTAACTACATCATAATTATCAGATTGATCCTGAGGCAAAGATGCATAAGTTACTTGAGCTTTACCGGTGAGAACAGTTTGAAGGAGTACTGACCAATATTTTTTGGGACAATTAAAACCTGTAGCTACCCTCTCAAACAACTGAAAATACTTTGTTAAATCAGATTCATTAAAAGGAGGGACAAGTTTAACATTTTTAGCCACATCAAAATCATCAGAGCTAGATGATCCAGTTCCACATTATTTCATGCGATCCTCATGGTCTGCCTGAATCCTAGCAAGTTCAACTTGAGCGTGAAACTCAGCCTCCTTAGCACGAGCCTCATGCAGGGCTAGCTGTAACTTAGCTAATTCAATCTGCGTTTGCTCATCTGGAGGAGTTACATTAAACAAGCTTTTATTAATTATGTCAACAATTTGATCTTTAGAATGATGAGAGCGAACAGCAGTTCCCAATTGTTGAGCAACAAGCTTAAGTTCATTCTTTGTTCTGTTTTCTACATCACACACTGTTTGCATATTTGACAAAAAATCTTTGGCTTCATCAAGCGTAGTAATAGTAGACATCATGAATAAATCACAGTCACAAAATATCAAGCAATATCCTTATGATATTATCCTGAATATCCTGATAAGAGGTCACCAAATTAATGTTACGGAACAGAGAAAACTGTCCCGCAAAGTTCCAGGTTCAAAACAAAAGAGTTAGGTAAAATTACAAGTTAAAGTTTAATGCTCAAACTAACAACTAAACATTCAGGACTCATAAGGATAATGTAATGGCAAAAAACAGTTTAAATATATGGTTAACTGCAATAGCCTCTATTAACACGAAATTAGCAAGAGTAAATTTATCTAAGTCAGCCCTGATAAAATGAGAAAACCGGATAATGCTCAGTTAATGCAAGATATATTATTACAGATACAGAATTTTATCAATAATGGCTGACATCAAAAACTCCACATGAATCACAAAAACCTCACCAGGCCTATGAATTAACACCTTATGCTGTACAGTACAAGAAAAAATGTAATAACACTTATACTCAAATTACACAGCAGCTAGATGATTGGAGACTTCCTGAGCACACAAAAATAACAATAACTGTACAGGGGACGACAGAGATGTGAACAAAATGAGGAGTAGATCTAAGTGGCAATTAATGCAGAGACTGAGCTCATTATATAGGGGCCGGTAGAGCTTGATACAACTTGTAAGAAGGACGCGCAAATGAAGCCATAGGGGACAAAGAGTTGACACTCCTGCTCTGAACAACAGAAAGAACGACTTACTCTACTATAAGGGAGGAGGGGGGGAGTGAGGTAGAACACGCACTATGGAAGCCACGAGTCGAATCGTGATCAAACATGCAGCATACTGTACGTTAGAATTATACAAAGGATGATGAAATCATAGGCTATGTAACAATATATATATATATATATATATATATATATATATATATATATATATATATATATATATATTTTTTTACATAGCCTATGATTTCATCATCCCTTGTATAATTCTAATGTACAGTATGCTGCATGTTTGATCACGATTCGACCCGAGGCTTCCATGGTGACCAGGCTTGCGTGTTCTATCTCACTCCCCCCTTCTCCCCCTTATAGTAAAGTAAGTCGTTCTTTCTGTTGTTCAGAGCAGGAGTGTCAACTCTTCGTCCTCTGTGCCCTCATTTGCGCGTCCTTCTTGCAAGTTGAATCAAGCTCTGCCGGCCCCTATAAAATGAGCTCAGTCTCTGCATTAGGGCCACTTAGATCTACTCCTCATTTTGTTCACATCTCTGTCCTCCCCTGTATAGTGTATCAGGAAGTCTCCAGCCATCTAGCTGCTGTATAATTTGGGTATAAGTGTTGTTACCATTTTTCTTGTACTGTATGGCCTAAGGTGTTGATTCGTAAGCCTGGTAAGATTTTTGTGATTCATGTAAAGTTTTTAATGTCAGCCAGTGTGAGTAGTGTTTTGTATCTGTGATAATATTATATCTTACTTTAACTGACCATTATCCGGTTTTCTCATTTACCAGGGCTGACTTAGATAAATTTGCTCTTGCTAAATTCATGTTAATAGAGGTTATTGCAGTTAACCATATATGTAACCTGTTTTGCCATTACATTATCCTTATGAGTCCTAAAAGTTTAGTTGTTAATTTGAGCATTAAACTTTAACTTGTAATTTTACCTAAGCCTTTTGTTTTCAACCTGGAACTTTGGTGTTGTGGCGAGGTTAGCGATATGGATCACTCGGGCCTGAGGGGGGAGGAAGGTGGGGGATACTAGACAGGAGGAGAGTGGTCCAGTAGGTAGGGATGGGGAAAAAAGGACGGAGGTACCGGATGGTCTGTTTAGTTCCACCCAAGCTTCGTGGTGGGGCGGGATGATGACAGTGGAGGCGATCGAGACAGGAAAAGATGGGGAGGTGGGTGGTATAGGTGGTGGAGTGGATGGGGTGGGGGAGTGGGGGAGTGGTGTGTTGGGTGAGGTTGGGGTGGTGTTGCATGTGCAGAGGCGTTGGGGTAAGTGAGTGTTAGGGGAGGGGGTGTATGTGTGTGGGGTTTGTGGGTGGTGGTGTTGGTGTTGGGGTTGTTTTGTTGTATGTTTGTGTTCGCGTTTCCTTTTTTTTTCGTTGGTGTCACAGGGGGAAACAACTGAAGGGCATACAGTGACCGCTCCTTCCCCGGCACGTACGGTGGCCGTACCGCGGTGTTGCCTGGGACTGACTCTGGATCATGACAGTAGTGATTTTAGTATTCCCTCTTGAAGTGTTCATTATCTCTCTCTGTTCCGTAACATATATCTGGCGACCTCTTATCAGGATATTCATGATATTATCATAAGAATATTGCTTGATATTTTGTGACTGTGATTTATTCTGATGTCTACTATTACTACTCTTGATGAAGCCAAAGATTATTTGTCAAATGTGCAAACAGTGTGTGATGTAGAAAACAGAACAAAGAATGAACTTAAGCTTGTTGCTCAACAATTGGGAATTGCTGTTCGCTCTCATCATTCTAAAGATCAAATTGTTGACATGATTAATAAAAGCTTGTTTAATGTAACTCCTCCAGATGACCAAACGCAGATTGAAATAGCTAAGTTACAGCTAGCCCTGCAGGAGGCTCGTGCTAAGGAGGCTGAGTTTCAGGCACGTACTAAGGAGGCTGAGTCTCAGGCTCGTATTCAGGAGGCACAAGCACAGGCTGAGGCACAAAATGAACTTGCTAGGATTCAGGCAGACCATGAGTATCGCATGAAAAACAAGGTGGAAATAGATCATCTAGCTCTGATGATTTTGATGTGGCTAGAAATGTTAAACTTGTCCCTCCTTTTAATGAATCTGATTTAACAAAGTATTTTCAGTTGTTTGAGGGGGTAGCTACAGATTTTAATTGGCCCCAAAAGTATTGGCCAGTACTCCTTCAGAGTGTTCTCACCGGTAAAGCTCAAGTAACTTATGCATCTTTGCCTCTGGATCAATCTGATAATTGTGATGTAGTTAAGAGCTTGATTCTTAAGGCCTATGACCTTGTTCCTGAAGCCTATAGAGTAAAATTTTGGACAACGTATAAGCAAGATAAGCAATCCCATGTTGAGTATGCAAAAATCAAAGAAGATCTGTTAGAGCAGTGGTTAAATTCTAAGAATGTAAATTCTGATTTTGATAAATTTAAGCAGATGATTTTGCTGGACGACTTCAAAAGGTGTATTAATAATGATGTAAGCCTATATCTTGATGAGAAAAGAACAGATAATTTGTCTGATGCTGCAGTTTTAGCTGATGAATATGTTCTCACAAACAAGAGATATTCTAGAGAAAAAAGGTAAGCTGAGAGTAAGTACGTTGCCTCTACTCAGAGTACAGGTAACATGAAAAGAATAAAGATGATGTTTCTCAGGAAGTAAATACCAGCTCCACCTCTAGATTTCAGAAAAGTAAATGTACTTATTGTAGTAAGCTTGGTCATACTACGGAGAAATGTTTCAGGAGACAGCGTGATGTGAACAAAAAGGAGTCTTTAAATATTCAGTCAATTGGTCTAGTGTCCACCCTTGAGAGTTCCCAGAATTCTTTAACCGAGTTAACTTAACCTGCTTTGAGGGGGTAAATTAAATTCTCATGATGAAGCTCCTCCTTTGAGCAGTAACGTGGGTGACACTCTCAAGAGTTCATGTGCTAATTTCCTGTCTGATGGTTTTGTCAGTCCTCTGGACAGTCATGACAGGAAATCAGTTAAAATATATCGTGATACAGGTCCTTGCCAATCCCTTATGCTGACCATTGTTCTAGGCTCTAATGTTAATTCCTCTAATGAAACTGTAATCTTACAAGGTGTAGAGAATAATTACTTCTCTGTCCCTCTGTGCAGAGTGAATTTAGAGTCTGGTTTTGTTAATGGTTCCGTTATGGTTGGGTTGGTTGAGACACTCCCAATGTCAGGTGTAACTTTCTTACTTGGAAATGATATCGGTGGAAGTCAAGTGTGTTCAGCTCCTCAGTTGTCTAGTGAACCAGTGACTGCGACCCAGGATTGTGATATCCCTGATGTGTTCTCTGCATGTGCTGTCACTAGGGCTATGTCTAATGTTACTGGTGACTTAGAGGATAATGATGATGATGATGTTATCCTAGCTGACACTTTTCTTGCTAATTTGAACCACTCACCAGATGAGGCAGTACCCCGTAGTGTTGATAATTTGTCTCGTCAAGAGTTCGTTGAGTTGCAGGTTGCTGACCCTGAGCTGAAAGGTCTAGCTAACTCTGCTTGCAGTGAGGAAGAGTCAGCTGGTGCTTCTACTTGTTATTATATAAAGTCAGGAGTACTTATGAGAAAGTGGAGACCCCCAACAGCATCAGCCGACTGTGAATGGGAGGTTGTACATCAAGTTGTCATCCCTCGTGTTTGTAGGCAGGATATCATTAGAGTGGCTCATAATTCCAGTTTGGCAGGACACCTTGAAGTGAGGAAGACTGTGGCACGCATTTTGAAACACTTCTACTGGCCAGGTATCTTCAGGGATGTTTCCTGGTATTGTAAGTCTTGTCACACCTGTCAAGTTGTGGGGAAGTGTAATCAGACCGAAAAGGTTGCACCTCTAGTTCCCATTCCTCCTTTTGAGGCGCCATTCACCCGTGTGTTGGTGGATATTGTGGGCCCTCTTCCTAAGACTTCTTCAGGATTTTCTTATGTGCTGACCCTGATTGATATGGCTACTCGTTATCCTGAAGCCATTCCACTTAGAAATATCTCAGCAAAGAACGTGGTTAAGGAAATGCTAGGGTTCTTCACAAAGTTTGGTCTGCCCAAGGAGGTACAGTCAGACCGGGGAAGTAATTTCATGTCAAATGTTTTCTAGCAGTCTCTGAAAGAGTTGGGCATCACCCAGATCACGTCTTCAGCTTACCATCCCCAGATCCAAGGAGCCTTGGAGAGATATCATCAAACACTGAAATCGATGCTCAGGAAATACTGTTTGGAACATCAGAAAGATTGGGATAAAGGTCTTCTATTCGTTGTATTTGCCGCAAGAGAATCTCCAAATGAATCACTGGGCTTCTCACCCTTTGAACTACTGTTTGGCCATGAAGTAAGAGGACCCCTTAAGCTACTCAAGGAATGCTGGCTGTCGGAGGAAGATGACGTCAACCTGCTGGAGTATGTGATGAAGTTCAAAGAACGACTGTCCACTGCTTTGCAGTTGGCGAGAGAGAATTTAGGAGCTGCTCAGGAGAAGATGAAGACTTGGTATGATAAGAAGTCCAGGTTACGCCACTTTCAGCCAGGAGATCAGGTTTTGATTCTGCTACCAGTGCATGAGCAACCTCTTCAAGCCAAGTTTAGTGGTCCTTATTTCGTGGAGAAGAAACTCAGTGATGTCAACTATGTCATCGCCACACCAGATCGTAGAAAGAACAAGCAACTTTGTAACATCAACATGCTAAAGTTATATCACAGGCGGGACGAAAATAACCCAGTCTGCACTGTAGCTGTTCCACCCAAGTCTGCAAGTGAAGTTCTCCCATGCAGTATGAGCATGAGTGATAGTTTGGGGAAGAATCCTGATATCATGAATGATCTCCAGACTAAGCTTTCTCATCTAGCTCCCGAGGAAAGGCAGGAGTTTTCGGCATTACTGCAGGAGTACCCGCAAGTGTTCCGTGCCACTCCAGGAAGAACCACTGTGTTGATGCATGATGTCGATGTTGGAGACGCAAAGCCAATTAAACTGCCTCCTTACCGTGTGAACCCAGTGAAAGTTCCTCTCATCCAGAAGGAGCTTGGCTACCTTTTGGACAACAAGATGATTGAGCCCTGTCAGAGCGAGTGGAGTTCTCCTGTCACTCTAGTCCTTGAGCCAGGTGGGTCACAGCAGCTTTGCATCGACTACAGACGTGTTAATCAGATAACCAAAACAGACACTTACCCTCTCCCTCACGTGGAAGATTGCATAGACAAGATCGGAAAAGCTAGGTACATAAGTAAGTTTGATTTGTTAAAGGGACACTGCCAAGTACCTATGACTGAACGTGCTAGGGAGATCTCATGTTTTGTAACACTAGGAAAGGCTTTTGCATGTTCTGTAATGCCATATGGTATGAAGACTGCACCAGCCACTTTTCAGAAGCTCATGAATGTTGTAACAGAGGGTTTGGCAGGGTGTGTTGTTTATATTGATGATGTATTAATCTTCAGTGACAACTGGAAAGATCACCTATGCCATGTCAGTAAATTTCTTGAGCGTTGGTTCAGGCTAATCTTGTAGCTAATTTATCAAAGTGTGAGTTTGGTCAAGCTAAAGTTCAGTACCTTGAGTACATAATTGGTGATGGACACGTTGCACCACCAGGAGCTAAGTTTCAGGTTATAAGAGATCTTCCTAGACCTAAAAGTAGGAAAGAGCTACAAAGATTTTTGGGAATGGTAGGTTATTACAGGAGATTTGTTCTTAACTTTTCAATTTTTGTATCACCACTTACAGACCTACTGAAAAAGGGAGTTAAATTTGTTTGGACCGATAACTGTGAATCCTCAGTAAATTTAAAGTTATCCAATTAAGTCAGCCAGTGCTCGCTACTCCAAATTTTGCTAAGCCTTTTAGGATCGCTGTTGATGCCAGTGATACAGGAGCTGGGGCTGTTTTGTTGCAAGAGGATGATCAGGGTATTGAACACCCTGTATCTTATTACAGTAAGAAGTTCACTCCAACTCAAAAGAACTACTCAACTATTGAGAAAGAGCTTTTGGCCTTGATTTTGGGTTTACAGCATTTTTCATTTTATTTGTGTTCTGGTTTTGACCCCATAGTCATTTATACCGATCATAACCCACTGAAATTCCTTATTAAGTTTAAAGATAAAAATCAGAGATTGACAAGATGGAGTCTACTTCTTCAGGAGTATTCATTAGACATACAACATGTCAAGGGGAAAGAAAATGTTATTGCAGATTGCTTATGTAGACTTTAGACAGATTGTTTTAGAGTAATAAGAAATTTCCTTTGTAAATTTCTTTTCTTTGTGGGGAGGTGTTACATAGCCTATGATTTCATCATCCTTTGTATAATTCTAACGTACAGTATGCTGCATATTTGATCATGATTCGCCTCGTGGCTTCCATAGTGACCAGGCTTGCGTGTTCTACCTCACTCCCCCCTTCTCCCCCTCATAGTAGAGTAAGTCATTCTTTCTGTTGTTCAGAGCAGGAGTGTCAACTCTTCGTCCTCTGTGCTCTCATTTGCGCGTCCTTCTTGCAAGTTGAATCAAGCTCTGCCGGCCTCTATATAATGAACTCAGTCTCTGCATTAGGGCCACTTAGATCTACTCCTCATTTTGTTCACATCTCTGTCCTCCCCTGTATAGTGTATCAGGAAGTCTCCAGCCATCTAGCTGCTGTATAATTTGAGTATAAGTGTTGTTATCATTTTTCTTGTACTGTATGGCCTAAGGTGCTGATCCGTAAGCCTTGTAAGGTTTTTGTGATTCATGTAAACTTTTTAATGTCAGCCAGTGTGAGTAGTGTTTTGTATCTGTGATAACATTATATCTTACTTTAACTGAGCATTACCCGGTTTTCTCATTTATCAGGGCTTACTTAGATAAATTTGCTCTTGCTAAATTCATGTTAATAAAGGCTATTGCAGTTAACCATATATGTAACCTGTTTTGCCATTACATTATCCTTATGAGTCCTGAATGTTTAGTTGTTAGTTTGAGCATTAAACTTTAACTTGTAATTTTACCTAAGTCTTTTGTTTTGAACCTGGAACTTTGCGAGACAGTAGTGATTTTAGTATTCTCTCTTGAAGTGTTCATTATCTCTCATCCGTAACAATATATATATATATATATATATATATATATATATATATAGCCCGACGCCCTAATCCCGCAAAGGGTGGCAGCAGACAAAACTCCTCCAAGTCGCTCTGTCACCCACCATTTGACTACCCTCCCCCCAACTCACCCCCCCCCTCCCTCATATACCTCTCAACTCCATCCCTCCACCTCATCCTCGGTCTACCTCTCCCTCTCCCTCCCTCCACCTCACCTACATACACCCTCTTAGTCAGTCTTTCATTCTCCATTCTCTTCACATGTTCAAACCACCTCAGTGTATTTCTCCTAATCTTCTCAGCCACATCCACATCCACCCCACAGTGTTCCTTCACTTCTTCATTCATCAACCTGTCACTCCACATGCCCCTCTCAGGTAACTCATTTCCACTGCTCTCACTCTTGACTTGTTCCCCTCTTGCAAGGTCCATGTCTCGCTTCCATACGTCAGGGTAGGGATCACAATACTATCATTCAGTGACTTTTTAACTTCCATACTCACCTCCCTATTTCTCATCACTGTTTTCAGTGTACCAACAACCTTCCTTCCCTGCTGTACCCTTTCATGCACTTCATCCCCCAAAGTTCCATCCTTACTCATCACACTCATCATATATATATATATATATATATATATATAAGTAATATCCGACGTAATAGAGCCATAGGCATGTCCGGATAGTGGTCCTGTCCGGATATTGGGCCCCAGCCTTCTGGACTTGTACTTATGGACCCTAACTCAGAAAAACACCTATACAACTCCCTCTGGATATGCATAGCACCTATTTAAAGACCTAAATCACACCAATAAGGAACATAAAAGACTAAAATAAATGCAAAAGAAGCATAAAATGAGGTTTTGAGGTAGGTTCATACAATATTAAACATTCTATGTACTTACAAGTCCCTGGCTCCTGGACTGGTAGTTATGGACCCTAACCTAGCCTAACCCTACTGCACATGCATAGCACCTAAGACACAACATATTCACACCAAAAAGGGACATAAAAGAGTGAAATGAGGTGTTTGAGTTAAGTATAGTATGGAAAATACAGTAGAGTACAGTATGAAACATTCTGCCTACTTACAGCAAGTCCATGGCCATCTCGATGAATAACCGCCTTCTCTCAGACTCTGACAGTAAGAAGGATTTCCTGAAGCACTTGCAGTACACTGTTGATGAAGTCTTGCAATGAACTTAGTTATTCGCACTCAGAAGTCCATTCTCTTCACACTGCGCATTCTTTGTCTTACTTATGCTCCATTGTAACTTAATAAGTGTTGCACTCTACACTTTAAGTCTTTCCACTCATAAAACCAATTTCAAAACAAATCACAAGTGTATTTACGTTAAATTTAGTCCAAAAATTTTGTCTTTTCACTCAAATTTCTACTTTCTTTACAATTCTGTATGCACTGTTTTTCTTTCACTGCACAACACTAAATTCCCGTGTGGTCTAGTGGAGAAGTTCTTGCCATTTAATCACTGTCAGAGTCTGAGAGTATCGTTGGCAGGTGACCTAGGGGTGCGTTGCTGGGTCGTGGTGATGGCATACCCACTGCAGACGACTCTGAAGATATAGCAAACTCACGTCGAGCGGTGACTCCACCGTGGCTGATGTGCTGGGCTGTGGCTTGGAGCATGAGGGCCTATCTTGGGGAGGCAACGGAGTGAAGCCAGGGCTGGACACAGCGGGGGTCATGGGCCTGAAAAAGCTGTTAATCGTTGATTGACGTAAGGAACGACGATTTATGATGCGCTGCCTGAAAGCATGCACTTCCTCCACAAGTCCCAAGGGCCCCATCTCCCTGTTGCAGTCCGGGTGTTCCAGGTAGTTCAGAACGAACTCTAGGTGTTCCCGGAGTGCGCTCAGCTTGGGGATGGCTGGAGTTATGTCATGCTGAGAGGAGTCCGCATCATCACCGTTGTCCTCGTCGGAATCTTCAAGCTGGGTACTGATACCTGCAGCTGAAGATGCAATCTCGATATCAGACAGGGTCTGATACCCAGGATCGCCCTCGTCATCATTCAACCACTCACGCACTTCGTCCACATCAACATCATCGCCGTGTGTACATAGACGTGCATGGAAGTCATCCACGTCAAAACCTAGGAAATCGTACTACGCATCCGTTCCGGGAAGCAGACAAGACCAACCATTTTCTAGAGTCTTGACAGGGATTTCCTTCCATGCACTGGCCCAGTTGTAGATTGCAGACTTGATGTTGTAGCGGTGAAGGTTTTTCAAAGTCCGGTGGCCTCGCATGTCCCGTCCCTCCCTGCGCTCATCCTCGTCCTCGAGAACAACCATCACCTTGTCCAGGAACTACCATCGGTATAGGCGCATCGTTGCCACGATCACTCCTTGGTCCATTGGTTGGATGAGAGCAGTAGTATTAGGTGGCAGAAACATGCACCTAATGCGGCCATTCTCAGCCACCAAGTCCTTGTATATATATATATATATATATATATATATATATATATATATATATATATATATATATATATATATATATATATATATATATATATATATATATATAAGAAGTTCGCACAATTGTGTATACAAATTCGTGATATTGTAGTCTGGTAAGAAAACCACGAACTCTAGTGCAATTCCCACTTGGTATCACTCAGTTCAACCGTCCTCATATGCACTTCGATGGGGATGGTTTTTCAGAACATTTGTCACTGTTTCATAAGTGATCATTCTTATGCACGACATCATTGCCTTTACTGAGTGATTATATTGCGTGTGTAAATTGTTCGCCCTCTTTCCATTGACCATTGAAGTTAGGCCACGCCTACTTCCGGCGAACACGGCCATCTCTTACCCCCCTTCCCAGCTTGAACTTAGTCAGGTTTGGACCGCCTCGAGAGTAGGATCATTTGTGCCTAGCAAAGAGAGCAGCGTCTCGATTTTAAGGTGATTTCCTGAATCTCCACCTAGACGGTGATCGGCAAAGTGAGCTTAGCACCGAACTGCAGCACTTGGTGTTCAACACACATTCGCCCAGTCTTTCGTAGCTTCAGCTCCATTCCCTCCACTGACCAGTATTTCCGTTCGTTTTCTAGGCTTAAGTCTGATTAGCTTTTGAATGAGTGAGTGAGTGTATTTCCTTTGTTATTTGAATTCATGAGTCCTTCTGTGACCGTGAATTCCTCTTCTGAGTTGATTTTGAGACTCATATTAAGTAAATTTATTTTACTGTAATCAATAAATTTACAGTTCTTTTCTTTGAGCTTGATGTAATTAGAATCGTGTTTTATTTCTCCACATTAAGCTTACTTTAGTTTGCTGCTCCTAGTTTGCACAAAATCCTTACATTATTCATAACTGGTATTTAGGCCAGTTCTTTTGTATCAAACTTAAATCCCTTGTGCCAGCCAGGAGTTGAGCACTGGCAAGAACCTGTCCATTATTATTATTATTAGTTATTAATTGTCAGGGGTGGAGTCACAGGGGTGGAGTCACTTTTTCAAGAGGCTAACAGTCCTAACAATCAGTATTCGCGAGTGATTAGTCTCTGCTGTGTACTGTTGAGAAAGCTTATAAAATTCTCGTCCTTAGAGAATAGGTGAAGTAAGCCACATAAAGTGAAACTTACTACTTCATTTTCACAAGTCAATTCTTTGTTTACCTTCGATAACATTCACTTTTATTCTTAAATTCACATCCCCCCCATGACATCTGGCGATTTCGCCAGGTTATTAACTCCTAGCTCTAAAGTTATTAACAGAATAAAACTTACTCACTCACACCCAGGTATTTGTTATAATTAAAGTCTATACGCATTATCTTACTGGTGGTTATTGATTCATCTCTATCAATTTTACTTAATAGTTTTCCCAGTCAGTTGCATTTTTTATTCTTATTTTCTTTATCAGTTTAACTAGATAAAACTGGTCCCCACCAACCTGTGCCTATATTCTTTACTTTTGATTATTAGTATTTCTCTGCAGAACAGCAGTCAGTACTCATTCTTTAGTCTACTCAGCCTTAATTGAGTTAGCATCATGGGTACTAATATATAGGTACAGGAAGCCAAAGATATGGGGTTTATTGGCCCCCAGGAAATTAAAGAATATGTGCTCTCACGGTTTAGTTATGAACAGCAGCGTGAGAGTGATGCCCGTGAAGAGCGTAGAATTCAATGCGAGGAACGCAAGACAGAACGTGAACACGAGCAAAAACAATGCGAGAGAGAACGTGAACATGAGCGAAAACAATGTGAGAAAGAACGTGAACACGAGCGAGAACAACTCAAATATGAGCGAGAACAATGTGAGAGAGAATGAGAACATGAACGTGCCAAGTGCAAGGCACTTGAGAAACATGAACTTGAGATGCTGAAGCTCAAGTGAGACCCCTTGGCTTCAGGCACATCTGGTGCAGCCGACACGAGCTCCACAAATGCTCTCCCAGCACATGTTCTGGCAACCCCACGCCTCAAGCTTCCTTCATACAAGGAAGGTGAGTGAATCAAGCCATTCATAGCTCGTTTCGAAGACATGGGGCAGCTGTACCAGCTGAATTAGGCAACTAAGCAGCTCCAGTTTCTTAGCTTGTTTGAGGGCCTTGCCTTCGATATTCTGCACAGAATTCGTAGAGACAGTCTGACGTATGAAATGATGAAGGCTGCACTCATCAAAGCATATGGTCTCACAGTTGATGACGCCAGGAGTCAGTTCATGAGGGTGCGTCTCCAAGAAAAGGGGACTGCTGTTCAGTTCCTTGATCGGCTTACTGCTTACTTAGATGAGTGGATAAAGAAAGATGAAACCCCTCGCACACAAGAGGGGATAATTGACCTTATGCTGTGCACACAGCTAGAAAATTCGTGGCCTACTGAGCTTATGGCTCTGCTTAAGAGATGCCAGGTAAGGGATGCAAGCCAAATGGTGGAAAAGGCTGATGCATTCTTCTCTGCATATGGGTACCAAACTCGTAAGCAACAGACCTGGAACAGGAAAGCTGACAAGTCTGGGAAACCATCTCAGACTGAACCGCAGCATCAAGGCCATTCTCGGAATAATGGCCAAGCTCCAAACAAACCGCAGAAGAAGGACCAGGTGCAAAATACACAGAAACTCGATTGGAAGGGGTACAACAAGTACACTAACCAGCAGCAGGATCGGCCATGCGATCAAGAGCCGGGACAATCCTTTTCAGCACCAACCCAGTGTATTGGAGGCAGGAGGCAAATGCAGCCTTCATTCCTCAACAGCAATACGGTGGTGTCGTCCCCACCAGCACAGGTACTTCCCCACAGTTCACTAGTCCCCCAGCGACAGTGAACCCTCCTCCATAGGTGGTCAACGCTCCATCTCCTCAGACAGTGAGTACGACCCCTCAGGTATCTAATTCGCAGGGTACCATGTTTGCCACATTGTTCATTCAGCAGCCTTATCAATGGCTGGCTGGTTCCTCCACAGGCCCTCCCACAAGTAACAGTGCCTTCTTTGTTCAGCCAGGGTTTGTGGAAGGAATTCCTGTAAAGGTCCTGAGAGACAATGGTTCCTCAGATTGCTCTGACAGGCAGAGTCTAATTCGGCCTGAGGAGTACACAGGTCGACAGATCCAAGCTCAGCTTATTGATGGATCAATGAGATTGTTCCCTGAGGCACGTATCCCGGTGGCATCTCCATTTTACACTGGTATGACACTTGAAGTTGTCATGCCAGAACCTTTGTTTGACCTTATTATAGGCAACATACCAGGTGCCAAGTATAGTTGCACCGTAGATGATGCTACTCGGGCTTTGGCTGCAGTAACACGAGCCATGGCCAAGGCTCCAAACTGTGTCACATCAGTGATCATTGCATTGCTGCAAGATCTAATCTGTAGTCAAGATGTTGTCCAAGAATAGCAGTCTGACCCAACACTTGCTGCCATGTGGAAGAAATAAAAGGGTAAAGTGATTAAGTATTAACGGGGAGGTCAAGCCAGGTTCCTTCATTAACAAGGACGACTCTACCGTGAGTCACAATAACCCTAGGGCAAGGTTTGACTGCAGTTTGTTGTTCCCACAAAGCTTCGCCAAGCAGTGCTAGAATGGGGTCATTCTTCAGCGTCATGAGGTTGCATGGGCAAAAGGAAAACCCAGGGCCGTATCCGTGCTGACTTTTTCTGGCCAGGGATGGGACAGGAAATAGATAGCTTTGTGTGTTCCTGCAATGTGTGTCAATGTACCACCAATCAGGGACATGTCCTTCTTGTGCCATTTGAATACACACCCATAATCTCTGAGTCAGTTAAAAAAGAGGGCAGAGGTAATGTGGATGCATACCTCATGTCTCGCCCGATGGCCCCACAGGACACGTTATGTCCTGGGTCTGTACATACATAGGTACCATAGGTTATGGAGAAAGTTTGAGACCCACGTAGAGGCAATCCGAGGCTGTGTCTGAATTATCTTGTGGAGCATCTCGAGCTGTGGGCCTCTCTGAGGATTGCCGGAGAATGCACATTATCCACATGAGTGTTCACACCATGTCGGGTGTTAAAATGTGACCTGCCCGAGATTGCGTAGGGATTCTCAGCTTGCCGATATTAATCATAAGTACAGAGTTAAGCTTAACCAGTAAACTGCCCATTCTGAGAGATTTGAGCAATCCAAGGACTACGTTTCCTGGTTAATAATGTATCCCTTAACCCTTATCCGCCGGTTGATGTGTATGCACGACAGGATTCAGGGCGCACAGGGCTGCTGGTTGACTTACTATACCGCACTCACTTTCTGCCACTGTTTGAGTGCGGGACCGTTTTCTGTGATATCTACGGGGTAGGTAGGACCCACAGGTTCAGTCTGTACTTGGCAGTGGTAGCGAAAGAAGCCATGTCATCTTCCTCAATGTCATCTGATTCCATTTCACCATGTGAAGGGCTGATCGCCTCATCGACCCCCACTAAAGCCATGCCCTTTGTGACAGGGAAAGGACTTAGTGATAGTGCCATAGGACGTGCCCTAGACGAAACTGTGTCCTCTAGGACATTTAGTGAAAGTATGTTGTCTGAGGGTAAAAAGAGCTACCATGTGGAGAGTGAGCTCTCTCTCGCCCTCCATCCCCTACTCGCTCTCCGATGCCAGAGAGGACTCTCCAACCTCTACAGGAGGAAGAGACAGCCTACGAGAGTGATGATTTTGGTGATGAGGAGGCGATAGATGACCCAGGAGATCGGGAAAGTGGCCGTGGACCTGGCGGACATCTGCGGGAAAAACGCTGCTGAGTCATTTCCTCCACACTCTCCCCACCTGCTCGCCGATGTATCTTCCTCCACCGCTCCCCCACATCTCAGCCTACCACTTCAAGGGCAGAATCACCTCAACCAGGTCCTTCAGAAGTAGTATTGCCTAGACGGGAGCCACGTGGTGATACACAGTGCCGAGCGTCTTCTAAGGAAAGTTCCGCATCAGGTGAGTCATCACCCGCTTCTTCCCCCACCTCTCCCTCTCCTCCTCTCCCCCCTACCCGTGGCCGTGCACGTGGTCGTGCACGAGTGATTTGAAAACACAGTGCAACTGCCAGACGGCCTGCTCTACCACGTGTGGGTAGAGTAGTTACATTTGTGTGGGAGGATGGTGCTGGCTTTGAGCCGTCTGTGCCGTTGATGAGGAGGGTGCAGGTGTGCAGGAGGATGCACTTCCCCCCAGGGCTTGGACTATTAGTAGTCTATTCAAGGCAATTTTCACGACTGCATTTATGCAGTACCTAGTTGATGAAATTAATTTCCACCAGGCCATGTGCGTGCGTTGGCTGGATGTACCTGCTAGCGAGAGCATGCACATGAGTGAATGGATACCTGTTGAGGTGGGAGAGATGTTAGTGTGCCTCGCCCTGACCATGCTGATGGTGCACGTAAAAAAACATGTGCTTCACGACTATTGGTCAGTGGATGAACTCGTTGGCACATCTGTCTTCGGAAAGTAAATGGCCCGTGATAGGTACCTGGCAATCTTGAGGTTCCTACATTTCAATCGAAATTACGGGCCTGCACCGAACGACAGGTTATGGAAAATAAGACCATATATATATATATATATATATATATATATATATATATATATATATATATATATATATTGCCAGACGCCTCAATCCCGTTTGGGGTGGCCACAAACAAATCGCCTCCAAGTCGCCCTGTCCCCTGCCATCTCACTGCCCTGCTCCCAACTCTCACCCCCCTCTCTCATATACCTCTCCACCCCATCCCTCCATCTCATCCTAGGCCTCCCCCTCCCTCTTCCCCCCTCCACCTCACTCACATACACTCTCTTCGTCAGTCTTTCACCCTCCATCCTCTCCACATGGCCAAACCACCTCAGTGTGTTCCTCATAACGCTTCCTATCACATCCACATCCACACCACAAAGCTCCTTTATATCCTCATTCGTCAGCCTCTCTCTCCATGTGACTCCACAGCCTCCTCTTAAATAACTCATTTCCACTGCTCTCACTCTTGACTTGTGTCCTTCCAACAACGTCCAAGCTTCACTTCCGTACGTTAGAGTTGGCATCACAATACTGTCATGTAGTAACGTTTTCCCTTCCATGCTCACTTCCCTGTTTCTTATCACTGCTTTCAAAGAACCAGCAACCTTTCTTCCCTCCTGTACCCTTTCACGCACTTCACCCTCCAAACCTCCATCCTTACTCATCACACTACCCAAGTACTTAAACGTACTCACATTTTCCAATTCCTCATATATATATATATATATATATATATATATATATATATATATGTATGGTATATACTGTATATATAAATATGAGATTTTATGGTATCCCAGCAAAGTTTGTAAATATTATTAGAAGCCTGCAAGAAGGTACTTTTGTAAGGTAATGGTGGGTGGTTCTTTTAGTGATCCATTTGATGTTAGGTCAGGAGTGATTCAAGGAGGAGTTCTTTCGCCTTTGCTGTTAGTTTTGGTTATGAATTATGTTATGAGAAAGGTTGTAAGGAGAACTGTTGCAGGAATTTATTAGAAAGAAAAATAGAGGCTGATGGATTTGGACTATGCTGATGATATTGTACTGATCTGCGGAAGTATTTACGAGATGGAGAGGGTGCTTGATGGTCTGGTGGAGGAAGGAGAGAAAGTGGGATTGGAAATAAATTGTGGAAAGACTGAAATTATTAATATGAACGCGGAGAACTGAATCGATTGTGAAATTGGGAATAATGTGATGAAGAATGTAGAAAATTTTTAAATATCTGGGAACAATTGTATCATCAAATGGATCATTAGAGAGGATTAGACAGGCTTAGCGATGTAATGATAAGAATTTTTATCCATCCCGGTTGTCACCAGTGTAACGGTAGGATTTTTCAGTCCCATCGTTATTCTTCATCCAGTGTAATGACGGATATTTATATTCTTACCTGTTGTTGGCACTGATCAACTCATCCATGGATAATACAAGTGGTAATCGACTTAGTATAGTAGATGGTAAATATTTAAGAAAAGAAAGAATTGTGGTAGCGTTTGTAGTTTTTGGCCGAGCTTAGATTTAGTCAGTACCACAGGTGGTCGCCGTTCCCTCAGCGAAGGAATCTTGAATTGGAAGGGGAGTGAATTTGGCTTGAGGACATAATTTCCTTGATTAGGTACACTAATAAAGAAAAGAAAATGATATATACTTTACTCTACTTTAATAATTCTATGCTAATTTCCACAAAACATTTTTAATTACATGACCGTTTTTAGTATGAGAGAAGATTGTACATGTTACCAAGGTTTTGGATGATCATTCCTCTAACATTATTACCAGGCGAAACTATTCGATACATACCAACGATTTATGAGGTTATTGTACTTTACTTTCTTTTTGGCAGTTACTCTTGGGCTCAACAATAGCCTCAAGCCAGGGACCTTTTTACGAGCATGGGCTATCTGTTCGGGCTGGCATAGCCTCGAACTAATAAGAATGATTACTTGTGTTCATTTTTCATCCATATAATATATTCTCATCATGTAATTTTCTAGAATCCAATATCAATTCAGTACTATTTACAGTTCATAATCATCATTGCTATGTTGTCACTAGAAATACATAATCACTCGGGCTTGTCTAGCCTCGAGGTGCTATTCAGACATTGTATAATCACTAAGAATACATAATCACTCGGGCTTGTTTAGCCTCGAGGTTCATTTCAAAATTACATCATTGTTCAGTCACTAAGTTCCCTTCCACGCTCCTAACTTCCTTAGTTACAAGAAAGAAAACGGTTAATGGTTTGAATTACGCTCTTCCTTTACCAGATTACATCACTTTCAAATTTCTATTTCTTATTTACAAAATAAAATTCACTTGATAGATCAATAATACTAATACATTTGGTTTATATAGTAATTCATGGGTGGTGTAATGTGTGTATGCTCGAGTCTTTGGACAATACTATGGGAAAAACGTCGTGCTCACACTGACGTCGCCGGTGTCTGTGGACTGAACAAACGTCCATTAGATACGACATCTGGGACTCGAGTGACTACGTTAAACTCTCAACAATATTACTTCACATAGTCCATAACAAGTAAGGATTAATCAAAGAAAAAGAGGGGGAGTAAGAAGAAATGTGGACGGCTCACCTGAACAAACGTCCATTAGATATGACGTCTGGGGCTCGAGTGACTACGTTGGGAAGCTAGCGACGCCACTGACAAATCAAATTGGTGTTTTTGAAATATGGTGGGTTTCAATTCTCTTTACAATTTATTTAGCAGTGTACCCATGACGCCAGGACTTTTGACTGAATTGGGGAAAATTTGGGGTTTATTCCTTACTCAATTTAGATACTGATTCTATCACTATCTCACTTTGAATCTGAGAGCAGCTCATGCCATCTAGTGACAGCCAAGACAAACGGGACCTCACAAATGACATTATTTAGGCCTTTTGGACTGCTAATCTTACATATTAGGGTTCTTGCAGCTTCATTAGCAAACATTTCACAACTAGGTTACGGAAAGAATTGTATTATTCATCATTATTCTGTTTAAGGTTTAAACTCGGCGCCCAATAACGACGCACAAAGGGAACAAGCTCCGTGCATCTGTTATCCACCACTCGACTTGACTGAGGAATTCCCATAGCTCAACATCCACAATTACATCACCCACTACATAGATACAGAGATACATACATATAAAAAATAACGTTAGCCCTACATTAATCATTAACATATGAATTACTACTTAGGATAGGAATTTATAGACTAATATTCAGGTTACACCCTATCTAACTTAAAATTACAGTACTACTAAACACATACATGAATATCAAATGTGTGGCACTTCACGGCTCCCACGTTCGGAAAACAAATTTTACCCAAGTCAATTTTCTATGACATGTGCATTAATGGAATGTTGTTACTCTTATAACTGCTATGAACACTTTGAATTGGAATACTTTTCCCCACAATCGGTGGCACCTGTCGGTCCACATTAAACACCTGATGTGTACCTCGGAAGGTCGCTTACTCACTACATTAGGAGGTATGATCACTCCTTACTCGAGATGTTATGAGGGAATTTATGCCCCAGTCAGCCTCAGGTTTTGGAGGATAGCTTGTCGCTCACCTGAGCTCGACAGGGTCTCTTGAGATTGAGATCACCACAGGAGGCGCTTCCTTCCACTCTTCCATTTGCAATCACATTCACTCTGTCCTTTTGATTCCAGCTTTCCGCCCGCAAGAGGTGAGCGCTCATTCTGCCCTGAAGACTCCACTACCTCACAAACCGTGCTAACTGTATGGTGAGGGGATTGATCACTCCCCTCGAAGGCACTTCCCGGTTCCAACAGGAACTGTTCTCTCTTTCCCTTTTTACACCCTCTCCTCGGGGATGAGTCCACCTGGAACATAACTTTAAGCAGTTGTTTCACAACATTCGTCACATGCACTTATCTACTTTTCTAACACTCCTCTATGAGTCTCCGAGGGGCATTCCTCACTTGCGGTGGTAATCGCTCATCTTTGGGCTCTGGGGCGAGCTTCTGTTGCAACGGTTCTAAGAGCCATTCCTCGGTACCGTAATATGGTTTTACCTTTTCAGCAGCCCTTTGTATTTTTTTTTCCACTAAATACATTTTCAATGATATAAACACTTCCATCTAGCAGCACTTCAATCACTTTATACGGGCCGTCCCATTTGGCATTCAGTTTTCTACAGGTACCCGGCTGTATGGTCTCTTTTTTCGCCCACACCAAGCTATTGACTTCAACCTTCTGGGCTCTCCTCCGTCTGTTGGCCACCTCCCGGTATCGCCTAGTCATCCGTTGGTTTGTATCCTTTATGAGTGTGTGCGCTATCGCCAGGTCGTCCTCCTCTGCATCCACAGAAGGCAATAAGGTACCAATGAGGTGAGGGGGATGGCGTGAGAAGAAGGCATAATAAGGTTGTTGTCCTGTGCTCGAGTGCACTGCTTGATTTATGAAGGTTTGACACGATTGGAGCAGCTGAGGCCAACGTAATGGGTGTCCGTTGCAGAGAGATGCTAGGATGCTTTTCATAGTCCGATGCATCCTTTCAGTGGTGGAATTTCCCTGGGGATGATAAGGGGTGACATAGAACAAGTCCACCTGGTTCCTCCGGCAGAACTTCTTGAACTCTCCACTCGTGAACTCTCCGCCGTTGTCCAGCACGATACCTTGTGGCGTCCCAAAGTCGGTGAAGTATTGCCCAAGACAGTGTATGATGTGTTGTGTATGTTTATCCCTGAGGGGATAATATTTTACAAACCTACTATAATGATCTATCACAGTAAGGACACAGCGGTAACCCTGAGATCCAGCAACCATGTCAGTCAAGTCAATCCCGATACGTTCCAATGGTTTACTTACAGGTGGGAAACCTTTCCAAGGTTGCTGCAACCCAGTTTCACCTTTGAATCTCTGACAAGTGGGACACTGTTTCACATACTCGCATACATCTACCTTTAGATTTGGCCAATAGAATAGTTCTTCGGCTTTCTTAATAGATTTTTTCTGACCTAGATGTCCTGAGGTTTCATGCACGTGTTTGATAGTTTCTCTACTGATTGACTTAGGAATCACCAAACAATATTGGATGCTACCGTCACTTGTTTCACGGGCAAAATATAATAGTTCATCAATCAATGCGAACTGGCTCAACATAGCTTTCGGTAGTCTTTTAGCAGGGAGCTTCTCACTACGCAAGTACTTAACTAACTCATCCCACATGGGTTCTTTTCGTTGCTTAGCTCTCATCTCGTCTCGACTAAATCCAAGCCAGTTGGTTTCTGACTGGTGGAATATCACTCTGACAGGTCTAGAAAGTTGATCAGCGACTACATTATATTTACCCTTGACGTACTGCACGTTGTAGTCATACTCACGCATCTCGAGAATCCATCTGTTCATACGTGGGGATTTGGTTTTTCTCTTAAAAATACTAGTAAGCAGTTGATGGTCTGTCAAGATAGTAAAGTGGGAACCCCACAAGTAATGGTGAAAGTTGCGGCATGTGGGAACGACTGCCAATGCTTCTTTGTCTGTTGCGGAATATTTTCTCTCGCAAGGATTGAGCTTTTTGGAAAAATAACCAATAGGCATGTTGGAGTTGTCTGGTTGGATCTGACTTAATACACCACCAATATGAGTGTTGCTCGCGTCGGTGGTTACAATGAATGGTCGAGTCACGTTGGCTCTTACCAATACTGGCGCATTCACTAAGCTCGTCTTCAATTGATCAAACGCGGATTGACACTCATCTGACCATTCGAACGCTACTCTGGATCTGGTTAAGTTAGTTAGGGGAGCTGCTATTTTTGCGAACGAAGGTACATGTTTTCGGTAGAATCCGCACATTCCAAGGAATCTCCGGACTTCTTTTACTTTGATGGGTCTTTTCATTTTGTTGATAGCCTCTATGTTTTTTGGGTCCGGCGTACTCCCGGCCGCTGAGATTTTATGGCCAAGAAAGGTTACTTCTTTTAACCCAAAGGTACATTTGCTTAAATTTAACTTGGCCCCATTCTGTGAGAGTAAAGTGAATAATTGCTGTAAGCGACTCAACAACATGGGGAAGTCATCAGCCCAAATTATCAAATCGTCCAAATAATTCTTTACCCAGCCTTGCTTCAACAATGGAGTAAGAATGTCCTGCATTTGTCGGGAAAATATGGCTGGTGAACATTTTAGTCCGAATGGTAAGCGCCTAAATCTGTAAAGTGTGACTCCATCACTGAATGTGGTTAAATCACGACTTTCCTCGTCCAACATGATTTGAAAATATGCCTCACGCATATCAAGAGTCACATAGTAATTATGGCCTGCGGCCTGCTCGACTAACTCTTCCAGTCTGGGCAGTGGATAGATATCCGTGGCTAGATGTTGATTCACGTGGCGATAATCTAAACACATGCGCTTGCTGCCGTCCGGCTTGTTAACTAATACAATAGGAGATAACCAGGCAGCTGTCGATCTTTCAATAATTTCTCTCTCTTCCATGTCTTGCAACATTTCAGCAATCACCTGTTTAGCTTGTTCAGGGTATCGATAGATTGGTCCACGGCTGGGCTGTGGATCTGCTACTTTAATGTGAACAGGGGGACCGCTGATGGTTCCTAGTTCTCCTTTTTCCAAAATGAAGAGGGGATCGTGTTGCAGCATTACGTTAGCTAATTCTTCTTGTTGAGCCGAATCTAAGTGTGGCCATGTCTGTTCGTCAATTAGCTTTCGGAGTTGTTGAACACGAGTTCCGCTTTCATCTGTTCGATCACTGGTAGGGATCAGGTCATTATGGATTTTGGTAACTGAGTTGACTGTACTTACAGGAGGGTCGTCAATGATTTCATATGAGCCTAGAATGGTACCTATCCGAAACAGTTTGTCTTGTTTGGCTCTATTATTAAGGGGCAAATAGACTAGGCCCTCTGAATTCACCTGTAATAAGTAAGGGTGACTATTATGACTGAAACGTGCTTGTGGGTAAAACAGTAAAGTGGTTTTAGGCTCCTCACTCACTGGCACGGCAATGAATTTGGTTTGATATGGGGTGAGTCTCTCTACTGTGACAAGATTAATTTGCTTCAACTGTTGAGGGTTCCTGACGGCTCTGATAGGTGTGGCCTGGACTCGCTCAACTTTTCCTTTTCGCCGCTGAACATAGTTCACGACGTACGGGGCTCCTCCCCACATTAGTGCTCGTTGCGCACCATTCCAGATCAACGGAGATTGTCCAAGGACATCACATCCCAACAACATTTCAGTAGTCAAGTAGGCGTTCGGAACGACTGGACACCACTGTTGATGAACTTTCTCATCTCCCACTCTGATATCTACTTTGACCATACCCAGGATACGGAGTGGCGCTCCTGTGACTCCCTGTAATCTCGGTGGATTTCTCCTCGTGTTTATTTTTGTTCCTAACCACTTCGCGGTGGCCTCTTTAAGTAAGGTATATCCACTCCCTGTGTCAACAACAGTTTCCACTATTTTATTATTCACGCTGACACTTATTGTGGGCGATGTTATACCTGCGGTTAGTCAAATAGCCTGATGGGGGAACTTTGAGTGGCGGTCTGCCTCGCATTTGGACTGGGTGGGTGAAATCTGTTATTGCTCCGCGTCGCTGCGCTGCGGTTTATGCGCCCTGGGCAATCATTACTGCCTCTACGACATCCCAACCTACGGCAACCAAAACAGTGGCCTGGTGATGGTTTGGCCCAACATTCTTGATGGATTATCAACTACATTGGTATCTGAGGGATCTTCATTTTTATTGTCTCTCTCCGGCATTGCATTAACTCTGGTGGTATACCTCTCTTCGAGAAGCTGCCTTTCATTTTCGATCCTGTCAATGAATTTACGGAGTGGATATCCGTCATCAAGGTAAGCTTCCAATTTTTCCCTAGACTCAAGCAGAAGACCATACCACAGTTTCTTCTTGATCCGTTTATCTCGCGAGGGAAACTTTTCTTTTGGGAACTTTGTTTCGAGAGCTGCATGCTTACACATGAACCTATGTACAAACGCCTGGGGTGATTCCTCCCAGTCATAGGTCATGTTCTCTAACTCTTGCCAAGCTCGATCTACACTCAGCTCGATGGCAAACTCCGCATTCAAGAATTTTTTAAGCTCGGGCCATGACAGTGCAAAATGTTTTTTTTTGATAATTATGAATAAAAGTGGCCAATTCAGAACCCATTCGACTCTTGCCAACCTGGATTCCAGTTGCGTTGCTAGTATGAGTTTGTTCCACCGCCTCACAAAACATTTCGAGGCGAGATGTAGCTTCTATCCCTTGCAGCTGATTTAATTCCAAAATTGGGATATCGCGCGGTTTTGTGAGAAAGTGATGTGAACTCATAATGTGTGAACAAGGGGTCGAGTGTGAAAGCAGCGTTCTGTTAGTAGCACCGAACTGTTCCTCAGCCTCCTCCAATTGAATGGTTACATGATCTCGCCCTACTTGTGACGGACGATCAGCTTCCGGCTGTGACTGAGCAAACAACTGTCCATACAGAGATGATGGTGACCCTAATGTACTTTTCTTACTCACAGAAAAGAGGAAATTAAATGTTGAAATAGTCTCTCTTTACTTTAAATAGGTCTAATCACTTCCATTATCTCTGTAGGACTCGATAATTCTGACAAATTTGGCATCTACTTGTTCTCTCACTTCACCACTCCAGTGTACTCCGTCCGCCAGGTTATAATTATAGTAAGCCTTGTTAAATTGCAGGTTCTTATTTGGTAATTTTCGACGAATTTTCTTATTGATCGAGTTCCTTACTGTGTTATAATCCTCAGATGAGATAGGAGCACTTGCTCCCTGGTACACTCTTGGTTCTACCTGACAAACAATCACCGTGGCATGGCATTGTTCCTCCAGCTCCCTGGTAACATTCTTTATTCTATGGAAAATCTCTTGGGGGGTGGTATTTTCATCAATATCATTACTTCCAATCCATAAAAATATAAGATCACCTTCCCACTCCAATACTGAATTTAACCGTGAGTCCTGAAAGAAATTTTTAACCTTGCCTCCACTTGATCGAAAAATTCTGATTTCTACGTCCTGCACATCGAGTTGCGGAGGTATTTGGGAATGACCAACCAATGCTACCCTTAACATCCTCACTACTTTTTGCGCTTCGCTTCCCTTCACTTTCTTACCAACGCCACTAATTTGGGAACGATGAGTATCCCACCGCTATTGCCACCAGTGTAATGATAAGAATTTTTATCCATCCCGGTTGTCACCAGTGTAACGGTAGGATTTTTCAGTCCCATCGTTATTCTTCATCCAGTGTAATGACGGATATTTATATTCTTACCTGTTGTTGGCACTGATCAACTCATCCATGGATAATACAAGTGGTACTCGACTTAGTATAGTAGATGGTAAATATTTAAGAAAAGAAAGAATTGTGGTAGCGTTTGTAGTTTTTGGCCGAGCTTAGATTTAGTTAGTACCACAAGTGGTCGCCGTTCCCTCAGCGAAGGAATCTTGAATTGGAAGGGGAGTGAATTTGGCTTGAGGACATAATTTCCTTGATTAGGTACACTAATAAAGAAAAGAAAATGATATATACTTTACTTTAATAATTCTATGCTAATTTCCACAAAACATTTTTAATTACATGACCGTTTTTAGTATGAGAGAAGATTGTACATGTTACCAAGGTTTTGGATGATCATTCCTCTAACATTATTACCAGGCGAAACTATTCGATACATACCAACGATTTATGAGGTTATTGTACTTTACTTTCTTTTTGGCAGTTACTCTTGGGCTCAACAATAGCCTCAAGCCAGGGACCTTTTTACGAGCATGGGCTATCTGTTCGGGCTGGCATAGCCTCGAACTAATAAGAATGATTACTTGTGTTCATTTTTCATCCGTATATATTCTCATCATGTAATTTTCTAGAATCCAATATCAATTCAGTACTATTTACAGTTCATAATCATCATTGCTATGTTGTCACTAGAAATACATAATCACTCGGGCTTGTGTAGCCTCGAGGTACTATTCAAACATTGTATAATCACTAAGAATACATAATCACTCGGGCTTGTTTAGCCTCGAGGTTCATTTCAAAATTACATCATTGTTCAGTCACTAAGTTCCCTTCCACGCTCCTAACTTCCTTAGTTACAAGAAAGAAAACGGTTAATGGTTTGAATTACGCTCTTCCGTTACCAGATTACATCACTTTCAAATTTCTATTTCTTATTTACAAAATAAAATTCACTTGAGAGATCAATAATACTAATACATTTGGTTTATCTAGTAATTCATGGGTGGTGTAATGTGTGTATGCTCGAGTCTTTGGACAATACTATGGGAAAAACGTCGTGCTCACACTGACGTCGCCGGTGTCTGTGGACTGAACAAACGTCCATTAGATACGACATCTGGGGCTCGAGTGACTACGTTAAACTCTCAACAATATTACTTCACATAGTCCATAACAAGTAAGGATTAATCAAAGAAAAAGAGGGGGAGTAAGAAGAAATGTGGACGGCTCACCTGAACAAACGTCCATTAGATACGGCGTCTGGGGCTCGAGTGACTACGTTGGGAAGCTAGCGACGCCACTGACAAATCAAAGTGGTGTTTTTGAAATATGGTGGGTTTCAATTCTCTTTACAATTTATTTAGCAGTGTACCCATGACGCCAGGACTTTTGACTGAATTGGGGAAAATTTGGGATTTATTCCTTACTCAATTTAGATACTGATTCTATCACTATCTCACTTTGAATATGAGAGCAGCTCATGCCATCTAGTGACGGCCAAGACAAACGGGAACTCACAAATGACATTATTTAGGCCTTTTGGACTGCTAATCTTACATATTAGGGTTCTTGCAGCTTCATTAGCAAACATTTCACAACTAGGTTACGGAAAGAATTGTATTATTCATCATTATTCTGTTTAAGGTTTAAACTCGGCGCCCAATAACGACGCACAAAGGGGACAAGCTGCGTGCATCTGTTATCCACCACTCGACTTGACTGAGGAATTCCCATAGCTCAACATCCACAATTACATCACCCACTGCATAGATACAGAGATACATACATATAAAAAATAACGTTAGCCCTGCATTAATCATTAACATATGAATTACTACTTAGGATAGGAATTTATAGACTAATATTCAGGTTACACCCTATCTAACTTAAAATTACAGTACTACTAAACATATACATGAATATCAAAGGTGTGGCACTACAGCGAGATGTTGGAATGTTCAAATCTGTTTGGAATAATAATATGCTTTTGGTGCACATTAAAGTAAAAATTTCCAAGTCCATGGTGAGACCAATTTTAATTTATGGGCATGAGTGATGTTACAGTACAATTGCAACAGATCAGAAAGTATTAGGGTTTGAGAATAAAACACTGAGAAGGATTCCTGGGGTAAAGTGGCAAGACAGAGTTACGAATAAAAGAGTAAGGGATATTACGAGAGTGGAACCAGTTGATGAATATGTGAGACTGTCTCGCTGGACATGGCTCGGGCACATGTATAAAAAAGTAGATAGTTTAATACAGGATGTGCCAGAGTAGACTGCTAGAAGAAGAGGCAGAGGTAGGCCGAGGGAAACCTGGTTGAGGACAATGAAAAGAGAAGCAGGTGAGGAGTGTTCGTGGGACCTGAAGGAGATGACAAAAGACAAATATTGGTGTTGAGAGTTCATCGAGGTCTTATGCATCCCGTGGGATGCCACAGGAAATGATTGACTGATATATATATATATATATATATATATATATATAGATATATATAGATATATATATATATATATATAGATATATATCTCTATATATATATATCTCTGTATATCTATATCTATCTATATATATATATATATATATATATATATATATATATATATATATATATATATATATATATATACACCCACGCACCAAATATGCATATATACACACACACACACACACACACACACACAAACATATCTATCTATCTATCTATCTACCTATCCATCTATCTATATATATATACATATGTATATTAAATATATATATATATATATATATATATATATATATATATATATATATATATATATATATACTCTTCACGGCATTCAACAATTTCCCATCCACTCCATATATTCTTAATACCTTCCACATACCATGCCTATCTGTTCAACAATTTCCCATCCACTCCATATATTCTTAATACCTTCCACATACCATGCCTATCTATTCTGTCATAAACTTTCTCCAAGTCCATGAAGGCAGCATACACTTTCCCTTCTCTAGATACTTCTCCACTAAACATCTTAGAACAAATATCTGATCTACATACCTTTTTCCCTTCCTAAATCCCCATTGTTCTTCTCCAACTAGCTCCTCTGTCATATACCTAATCCTATCAATAAGTATTCTACCATATATTTTACCAGTCACACTAAGAAGGCAAATACCCCTATGGTTACCACATACATCTCTCTCCCTTTTTCCTTGATATAAAGGAACAATTATACCTGATTTCCAGTCCTCTGGAACCCTTCCCTCTTCCCAAGCCAGTTTATACAAACTTCCATATCCATTCCACAACAATCTCACCTCCATACCTCAGCATTTCACCCCACACTCCATCAATTCCTGGGGCCTTCCCCAACTTGATCTTCTTCATTGCTTCCACTACTTCCGTCCTACTGAGCTCTTCCTCCCTCCTCTCATCTCTCCTTCTCCCAGCCATTCCCCAACCACTTATACTCGCACTGCTGTCACTCTCTACATTCAACAAATCCTCAAAGTGGTCCTTCCATCTCCTCAATTTCTCTCTCTTCTCCACCAACAATCTATTATTCCTATCTTTCACTCCCCTACTATTTCCCCTTTCACACTGCCTTACATTCTTTACCTCCTTCCAAAACAATTTCTTACTTTCCCTCCATTTCACACTCAGATTCCTCCCAAACTCTTCATCCACTTTCTTCTTACTCTCCTTCACCAGTCTCTTCACCTCCCTTCTCCTACTCACATATACCTCTCTCTTCTCTCTCTCATCTTCTCTACCTCTACTCGCTAACCATTCACTATATGCTTTCTTCTTTTGTTCCACAGCTCGTTTCACCTCATCATTCCACCATGCTGTCCCTTGCACACCCTTGCATCTCCTCCTCACTCCACAAACCGCCTCACACGCTGCGCCTATCTCTTCCGTAAATATCTTACATACGTCTTCCACCCCTTCCACCTGCTCTAGCTCATACCTTCCCAATCTTTCTTCCACTATGCTCTTATAGGCTACTCTGCCATTTTCTCACTATCTTGCAAATTCTCCACTCTTCTCACAGGAGCTGTTTCCTCCTGTCTTCCCCTTCGTCTCTTAAACCATTTTCTTTGCAGCTTTACCTTGGCCATCACTAAGTGATGGTCCGAGACTCCATTCCCCCACCCTCTCCACATTCTTGCATCCAACACCTGTCTTCTCATTCGGTCATCCACACATACGTAGTCTATCATTGCCTTTCGTTCAACAAGTTCACCATCCATCCTCCTCATTACTCTCCATGTATACCGGTGGATCATCTTATGTCTCGTTCACAGCCAACTACATGTTACTGTACTTCTGGTACTTCTCTACTTACGTGTAGTCCGAACAACTAATAATGGAATATAAACAAAGTGAGGTATAGGTTTACCACACTAAGAAAGAAAATAAATCTGCTGTGATTAAATATTGTGGTAGTAGACACCTCTCTTACACACACACACACACACACCACATACGTATAGCGTATACTGGTGATCTATGACCATTGGGATATCGCACCTTATTAGTTAAGGTGACGTCATTAATTTCCGTTGGTTAGTACAAGGGTGTGGGTGTGGGTGAAGCTGTTGGACAAAACCCCAGGGTGGGTCCTTATCTGTTTCTCACTCCTGCTGGCGTAATTATATGCCTCATATCATCACCAGCCAGGGTCAAGCACAGATACCCTCCCGCTCGCTGCTCTAGATTTCCCTACATCGACAGTGTGCAGTGTTGCCAATGGAGCTCAATTATCGCTAGATCTAGAAATAATTACTTCGAACTAGCGGGAAATATGACATCGAGTAACATGAATGCTAGCTATTTTCTCGGGAATTAAGCCATCTTAATCCTTATTGTAGGGGGTGCACCCAATTACCTGTACAGATTCCAGCATTTCATGCCATATAGGAATAATCTAGCGATTTTGAGGGCTAATCTAGCTGACTATTGTGTGTATGTATTGGTAACACTGACTCTTTCAACAGTTGATGCCATCCCACAAGCCCGAATCTCTATACCCATGTCACTCCTCCCACTTCTATCAGAGTAACCAATA
>NC_136996.1:21082018-21177018 GCF_032717465.1 Coenobita brevimanus
AAACGAGATGTGTGGGAGACAGCAGTCGAAAGAGATGTTAATGATTCAATTTATTGCATTATTACTTGTTCGGACCCCATGTTGAGAGGTGCCAGAATTACCGTAACGGGTAGTCGACTTTGAGCGAGAGTATGGCGGGTACTGGGGGGGGGGGTTTATGGGGTCGGAGAGAAAAATGGAGGGGTTTGTGTGGGAGTATGGGACAATTAGGAAGGGACGAGGAGGAGATAGCTCTCCACCATGTAGTGTTACAAACACCTTGGGCCACAGAAAAGGAAATAAACTTATTCCGACATCTGTACAATTTCATACTGGATGGTATTTACTGTATATGTATTGTATAACTACATAAACCATTGAATTCTCCATTTGAAACTTCGTAGAATAAGTTGTGGTTGGCACGTAGGACCGAATGACTCCACGGATATAGCAACCTTGGGTTGGTAATCCCTCAGTTACTAACGACCATCGGATACAGTGAACTTTTGGATTTAACGACCCACCCCTCTTCCCAATTAGTTCATTATATCGAGTGTTTACTGTATATCTATCTATCTATTATTATATATATATATATATATATATATATATCTCTATATATATTTTTATATATTTATATATATAAAGTATATATATCTGTCTATCGATCTGTCTATTTCCATATCAATCTATCTATCTACTATCTATCTGTATCTATATGTACTGTATATCTATATATCTATCTGTCTGTATCTATCTATCTATCTACTGTATATATCTATATCTATATCTATATCTATATCTATCTATCTATCTATCTATCTATCTATCTATATATATATATATATATATATATATACAGTATATATATCTGTCTATCGATCTGTCTATTTCCATATCAATCAATCTATCTACTATCTATCTGTATCTATATGTACTGTATATCTATATATCTACATATCTATATCTATATCTATCTGTCTGTATCTATCTATCTATCTATATATCTATATCTATATCTATCTATCTATCTATCTATCTATATATATATATATATATATATATATATATATATATATATATATATATATTATTCATTGTGTATGCATTCATACATACATACATACATAATCTGACAAAAAAATTAAATAGATAAAGAGATAAATTAAAAATTTTGTACTGAAAGAAGAAAAGCAGATATCATCGCAGTAGAGGAGTCAAGAGAAGGCAAAGAGCAAAGAGACTCAGGCAAATAAGCAAATGAACTCCTGAAAAAAGAAAGTGAGTAGATGAAATGCAGAAAAGTGATGTTAGTGGTGTCAGGAAGACGGAGAGGGAAGGAAGGATGTAGCAAGTCCCCAATGAAACATAGGCAATGCTACGCTGCTGCAGCTCTCCATCTGATTAAGCACAACCCCCCCACCTCTGTGTTCACCTGACCAAGCGCATAACGGCCCTCATCTCCCCAATCTTTTGTTTGATGGGTTGGCGTAAGTAGTACGCCTTAATAGCACATAACCCGGTTCCTTTAGATTCCTTGTGCAGGTCGCATTAAAATCTCAGGATTTTTTGTTTTTTTTATTAGTAAAAAAAATAAGACAGCATTCTACCTATGAAAAGACACCAGTTGTCTGTATGACAAACAGATAGGTTAAATTTCATGACTCTATAGCGAATACTTTCTGAGTTCTGGCCCGAAAATACAATCTTTGTGCCTGTCGAGCCACTCTGCCACCCTGCCCCCCAACTATATGGGCAGACACCTATTAATCCCAGTGATAACAACACCCTCCTCTGACTTTGCCAGGTGGAGGATAAAAAGATAAACACGTCAGAACAGAACTGCCGATATGAACCGACCGGCTGTGACCATTCCGAATGGTGTAATAAAAGTTGGACGTAGAAATGCATACATACATTAATACATGCATGAGTACACTTCTTTCATACACTGCACATGTTCACCTACATACACATGCACGGTGGGGTGGTTATGCAAATGTGTGTTGTAGGTGTATGTGCGTGCGTGTGTGCATGGGTGTGGGCCCATGATTTAGTGCCATAAAAATGGTCATGCCCCAGAACTGTGCTAAGCTCAGAAGGGAAGAAGTTGGGAAGAAAAATCCAAGTACTTCCAGCCTTATGCTTTTTTTTGCAGATTATGCTCAAGTTTTCCCATGTATGATAAAACTTTCGTCTAAAAAGTCAAGTGTTATTATAGATAGCACAGTGGACACTATTATCATTTTTTATGCAAGGAAGAAGGAACCAAAGGCCAGGAACCCACTAATTGCTCCCTGTAAGAAAAAACAAACACAAGACAACAGAGGGCCAAACACAAGATTCATTCATTCGAGATACCTAGATACACTGCATTTGAAAGACTGGAGATCATGGGCAGTAGGAAATACAGACAGAGAGACAGTTCCAGAGTTGACATGTTGCATACATGAAGAACTGAGATGAATGGTTAACTCTTACAATAAAGAGTTGGACAAAAATGGAGTGAGTTTGTTGTTAGACGGGTGATATGCAACCGCCGTAGAGTTGAGGGGATGCAAGCAGACAGTTCAAAGGAGCAATGACCATTGAAGTAGCGATAGAAAAGAGATCATGATGCAACCGTGCGGCGAAGAGACAGAGGTTGAAGCGAGCCGGTAAGAAGAAAGTTAAGACAAAAAGCCTTTGACTCCACCTTGTTGAGAAGCAGGATTGGAGTAATCGTAATTGCAATATAACTGAATTGTAATTAACTACAGAAATACTCTGATTGCAATTATAATTGTAATTGAAAATAAAACGGAAGTAGTTAATTGTACTTGAAATTGATTTAGTGGTAAGTTAATTGTAAATTAATTGTAATTGTGAAAGGGAAGGAAAGTGGTACTGGTAAGTTAACTCCATACCAAACTGTCATTGTGGGAATAAGATGCTCAAGAATTAACCCAGCTAAGCCGTTTGACAGTTCTCCTGCCTTTGTCCTGAACACCTGTTCTCTCATGGGACCTGATCCAGCTTCCTGTCCCCCTTTGATCGGAAATGCCGAGGCTGAAAATTTATGTGACCCCAACATTGCTGACGAGGATATTGCTTAAACGATGTTTTGACTTTCTTACATAAAAGAATAGGATAATTTGCACAAACTCAGCAACTGTGTGTGAGAGAAGGGTTTACTCTCCCAGATGAAAACAATTCACTACTCTCATCAACACTTCAGAAAGTTGCATCCTTGATCAACTCAGGAAATCAACAGCATCTGTTCCATACCTTCGATCTAAAGGGACTGTTCTCCAGACACAAAATGTGATAATATGGAATTCACAGTTGAAAATGGTGAAATATACACTTAAGACCCCTATAGAGGTGAATAATCCAAGTGATTTTCTGTTCCAGAGAGGGCAGAGGAGTAAGAAAATTATACCACTTGAGATTTCTACCTTAATGGAGCTTGTGATTGTCCTCGAACCTTTTCATGAGGCCATTGAAGTTGTGGAGGAAAAGAAGATGACCATAACTGCTACTAGACCAGTGATTCATGGACTTAAACACTCACTGGAGAATCTAATTCATAATACCCAACTACAATACTGTGTACAACTGGCTAAAGTGCTATTGGACTCTGTGAAGAAAAGATTGGATCATAACATGGAAGTGAGAGATGTGCAAGTGGCGGCTTTTTTGGATCGTAGGTTCAGACTGGACTGGCTTTCATTACAAGAGCAGAACGACCAAGTGCTGGCATATTTCTGGGAAATACTTGAAGAACTGGAAGTGCTTCACGAGGGGTCAACAATGGATAAAGAAAGTAACAATGATTATCTAGCAGAAGGATTACTGGAATCAAAAGGAACCAGACTGTTCTCTTTTATACCAAAAAGTTCATCAAAGCTCCAAAACCAACGGGGATCAGAGGGAAGTACAGTGTCAGTGAGTTTTTTGTTGAAGCAATATGTAGAGGAAGGAACTCTGCCATTTTCCAGTGATCGAGTGCTATACTGGAAAAAGTGTCAATAACTTTGCATCCACAGAAGAACCTTCCAAGAGAGGTAATGGGGTGTACTGCTACATCTGCTCCATCAAAGCGAGTTTTCAGCATTGCAGGAAATTAATTTACTGCGAAAAGACCCAGAACTGGTGTCACTTTTTCCATTCAGTGTTATTGATTAAGAGCAATAGTGAATTGTTTGAAAAACTATCGGCTTTTTAGTTACTGTCTGCATCTTCTACAAAAATGAAATCTTTATTTTAAATTTTCAAATATGTTTGTGCCACTGCTCGTAAAAAAAAAAAAAAAAAAAAAAAAGGACAGCCTTACGATGCAAAATTAGTGTTTTTCTTAACGAAAACGATTCTTTCCCAAATTCGGACATTTGTAATTGCAATTGTGATTATAAATTATTTTGTTTTGCAGTCATTGTAATTGTGATGTAATTCCTATTCCCAAAAGTATTTGTAATTATAACTGTAATTTTTTAAAAAATAAAGTAATTGTAACTGTAACTGTAATTGAATTTTTGAGGTGTAATTGCTTCAGCCCTACTGAGAAGAGCTATATATAAAGTGCATCCCCACCCGTGAGAGTTATACTTTACTTAGTGGCGAATAAAACCCATGGATAAAGTCAGCTATTGTGCACGGGTAAAGACGGCATGTAGTCGGCTTAGCCCATCAAACCTCTTGAAAACAAATTTTACAAGAGAGGTAATATGATCCTTCCAAGATAAATCCCGAGAGAATGAAACCCTAAGTATATTTAAAGATTATGCAGGATTGAGTTGGATATTGTGAAAAATTAGAAGGTACTCCTGCGGAAAAGTTTGTCTGGTTAAAAGATGTTAGACCCGAGTTTTTGATGCATTAAAAGCAAATGATTACTTTTACCCAAATCAGAGATATGAGCCGAGTCAGAAGTTAGGTGTGCGATAGCCTCATTCCTTGTTTGTTGAGGTAAGTGCTGAAATGGACGCTGTGGGAAGCTAATGGAAAGATGGAGGGTGGAGTAATCAGCGTATGAATGAAGAGGGTTTAATGTACATCTTAGAAGGTCGTTGATGAACGAAAGGATGAGAGCTGGTGATAGGACAGAGTCCTGATGAACCCCATTATTGATAGCTCTAGAAGAAGAACGGTGGCCATCTACAACAGTAGCTACTGAGAGACCAGAAAGGAAGCTAGAGATGGAGGCACAGATAGTAGGATAGAAAACGTAAGATGGCAGTTTGGAAATTATAGATTTTTGCCAGACTCGATCGAAAGCCTTTGAGATGTCAAGTGCAATGGCAAAGCTTTTGCTAAAGTCATGGAAGGAGGATGACCAGGAGTCTGAAAGGTAGGCGAGGAAATCGTTAGTGGAGCGTCCTTGGCGGAACCCATACTGACGACCGGAGAAAAGGTTTAAATGAGGCTGAAACACACTGATAACTGTAAACAGAAAAGCACACGCTGGTACGTAGAAAAACACACACTGGCAGAAACTCAGGTAATAAAAATGCAAAGAAAGCAAAACAAAACCTTTAAAACAAATTTGCATAAAGAAACTTACATACAGCATCACGTACATGGTAGAAAACCATACAAAACGACAGAAAGCCATACAAACAGACAGAAAGCAAGCGAAGTAAAAAGCAAGGCAGATATTGGCGCAAAAAAGAGATGAAAGAATCTTAGCCTGGAGTGATTCGAGGCCAGGATGCTCAGTGGGGGTGAATGCGGAGTGGACGGTAATGAACGAGGCAGGCAGGAAGGAAGGCAAAGGGGAGTTAGGGTAGGATGAGGGAAGGGAGGTAGACAGGCAAACAGACCCGCAGGCAAGGGAAAGGTAGGGTTGTATGAAGGACGGTAGGCAGGCAGACAGGTAGGCAGGAAGGAAGGAAACAAGGCAGAGGGGACCTAGGGTAAGATGAAGGTGGAGTGGTGGTCAAGCACACACATGCAGGCAGGTGATAGGGAGGGAGGTGGTAGGAAGATTACACGAGGTAAGCATGCAGGAATGTAGGCAGGCAGGCAGACAGGCAGGAAGGAAGGAAGCAAGGCAAAGGGAAGGTTGAGTAAGATGAAAACAGACAAGCAAACAGGTGGGCAGGACATAGAGATTGAGGTGGTAAGTAGGTAACAGGAGGTATAGCGGCAATACGTGGAGAGAGAGAGAGAGAGAGAGAGAGAGAGAGAGAGAGAGAGAGAGAGAGAGAGAGAGAAGCAGCAAAATGGGAGAAGAGAAAGGGGAAAGGTATGCTAAACTAACCTGTTTTGTAAGGCAAGAAGTAGATAGGGGAAGGAGGATCAGGGACAGGAAGGAAAGGAGGTAATGAGGTGTGGTAGAGAGGGAGGACAGCTGAGAATAAAGTACGGGAATGAGGGTGGGGTTCTGTTTGGTGAATCAAGGAGAGACAGGGTAAGGAAAGATGGCAAGGGCATGGAAGAGACACGTGGATGCTTAGAGGAGGCAGGCAGACAGGTAGGCAGGCAAGCAAGCTAGCAGACAAAAGAGGGGTGGGGAAGGACGAAGGCAAGCAAGTAGGCAAGAGGACAGGCAGGCAGGCAGGCAGGAAGGCATAAGTGAAAGGATGTAGGGAGGCGGGCAGATAAGTAGAGATGAGGTATGGTTGGGAGAAGTAGCACAGGAGGAGGGAGAGAGAGAGAGGTAATTAAAGAATGGGAAACGTAGGAGGCAAAGAAGAGATAGATCTAGAAAAATAAAGAACGGAACAGGCAGACAGGAGACTGGTTAGAAAAAGAAGAGTGATGGCGGGGTATTGGGTCAGGCACGGATACAGGAGGTAGAGTAGGAGGAAGCTGGTTAAGGTGAGGTGGTATATACAGTATATATCTATCTATTTGTTTATCTATATCTATCTATCTATCTCTATATCTATCTGTCTATATAGACAGATAGATAGATGAACCATTACGGAACTACAGTTACTGATGACCTTATGAGTCAATTATGAGGAAGGCTACCCCTCTCTCTCTCTCTCTCCCTTAATATATATATATATATATATATATATATATATATATATATATATATATATATATATATATATATATATATATATATATATATATATATATATATATATCATCCTCATCATCATCAGCCATTACAAGTCCACTGCTGAACAAAGGCCTCCTCCATTCACGAATTCCTTGACTGAGCTAATCTTTTCCTCGATTTCCCTGCAACTTTCTCTATCTCATCTCTCAGCCTCCTGTATGGTCTTTTCCTGCTACGCTTACAATCTCTTGGTGTCCAGTCAGTCAGCCTCTTGCTCCATCGGTTATCCCTTATTTTTGTTACATGGCCTGCCCACCTCCATCCCTGTTCTCTTATAATTTCTAGAATATCTTTGAATTTAGTCTGCTCTCTCACCCAAGTTGATCTTTTCCTGTCTCTTAAAGATATTCCCAACATTGACCTTTCCATTGCTCTCTGAGAACGGATTCATTTGTTTTCCATCGATTTTGTCAGATTCCAGGTCTCACAACCATACGTCATAGCTGGAATTATACATTCGTTATATACTTATCGTTTCATACAAACTGGCAGGCTACTTTTCATAATGTCTTTTTGTTCACCGAAAGCTTGCCATCCAATTGTAATGCGGCTTTTTATTTCGCTATCATGATCTGTCGCTAATTTTAGTATTTGCACCAAGTAATTGTACTCCTCGACTTTTTGAAGAATTTCATCGTTTACTGTAATGACACTCTTTGGTGTTTGTGGATTAAACATTAGTTTTACTATGGTTCATCTTTAGCCCTACTTTGAGATTTCGCTGTTCAGGTCATTTAACATTTCTTGCAATGTGTCTGCTGTTTCTGAGATTAGGGCAATGTAATCTGCAAATATTAAATGGTTTAGCTTTTCTCCATCTATGTTCATTCCTTAATGTTCGCAGTCTAGCTTTCTGAAAATACTTTCTAGGCATGCTGTAAATAATTATGGTGAAATTGTGTCTCCCTGACGCACGCCCTTCTCAATCTAAATTTTCTTCCGAGACTTTATGTAATTTAACTGTAGCAGTTCCCTCTTTATATATGTTTTCGAGTAGTTTCACAATGTACTTATTCACTCCTTGTTCTCCCATGGAACTTATAATTGCTCTTTGCTCCACTGAGTCGAAAGCCTTTTCTTAATCAACAAAACCTACACACAGTGGTTTATTATATTCTGTAGTTTTCTCAATTTACTGATTCATTGTGTGTCGATGTTCAGTTGTCGAATATCCACTTCGAGATCCTGCCTGTTCACGAGGTTGGTTTTCCTCCAATTTTTTTGTTATTCTGTTCTTAAGGACTTTAGTGAAGAGTTTGTAAATGACTGATAATAAGCTAATGGGTCGATAGTTATTAAGATCTTTGGAGTCACCGTTTTTGTAAAGTAAAATAACTATTGCATTTCACTATGTTTTGGGAATTTTCTTCTTTTTATACATTGAGTAAACAGGTGAGCAAGCCTGTTTTGTAATTCTACGCCTTCATCCAACAGTAAATCCGCTACTGTTCCATCTTCTGGAGTCTTCCCTCTTTTCATATTTTTAGGAGAAAGATTTTCTTCGTCTGGTGTTGCCTCAGGTATTTCACTTGTGTCAGATGAAAAGTTAGCTATTGGTATTACGGTCTTTGATGCATGCAGTTCTCTGTAAAACTCTTCTACTCTCTTCTATCTCATCTCTGCATTTAATGACTTCGCCGTTTTTGTCTTTCATTGATGTAATTTGTTGCTTTCCTAGTGCCATTTTACTTTGGACTGTCTCAGAAATTTTCCTTTTTGTTGGTTTCTTTGATCGGATTCACGTTTCTCTGCCTTTTTTCTTCTCTTTGTCTCTAGTTGATAAGCTTATTTAATTACGCTCGTTCTATTTCATCTTTCTTTGTTTTTACTTTCATTTCATTTCCATTTTTTCATAAGCTAGAGTGCCATTTCTGAGTACGTCTTGGCTTTGGTTGTATTAGGTTTTCCTACTACCTCCGCAGAGTCTCTTATCACTTTTGTTAGTCTGTCATCCAGCTCATCAATGTCACATTCAGCATTACTTAGAGCCTGAAATCTGTTCCTTATTTCCAACCTCTTCTCAATAGGGTGGAGTCAAAGGCTTTTCGTCTCATTAACTCTGCTTCTCTTACTGACTCCCTTCAACCTCTGTCTCTTTGCCGCACTGTTGCATCTTCATCTCTTTTCTATCACTACTTCAATGGTCACTGCTCCTCTGAACTGTTTGCATGCATTCCTCCACCTCTACGACGGGCGCGTAGCCCCCGTCTAGCGGCAGACTCTCATCCCTTTTCTGTCCAACTCTCTAATGCAAGAGTTAACCGTTACTCCCAGTCCTTCATTTATGCAACAGGTCAACTCTGGAACTGTCTCCCTCTGTCTGTATTTCCTGCTTCCTATGATCTCCAGTCTTTCAAACACAGTGTGTCCAGGCATCTCGAAATGATCGGATCTTGAATTTGGCTCTCTCTTGTATTTTGTTTTTGTCTTGGAAGGAACAGTTTTGCGGGCTCGTTGCCTTTGGTTCCTTCTTCCTCACATTAAAAAAAAAAAAAATCTTTCTATCTTTAATCACCTTCTTTCTTTCACTTCTGAAACTGAATCTGGCTGTGTAACCCTTCCTATATTTACTTTGTTGATAACTGTTACAATTGTCATCGTGTTATTCTTATCTGCTATAATGAAGTCGATTTCATTCTTTGTTTCTCCATTTGGGCTTGTCCAGGTCCACTTTCTAGTCTGGTGGCAGAATGGTCATTTTGCGGTGAACCTCGTTCCGAGACATATACAAGTTTTATTGCATTTTCTGATACTTTGGGATGTAACCATCAAAACAAAAAAGTGCACCCAGCTGGCACGCTTCAGCGTTTCAAAATGGAGGCCGAAATTCAATATTGCCGCCTGCATGAATGATCTATCTATCTATCTATATACCTAGGCTGCTTCCCCCAAGGAAAGGGAGGTAGCCGAGACAGGACGACACACTCCCCATTTACTCATCCATTGAAACACATTCATTCCCATTTTAGCCCCAAAGGGGAAAACGGACAGATCCTCACCACACCACACCGCACAAGGGTCAACTGCGCAATGCAATCAGTGTCATCCACAGCTGGGCCCGACAGCAGAACTTGTTTACCCCTGCCACATCATAACAGACCCATCCCCTTACCTGCACCAGACCTGACTAGCTGATCAGATCAAATGCGGGAGAATATCCCCTCAGGGCTGCGTCATCACTTATTCATTCACAATTTCTCTCCATTTATTTCTGTCACGCACAGCCACTCTTCCTTGCTCAACAGACATCCCTCTCGCATCCAGCGCTCTCTTCACACTGTCCATCCATCCCATTCGTGGTCGTCCTCTCAGCCTTACACCTCTCACATCAGATCTAGTTATCTTTTTCACCAATCGCTCATTATCCATTCTCTCCATATGCCCAAACCATCGCAACACCCTCTGCTCAACTCTACCAGCCATCTCCCAAACAACACCAGTTATCCTTCGCACTTCATCATTTCGCACTTGATCCATACGCATCACTCCACACATACTCCTCAGACACCTCATCTCCATTGCAATCAAACTTTTCCTCTCTGCTACACCCATATTCCATGTTTCAGCCCCATATAACGCAATCGGTACCACAACACCCTCATACAGCCTTCTCTTTACATCCATTCTAAGCGAACAACATCTAAACACTTTATTCATTCCTCCCAGCACCTTTTCTACTTCATTTATTCTAAACTTCACTTCTGCATCTATTCTTCCATCCACAGCAACATGTGACCCTAGATATTTAAAACACTCTACCTCCTCAAGCAACTCGCCATTCAAAACTATATTCATCCCCCTACCATCTACCAACCTCGTACACTTCATCACTTTACTCTTATTCTCATTTACTTTCAATTTCCTCCATTCACACACCCTTCCAAACTCCTCTACCAACTGTCTCAATACCTCCTTTGAATCAGCCACCAGTGCAGTATCATCTGCAAACAGCAGCTGCTTCAGATTCCACTCTCCACCATCAACATTCACCAGACTCAGACCTCCACCTAAAACTCTTGCATTCACCTCCTTTACAACACCATCCATATAAATATTAAACAACCAAGGCGACATCACACATCCCTGTCGCAGCCCCACTCTCACGGGAAACCAATCACTCACAGCATTTCCCACTCTTACACATGCTTTACTATTTACATAAAAACTCTTCACCCCTTTTAGTAACCTACCATCGAGTCCACACAATCTTAAAACAGTCCACAAAGCCTCCCTATCAATTCTATCATACGCTTTCTCTAAATCCATGAATGCCCAAAACACATCCTTGCCTTTTGGTAAATACTTTTCACACACTTGTCTCACAACAAACACCTGATCCACGCATCCCCTCCCTCTCCTAAAGCCACACTGCTCCTCACCAATCACTCCCTCTGTACCCTCTCTAACTCTCATAATTAACACTCTACCATACACCTTACCTACAACACTCAACAGACTTATACCCCTAAAGCTAGTACAGTCATACTTATCACCCTTGCCTTTATACAGTGGGACCACACAGGCACTTGCCCAGTCAATTGGCACCATACCTTTCACAAAGTACAGATTCAACAATCTTACTAACCAGTCAACAATAGTCACTCCACCACCCTTCAGGCATTCCACAGCACACCCATCCATACCTGCAGCTTTCCCTGTTTTCATCTCCTTTACTGCCTTCTCCACTTCCTCCTTCGTGATCAAAGAATCATTCAACTCTCCCAACGCATTTATTCCTTGCACCCTTCCATCCGTCACAATCTCAGCCACCCTTTCCTCCTCTACATTTAACAATCTTTCAAAATACTCTGCCCATCTCTTCCTTACTGCATCCATCTGAATTAACATCCTTCCATCCTCTGCTTTTACTCGTTCTTCCTTCCCAGACTCTCCCTTTCGCATCCTTTTCACCTCCTTCCAAAACATTTTCTTATTCTGTTGAAAATTCTCTGTCAGCCGCCTACCTCACCTCTCATCTGCTGCCACTTTAGCATCACGCACATCATGAATGATGATGATAATAAAACTTGTTGAGCTATCTTTTTCTGTTTTTAATTTTCTTCATACAGTAATAACATTAACTTTTCCTATCAAAACATGCATTTAACAAAATGAACACCTATAAACTACACATTATAACATTTTATTTTAACGATTTTTAAGTTTTCATGATCATTTTCAGGTGCCGATAGAAGAAATTTTGAATGTTAATAAATTGCTATCATCAAAGTCAGTAATACAATAAAGATATCTCCTAATTCAGTGCCGTGTATATTTTAGGGACATCTCTTAATTACAGATTCAGAGAGCAAACTTCTATATCAGATTATACATATTGCTTTATTTAAGTTTCAGAGGAGCTTGCATTTTTCTTTTACCCATGATGAAGTGGACAGAGCAAAAATTCGGGAGAAACCTCAAAGCTGCATAGATCCACTGAAAGGAGAGTGCCATCCACCTGGACTTAAGTTGGTTACAGGTAGGATATGTGCAGAGCATGTCAGTGTTGACAGGGCTGTTGAATTGGGAGCAGCTATGATGAAAACATCTGAGCAAGGATGGCCACAGAGCTTTCACAAGCCAATCACAAGACCAGTTGTGCTGATGTTAACTTCAAGAAATAAATGAAAGTGGACAGTATATTTATGTTTATGTGTCTGACTCTGGGCATAGGCTTCACAGCCTGTTCCCAAGGCCCTGTAATCCTCCTACATACCATACACCTCTACATATCACCACTTCGGCGCTAGCACCCATTCGTCCATACTGAATACATGCTAGGGCTGTCTCATACAGGACCGGTGTATTGGTATTAACAGGGGTACTTTTACGACATGTCGGCGGGTCTTCTGGTAGATCGGTAAAGTCTGCTATTACGAAATTAAAATCTATAAACTGTTCCCAGCCCCAGCGGGGATTTGAACCTCTCTACCGATCGAGCCACCGCCTCCCCCAAAAAAATTAAGTGGACAACAGATCTGTGTATGATACCACATTGATCTATTCAAGAGTGCTATGTCTTCAAACCTCTGGGAACATCAACATGAGAGATGTTCACTCTTATGAGTTGGCTGCATTTCCACCCTCAGTATTCCAGGAAAAGACAGCTGATATGAGGCTGTCACCTTCTAAAGACACCCTGAAAGCCAAAATCCAAGTGGAAGTACCTGATCCCAGAACGGTCCCAGCTGATGCTTTAATACTTGATGTGTGTGTGCAATTCTCTGGGTTGTCAAAACGTGTCATACAAGATTATATACTAAAGTTTGTGCAGTACATGTGTCACTGTCTTTTAGTAGCAAATACACATCTGGTCTTTGACAGATATCACAATGGAAGCATAAAAGTGGCAACACGAGCAGCTAGAGCTGGGAAGGAAGCAAGTAGATGCCACAGACTGTCATTGGCAACACCTCTGCCACCACAGAAGGTCTGCTTATCTGTTACACACAATAAATCCCAGGTGATTAATTTCATTTGTGAGTGTCTGTGTGAGCACACTGATCTACTGCCACGCAATGACAAACACCTTGTGATTACAGCTAAGGAACCAATACCAGTAGAGCTTTGTAATGGAATCAGAAGAAGCAGGTCTGATTTGCGCACTATAGATGAGGAAGCTGATGTTATTGTGATGCAGCAAGCTGTCCATTTAGCAAGGTCAGGAAGACACAGCATTAGAATTGTTGTTGATGACACAGAGATATTTGTCCTGCTATGCCACTTCTATAAGCAAGTAAATCTTGCCTGCAATATGGTAATAGTTGGATCAAGCTCTTCACGATCAAGTGCAGATATCAAAGCAACAGTTGAGCAAAATCAAGATGTTCTCAACAGTCTGTTACCTGCCCAGGTTCTTACAGGATGTGACAGTGTTTCGTGTATATGGGGTATTGGTAAAGGAGCAATGTTAAAGGCAATAAAGAGTGGGAAGACACTTACTAGATTAGGGTGGCAACAAGAAGAGCTGGCTGATGTTGCTGCTGAAGCCACAAAATTCATTGCAGCATGTTATGGCTTTCCAAATGAAAACAACATGACATCTTTAAGATAAACTGTGTGGCAATCAGAGACGGGCAATCTTCGGCTCACCACAGCACTAGAGCTAAAAATTTTGCCACCAACAACAGAAGCATTTGAAGAACATGTTTGCAGAGCCCATTTACAGGCAGCAATTTGGAGAAGCTCCCTTGATCCAGAGCCACCAGAAATGAATCCTCTTCATTATAGGTGGACCAAGGATCCTGATTCAAACATGTTGGTTCCAATTGGCTTGCCACCTGATGTTTCTCCTACACCACTTGATATCCAAAAACTAATCAAGTGTGGGTGTCAATCCCGCACCTCACGTTCAACTGCCCGTTGCAGTTGTACTGCAGCACAACTTTCTTGCTCACTGTTTTGTGCTTACCATGGAACTGACTGCCACAATCCTCAAAGTAAATCAGGAGTGTCAGTTGAAGAAAAGGAAAGTATGGAGGAAAGTATGGACATGGAAATGACAGACACTTAATATATTAATTGTAAATGTGTTTAGTTTATCAGTGTTTTTATATTTATAAGCAACATATATTTTTGATGTAAAGCATTTTAATCAATTTCGAGGGGAGTAATTGGTCTAACATTTTGATATAAGGGATATGAACATTTTAGTTGTGAAAAAGATTATGGTTTAAATATGTTGTTGGAATAGACATGTTAAATATTTAAAAATGTTTACTGACAGAAAGACCTAATTCTCCATCCTTTCCCTATGTAGTTTGTTAAGAAAATGAAATATTGTGGTAATACCTGGTGATAGTCTAACGGGGTATGGTCATCACATTTGGTGCCTTTTTTAAGCAATTATAATTGAGTAATTTTTCTTTTCACAATTTACACATATATAATATACTTTGTTATGCCTAGAATATCTTGAAATAATTCTACAATCATGTAATGTAAAGAGACAGTAGTAATCAATTATTGTTATTCTTCATTTTTCGGGTGGCCATTTTTGATTTCGGCCCATATAAGAAAATGCTCAAGTTTGCCAACTGGTTGCACTTTTTTATTTTCATTAGTAGGGTCCAATGTATCAAAAAATGCAATAAAACTTTGTATATATCTCAGAATGAGGTTCAGTGAAATTCCTCCAGATTACTCTGTTCCTTAGCAAAAGAATATGTTCATTATTCTCGTGTTATACATTTCAGCAAAATTTACCACCATTTCTCCTCTTTCATTTCTTCCTCCCACTCCAAATTTTCCCATACATGCTTCTCCATTTTTCCACTTCCCAACTTTTGCATTGAAGTCCCCCATGAGTAAAATATATTTGGTCTTTTCTTCTTCCATAATCTGGGAGATGTCATCATAGAATGTTTCTATTTTTTCATTTGAGCTCTGAAAAGTTGGTGCATATACTTGTATTACTTTAAGAGTATATTTTTTGCACAGTCTAATTACCACCAATGCCACTCTGTCAGATATATTGCTGATTTTAACAATGTTGTCTGCGAGAATTCTGATAATGAGAACTCCTACACCACGAAGTCTTTCATTTTGCCTTCCTCTCTAGTAAAATAGGTGGCTGCTGTCTTCGAGCTGAATTATTTTTTCTTCCATTCTGTGGGTCTCACTCAAACCTACAATATCCCAACTAATGATTTCCAGTTAAGTTATTAAGTTATCAAGTTAGTAATCTTCTGCGAGGCTTCTTACATTGTATGCATAGATCTTCATGGATTTCAGTTTGTTTAATATCCCAGTCTCTAACTTGCCAGCAGAATGCCTAGTCATTTTCGGTGGCACACTGCACGTAATCACAGGAGGCAGTGTTGTTGGACCTTTGGTTGACGATGATCCAACAGGTACGCCCATCAAATCATTTGCAATAGAACTCATGTTTGGTTGGGAGGGTTGTGGCAAATAATCTCACCTCCCTGCCACATAATTTCCGGTGAGATGTAATTTTTGTGCCACCTTATTCAGTATATTCGGTGGAGCCCTATATAATTATCTACAGGGGGGCCCCATGGTCTGTGCCGTCTAAGACGGTATCTCGTATATCTACAAGGCCTTACCCTATCCGCCACCTTGGGATGCGCCAGGTAGCAATGGGATCCTGCCTCTGGATCTCTCTCTCTATACATATTTATATATATAATTATATATACAGAGAGAGAGAGAGAGAAAGAGAGAGAGACCAGGAAATGGAGAATGATAAAAAGCAGTTATATGGGAGGAGTTGAGGAAAGCCACTTAGACTGATATAGAGAGCTGGACTGTAAATTTCACGGTTACTTGTCATAGTCTAGGTAAGACGGACACTGCAGAAACTGACTCTCTGCCTTATGGTCCTCGGTGTGGCTGCTAGGCACAATAGACCTACTATTCTTCACTTTCGGAGAAACCTATGCTCATACTCCTTACCTGTAGTAGTAGTGGTATTATTATTATTAGTAGTAGTAGTAGTAGTAGCAGTAGTAGTAGTAGTAGTAGTAGTAGTAGTAGTAGTAGCAGAAGTAGTAGTAGTAGTAGTAGTAGTAGTAGTAGATGTAGTAGTAGTAGTAGTAGTAGCCCCAGGTTCATCTGAAATGTCAAATCATAAAACAGCGGGCTTAAATTGCGATTTTCCTTTCCAGTATCCTCCTTGGGGGATAGGGATGTAGTTTTTGGATATTTTTATAACCAGCCAGTTCAGCCGCCTAATTAAATCAGCGCCATCACACGATGGCGCCCCTTTCCAGCACCACTTTACCTATATGAACGGTGACTTATTTGTATTTTCTTTATATTGTTGCTACTTCTAGAGTCTTTTTATTATAACTTGGCTTAATATAGACATCTCTCCATTTTGAATGCTCAGATTAAACACCAGAATAGTTCTAACATGATGCTTGTAACCAAGAAGTGCTACGATGTGGATGTGGAGTCATGGTGTTGCCTCATTCTGCTGTCGAGTAACGCGAAACAAGCGGCAAAACGAAGAAAATCTGGACCAAATTATGGTAAAGAGTATATATGATTTCATTCTGATTAGGACTGACAATTGTGAGAAGAGTTGTACAGGGCTTCATTGTTGTATCTGCATCTCTCTCTCTCTCTCTCTCTCTCTCTCTCTCTCTGAGTAACGTGACAGATAGAAAATATAAGTAATATATTGATGCCAGCAGCCATAATCCCTTAAGCAACAATTCCCTACCTCATATTTCTCTACACCCCATTCATCCACCTCCTCGGTCTCCTCCCCTTCCACCTACCGCCTTACGCACATACACATTCCTAGTCAGTCTCTTATTCTCCATCCTCTCCAGGAGAGGTGGCCTGCAGTCCTAATGGACCCAGATTCGAATCCGCGTTGGAGCAGGGAACAGTTTTAGAATTTGAATTTCATTAAAGTAGACTTTATTGATCTACCAGACCACTAGCTGACAAGTAAAAGTACCACCGCTAATACCAATACACCAGTCCTGTATGAGACAGTCCTAGCATGTATTCAATACTGACGGTGGGTGTTAGCGCCGAAGTGGTGATATGTGGAAGTGCATGGACGTAGGAGGGCTACTGGGCCATGGTAACTGGCTGTAAAGCCAATGACCAGAGTCGGACACATTAGGAAAAACATTCTGTAATATAAATTTTCACTCGCATCACTCATACCTGCGATGAAGATTGATGCCGTTAGGTCTTGTACGAACTGATTGCGAACCCAACTCTGTTACCTCCAGATGTACTTCAGATTACCATTCCCTCTACCCTGTCTGTCTGTCTGTCTGTCTGTCTGTCTGTCTCTCTCTCTCTCTCTCTCTCTCTCTCTCTCTCTCTCTCTCTCTCTCTCTCTCTCTCTCAAATGCCTTTCTTTTTGTTTCAGTATCGTGCCCTCTTCCTTCACATGACAATGAAGATATAATGGAGAGTGGAGAGTCTGGAAAAAATGAAGTGAGCGTAATTAAGGACGAGAGAGAGAGAGAGAGAGAGAGAGAGAGAGAGAGAGAGAGAATGACACACACACACACACACACACACACACACACTTACCTCGTCTTTGGCTAACCCTCTGTATTCGAAGTGAAAATTTTTACTCCATCCTGTGTGTGTGGCAGGAACCTCGGGCTATCGCTAAATGACTTAACTCCAACTTTTGACCTCACAGATATGGCAACGAAAAAGCGAGAAGGATAATAAACAGTGTGTGTGTGTGTGTGTGTGTGTGTGTGTGTGTGTGTGTTTGAGATGATGAAAGTTTGTCTGTTTTTATACTGGCATAATAAAACATGGGATGGACGGAGGAGAAAGGAAGCAAGGGAATGGTTTTGGGTATACGAAGCGTCGGGAATAAAGGAACGCCTAATATTTCACAATGACTTTTCCCCAGATCCTGACCTATGTTACTTCGGCCATGATGTCAACAACTGCGTTCATCTATCTTATACTGCATCACACATTGAAACCTTCAGTGAGGCGTTAAAAATATGGGTGTGGTGAGTAAATGCGGTGGACTGGAATGGTAGTGGGTGGTGGGGAGACGGCGGAAAAGTATATCCTGGAGAGACAGGTGTTATGTTGTAAGATTGGTGTTTTGAATACAGTGAAGGTTTATTTCTAGACTTCATATATTATTTAATAGTTTGCGCAGAGACTGTTATGTTTCTCTGGGCATAGATGGTTCTCTTCGGTACGATGTGTGAAGGAGGAGACTGATTAATTCATTGTTTGCACGAAGTATTGACTGTGTAATCGTATGCGACTTTTTGTCGATGAATGTACTGTTGCTGATATACACGTTCATAAACTCTTTTGTGGTAATTGATGTACTGGAGAGGGTTGCCTTTAAGTGGTGGCACCTATATGACTTGGTGGTCGAGTTTCCCGGTTATATAATTATGCATCCCTCAATCCCCCTTCTTCCTCGCTTTCTTTCCCCGAAGGAGGGATGGTGAACTGTGGCAGAGCGATTACTTTAACCTGCAGTTCACCGGGCACACGTTCAGATGAGTTTGGGCTTCCAGTTTCTACTACTATTACGAGAAATGAAACTTATTTTTCTCTTTTTACCCAGTAACGCCAACACAGGAACTAAACAAACTTTTCAGGATAAGAGGCTACGTAAGATTTTCATAATTTTGTTTGATTAAAGCTGGGGAAATGTTAATGTCCACAGCTGTACAGTCGACATTATACTTCCTGGCACCTCCTCTGTTCCTTTCTCTTTGGACTTAGATAATAAGTGTGCTAAACTCTCAACAGCAGAACTGGTGACACTAATCTCTGGCCAGATTAAGTCGTCAGCACCAGTTGCTACATATTCACTGCACTGATTTTCAAAAATCATGAAAGACCACAGGACTTTTGATGCCGACTGTACATTCTGAGAAAAAATGACGTGGCATACCAATCCATCTACCACACACTCAGGGCATGTCCGTCACTTTCCCCCGAAGCATCATGCCAATGACAATTATCAAACGGCAGAGAAACATGATAAAACTATCTCAGCATAGATAAGCACAACAGTAGAAACATTACGCTCTCTCTCTCTCTCTCTCTCTCTCTCTCCCTATTCTCCTTCTCCTTTTCCCTCTCCTCCCTCTCCCTCGCGCTTTCTCTCTCATCCCTCTCCCTCTCCCTCTCCCACTCCATCTCCTCCCTTTCCCTTTCCCTCTTCTCCCTATCCTTCACCCTCTCCCTCTCCTCCCTCTCTCTCCTACTCCTCCAGCTCCCTGTCCTTCCTCTCCCACTCCTCCCACTCCTTCTTCCTCTCCAAACAGCAACAGGCCATAAGGTCTGTTGCTGTTTGCTTTCCGTTGAATTCCTTTGTATTGCATCTCCCGCTCCCTGCCCCTCTCCCTCCCTCCTTCTCTGCTTTCGCTGTTGCAAGCCTTTAAGAGGGCTGTTGTAATCAGAACAACGACAGAGGTTCCATAATCACCTCTTGCCTCCATGTTGCGACATGGGGGAGAAAGGGAAGAGGAGGAGGTGTAAAGAAAGGAGACAAATAGACAATTTAAGAATAGCAGGTGAGAAAAAGAGAACAAGGAGGGAATAGTTCAAAGCCGTTGCTGGTCAGAGGACAAAACCAGCGCAGTATTAACAATGGCAGGATATTATCGGGTACAATTTTGGAGGGATTAAACCATTACTGGATATATCAGTAAAACAAAATAATAAACCAATGGTTCGTCCGTGTTTGATGGAGTAAAGACTTTGATATCTTTGATAATGTATGAAGGACTACGCACTCTCTCTCTCTCTCTCTCTCTCTCTCTCTCTCTCTCTCTCTCTCTCTCTCTCTCTCTCTCTCTCATACTTATCCTTTTATTTCAGTATCGTGCTCTCTTACTTCTCATCTCCTAATTCCTCTTCTTCATCTTCTTTCTTTTCGTCATTTATACTAATAATAATTAATGAACTACTACTACTGCTACTACTACTACTACTACCACTACTAGTGCTGCTGCTGCTTTTTATTATTATTACTATTATTATTATTATTATTACATATTATCATTGTTATTATTATTATTATTATTATTATTATTATTATTATTATCATCATCATTATTATTGCATTAATAATAATCATCATCATAATAATAAGATTAATAATAATAATAATAATAATAATAATAATAATATTAATAATAATATTTTTATTTTCTTTTTAAAAAATTGCACATCCCTTTTGGGAAGTTTCCTTGTTTTTACATTATTATTATTATTATTATTATTATTACCATTATTATATTATTATTATTGTTATTATTATTATTATTATTATTATTATTATTGTTGTTCTTGTTGCTGTTGTCTTTTATTATTATTATTATTATTATTATTATTAGTATTAGTATTATTATTACTATTACTATTATTATTATTATTATTATTATTATTATTATTATTATTATCAGCATTATTATTATTTTTACTATTATTATTATTATCAGATAGGGCCAGGATACCGGAGGGCTTCAGTGATGAGTGAATGGTGAGCAAACTTGGGTTGTCTGGACATTGCTAATCCTCACCCTGCCCTAGGGTGGGAAAGGAGGTCCGGACGTTGATGATGATGATGATGATGATGATGATGATGATGATGATGATGATGATGATGATGATGATGATGATGATCATCATCATCATCATCATCATCATCATCATCATCATCATCATCATTATTATTATTATTATTATTAATGTTATTGCTGCTGCTGTTATTATTATTATTATTATTATTATTATTATTATTATTATTCATTATTATTATTATTATTATTTTTATTATTATTATTATTATTATTATTATTATTATTATTATTATGAATGTTGTTGCTGCTGTTGTTATTATTATTATTGTTATTATTATTATTATTATTATTATTATTATTATTATTATTATTATCATCATCATCGTTGTTGTTATTGTTGTTGTTGTTGTTATTGCTTATTTAAAAGCTGCAGAATTTCAAAGGCTATTTAGCCTGGAGCAGGGGTCGGGGAACAGGTGTAAATTACCCCAAATGGGGTAAATAAAAAAATCGGTACCGGTACTGCTGCGGCATAAGAGGTAATGCGTGCGGTATATTACAGATTTCTCACATAAATAATGAAAGTTTTGGTGAAGAAAATGTAAAACCATGTATCATGATATCTGTTGTATAGACACAGACCTATTGACAGATGGCTTTTTTTTTTTTTTTTTCAGACTATATCAATCAGGAAAAGGCCATACCAGGCATAGTCCTTCAGTAATGGCTTCACAGAAGTAGAGGACAAAGGACAAAAGAAGCCACATGTGTCGTCTGTTGGACAGTGCTGACTGCAGAGTCTTTCAAAAAGAATCAGCTGGAGAATCACTTAGATATCTGTCTTCCAAACCTCGGGAATACTTTGAGATCTTGGATAGGCCTGTCAAAGGCAGAGCTTGAAAAGTAACAAGATAGCAACATTTGATCAACGTTCAGCATTAAAAGCTAGCTGTGAAGCGGTCTGTTTGATTCCCCAAAACATGACGCCGCATACTATTGGCTCAGAATTAGTCAAATAATCGGCAGTGAAAATTGCAGAAAACATGTGTCGGCTGAAAGAAGCCATGTGACTGTGTTCAGTGTCTTTGTCTGCTAGAGTTGTGAAAGAGAGAATTTTCATCCAAGCAAAAAATGTGAGAGAACATGTGTTTTCTTCAGTAACAGAGAGCAAAGATTTTGCTATTCGACTAGATGAAACTACAGATGCCATTAGCAATTCGCCAATGATGGTGTATGTTTGATATAGGGGTTCTGATGCAACTGAAGAAGATATGTTATGTTCCCCTCTAGAACTGAGATCTATTGGAACTGATGTCTTCAACAAAGGTGATGCATACTTCAGAACACTAAGTGTTTATCTGAAGTGGGTAGACTGTATTGGTGTGTCTGTTCATAGAGCTCCAGCCATGTCTGGTCATGCCAGTGACTTTGTTGTTTTGGCCAAAGAGCAGGATCCAAAAACTGAGGTTTCCCACTATATGATACATCGCCAGGCATTGGTTGTGAAGCAGTTGGAACCTAAACTGGAAGCTCTCATGAACGGTATGATCAAGATTGTCAATGATGTCAAAGGAAATGCATTCAAGACACGGCTGCTTCGTGATTTATGTGAGGATGGGAAGGCTGTATATTCAGGCCTTCTTTTTCACACAGAAGTGAGGTGGCTTTCACGTAGAAATTCTCTGATTAGAGTGAGGGCTCCCAGAACCAAGCTTGAAATGTTTGTGGTGGATCAAAAACATGCCCTTGTAAATATAAGTTCAGAAACTCCTCTAGGCTGGAACATCTCACATATTTGTCAGACATTTTCGGGCATGTGAATGCTTAGAACAATGAGCTGCAAGGCAAAAACATGAATGTCATATTAGCAAGAGAAAAAACGCAGCATTTTGATCAAAGCTTCTGTACACGAACCAGAAAGTAAATAAAAACAAGATAGCTGCATTTCTAAAGTTAGCAGAGTTTTTAGAAGAGCGTGAAGAGCTCAGTCTTGGTGACATCAAGGAGTCAGTTACAAGGAACCTGACCAAACTCAAACAGTGGTTCTCTGATTGCCTTCCAGAGCTTGATTCACATACTGTCTGTTGGGTTGTGAATCCCTTTAACCGCGAACTTGCTGATGTACCTGAAGAGCCTGAAGGATAGCCAGAAGCTCTTGAACTTTGCTCCAACAGCGAAGCACGCATTGAATTTCAGAACAAGGCAGATCTCTCATCTTTTTGGATGTCAAAAGCTAGAAAGACTTTAAAAATAGCCATGCGGAAGCAGCAAAAATGCTGCTTCCTTTTGCAACAATCTACTTTTGTGAAGAAGGATTTTCTACCCTTGTGAACTTTAAAACAAAGTACAGAAAACGGTTGGACCCTGAAGACAGAATCCAAGTTGCTCTGACATCATAAATCCCTGACATTGATGTTGTAGTATCAAAATTGAAACAGTAAAATTTTTCCAAAACCTGAAGTGGAGAGGTTTTGAAATAAGACCTTCAATTCTTCAATCCTGTTTTACTTATTTTATTTATGTGCAAGTTTGTTTTATTTCTCCATAATAATGGATCCGGAAAAAAAAAAAAAAAATGATTTTTAATACTAACATATGCAACAATTTTAGGAGCAAATTGGCTTGTTTTTCTTTGCTTTGAAGTCTGGGGTTAATTTCATTTTACTCAAATAAATTTTTGCTAGTAGTAAGGATGGAGGTTTGGAAGGTGACGTGCTTGAAAGGGTACAGCAGGGAATAAAGGTTGCTGGTTCCTTGAAAGCAGTGATAAGAAGCAGGGAAGTGAGAATGGAAGTGAAAAAGTTACTTCATGACAGTATTGTGATACCAACTATAACGTATGGAAGTGAAGCTTGGACGTTGCTGGAAGGACACAAGTCAAGAGTGAGAGCAGTGGAAATAAGTTATTTAAGAGGAGCCTGTGGAGTCACATGGAGAGACAGGCTGACAAATGAGAATATAAAGAAGCGTTGTGGTGTGGATGTGGATGTGATAGGAAGCGTTAAGAGGAATACACTGAGGTGGTTTGGCCATGTGGAGAGGATGGAGGGTGAAAGACTGACGAAGAGAGTGTATGTGAGTGAGGTGGAGGGGGGAAGAGGGAGGGGGAGGCCGAGGATGAGATGGAGGGATGGGGTGGAGAGGTATATGAGAGAGGGGAGTGTGAGTTGGGAGCGGGGCAGTAAAATGGCGGGGGACGGAGCGACGTGGAGGCGATTTGTTTGTGGCCACCTCGAATAGGATTGAGGCGTCTGGCAATAGATAGATAGATAGACCCTATAAAAGTCCTCCGACCTTTAGCCTAGAGCCATCAAACGTACCGGTAGTAAATTTAGTCGAACAGATATCCGCTTCTTTTTGCCAAATATATTGGCAATTCGTCAACAGTATCTCCGAGGATTATCCAGAACACAGAAAAGTGAGTCAGCCATGCTTCCTGAAGAACCTCTTGAGCTAGGAAGCTGAAATTTTGCTACAATATAGCCTTCAGACGGACGCAGTGCAAAAAGGAGTATATATGGTTCCAATCGGTTGATTATTCTCTGAGATCGCCTGGGGTCAACAATAGGGACATTTCGGATATTCCGAATGTCACCCAAGTTTCCAAGAAAGATTAAAGTTAAAACCACCATAAACTTGGTGGACTTATAGGCTGTAATAACCTAACATGACATACTCAGGATCAGGGACCTTGACCTCAACGTCTCTTTTAGCTCGGCTTCTTGTAGGCAATGGCTGGGGGAAGTTGTTCATTTTCTAAATTGTCTTAGGACAATTTTACGATATTCTAGTTATTTTTTAAGTTGTTGCTGTAATTTTTTTCCCTAACCTCCCTCATCTTCACCCTTGCTACCTCATCTTTATCCTTCCTTCCTCATCTTTTCCCTCTCTCTTGTCTTTATCCTCCCTACCTTATCCTTTCTCTCATTACGTTATTTATTTCCTACCTACATCATCTCCTCATTCCCTACATAGTCATACATTTTGCTATTTCATATTCTTGCGCCCTACTTCATCTTCTTCCGTACTTCGTCTCTTTTCTCTCTACTGGATTTTTCTTTCTGCCTACCTTATTTTACATTCCCCGCTTTATTTTCCCAATCTCATTTTCTCCCTCCCTACCCCGTCTTCTCCCTCCCTTCCACATCATTCTCTTTCTACCCAGTCTTCTACATTTCCTCCACTTCCCTGTATGCTACCTCTTCCTCTTGTTTTCCCATCTTTACTTCTGTTTCACTCCTTCCTTTCTTCTACATCTTTCTCCTTCTCCTCCTCTGCCTCCTCGCCCTCCTCCTTCTCCTGCTGTACTTCCTTTTCTCTCTCCTACTCTTCCTCCTCTCTCCCTGCCTCATTCTTATTGCAGTGATGCACCTTCAAAAACTTTTCATCTTTCCTCTCCATTTCCTCCCTTCCTCTTCTCACTCTCTCCTCTCTGTCCCTTTTCTTCTGTTTTCTCTTTCTATGTTTCTCCCTTTCTCTTTTCTCAGCATCACACTTTCTGTTTCTCCCTTTCATTTTTCTATGTTTCTCTCTTTCTGTTTTCTTCCTCTGATTTGTCTGTTTCTTCCTTTCTCCTCTTTCCTCTTCTCATGTCTGACCTTTTCTAATTCATTCTTTTTCAGCCTTTTTTCTCAACCGTTCTTGTCCACATCACTTTTTCATTCTTTTTCAGTCCTCACCTTTTTCTCCTATATCCCATTCCTCGCCACGCATTTTCCTCTTCCACCTTTTCCCCTTCTTCCTCGTCTTTCCTCTCGTCCAGTTTTTTTTATTTTTTTCTGTTCCTTCCGCCTACCTCCTTGTCCCTCATTCTTTTTCGCATTTTCTCTATCACTTTTCTCTCTCTCGTCTTTCCATACCTTTCCTTCCCATTCCTTCCTAGTTTTCTGTAATCCTCATCCACTTGTTGCATTACTATCTTTCTCTTCAACTCTTTAAATTAGATATATAAAGAGCCTCATCTGTAAAAAACGGCCTTCAGAGAATTATTAGTCTGTTACTTTCCTTCTTTTTGTATTCCTTTCAATTTTCTTTCCTTCTTTTATTCCCCCCCCCCACCACCACCACACACATATACTTTCCTCTCATCCCTCTTTTCTTTCCACCTCCCTTCTCTCTTCCCCCGAGTTTCTTTTTCCTTTCTTCTTTTTCCCATCCTCCTTTCCTTCCTCTTACTTTTGTCTCTTTCCCATTCTCCTTCCTGTTCTCCCAGTTTCCTCTTGCCTTCCTCTCCCCAGTCTTTCCCTTATCTTCCTTTCGTGCTTCTTTTATTATCTTCCCTTCTTTGTTTCAGTCCCTCCTCCCTCCTTCCATCGTTCCTCCCTGCCTCATTCATTCAAGCATTCATCCATGCATCCTACCTCTGTATCTTTCCCACTTTCCGTCCCCCTTCCCTTGAGTATCCTGTAATCACTGTTTCCTAATCGTGCATCCATCTGTCCTTCCTTCTTTCCTTCTTTCTTTGTTTCCATCGTTCCTTTCTTCCTTCCTTCCTTCCTACTTTCCTTCCATCCTTCCTCCCTTTCCTTCTCCATTCCTGCCTTCTTTTCCTCCCCTGCTTCTTTTTATCTTAGTATTTCCCACTTTCATTCCCTCTTCTCCGGAGTTTTCTCCAAGCAAACATCTTTTATCTATCCATCCATCTCCCCTTCCTCCTTCCTTCTTCCTATCCTTCCCTCGTTCATTCCTTCAGTATTCTCTCTCTCTCTCTCTCTCTCTCTCTCTCTCTCTCTCTCTCTCTCTCTCTCTCTCTCTCTCTTTCCCTCTCTATCCTGCCTAGTTTCTCTTTATTGTAGCTCCTCACCTTTCATCTTCCTTTAACCCTGGCTGGTCTTCCCTCTCCTCCCCTTAGTTTCTCTTCCCTTTCCATCCTTATCTTCTCTCCCCCGTTTCCTTCCCTTTCTTCCTCTCTTCCATCTCTTTTTCCCGACTCCTCCCTTTTCTCTTTCGTCTCGCTCCCCCTTTCTTCCTCTCCCTTCCCTCCATCTTCCATTTCCTCTCCCTCTCTCCTACTCATCTTCCTCTCTCCTCTATCACCTCTCCCCTTTCTTCTCCCTCTGTCCTCTCCCTCTCCTCTCCCTGACCTCCTTGCTGTTAGACCTCCTGGTCCGCTCAGTGATAACCCCCATTTAAGTGCATTGTTTCAGTGTTTTGTGTGTCTGAGTACAATGATGTGATAGTCCTGCGTCTAGGTGAGCGACCTAGCTGATTGTCTGGCTGCTAAATGTAGTTTGTGCAGTATAAATAGGATTTGTTTAACGTCTGTTTTGTTTGTGGATGTGTTTTTGATTTCCAGCACTAGCGTTGTTTAACAGACGCTACTGAGTAACCGACTCGGTATATTTTTGTGTAATCTCCGCGACTGAATGCTGAGTGATTTAGACGGCGATCTGCACCGCTTTAAGGTGAAAAACAATTTATACCATATATAAATATTTTGTTTTACCTTCGTACCCACATCTCTGTCCTAGATGGACAGTTACTTTCGCCATATCCCGCCAGAGGGCCAGACGAGGTACCCTCGGAAAACCATAGAAATTTGTGTTTTCTGTGTTTATTTTTTCTATCTCAGAACTAATTTCAGTATTAATTGATTAAGATACTGTTTTTTTACAGTATCAGATATACATTATTTCATAACAACGAGGAAACGATAAATTTGTGGAATAGCTGATTACGTCAGCTTAGTTCCCATCTTCGACGCAAGGCGAGTCTTGTTATTGCCCAACAACTTTTTTTTCCCCCCATTATATTTGTGTATTGTATCACTGTGTTGTGACTTCACCGATGTAATATTTCAGGCTATGGTAAAATTTTATTATTTCATTCCAGGTAACGGTTAGCTCTCCATTTTCTGTAATAGATTATTGATAAATCCTATCAAGTACATTACCAACCAACACGGTAGCTATTCTTGTACACTTTTATCAGCAACAAAACCCCCACCAGCAAAACCTTCACCTGCAACTATTGTATAAACTGTAATTGTTTTGCCAGCAGATACTGTAGAACTAGATAACTGATTTTTGTTCCTGTACTTTTACAGGTGTCAATCAGTAATATTTGATTCTTTTTCTCGTTTATGCCTTCACAGTAACTTTGAATTTCAGAATGCCACAGAACATTATATGTATAGTTTTCTCCGGTAGTTTCACTGGATCCTTTAATACAGACTACACCTTTGTTTGCAGGACATGGAAACTACGTCAAAGACTGGAAGACAAGCTGACCGAGGCTACAATCAACATTAACAGCCTGACCAGAAAAGTCAGTGAGCCGGAGGAATTCATTGTGCGTAACGTAGGACACATTGTGGAGGGGAGTGTCACTGCTCAGCCAATTGGTGCTGTCAAGGTTGACCATCGTCCTCCTGCTGTAAGTGCCTCTCCTCCCCACCATACAGAGTGAGTTCCAGCCAATGCTGAATGGTGCAAGGTTTGTGAGAAAAAAGAGCAACATTCCAATAACCACATACAATAAATTTCAGATTCTTGCAGAAGTAGAGGAAGAGTCCCATGAGGCACGAGTTGTGGGGGACTCCATTATCAGTGATCAGTTGGTGGGATTTTGCGGCAGGGCACCCTCTAAATTTAAAACATTTTTCTATAACTGGTGCAGGAGATGACGTTTTTTGATAATAGAAATAAAGATGGATGATCTGGCGCTACAAGGAGAAAACTAACAGCATTTTATTTTCAGGCATACCCCCAAGGATTGATGCAAGGAATGCCTTCTTCAGTAAAGCATTTAGTATAACTAACAGGGTTAACCTGTCACGTCCGAAGCTATTTCGCACCTCCGACACCCCCCAATCCCGAGGTATTTTCAAAAAAATATTTTTGGCTAAAACCTCCGCATTTGGTGAGAAACATCGAAAATTCATAGAGAAATCACTCACCTGAGGCTTAAAATACTCGATCCAGGTAGCAGTACCTCCTTACCTGACTGGGTTTTCTAACAGGCTGGCACCAAAGAAAACGAGTTCTATGGGTCGATAACTATTTCACACCACTCATAAACTGTATTTATTTATTTTCTTGGTACGAATTTATATGTAGTACGAGAGTATATTGGTTTTCAAACAGTAATATTGGCATTATAAGCATTGTTTCACTCACTAACTCATCACCATACCTGACCTTCTTTTGCCACATTACCTGATCATCATTTCTGACTGTTTCATCCTCTAATGCTATGTAAACTTTGTCCTCATGGGGAATCACTCTGGCCCTGAATGTCTTTATTGGCCAGGTCATTGGAAACAGGTGAATTGCCGAGACAATGGCATGCGAGGGGGGGGGAGGTTATGCGGTGTAAGGCATTGTCCCTGCTTGGCATCTTGTAGAGGAATAGAAGAAGGTGTCCCGTGTATACGTATGAAAAATTACACGCGAAAATTGAAAATTGTGCAAATTAGGGACCTTGCAATTGCACGACGTACCAGTACATCGTCAGGACTGGCAAATGCAAAATGTTGCAATGTACCCATACGTCGTTGGGACGTCTCGGGTTAAATCACTTTGCTTGCAGGAAGGTGTGCAGTTCATCGATACATGGAACCATTTTACAAGTAGTAACACTATTTGCGAATGATGGACTATACCTGAATGAGGTTGGTTGTGCCTATCTCGGTCATCTGCTCAGTGATGCTGTATGTTTTTCTTGGAGAAAAAAACAAGCATCATGGGAGAGATATCACAAGATCAGATAAATCAATAGGTAATGGAAGCTCCCCACATCAGAAGGGTAAACACATTAAAGCTTTTCTTGTAAATGCGTGTGGTCTGTGTAATAAATTTTCTGATTTAGAGACCCCTGTCTTTACTGATGATTATGATGTAACTGGTTTAACAGAATACTGGTTAAATACTGAGAAGAGATTTTCTATCAGAGGTTAATTAACCAGGCTACCACATTTTTAGTAGTTAAAGGAAGAACAGTGTGGGGGACAAAGTGTTGTTATACTGTATATTAAATTAGGATTTCATCCAGTCTTAATTACCATGTCATCTATCGAAATCATTGACACTATAATCAACTTAGAAAAAATTTTTGTCATAAAACCACACTTGGTTTAATTTATCGCCCACCCAGTCAGCCACTCAGCACTGACAATGAAATTTACGATCAAGTCGCTGAAATCTCCTGTATGGAAAGCTCTGTAATATTTGGTGATTTTAATTTACCAGTTCCAGAATAGGGAGAAGTCCTATCCTCACACACAGGGTTAGACCTACATACAAACTTGAAGGAAAGTTCATTGCATCAATTTTTAAATTTACGAATACATGGAGCTAACATCCCAGATCTTGTCTTAGTCACTTCAGAAAATTTAGTAACATTATTGTAGGAGAAAAGTTTACAACAGGTGATTATTGCATAGTTACATTTAACACTGAATTTAGTGAAGACAGTGTTAAGGCCGGTTATGAGAAAGTGCCTGACTATAAGAGGGCAATTTTTAATAAATGCAACTGTAGGTGCAGGTGGCTGGCATCCCACTGGTGAAACATTAGATAGCAATGATTAATGGAGATTTTTATAAGAAACTCTCAACAATGCCATCAGGATACGTATTCCAATGCACAACAGAAGGCCTGCCAAAAATTCTATACCCAAATAGTGGAACTCTTATATTAACACTGTCTAGTAGCAAAAAATCTTGCATACAAAAATTACTATAACACAAAGTGAAATAATACAAGTATGATGCTCTTCGACAAAAAGCCACAAAATTAATCAAATGCAGTACAAAAAACCTTGAGGCACATATTGCCAGTACCAGTAAATCAAATCCCACAGAATTTTTCAGTTACATAAGGAGTAAAAAGGTAATAACTCTAACAATCAGAACCTCAAACTAAGATAATGGAGAGCGCACTGATAATGAAACTAAGATGGCAGAAATAATTAATACTTTCTTCTCATCAGTATTCACACTAGAAAATACACATATGATTCCTGCAGTTTCCTCAGTTCCTAATGAAGAGGGCAACAAAATCGATGTTATTACAGTTAGTGAACATGATGTACTACCTGTGATTAGCAAATTCAAAGAGACTTTAACACAGAGACTAGACAAAATATCTCCACGCATATTAAAGGAACTATGGAATGGAATGTCAAAGCCTTTATTTAAATTTTTTAACTTATCACTAAAGAGTAGTAAGGTGCCACATGAATGAAAACTTGGAACGTAACTCTGATATTCAAAAAAGGCAACAGAGCACAACCAGAAAACTATTGCCCAATTAGTTTAACATCAGTGGTTTGCAAATTACTTGAAACTATTAGCCTAGACAAGTTTGTGAAACACTTAGAAACAAATAATCCTATCATAGATTCGCAATACAGTTTTGGAAAAACAATAATCACTTAACTGTCCGGACACTTTGTATCCGACATGCTCCATATCTGAACATTAGGCCTTGGCTCTGTTATATCGGTATCTGGATTTATTTGTCTGTGTCCAAACATAAAACTACTGACATCACTGGTTGGGCAGCCTACAAATTCAAAAATTTTGGGGGGCAGCCAGCAGGCCTCTCTGGCCAAGAATGGGTAGTAGGCACTAATCCACAAGGTGATCAAATATGGCCATCCAGCTCCTCACCAAATGGTCCAATTCCCAGGCCACCTGGGTCACTTGGATGCTACTGGCCATGCACGAGTGATTCAGACCCTAACCCACAAGCTGAGCAAAAATGGCTGTCCACCTCTTCACTGTATGGTCAAAGTCCCCCGGCTGTCTGGATCATTGGGAATGTATCGGCCGCGAGGGAGAAGTGCAGACTCTAACTCACCAGCAGAGCAAAAACGCCTGTCTGCCTCCTCATGAAACAAAAGTCCCCCGCCACCGTCTCTCTTCCCCCCTGTCCCTCCCCCACCCTATTCGCACTCAGCTTTGCCAGGTGTGCCTCCCTCCCCATCCTCCAGTCCTCCCCTACCCCTGCTTAGTGTGCTGCCTGCCTGGCTTCCCACCACTTACCTCTCCCAATTGCAATGAATGATTTTTTTAGTTTTTGGTGATTTAATTGAATACTGTTGGTCCTATCAAAATTCCGAAAACAACATGAGAAAGCTCGTGAAATTCTGCACCTAGAATTTATCCTCAGCTCTTGCATGGTACAGGCAAAGTTATGTGCTAGGACAGTGGTTTCCAACCCGTGGGGTGCGCCCCCCTAGAGGGACAAAAAGGGCTGCCTGGGGGGATGCAAAGGCTTGATAAAGAGGGTAATTATATTTGAAAACTATGAATTATGATGGAATTCAGTAATTTTTATATATGGAGAAAATACTTCAGATATGAATAAGAAATCTAGTTATCTGAATATATAAACAATTTCAAAGATTAAGAGTCTATTATATTTATTGACATGTGCCAACTATGCCAGTATTTGAGGAAGGGGGGCACAGGGAACGTGTCATTCAGTGAGGGGGGGGGGCGAGAATTAAATAAGGTCGGAAACAACTGCACTAGGATGTTGGGAAGATGTTTGAAGCCTTTTTTACTCCTGAACAAGTTTATTCTCACTGCATTTCAGTACTTTTATTCAACAGTTTTGTGTGCATTTATTAGCTCATCCGATAGTACAAACACTAGCGAAGATGATGTTATACAATTTATACCAGTATAACCTACTTCCAGGAGCAAATTTGATCATAGAAATGTTTGTGTTTGTGAGCACAGGAGCAACGATAGCTGGGTTCTCGGCTCTGTTGCTGTCCCAGAAACTTATTGAAAACTTATGGTACCAGAGAGGTTTAAAATTCATTTTACAACTGCCGTCTTCACTGATTTTGTTGTTGTTGTTGTTGTTATGCACTGTTCTCTTACTGTGTAGCATTATTTTGGATAATTCCATGTGTGTTTTGATGTGTAAATTGCTGAAAAATAGAAGGGATTCTATACATACAGGTAGGGTATTTGTGTGTTTTTATTGTTTATGCATTCTTCTCTTAGTGTCTAACATCATACTGGATATTTCCATGTGTGTTTTGATATCTATATGGCTGAAAGACCTAAGAACACTGCCACAATCAGGAGGGGTACTGTACATGTACCTGTAGGTTAAGTTTAGGTGGTAGGTTGGGTATAGGGAGGGAATAGGTACTTCAGAGGATATTGTTCTACATCGAGAATTCGTCCATATCCGGATATGCCTTTGGCTCTGTTATGTCAGATATTTGAGGGCTAATTGTAATTTCTCTTGCGTCAAGAATCTATCGGACTTACTCAAAGATATATTACGTAGAACGAGACTAAATCTATTAACACTGTCTACCTCAATTTTCAAATGGCTTTTGACAAAGTTCCACACAACAGACTCCTCCAGAAGCTTAGGCACATGGTTTCAGAGCCAATGTGCTAAGGTGGATCGAAGTTAGGCTCATCAAATGAAAGCAAAGAGTATTAACAAATGGAAAAGAATCAGACTGCATAAACGTTACAAGTGGGGTGCCACAGGGTTCATTGTTAGGCTCTATTCTTTTTTTTTTTTTTTTAATATAAATGATACTGATGAAGGATTATTTTCTATGATTTCAAAATTTGTTAATGATACTAAAATTGGTAACAGAGCAGATACAGCAATGCAGAGGCAGGCAATTCAGAGATATCTTGGTCAACTGTTTAACTGGGCCCAAACATGGCAAATGTATTTCGTTGTTGATAAATGTAAGGAGCTAAACATTAGCAGAAAATATTTAAGAGTAGTTGAAATATACATAATGTCCAACATGATAGGGTAAACCATGGAAAAAACTTAGGAGTTATAATAGCAAATGATATGAAACCAACCAAACAATGTATAGTACTATCGCGGACAAAAGTATCGATACACCCACCTGACAGAGAAGCATGAATTGTGTTGGTAACATTGTTGTCCTCCCTTCCTACCTCTTTAACCCTTCACGTCCCGAGCTATTTCGCACCTCCGACACCCCCCAATCCCGAGCTATTTTCAATTTTTCTTTTTTTTGCTAAAACCTCCGCTTTTGGTGAGAAACATCGAAAATTCATAGAAAAATCGCTCACCTGAGGTTTAAAATACTCGATACAGGAAGCAGTACCTCCTTACCTTACTGGGTTTTCTATCAGGCTGGCTCCAAAGAAAACGAGTTCTATGGGAGGGTAACTATTCCACACCACTCATAAACAGTATTGATTTATTGATTTGGTACGAATTTATATGTAGTACGAGGGTATATTGGTTTTCAAACAGTAATATACGCATTATAAGCAATGTTTCACTCATTAACTCATCAACATACCTGACCTTTTTTGCCAACATTACCTGATAATTTCTGACTGTTACTTCCTCTAATGCTATGTAAACTTTGTCCTCCACATTGTCATCGATTGGTGAATCACTCTGGCCCTGAATGTCTTTATTGGCAAGGTCACTGGTACCAGGTGAATTGCCGAGACAATGGCGTGCGGGAGGGGGGGGTGGAGGTTATGCAGTGTAAGGCATTGTCCCTGCCTGGCATCTTGCAGAGGAAGGTGTCCCTTGTATACGTACGAAAAATCACACGCGAAAATTGAAAATTTTGCAAATTATGAACCTTGCAATTGCACGACATACCAGTACGTCGACAGGACTAGCTGTGACAAAATGTTGTGACGTACCCATATGTTGATGGGATGCCTCGGGTTAAAGTCACGCTCTCTACCTCCCTCTCTCTCATGTCCATAAGCCCCTCCTATGGTTTAGCTCTCACCACCACAGCCACAAGGCCACAAATCACGCCATAACCCCCCCCCCTCTCTCTCTCATTGACTGTATTATATCTTTTATGCGTTTTTGCCGAAACGTCTTCATAAAATGAAATATCAGATCGTTAAATTAGCATTATGTTACATATTTCACGTTCACAATTTCCATTTTGTTAAAACCTGGAAGAATATATACTCACATGATCCGTTCGAAAATGAATGTTTATTTACCAAATAGTATTTTACCTATGTCAGATTCAGTTCAGACTTAACTATACTTATTTATTCACATATCTCAGTATTTCATTAAATCAGGCTTTACTGATCTACCAGAAGACCCGCCAACATGTTGTAAAAATACCCCCGCTAATACCAATACACCAGTTCTGTATGAGACAGCCCTAGCATGTATTCAATATGGACGGTGGGTGTTAGCGCCGAAGTGGTGACATGTAGAGGTGTATGGTATGTAGGAGGACTGCTGGGCCTTGATAGCAGGCTGTGAAGCCTATGCCCAGAGTCGGACACATAAAAAAAAAAAAACGTTATATTGATCTGAGCCAGTATATTCTAACATCTGCAATAAACCTGCATCTCACTGAAGGCCCAAAAACCTTATAAGTTACATCTGTCTATCGATGAATTTATTTATTTACCGTAGGCCTATGTGTATATATATATATATATATATATATATATATATATATATATATATATATATATATATATATATATAATCCATCATCCAATCCTACATTGCCCCATGAGGAGAGCAGGAGCCCGAGGCTAGGCAGCTGGTCCTAACATTTAAGATGAGAGTGACCAACCTCACTTATCCCTGAGTGGCATTACGTGAGCAAATAACCCCAACAACCCCTTGGATATAAACCTTCACCGACTCAATCCGATTGGAGCACAATAATTACCCACTAAACCACCAGGCGCCAAAATTTGGTTATATGGTTGCCACCCAGCATAGTAAACAGTTTCCTGGTGTACAGGAAACCATTTGTCTTGTCACTCGGTGTAGAGTCACCCATAGGCAGAAGGAAGATGAAAGAATGAAGGAATGAAAGACAGAAGAGGGAGTGTAAAGCCACCCGTAGGCAGAAGGACGAGGAAAGAATGAAGGAAAGAAAGACAGAAGATGGAAGGAAAGAAGGATGGAGGAGAGGACAGGGCAGACACCCGAGGGCAGCACTATACTAAGTGAGTGGATGGTGAGCGTCCCCACACACACACACACACACACACACACACACATATATATATATATATATATATATATATATATATATATATATATATATATATATATATATATATATATATATATATATATATTCTCATGCTTTTGTTTAATCACCCAAAGAGGGTCCGAGTATATATATATATATATATATATATATATATATATATATATATATATAATATTTATTCTCATGCTTTTGTATAAACACCCAAAGAGGGTCCGAGTAGGGCTGAACGTGTGTAACAACAATGAAAAAAAAAAAAAAAAACGGTTATCGTTATGTGGGTTTCATTTGCAATGACGAAGAATTTTGATACCACCTCTAATGCCACCTGTGTAATGCTAGAAAAATTTTAGACCACCAGTGTAATGATGACAATAGACGAGTTTCCGGTTCTGTGTAAACATGAAAAGTGCACTTTGCGATGTACTTAGAAGCTTACGGTATATATATTTCTTAATTTACTTTATCAGTTGCACTGATCTAGACGTGATAACTTTAATTCTTTGCGGCTGGAAGGAAGCAGCCGCCATATTGGCGATGACGTCATGACTCACACTGCAGACGACTCTCCAGTCCACCACACAAGGCTGTACCAGTAACTGCAATAGTCATTGTCAAGATATATTAAGACATGGCCACCGTAGATCAAAGATCCCTTCTTCAGGTATGTTGTGAAGGAATACTTATCGTTGTGTAAATGGATGGTACCTGTTGGATAAGTAAATTACAGTGAAATCGACTAGAAGTAGGTAACAGCTACCACTGTTTACACCATTCCCAAGCTGTGCTCCCACTTCATAAGTGGGATATGTTAAGTGTATGGCATACAGTATCTGTTGTCTAAGTTTATATTTGTGCTTTGCTCATGAATGTTTGACAGTTGACTTGTTCTTTATTATTATTCTGAAAGAACAGTGGAAATCATTTGTAGAGACGATTATGGCATACTTTCATCTCGGTTAAAGCAAATTCTGTCTAAACCAAAATCACCTTGTTTATCTTAGCTTACACAAGAAAAGACAATGACATATTACATATTACAAATAATAGAAAAAGAGGTAAGTTCCTAACCTCACTTTCTTTTTTCATAACCTACCCTAATCATACCAATCCAACCTAACCTACATGGGACTGTGCTGTATTAACTGAAATAATGCAAGATCGTGCAAGCAGAGTGAGAGAAAAGTTCTGGACAAATGTGGAAATGTGCATGGAAAAGTTTGGAAGGAATGAGTGTTTTTGATCGGTGATATGAATGGTAAAGTAGGGAATGTGAAGGTGGATGGAATAGTTGGTGAGTAGGGTGTGCATGCTGAGATAGATGAGAATGGCAGTGCATTAGTGGACATTTGTGCTGGAAGGGGGTTCTTGATAGCCAATACCCTCTTCAGGCATAAAATGATCCACAGGTATACATGGTGAGTGATGAGAAGGGTGGGTAGTGAACTGAATGAAAGGAAGGCAATGATTGATTATGTGTGTGTGGATGAAAGAATACGAAGATGTGTAATGGATGCAAGAGCTTATAGAGGCTGGAGGAGTGGACTATCTGACCACTACTTGGTGGTGGCCAGAATCAAGATCCAAATAAGATGGAGAAACAGAAGAAGGGAAGGGCGGGAAGTAGGAGTATTTGCAAGGAGAGTGGAAAGGTTACAAGAGAATGAGAAAAAGGCAGAATATAAGAAAGAAGTGGAGGTACGATTGGGCAAATATGAGATGGAGCAGATGGGGGACGTGGAAGGTGTGTGCAGGATAATCACAGAAGAAATATATGCAGCATGTGATGTGGTGTGTGTGATGAAGAGAAGATGGAGGGGGGTGCAAGGAACAGCGTGGTGAAATGAAGAGGTGAGACAGGCTGTGGCATTAAAGAAGAATGCATACAATGAATGGATGAGAAATAGGGGCATGGAAGAAGTTGAGAGGCGGAAGAGAGAGTTATAAGTACAAAGAAAGAGAAATGTGAAAAGATTAGTAAGAGAGAGTAAAAAGAGAGTGGATGAGGAATTTGGAAGGAATTTGAGTGTAAAATGGAGGGACTGTAAGAAAATGTTCTGGAAAGAGTTGAAGAAAATAAGACAGGGTGGAAGTGAAGTTAGCAGGGGAGTGAAAGATAAAAATGGTAGATTACTAGTGGAGAAGGGAGAAAAAGTGAGCAGATGGAGAGAACACTTTAAGGAATTGTTGAACATACAGGATGGAAGTAATGCGAGTATAAGTGACTGGGGAATGGCTGGGAGAAGGAGGGAGGTGAGAAGACCGGAAGAAATCAGTAGGATAGAAGTTGTGGAAGCAATGAAGAAAGTTAAATCGGGGAAAGCCCCAGGAATTGATGGCGTGTGTGGTGAAATGTTGAAGCATGGGGGGAGACATAGTAGTAGAATGGATGTGGCAGATGTGCAGATTGGCTTGGGAGGAAGGTGGAGTCCCAGAGGATTGGAAGTCAGGTATAACTCTTCCCTTGTACAAAGGAAAAGGGGAAAATAGAAATGTGTGGTAATCATAGGGGCATTTGTCTTCTTAGTATAATAGGAAAAGTGTATGGTAGGATACTTATTGACAGAGATAGAGAAGGAACAGAGAAATTAGTTGGAGCAGAACAGGGAGGCTTTAGGAAGGGAAGAGGTTGTGTAGCTCAGATATTCATTATTAGATCTTCAGGGGAAAAGTTTCTAGAGATGGGAAAGAAGTTGTACACGTCTTTCATGGATTTGGAGAAAGCATAGGACGGGGTGGATAGACAAGGATTGTGGAAAGTATTAAGAAGATATGGAGTAGATGGGAAGTTATTTAAAGCTGTGAAGAGTATGTATGATGGTGCTAAGGCTGCAGTGCGTGTCGGTGGTGAACTGAGTGAATTTTTCTCTTTGAAGATTGAGTTGAAATAGGGATGTGTCATGTCTCCATGGTTGTTCAATCTGTACATGGATGGGGTAATAAAAGAGGTACAAGGTAGGGTAGTGGATGTTGGAGTGGCCCTGGTAAGAGAGGGTAGTGTTTGGAAACTCCCTGTGCTGTTGTTTGCAGATGACACTGTGTTGTTGAGTGAAGACGAAGGGAAGCTTCAGGGCTTGGTGGATGAGTTTGGGAGAGTGTGTAAGAAACGGAATCTAAAGGTGAATGTAGGGAAGTGTAAAGTGATGGTCTTTGAGAGGGTGAAGGCAGTGAACGTACAGCGAAGTTGGATGGTGAGGAATTGCAAAATGTGAGTATTTTTAAGTACTTGGGTAGTGTGATGAGTAAAGATGGAGGTTTGGAGGGTGAAGTGCTTGAATGGTTACAACAGGAAAGAAAGGTTGCTGGTTCCTTGAAAGCAGTGATAAGAAACAGGGAAGTGAGCATGGAAGTGAAAAGTTACTACGTAACAGTATTGTGATACCAACTCTAACGTATGGAAGTGAAGCTTGGATGTTGCTGGAAGGACACAAGTCAAGAGTGAGAGCAGTGGAGTCACATGGAGAGAGAGGCTGACAAATGAGGATATAAATCAGCGTTGTGGTGTGGGTGTGGATGTGGATGTGATAGGAAGCATTAGGAGGAATGGACTGAGGTGGTTTGGCCATGTGGAGAGGATGGAGGGTGAAAGACTGACGAAGAGAGTGTATGTGAGTGAGGTGGAGGGGGGGGGAGAGGGAGGGGGAGGCCAGGGATGAGATGGAGGGATGGGGTGGAGAGGTATGTGAGAGAGGGGAGTGTGAGTTGGGAGCAGGGCAGTGAAATGGCGAGGGACAGGGGGACGTGGAGGCGATTTGATTGTGGCCACCCCGTGCGTGATTAAGACGTCTGGCAATAGATAGATAGATAGATAGAACTGGTACTCAAAATTCTTGGCACTGGGAGAACTCTCCATTGGAGAACAGAAAAATGATGAATTCCGTTAGTGGTTGAAACAATAATAGAACCAAAAAGAGTGCTGAATACCAACCAGGAATCTTCAAAACATAACCAATATTGAAAAAGGTGGTGACACCTCACAATGTTGAAAACCACGAAAAAAAAAAAAAAACATGGACCATGTGCTGGTTTGTTGCACAGTTTCTGTAAGTTATAAACTGCATATACCTAAAGCATTACTTTTTTATTTTTCAGCCTGAATTTGAGTTTCATTTACATTACTAGGATTTGTTGATTCTATTATTGTTTCAACCTGTAACAGAAGTCATTATTTTTCTGTTATCCAATGGAGAGTTCTCCCAGTTACAAGAATTTTGAGTAAGGGACCAGTTACTTCAGTTAATACAGCACAGCCTCGTACAGGTTAGGTTGGCTTGGTTTGGTTAGGGTAGGTTAAAAATAAAATAGATTCTATTATCGTTTCAACCAGTAATGGAATTCATTATTTTTCTGTTCTCTAATGGAGAATTCTCCCATTGACAAGAGTTTTGAGTACCAATTACTTAAGTTAGTACAGCACAGCCTCATATAGGTTAGGTTGGATTGGTTTGGTTAGGGTAGGTAAAAAAATATATATAAAATGAGGCTAGCAGCGTAAATGATACTTTTACTGATTTGTTTCATACCAGCCATATTCATAGGATTCTAAATACACAGCAAAAATTACACCGATATTTTCAGTTTCTCCCTGATTATTTACAAACTGCAGGATTATCACCTTTATTATCATTTTATTAGAATAAGGCATTGTGATAAATAAGGCATTATGATACCAGTAGGTATCTTCAGTGTAATAAATTTTGTGTCATTCTTGCAGAACAAATCATGTGAGAAGGTTGAACACCTTCCTGGATTCACAAAAGCAGATGCAAGAAACCTGCCAAGAGTTGACATCTTCATGATTGTGCAGTTTTTTCAAGACCTTCGCCATGCAGCCATGAAACACATCAAAATGAAAAGGTAATTTTTTCCCAATTTAGAATTTGGGGTAACAGTTAGTTACATGCAGTTATATGACTTCAGTCACAGCATCTGAAGGTGCACCAAAATTCAAATATTAGTTATGTATAATTTCCTTCTGTACAAAAAAAATTTGGTATACAACTCCCCCTAACTCAAACCCTCGTATGGCAACTTTTATGCTTGGCGACCAGGCCGACTCGTGACCATCTGCCTTATAGCCCAACCCTTTGGTTAGGTTATGTGAAAAAGAGTTGAGTTTTGAGAGTTTTGTTGGGTTAATATAGTAGTATTTTAGAATTTGGCAACAGTGAAACATCATGTTTAAAACAAGGTTTGAATATATATAGGGGTCGGCTATTCTGGCAATGCCCACAGCTGAACAGTTACCCAAATTTTCCTGATAGTTTCTGCTCACTTGAATAATAATTGGATCTGAAATTGATGGTTTGGGGTTGGTTGCACAAGAATATGTGTATATAGGCTACAGTGCTTCCTTTTTTATTACAAATGTGAAAGTAAGACAGTTAATACAGCATTTTCATTCGGGCTCCAATGATTCACTCAGCTGATAATTATAACAGACTGAAGTTGGGTAGAATACGAAGAAGACAATACTTCTTTACCATAAACTGTCATCTCCAATTTTCGTAAACACATTTGCAGTGATGAAGAATGTCATCACTGTACGAGAGTGAACCTTCTCGTGAATGGCATAACTCAATCTACAGCCAGAATATTTCCATTTTGAGCTGAGGCTGACTTGTAAGAAACTGATCACCTATATAAACTCACTTTTCATCTTCTGTATATTACTGTTTCGACAACTACATAACTGAAGCCCTTACACCTTCAATCCAATGATGTAGCTTTTTATATTCTTGTTACCTTCAGGCAATTTTATTGCCTGGTACTGGAGGAGTTAGATTTGGCCTTCATTATCCTCTTCACTGTAAGTGGGTTATCTTAAGCTGAGTTAAATAATCTGATGATATCAAGAGTGAAATATAAAAATACGTGAGATAATTAACCGTTTTCATTGTTGACTCTATCTCACTATACAGCATAATACTGAGAGAGAGAGAGAGAGAGAGAGAGAGAGAGAGGGGGGGGGAGGGGATATTGTGTTAAGACTGTGCGTGATGTTGTGCTGTTGGATGTGATACTACCAACTGCTGGCATAAAGGCATTATTTACGCTCATTAATTAAGATGGCATCCACTCCTCCTCCTAACTATTCCCAAATCCTCCCTTCCCCCTCCATGTCTCGCTGCATATATACACATACGTTAACTCTTTATTCATACATGATGAGGGACAGATTCGGATAAAAACTATTAGACACTCTAAAAATTACTTGAATTTGTCTTTGCATTTTGAAAGAATAGAAGAATCGTTTAAATACATTCCCCAGTAACTGATTATGAATGCGAATGGCTGATGTTTGTGCCAAAATGGTTACAAGAAGGAACTTTATACAACCTGTAATAATGCAATGTCCCTTCAGAAGTATTTGCCTTAGAAAAAAACGCGCATAGCAGCAATATTCATTGTGAAAACATGGATAACCTTGAGGACACTTTCTGAAGCAAATTTACATTTAGAATAATCCACGGGTCCGTACTACCAAGGTACAGCGATGTTGACTGTGCTTTCTTTTAGCTACCTCTAGGTTATATTATTTAGCCTATGACAGACTTTCTCTAGTAGAGACATTGTATAGAGCCAATATTAATCCCTTCAATACAAGACATATCCCTGAATAATATAGACTGATGGTGAAATGGCTAAAATAAAAACAAAATGTCGTTGGGCTGAAAGAGTATGTTACTGTATATTTTATTTTTAACCTCATGGGACAAGGGGAGGTGGACAACTTCGTGTTCCGTTTCAGCTAACACCAGACAATTTTATTCGGATGGCGGTGAGTCATAGGAGCTTGAGAGGCATAATAAGTATTATTATTAATAACCTTTCCCTGGTCAGGATAATTACTATTTTATTGCAACTAATGCTAGACGATTTTTACCTCGCCCGGACAGAGTCTAGCGAGGTATTGTTTTTGGTCGAGTTTCTTTGTTTATTTGTTTTATGCTCCTTTGTTTGTTAGCAACATAACGGAAAAACGGCTGAATGAAATTACACGAAACATTCAATGTGTGCACCGGCCTCAGAAAAAAAGGGATTAAATTTTGGAGGTAATCGAGTGACCCGGACAGGTCAAAATCAAGGCCATGGGTTTTCAGAGGGATATAACTCGAAGCTGGTTGCAAACAGATATTTACTATTATCAACGTATACGAAGTCCCATATGGGCTTTTAATTGGTACCATGACCTCTGAGCTTAAGTGAACTTGAAAGGTCAAACTCAAGGTCACGGTTATTCAGGGGGCTACAGCTTGAAACTGACTGAAGATAGATATTTACTATCATCAACATATAGGAAGTCCTATGTGGATTTTTAATCGGTACCTTGGCCTTTGACCTTAAGTGACCTTGAAAGGTCAAACTCTAGGTTACAGATATTCAGGGGGCTATCACTCGAAACTGGTTGAAGGTAGCGATATTTACTATTATCATGATATAGAAAGTCTCATGTGGGCTTTCATTTGGCACCATGACCTTGAATGACTTTGAAAGATCAAATACAAGGTCACGGATTTTCAGAGTGCTATAACTTGAAAACGGTTGAAAATAAAATGAGTGCTGACGAGGTTTGTTGTGCCTGGTACAACTTGTAGTCAATTGGCAGTTAATCATAGGAACCTGAGTGTTACTTCTGCTGCCAATTGCTCTTCATGGTCAGGATAACTCTATTACTCCGTTCCAATTATTGCCAGACGATTGTATTCAATTGAGAGGGTAATGCATAACAATAAGAAAGTGAGCTAAATGTCAGGGTAGAGACGCATGCCGAGTAATACAGTAATCGTAACTAACCTGTGAGTTTAGTAGCTCATTCACTACGATGATATCTTGTTTTATTCTCCCCGTTTCCATCTGATTTTGTTCAACTCAGGAAAGACTTTTCGTATTAAGAGATAAATGGAAGTCCGCTGCTTTTTCTCGTCCGAAAAATCTGTTCATATGTCAACTGCCTCAGTGTAACATAATGAATAAATAATAAATAAAGTATAAATGTTACACTCCGGTCGTGATAGTTTCGTCATAGCCTTGTTTCCGAAATAAATCTCATATAATTCTGAGTTACAGTAAGTTTTCATTATAGGTCAGGGTTGTGTGTCAGAATATCATAACTTTTTTTCCTGCATTTTATACTGAATGTTTCTGAATATACACTGCCACATCAGAAGTATGGTAAGTGATAGAAACTTAACAGCCATTTTCTCTGTAATTTATTGTGACATCAATCTCCTTAAATCGAGGAAGTAATTTTTATTCTGTTACCTGTTCTCTCCAGATGTAAGACCCTGTCATGTGCAATTCAAACTAAATATCGAATAATAAAAAAGAATTATTGAGTTTTAGGAACCTGATTATTAAAACTAATGCTCAGGCTCTCATGACTCACTCAAATGAGTAAAATTGGCTAAGCCAAAATAGAATACCATTTTTTTATGTGACTTAACAGTGCCAGTATTATGATTCAGGTTCCTATGACTGATACTCATCTAAACTAAAATAGCCTAGAAAGATGCGCCAAGTTTATCCAAACCATAAAAGGTGTACTGGAACCAGGCTTAACACTTTCAGACTCATGGTCACTCAAATAAATACAACTCTCTGATGTTCGTTCTCCTACTAACACCCAGGCTGTTATGACTCACTCTCGATTAAATATACTGTAATTGCCTGTTGTTAGCTATAGTTAAGTATCAGTTTTGTCCAGACCATGAAAGACTTGATGGATCCAGTATGCACACTCACAAGTACCGCTGCTCACACTCAGCTTGATGCAATCGTCTGATGTTAACTGGAATATAATATTAGATTTGTCCCGATTCCGGGGGGGGGGGTAAAAGAATCGTGGCGACATATGAATGAAGAAGTGAAAGGAAAGGAGAAAAGGCTAAGAAGAGCGGATGATGCAAAGGAAAATCAGCAGAAAAGAAAGAGAGACGTGAGGTAAAAGTTCCAGTTTGTAATGGAGGGCAAAATGAGAGGGGAAGGTAGTAAGGGGAGATTGCCTGGCTGCGGGGCAGGAAGGTTAAGGGAGAGTGAGACAAACAGAGAGCACGGGTGGAAAACAAGAAAATTCTGAGAGGATGAAGAGGAAAAGCAGATAGCGCATGCGAATATCTTGGATGCAGTAGTCTCTCTTTACCTAATCTCTAACTAAAACCGTCTATGTCTTTCTATCTATCTGTATCCATCTGACTTTGGCAATATCTCTGTCTATCTGTCTGCTTGCTTAGCAGTTAGTCTGTCTATCTGTCTGTCTGTGTATCTGTCAATAAAATTATGTATCTGTAAGCATGTGTGTATCCATGGATGTATTTCTTATCTAAAAGAATAAAGAGTTACTCCTTCAAGTACTCGTATATTAAGTTTAAGAGGTTTAAGAGGGCAGGATGTTAAGCTTGAAGTCTACCTCATGTATTAACCTGCATTTGGCTGGAAGGAGGACATAGCCAAGGGGTTCATACTGACCGAAGGTCTGCTGTTGATTGTTTGGAGTTACAAGACTAAAAGAGTCAACGGCAACTGTTTCGAGAGCAGGCAGACAACGCATCAACAACCACCATCACACTGGATAGCAGGTCTTCGTTCAGTATAAAATTCGTGTTACGACTCCCCCCCCCCAATTATGGCTAATGGGTTTACTGTATATGTGCCTACTCATCCATATATTTCGTCCAGCACTACAGTGTAAAAGTTAACCAGTATTGTCAGTCCCTAATGCATACAGCTAGTCAGCTCCAGAACTGCTTTCTTCAGTCTCTGTATTTTCCTCTGCTTGTGACTTCCAGTCCTTTGAGCGCAATTGTATTTAGGTAACTCGAAATGAACTGATCTTGATTTTTGTTTCTCTTGTTTTCCTTTTGTTATGAGACGGCCTTTTTTTTTTTTTTTTTTTTTTTTTTTTTTTACAGGCTCACAGGCATTAGTTCTTTTTTATATAGAAAAAAATATATGTATAGTATATCCATCCACATCTTTCATCCCTTTCAACCTTTCCATTATCCGTCCCATACCCTCATACAATGATGATACGAGTGTATTCTCTTCTTATTGGCTAGGTGTAAAACCTGTTTCTACGGTGTGTTAATCCATGTTTTGCTGTCACATTCTCCGGTTAGAATATGACTCGTAATAGTCAGTGATACATCCAAGTCCCCAGTTGTATTACAGGGTGAGCAGAGACAAGTGGGAAAAAAATCGTTCCACCAGTTTGACCTGCCCCAAAAGATACACAATATATTTGGGTAAAAATCGATTAATGCCTATCGACTCTGTAAAGACATAGGTGGTATTAGTTGTTGCTGTAATCTTAGGCTTATCTGAACTTGGACCCCGGGGACAGCAAGTTGAAATCGTCTTCCTGCAGTTCACCATCCTCTTCTTGGGGAACAGGGAAATAGTTAAAAGACGTTTGAATAAACATGTAGTTTTATATCGATGCCAGTACATGAAGGCGTTCCTCTCCGGCACCTCACAAAGGCAATAAGGCAGAAAATCACTGAGTTTAAGATTAACCCGTGGACTGCGAGCCACAGCTCCGGCCTTGGTAGCGTGGCGTAGCGAGCCACAGCTCAGGGTGTGCTGGCCGTGCATCACCGCTAACTGCTCCACCCCTACGCAAAATTACGCATGGCACTATGCAAAGATGGAGAGAGATTTTTTTTTTTCTTTTCACCAGATGCTGCCCTGAATGTTTATCTTCAAGTTTATAATAAACAAAAACAAACAAAAAAATTGTTTTTTTACTCATTTTTTTCACTACTCTCCTATGTAAACTTACGCATGGCCGTACGCAAAGACGGAGAGAGATTATTTATTTATTTATTTTTTTTACCAGATGATGCCCTGGATGTTTATCTTCAAGTTTATAATAAATAAAAACAAAAAAATATTTTTCTTCATTTTTGCCGCACCACGGGGTGGGATAAAAATAGGTAATAGAGTAATCCACGGGTTAAAGAAAAGGAAGTTCGGTAACCTTGACCTCACGTGCCAGTGCAAACATACTCGATGTTTGTATTATCTCACTGAGGATGAAGCGGGACGCCTTCACGGGATGGTACCAATATAACCAGTCAGCTCCACTCCCCATTTATGCACTTTGCCAACAACGATGTACCTTCCCAAACCGACCCACTCTGGAAGATCCGGGAGATTCTGAGCAGAATGAAGGATAAATTTATGACATTCTTCCACCCCTTTCAGAAGGTTGTCATTGACGAATCCTTGGTTTTGTTCAGAGGACGTCTTAGGTTTGTGCAGTACATTCCAAGCAAACGCCATCGCTTTGGAATCAAGTTCTTTGTACTGTGCGACTGTAAGATGGGGTACATCCTTGGCTTCATCATTTATTCAGCCAGCATTGTCGATCTTGATAAAAAACACCCCCTTGGCTTCTCAGGCTGTGTAGTGAAAGTGCTCCTTGAAAGGTATTTTGGTAAGAATCATGTGCTGTATACAGACAACTATTATACAGCACCGAAACTTGCCAAATATCTTTCAGAGCACGTCATCGGCTCCTGCGGCACTGTCAAGAGTAATCGTGCCCACTTCCCTAAATTCACAGAGGCAGGAACCTCACAGCGAGGAGACGTTCACCTACGCAAGTCTGAGAAAATGCTGGCAATACGGTGGCATGACAAAAGGGTCGTGCACATGCTCACCACCGTACACAAGGGGGAAATGAAAGAGTGGAAAGGTCGACTGTAGGACAGGCGAACCTGTGAGGAAACCTGATGCTGTCTTAGACTACAATATCAACATGTGGCTGGTAGACAAGTCCGACATGATGATTGGAGAGATCGACTGCCTCAGGAAGAATACTAGGTGGTACAGGAAAGTTTTTCTGCATCTCATAGACATGACGATGCTGAAGGCCTTCATCCTGTACAAGATGAAGGTCAAGCCACCCAAGTCCTTCTCCCTGAGGTTGTTCGCCAGGACTTGTGTTCAGCAGCTGCTTGAAAGATGTGGTAAGGTGACAGCAGCAGCTCCACGGCGCCATGCAGTAAGACTTCCCGACAGACTTGAGCAGAGGGCGTACATGAATCGGCACAGACTGGTGCAAATGCCTGCCACAACCAAGAGGAAGGCTGCGATCTGCGGGTGCCAGGTGTGTGCACATACCACCTGATGCACACCTGAGCACAAACGCACCTCTTGGCAGTGCGCTGAGTGCCAGGTTCCCCTCTGCGTTACCTGCTTCTTTGATTACCACAGCCAGAAACAGTTCTAAAAGTGCAAGCGGGAAATGAAAATAATGTGTAAATAATGTGTAAATAGCAAGTGAAAGCAATGGATGTACATATGATTGAACAGTGTAATATAGTTTTATGTTACTGCAAGTGACAGTGGATAACACAGTGTAAGTAAAACAGAAGTGTAAATATTGAAAATACAATAGAAAATGTAAATAGAAATGTAAATAATTAGTAATATAAGAATATCAGTACAAATACTTGAGGTTATAACAGTGAAAGTGAATCCGTTGCTCTCTACGTATTTTGCTGAATGAAAAATTGAATGACTTCAGTGACAATAAACTAATACTACTGAAGGAAACTTATGGATAAAGACGGCAGATATATATAAGTGTTATATAATAATAGGAATGTAAAAGGTGAGTGTTTGTTTGAATAATAAATGACAGAATACCAGCAACGAACTAGCGCAAGTGGGAAGGTCATACGCGTTCGTAATTTTCATTGCTTTCACAGTAGGTTTTTCTTGGAATATGGATCCCAAACTACTTGATAAGCATAGAATAGTGTTTCTAGTTATAATATCTGGCTGTGGTAATCATATTACGGGTTGTCGGAAAGTGTAAAGTGGAGATTTAGTTAACCAACTTCAGAGGTCTCCACAAGTCCTACGGTAATCGACGAAGGCTCAACAAACATCCCAGGAGAAAGCTGAAGGTATGTGCCATATGCATATGAAATTTTCATATTCTAGGACTAATAACTGATTTTGGGCAAATATTTTTTGAGAGTCTGGCGGAGCCCGAATATGCCCGCGGGACACGCAAAACAGAGCAAAACAAGCCCGCGGTGTAAGGGTTAAAGTTCCTGTATGCCTATTACAAAAATTTTAGCCATCATAAGTCATTTTTCTACGTATGTCATGTGCAAATGTATCTTTTGTATTCTTTCGAGATCTTAGAAGAGACAATAATATTACAAGATAATCAGTTAAAGCTTTAGCTGATTCCTGATACCGTGATGATCGAATATAAAAGACGGGGAACAGCGCCTAATCGCCAGATTGCTGTTCCTCTCTGTATTGTTCACAGGTTAATGTCGAACTCTCACCCTTCCCCACTTTCTCCCTCGTGTGATAAGTCCTCATATACGTCTGTGATATTTCCCCTGATTCCACCTGTACTGAATAATGAGATTGCTGTTCCTCTCCATATCGTTCACAGATCGAGCGTTCTAGCCACTGCCTAACTTCTGTCTCACACTAAATCACCCCTCCCCCTTTCTTAGCTAATGTAATCAAAGTGTATATCGGCTGGTCCATTTGATTTCTGTATCTAGTTTGTATATAATCCTTGATTTATTGTACATATTTAGTCTTAAGAGAATAATCTTTGGTGGTAATTTTTAGGTTCTTCTCGAAGAGTCCGTCAGAGTCCAAGGAGATTAATATAGCCATGTGTAACAGTATTCTTTAACTGTTAATTTAGTTTGTAAAGATTCATATTTCTGGAGATTTAGATCCTGATTACATTTTCTTTGCTTGGGTTCATTCGCAGTTCGAAGAGTAAGCTGTCTTTCAGTTCTTAATGAATAGTAAATCATAGGTTAAGTCATTTTGAGTTTTAAATTTTGCTGTCCTCTAAGGAGTGGTACAGACGAGATTGAGTGGCCCGCAAAGAGTACTAATATCTATCTACTCACGCACTCAAATAAGATCATGCTACCCCATTTCTCATAATCTCTAAAATTCTGATCATTACACGGGTGACTAAAATTCTCATCATTACACTGGTGACTAATTGGCATCATTACACTGGTGGCTTTTCCCAGCATTACACTGGTAGCTAAAGCGATGGGATAAGATACTGTTCTGTGATAGATATTGTTATAGTTAATAAGTGAATCGAGATAGAATCCCTCAACAGCAGTACACTGGAGGCCCACTTAATCTCGTGATATTTCTAGAAATAATGATCTTTAAATCTCGTGGAGGACGAACAAAATTATTCTTCACCGATAATAGAATGAATATCGACATGGAAACACAACTTACGTATTTTGTGGCTTGGTCTAGTGAAAGGAGGAGTAAGGTGGAAGATAAGTTGTTAACGGTAATTAGGAGTTACATGTCAAGGAGAACAGAGTGAGACAATGTAGAAATAAGAGTTAACCCCCACTCTTAACACCATGAGCTGGTGAGATAGTATGAAATTTAAAATTAAAGAGTAGGAGAAACTTCCATCTAGATTTGTTCAGTTATTGAATGAATTAGACAAGTTAGAAACTCAACTGTCCCCCACAAATCCTTTCTATCCTCCATCTTTTAACCCTCATCCAACAATGTGAGCAAAAAAAAGCCTCACAAAGCCTTACGATATTCCGATTCTGGAACTCCACCAGTTACAGGGTATCGATGCAGCAGCACGTCTGGAAATGTTTTTTTTAATTAGTTGAACAATGTAATTTTGATGATTTTTTTTTTTTTTTTTTTTTATGTGACCGACTCTGGGCATAGGCTTCACAGCCTGCTTTCAGGGCCCAGTAGTCCTCCTATGTACCGCACACCTCTACATGTCACCACCTCGGCGCTAACACCCACTGTCCACACCGAACACATGCTAGGGCTGTCTCATACAGGACTAGTGCATTGGTATTAGCAGGGGTATTTTTTACGACATGTCGGCGGGTCTCCTGGTAGATCGGTAAAGTCTGATATTTATGAAATTCAAAACCTTAAACTGTTCCCTGTCACAGCAGGACTTGAACCCGGGTCCGTTAGGACTGCAGACCAACTCTCTACCGACTGAGCCATGTGATGCGCATGCAGATTGCGAAGGGTAGAGTGAGCCCTGAACTTGCTTTTTCATTCATAACAACCAGACAAAGCATCAAGTACTTTCATGGCCAGCACATAAGGAATTGCTTTGAATGGAGTTTGCCATCGAAGTCAGTAATGATCAGGCTTGGCAGGAATTAGAATCAATGTGTTACAATTGGATAGAGTCACCTCAGGCATTCACGCACCATTTCATCTACCAGGATGTGGTGATAGAACATAAATTCTCTAACAGATAGTTTCCTAAATGCAACAAAGCAATCAAACAGAAGCTGTGGTATGGTTTACCTCTCCCATCACGAGAAAAACTTGAGGGATTCCTAGACAATGAATGCCCATTAAAGAAGTTCCTAGAGAGTTGAACATGAATGTCAATTGTTGGAAGTGAGTCAGGCTTCTCGTGTCAATGCGGTGCCTGCCAAGAATAATGACAAGGAAAGGAAACTCAGGAATCAGCCGTTGCCGTCCACCTCGGTGAACCAGGCAGATCACTTAAGTCCAGTTGGACCGAAAGATAAAATGGAAGAATTAAAATGCCAGGTCTGCGAGCTCAAATCTAGCCTAACGCGAGTAAATAAAGGGCAACCTAGCAACTCCAGAACATCTAGTGGTAAATATTCTGCCCACTGTTTAGCTTCATCACACAGTCTCCAAGAGTGTTGGTGGAAACTACCTCCCGGACATTGTTTTGACTGCCGCAGACCCGGATGTCATGATGGAGCCTGTGGGAGTCTTGGATGTTACTATAAACGTCCAAAACAAAATGACTCTAAAATGAAAGATTCACAAAGATCCACTCCAGAAATTATGACTAACTGGTGGTCATACATCCCCCACCATCAGTGTAGTGATTAATGGAAAGAAAGTAGAAGCTATAACTGATACCGGGAGTAGCTACACTCTAATTAAGAAATCAGCTGTCAAACGAATCGAGGGAGAAGTAAATACATTGTGAAACCCTCCTCATTTACATGGAGTCACAGGCGCCCTTTTGAGAATTTTAGGAATGCTGCGGGCAGAAATTGGAGTTGGAGATAAGAAGATCCATAAACAATTGTTCCCGGTAGTGACAAATTCTTATATTAATACGGATCTGCTCCTAGGTTGTGACGTACTAGGTCAAGCTCCTCTCATGTGCAATGGAACAAGGAGAGTCATGGTATTGGAAGGTGCCCCTTATGTTGTGAATCACATTCACCAACAAAGGAACAAAGTCGAAAGAGTGAAGGCTGACCCAGTCGAACCCTCCAACCCATCACAACACTTCTCTCATATCAATCTTCTCACCACCATGAAAGTAGACCCATATCAGTCTAAGTTTATGCCCATCCCTGTAAAAGAAGACTCAGACACTAACCTTATCGTTTATCCTCAACCTAGGGTCAGTCATAACAGTCACCCATATTTGGTCAAAGTCAGTTCCGAGAATTCAATCCACTTCCCTCTCACCAAAGTGACTAAGAAGAAGGTATTTCGAAAGGGCACAATTATTGGATTGTACGAGAGAATTGATAATCCACTTCCTGGTAGGGTTAATGTCACTAAAATTCGCAATGACCTACACCCAGAAAATGATCAGTCAGACAAAGCAGGACACGTGTTCAGAGGGTGAAAAAACTGATTGGAGAACTATACTGGCAACATCTCACTAGTGCCCAGCAAGAAGACTTATCTCAGTTAATCGTTAAGCACGACCCTCTCTTTGTTCTCGACAAAAGTGAGTTAGGACTCGTCAGTGACCCTCCTGCTCACAATAAAGTAGCTGATCCTCAGCCCAGTCATAGACCCATGTGCCGCTATCACGAACAAGCGAAACAGATCATTGCAGATATGGTAAAAGATATGGAGGACAGAGAAATCATAGAACGAGCTACTCCAGCCTGGCTGTTACCTATTGTACTTGTAAATAAGCCAGATGATAGCAAATGTATGTGTCTTGATTATCGTCATGTGATCAACACCTCGCGATGGACATCTACCCCCTCCCACGGTTGGATGAACTAGTTGAACAAGTGGCCGGGCATCAGTATTATGTCACTCTTGACATGCGAGAGGCGTATTTCCAAATTCTGCTAGATGAAGAGTCATGACTTCACTACCTTCAGTAATGGGGTCACATTATACCGATTTCGACGTCTCCCATTCTGTCTTAATTGTTCCCCTGCAATATTCTCCAGGCGAATGGTTTCAATACTAGCACCCCTCTTGCAGAAGGGCTGAGTTAAGAATTATTTAGATGATTTGATCCTTTGGGGACCTGACTTTCCTGTCCTACTAGAATGGCCAGGGGAGGCAGTGGCTCAATCAGTAGAGAGGTGGTCTGCAGTCCTAACGGACCCAAGTTCAAATCCCCGCTGGGGCAGGGAACAGTTTAAGGATTTGAATTTCATTCAATCAGGCTTTACTGATCTACCAGAAGACCCGCCAATGTGTCTTAAAAATATCCCCCCTAATGTCAATACACCAGTCCTGTATGAGACAGCCCTAGCATGTAATCAATATGGACGGTAGGTGTTAGCGCCGAAGTGGTGACATGTGGAGGTGTGTGGTATGTAGGAGGACTGCTGGGCCTTGATTGCAGGCTGTGAAGCCTATGCCTGGAGTCGGACACACACACAAAAGAAACTTTTTGAATTACTGACAACGGAGTGAAATTAAATCTCAGTCAATGCAAATTCGGCCTTAAAGAAGTCACCTTCCTAGGTCGTCAGATTTCTGCTGAAGGAAGCACACCTGATTCGAAGAATGTTGAATCGGTTGCAAAGATGAAACCTCTCACCACCATAAAGAAAGTAAGGCGATTTCTAGGAATGTGCGGGTTTTACAGAAAATATGTTCCATCATTTGCAAAAATTGCTACACCCCTCACCAACTTAACTAAATCTTGAGTAACATTTATCTGAATGGATGAATGCCAGAAATCCTTTGAACATCTCAAGTCTTGCCTCATGAATGCCCCTGTCTTAGTTAGAGCTCAGGCAGAACAACCATTCAGTCTCACTACAGATGCTAGTAACATTCACGGTGATGGAGTCCTGAGCCAGATTGAATCAGATGGTACCAACAAGCCCATCGGGTACTTCTCTAAAAAGTTGAACCCCTGTGAGACTCGATATTCAGCGACGGATAAAGAGGCCCTAGCTGTAGTCCTTGCATGCCGTAACTTCCATCATTATCTGTGGGGTACCTGTTTTACCATAGTTACTGAACACCAACCTCTCATTAGTATATTCAAGCGGAAGACTAAATCACCTTGAATGAATCGATGGGTCCTAGAAATGCAAGAATATAACTGTGACATCCAGTATCTCAAGGGTAAAAACAATTTTGTAGCAGATCAGTTGTCACGCCCAGTTCGAGTGATAGTCCATCCACCTGCAGCCACCTGGCTTGGGTTAGATCGAGAACAAATGAAGGTTCATCACACAGAAGAACCTGTGTGGGGAGTGTCATGAATTAATTCACGACATTGTATTAGTATTATAAAAGGAACGCCTGAAGAATATTGAAATGCATAAACTTTCGCTCAGTCTGTTAACTGCCTCGCTTTTGCACTCGGATTTAATGAGTTTTCATAACCCTTGTCATTGTTTTCGTAAGTGACTGTCTTTCTGTCATGCCCTATGCCCCTCCATCTGTCATGCCCTATGCCCAGTTAGTTTACATTAGTCAGTTGGTGTCGGACAACCACGGGAGTAGGGTCTTTGTGCCAGCACTGAGAGCAGGCACCTCATCATAGCGCCTACAGTCTCCAGAGTTCAATGATCCCCGTGTCTCCCTACCAAGTTGGTGGCTGGTTGAAGTGACCTTAGCAGAGAATTTCAGTGCCTTAGCAGGGACGCCCAGCTCTCCGCAGCTAGCCCCGTTCCCTCCACTGACCAATATTTCCGTTCATGTTTCTAGGCTTAAGACTAGCTTTTGAATGAGTCAGTGAGTGTATTTTCTTTGATATTTGAATTCGTTTTTGAGATTCTTGTAATGTAAATTAATTTCATTGTAATTAATAAATTTACAGTTCTATTCTTTGAGCTTAATGTAAATGTAGAATTGTGTTTGATTTCTCCACATTGAGCTTACTTTAGTGTGCTACACCCAGTTCGCATAAACTTCTTATATTAACCCATTCACTGCGTCAATGTTTGTTTACATGTTCATCCAGTGTGTGGCAATTTTCAAATATTTAAAAAAAAATATTAGAAAAAAATAATATTGCCTAAAGATAGAGAAAAAAGTCCCGAGTTCAATTGTATATAACACGATATAGCAAACAAAAAAATAACCTCTGAAACAGGTGCGTGAAGTGATAAATATTCCTTGTGCTGTGGTGTCAGGCAAATGATGTGTTATGGTTGCACTGTCATCAGTGTCAGTCTTGCGATCAGATAAGGTGTAAATCAGCATCTGAACCTTCACTGTCATCATCTAACAATGTATCACTGTCATCACTACAATCACCCAGAGATTTCATCCAGTATTTGCATGGGCTACTGGTAGTGGTGGCATAGAGAAGATTTCGTACCATTACCTTCGGCATTTTGTAGGTAACTGAGCTGAGCTCTGTTCCTCATAAAAATGCATAATCTATGTATGGCAATATTCTTTAGGGTGCCATGAGTTGCTAGCTGATTTATTTTGTGTCATTTCTGATGGCAGAAATTTTGAAAGCAGGAAATCATATATGATACAGCCACAGTCAGAGCCATTTGGACTCAAATATCATAATATATGATACAGCTGCAGTCAGTGGGTTAATCACAACTGGCATTTAGGCCAGCTCCTTGGTATTAATTCTTAAATTCGTTGTGCCAACTAGGAGCTAAGCATCAGTAAGGACCTCTCCATTATTATTAATATTAGTTATTGATTGTCAGGGGGTAAGGACACCTTCTCAGAGGACAGCAGTACTAATGATACAGCATTCGTGAGTAGATAGTCTCTACTGTGTACTGTTGAGAAAGTTGATAAAATTCTCGTCCTTAGAGAATCGGTGAAGTAAGCTGTCATAAAGTAAAATTTACTACTTGATTTCACAAGTCGATTCACCTTGTGTCAACTGATTATATACATTATATTATTATTGTATTCATAATTAGACACTCCACCAGATCCTGTTTCAGAAATCTGCCACTAGGTTCGCTTCCGTTGCCCAGCTCCGATGCGGGGTAGGCATTGCAAAAGTAGCCAGTGCTTAATTTCATTTTAATTTTGACACAAAGTAAAACACCCTAAAACATATTTTACTCAAGAAATTACTCAGATGGCATGATATGGTACAAAGAAATTATAGTATGGGAGCCTTTTGATTATATACAATATATTATAGGTGTCATTTTGTAAACACAGCTTTCGTCAGTTTACTCATCTCTGTAAACATAACATAGAGACGAAACCTAGGCAATTTTACTAGAACCATCCATAAAGCAGGATAACAGTAATTAAAATATTTGTCATCCGTTGGTATCCACAAAAGAAAATAGATATGTAGCCGCTGGTTCGGCAGCACCTTTCGATATGCTACCCTGCCTGATGTATGACTTTTCATATCAATACGGACCTGTTGGACGTCTTGATCATCTGAGTAACCAAAGTCTAACATAAAGGATTATCTTAAATGTTTCCCTGGCTCCATTGCATACTCTGGCAAGTTTACACTTCAACTCCTCGTACTCTGCTCTGGTTATGGTGTCATACCGTACTGCCGTTTGTTTGGCTTAACATGGCTGATTCATCAACTAAGCAATCGTTTAGCTACATTATTTTCAGTAGAACAGCTTCCTTCCTTAAAACATGCTAAAACACACACATGAGAAGTCCTGAAGGTACTCTCCATTTACTAACTGCACACAATTTATTCAGATATATGTAAATAGACAGTACACTATTTTAGTCCCCAGGCCATGATTCTCTGAAAGCCTGGTTATTCTTTTCTTTACAGGTATTTATATGCATTTAATTGAATAGGAAAAAAGATTCCTATAAATAGCAATATTATTATAAGCTTAGTATTAGGTACAATTTCACAGGTCTTTAAAACCCCGCAAAAATATTTAATCGAGGCTGGGCAATGCTAGACCACCTGGTGGCAGACCTCTGAAACAGGGTTTGGTGAAGCCTCTAATTACACATCCTCCCTTATATCTGGCGACCTCGCCAGGATATTAACTCCTGTCTTTAAAGTTATTAACGAAATAATACTCACTCTTACCTTGGTATTTATCATTAAAGTCTATAGGCACTATCTTACCAGTTTAACTAGATAAAACTGGCCACAATTCACTAGTCCCCCTGCGACAGTGAATCCTCCTCCACAGGAGGTAAAACTGGTCACAATTCACTAGTCCCCCTGCAACAGTGAATCCTCCTCCACAGGAGATAAAAATCACAATTCACTAGTCTCCCTGCAACAGTGAATCCTCCTCCACAGGAGATAAAACTGGTCACCACCAGCCTGTGCCTATATTCTTTACTTTTGATTATTAGCATTTCTCTGCAAAACAACAGTCAGTACTCAGTCTTTAGTTCACTCAGTCTTAGTTGAGTTCACATCATGGCCACTAGCATATTTACACAGGAAGCCAAGGATATGGGGCTTACCAGTCCCCAGGAAATTAACCCACCGCGTGCCAGTGCCGTTTTAAAACAGTCTGACATAATGCTGCAGCCAGTGCCAGTGCTGTTTTAAAACGGTCTAAAATAAAAAACTTCACTGTGACCACATTTTTCAAGATTCGCAGGTAAAAACTGGCAGGCATGTAAGGTAACTGTTTCTCTACCATCCCCCAGGCTGTCAAGGCCATACACTCACTTGCTCCCCCCCTCACTCTCGCTCTGCCTCACTCTGCCTGTGTGCCTCATCCAGTGCTGTACATAGTGAAGGCATTTTTTTTTAATATTTTCATGTAAGTGTAAGTTGTAAATATTTTCTTATAAGTGTAAGGACTATATAGTGAAGTTAAGTTGTAAATACCTTCTTGTAAGTGCCAGGACTGTACGTAATGAAGTCAGGTTGTACCTATCTTCAAGTAAGTGTAAGATAATGCATTCACAGTGAGAAAAACACACCAAATTGTGATAGATGCTGAAGTAATAAGTGATCACAGAAAAGTGTACTGAACATTGCTATACCTTCCCAGCATAAATACCTCAGTATACCTTACATAGAAAACGGCTTTCTCTCACGTAGGTGGTGAGCATGAGAGGGTGGCTATACCTGAACACGAGTATACAGGACTCAATAAACACATTTCCGAACCTCGGTGAGCATTTTAATGGCGAAATTCGTTGTTTCCACATCCAAATCTATCATTTTCCCCCCTCAAAAAAAAAGGTCGAAAAATGGCCAGCACTGGGGTGACCCAGAGGGCTAAAAATGGCCAGCACATGGCAGGTTTTAATACACGTGCTCTCACAGTACTCTTATGAACAGCAATGTGACAGTGATGCTCGTGAAGAGTGTAAAATTCAGCATGAGGAATGCGGGGGAGAATGTGAACACGAGTGAGAACAACGCAAATACGAGCGTGCCGAGTGCGAGGCATATGAGAAACATGAACTTGAGATGCTGAAGCTCAAGCAAGACTCCTTGGCTTTATGCACATCTGGTGCAGCCGACCCGAGCTCCACGAGTGCTTCCCCTGCACATGTTCTGGCAACTCCACACCTCAAGCTTCCTTCATGAAAGGAAGGCAAGTGAATCTTTCACAGCTGTACCAGCTGGATGAGGCAGCTAAGTGGCTCAAGTTTTTTTAGCTTGTTTGAGGGCCCTGCCCTCGATATTCTCCACAGAATTCGTGGAGACAATCTCACGTATGAGATGATGAAGGCTGCACTCACCAAAGCATATGGTCTCACAGTTGACGACACCAGGAGTCAGTTCATGTGGTCCCGTCTCCAAGAAAAGGAAACTGCTGTTCAGTTCCTCGACCATCTCACTGCTTACTTAGATGAGTGGATGGAGAAAGATGAGACCCCTTGCACGCGAGAGGGGATAATTGACCTTATGCTGCACACACGGCTAGAAAAGTCATGGCCTGCTGAGCTTATGGCTCAGCTTAAGATCTGCCAGGTAAGGGATGCCAGCCAAATGGTGGAATAGGCTGATGCAGTCTTCACTGCATACGGGTACAAAACTCGTAAGCAACAGAACTGGTACAGGAAGGATACTGTCAAGCCTGGGAAGCCATCTCAGACTGAACCCCAGCATCAAGGCCATTCTCAAAATAATGGACACGGTCCAAACAAACCACAGAAGAAAGACCAGGGGCAGAATTCGCAGAAGCTCGATTGGAAGAAGTACAAGCAGTACCCTAACCAGCAGCAGCATCCCAAGCAGCAGCAGAACAAGAACAAACCACATAACCCTCAGTCAGGACAATCAACTTTAGTGTATCGGAGGCAGTAGGCAAACACAGCCTTCATGCCACAACAAGTGCATGGTGGTGCCATCCCCACCAGTATAGATACTTACCCACAGTTCACTAGTCCCCCTGCGACAGTGAACCCTCCTCCACAGGTGGTCAGTGCTCCAACTCCTCAGATGGTGAACACAACCCCTCAGGCATCAAGTTCCCAGGGCGTCACGTTTGCTGCATCTTTCATTTCGTAGTCTCATCAATGACTGGCTCCTACCTTCTCAGACCCTTCCACCAGCAACACTGCCTTTCTTGTTCAGCCAGGGTTTGTGGGAGGTGTTTCCATAAATGTTCTGAGAGACAATGGTTCCTCAGGTTGCTCCGTCAAGCAGAGTCTAGTTCAGCCTGAGGAGTACACAGGTAGGCAGATCCAAGTTAGACTTATTGATGGATTGAGACTGTTCCCTGAGGCATATATCCAGGTGGCATCTCCTTTCTACACTGGCTTGACAGTTGCTGTTGTCATGCCAGAACCTTTGTTTGACCTCATTATAGGTAAGATACCAGGCGTCATTAATAGTTGCGCCATAGATGTTGCTACTCAGACTTCGGCTGTTCCAGTAACACGAGCCATGGCCAAGGCTCCGAACCATGTCACCCTGCTGACCGTCGCAATGCTGAAAGATCTGATTCGTTGTCAAGATGTTGTCCAAGAACAACAGTCTGACCCAACACTTGCCTCAGTGCCGAAGAAGCTGGAGGGTAATGTGATTAAGTATTCACCAGGAGGTCAAGCTAGGTTACTTCGTAAGCGAGAACGGCTGGACCGTGAGTCACAAACACCCCAGGGCAAGGTTCAACTGCAGTTTGTCATTCCCGTGAAGTATCGCTGAGTAGTGTTTGAATTGGGTAATTGTTCAGCGATGGGAGGTCACATGGGCCAAAAGAAAACCTCTGACCTCATCCATGCTGACTTTTTCTGGCCCGGAATGGGACAGGAAATAACTAGGCTTGTGCGTTCCTCCAATATGTGTCAGCGTACCACTGACCATGGGCATGTCTGTCCTGCACCATTGAAACCAATGCATATAATCTCTGAACCGTCTGACAGAGTAGCAGTTGACATTGTTGGGCTAATCTCTCCTAGCACTAGTGATGGATCAAAGTACTGTATATCCTCACTATTGCGGATTTCAGCACATAGTGGCCTGAAGCCATGGCCCTTAAGAATATAGAGGCCGTCACTGTTGCAGAGGCATTGATTGAAGTGTTCTGTCATGTAGGTATCCCCAAGCAGGTCTTAAGCAACCAGGGATCGCGGTTCACCTCTGCTATGATGAATGAAACATTCTGGTTGTTGTCTATCTGAGGCTTGTGAACTATGCCGCACCATCCCATGTGTAAAGGATTGTGTGAGAGGTTCAGTGGGACTCTCAAGAAGATGCTAAAGCACATGGCCACCGAACAGCCAAAGGAATGGCCGTGGATTATTGCCCCTCATCTTTTTGCTTATCAAGAAGCCCCACAGCCTTCTTTTAAGTTCTCACCTTTTGAACTGGTGTATGGAAGGTCTGTCCGTGGGCCACTTCAAGTCCTTCGTGAGTTATGGGACGATGAAAAACCCAACCCTGAAGTCAAGACCACCTACATTACACCTATGTCCTTGATTAGCTGACCGCCTCCAGTCGACGTGCAAGTTAGCTAAAGAAGAATTGATCAAGGAGCCACGATGCTCAGAATGCTTATTATGATAAGAATGCTTGGTGTTAGTCCCCACTGCCCAAAACAAGTTGTTGGCACAGTGGAAGGGTCCATATGATGTAGTAGAGCACGTTTCAGACCTCAACTACATAATCCAGATGGGGAATCTTCGTAAAAGGTTCCACGTTAACATGTTGAAGGCTTATCACTAGTGAAACCCCGAGAAGACTGGCCTACAAGTAGCTGATGAGTGACCAACCACCGGAAGCAACTGGGGCAGCTGCGGTGATCCCAGCTGATGACCATAATGACAAGCCCTTAACCGTTCAGTCCCGTCAGGAGGAGACTGTCAGAAACGTCTGACTTAACACTGACTTACAATTAGGTGATCAGAATGCCATAAGGTCACTACTCTGTCGGTATGCTGACGGTTTCTCTGACCAACCTAGACTCGCAAAGGTTGAGAGTCACAAAATTGAGCTGACAAACAACACTCCCATAAAGGTTAAGTCATACCCGATTCCCATGCGACTACTGGACGCAGTAGATAAGGAAATTGCTGACATGGAGACTGCAGGTATTATTGAAAAGTCCTCATCTCCTTACTGTAGTCCAATGGTGGTAGTCTGCAAGAAGGATGGTGGAGTCAGGATTTGTGGCAATTATAGGAGGCTAAATGCAATCACCAAAGTGGATGCTGAGCCAATGGGTGACCATATTTCCATATTCTCCAAGTTGGCAGGGTCACGATATTTCGTGAAGCTTGATTTGGCGAAGAGATCCTTTCAGATTCCCCTTCATCCTGAGAGTTGTCAGTTCACTGCCTTTGCTACTCCTATGTGGTTGCACTAGTATAATGTCCTCCCATTTGGACTTACCAATTCCCCAGCAGTATTCAATCGAGCCATGAGACAAGTGCTCCATGGTATCGTAGGAGTAGAAATGTTCATTGACAATGTCCTTGTTCATTCTGCCATTTTGGAAATTGTCTTTAGTAGACTCCAGAGATTCAACATGACTGTGAAGCCTAGCAAGTGTAAAATTGTGCACAGTGAGATGGAGTTCCTCGGACATATTGTTGGCAACAATTGCTGCAGATGTCAGGGCAGTAAGATCAGAAAGATTAGGGAAGCCCCAAGACCCGTGACCAAGAAACAGGTTAGGGCATTCCTCGGCCTAGTAGGGTATTATAGAAGTTTTATCCCCAACTTTGCTCATATTGCCCAACCGTTGTACGAGGTGCTTCAGAAACGTGCTCCAAATACCACTGAATGGGGAGAAGCGCAAAAGAGATCCTTTGCCACCCTCAAGAACATGCTGTGTAAGGAGCCTATCTTGCAGTTGCCTGCTTCCAATAAACCTTTCATACTGCACTCTGATGCTTCACAAGATGGAGTAGGTGTCGTATTAATGCAAGAATTGGAAGGTGGAGTTTTTACAGTGGTGGAGGAATTACAGTACTGTTGAGAAGGAACCCTTGGCCGTGGTTGACGGTGTTAAGAAATACTACTATTATTTATATGAAGCACCATTCACTCTGGAAACCGATCATATGCCACTCACTAGTCTCAGCACAACTAAGACGGCTAATGCAAGATTGACACACTGGGCACTGCATTTGTAGCAGTTTAATCATGTTGTGAGATACATCAAGGGAAGTGACAATGTAGGCACAGACTTAATGTCTTGCCTGCTAACTGATGAATAATGGGCAACTGTTGGGCACTGGGGTCCATAAGACAGGGGTCCTGAGAGATCTGAACAATCCAAGGACTAGATTGGTTCCCAGTATCTCACTCATGGGTCCCATAGGACACATTACATCCAGAGTTTGTACATACATATGTACTGTAGTTTAAGAGGGAAGTTCGAGACCCCCACAGAGGCAATCCGAGGCTGTGTCTGAATTACCTTGTGGTGTGTCTCGAGCTGTGGGCCTCTCTGAGGATTCACGGAGAATACACATTACCCACATTAGTGTTCACACCCATGTTGGGTGTTAAAATGTGACCTGCCCAAGATTGCGTAGGGATTCTCAACTTGCCGATAATAATTGTAAGTGTAGAGTTAGGTTTAACCAGTAAACTGGATGTTCTGAGAGATTTATGCAATCCAAGGACTAGCATGTTTCCTGGTTAATAATGTACCCAATAAGAAAATAATGGTGTACCTTTTGTAGCATATGTACTGACTACTAGGCAGAGAAATTGTAATTTGATACAAATTGTTTGTCACACTGACAATTTTGATGCTCCACCTTGATTGATTTCACAGGTACTGTTGGCAGGTGTAGCAGTTTTGCAGTGCAGATCAGCTGATCGTCTCTGCCGCATGCTGCAGCCTCTTCTCTTCTGCCTCATCATCTCCATTTAGTATTAATTTGTATTATATCATTTTACACATAGGTACAGTTACACTACAACTGTCACACCTACACCGTGTATTACACACACCATGTTACATAACAATTAGTTGTTAATGTAAATGTAGCGAACTTTCGCTCAGTTTGACTTAAGTACGGGATTTTTCACTGTTGTCACGGATTTTTTTTCCCCTCAAGCTTGCTTCTATTAACGTAAATGCGAGTTTTTTATGCTCATTGTCGACAGTGATTTTCTCGTTCAGCAGGATCGTTCACACACCACAGTGTGAATCTGGTGTGACTGAGTTAGGATGTAAATTTCACCTACTATAAAGTTTTGTATAAAAAATTTCATTTTGATGAGTAATGTCACGAATTACTTTGCAACATTGTATTAATATTATAAATGGAACTCCTGAAGAATATTGAAATGCGTAAACTTTCACTCAGTCAGTTAACTGCCTCACTTTTGCACTCAGATCGTAATGAGTTTTCATAACCTTTGTCATTGCTTTCATAAGTGACTGTCTTTCTGTATAGACAGTGCATTTCACTGAGCAAAACTGTTTATGTAATTGTCGTTCCCACGCATTGCTATCTGACCGTTAAGCCCCCCATCTCTTGTGCCTTATGCCCAGTTTGTTTACATTAGTCAGTTGGTGTCGGACAACCACGGGAGTAGAGCCGTTGTGCCAGTACTGAGAACAGGCCCCTCATCGTAGCACCTACTGTACAGTCTCCAGGGTTCAGATTTCCCCGTGTCTCCCCACGGAGTTGGTGATCGGTTGTAGTGACCTTAGCAGTGAATTTCAGCGCCTTAGCAGAGATGTCCAGCTCTCCACAGCTAGCTCCGTTCCCTCCACTGACTAGTACTTCCATTCGTTTTCCTAGGCTAAAGACTACCTTTTGAATGAATGAGTGTATTTCCTTTGATATTTAAATTCATTTTTGAGATTCTTGTAACGTAAATGTATTTCATTGTAATTAACCCACCCCATCCCGGCCGATTATCCACCACTGATCCCCCCCATCACCAATCCCGGCAGATTTTGGATATGCTTTTTTTTTTGGCTTAAACCTCCGCTTTTGGCGAGAAAATATGACAGATCACAAAGAATGTGCATACATGATACTAGAAATGGTCAAAATAGGTAAGCCATCACTCACCTGATACCATTTTCTGTAAAGGCGCTCGGCTGCTGACCCATTTTCTGTGGTTGAAGTACAGTCAACAAGATTTCCACCTGGACCACCTAGTCTAGGGATATAGCTAACGTGGCACCAGCGCCTGTGTGTGTGTGTGTGTGTGTGTGTGTGTGTGTTGCCCGAGAATTTTTCGAATCGGCAAACTTCATCCTCTGTGCCGCAATATATTTTTATGTGGTCATTGTCTTATGCTGTGATATTGGCTAATAAATATTGTGTGATTGGGATAATGAGCTGTGAACTATGCTATTTGTAAAGTCTGATATATATAAAATAATTCTTCTCTTATCTTGTAGCGTGAACCACGATACAGGTTGAGCTGTGGTTCGGAAACAGTTAGCAAGTTCACCCACACACGGCTCGATATAGAGGGAAGGGAAAGTATGGAAGTGAGCCGAAGCTTGGCAGGTGAAGGGAAGGGGGATGAAGTGGCGTCACGTCGTTTACTCAGTTATGCATTCTTTGCCATTACAGTGCATTTATTAAGGCGTCATTGATATCCTGTATCCCAAATAATAATAAACCTATTTGTTTCTTATTATTCATTATTATTGACAAATGATTACACACTCTAAATTACACCAAACATATGATACCCCGTCTCTTGTTAACGGACAATATGCAGCCTGCTCCAGCACCTCGACTCTCTCTCTCTCTCTCTCTCTCTCTCTCAACTCATCAGCTGCCTATCAGTAGACACACACACATTATCAGTTTGTCCTAATGACCAATGGCGTTGCATATAGTACGTTTACCTAGAATTTAATACTGTGTCAAAATACAAGTGCAGTATATTACCAGCTCACCTTACGCATTACGTTAGCCAATAAACAGTGCTTATGTGCATAGCCTACTTTTCAGTAATAGTCATAGGGTAGCCATACCCACAGTGATATTTTAGTAAATGTTGTAGATAATCATGTGTTCAGTGGCGGATACCATTTAGAGGGGAGGTGGCCACTGAAACCCCCAATCCCGATAGCTACTCTGGTGCGTTATAGTGTCACTGTAGAGTTTCCTGTTTCTGCAGTTATGTCATTTATTAAAATTAACATACTGATGGACAACCATTTCTTTTGAAAAATACAAACAGCCTATTATGAACTCTCAAAATGTATTATGGAGCATATTGCGGGAGCGTTGTAGCTCTCATGCACCAGTCACAGTTCTGGTCCATTTGTTTCTGTATTGCCAGCCTGACAGTGTGGTGTTAACGAACATGATATTAATGTTACAATTCCTTATGCTTATTTTCATTTGGAACAACAGAATTTATAAAAGGATTTCATTCAGTACATAGAATGTCAAATACAATGTGTGTGTGTGTGTGTGTGTGTGTGTGTGTGTCCCCGCCCGTTTCTCTCTTTGAGAGAGAGAGAGAGAATTGTTTGGAGAGTGTGGAAGAACAGTAGCTAGATAAAGGCCAGAGAACAGAGCTGCGTTGATAGTATGCATGACACTTTTTATGACTTACCAGGTATTTTGTATTCATAAAGTTTAATCATAGAGAAAAGATTTCTGGAGGCGACAATACACAAATGCATATGTAAAAATTTACTGATGATTAGCCTATGTATTACATAAAATACTTTTATGCTGTATCACTAAACAATTTTAATATTAAACAGTTACAGATCAGTTGATATTCATAGTAACAGTGCGTCTAGATGAACGTATATTTCCAACACTTGCACCACTGTTATTAAGCCTTACAATCCCCATAAAACATACCATAGAAATAGTGCGTAAAGAACAATAACATGAAAAACGGCGGCTTTTCCCGAAACGTCAAAGATATTAGAAACAAAACTAGTTGAACGATCTGTTAATATTCTATTCACGTGCAGATATGACCGTAGGAACATCTACGAGGAGGATAGAAGTGGACACGTCACCGTCAATGTCTGGGGATGGGTGTGCATCCACGGGACGGATGACGTCACCAGGATAGAGGGGAGGTTCACTGCTGAAAAATTCAGTGAAATTTTGCAGGATTTTTTCCTCCCCTTGGTTCAGGAGAGGAACTGTCCGTTTCCTCTCTGGCCCTATAATTTTTGTTCAGGACCGCTGTCCCATCCTCACGGCGGAAAGAGACTCACAATGGTTTAGAGGTCGACAGGACCTGCAGCTGCTCGACTGGCCCAGTAAGGGAGCAGAAATGAATTCCATCGAAAATTTAAGGGGAAATGTGGTTAACTGTTTGGAGCCTGAGAGTGAACGAACACCAGACGAACTACTGGCCCACATCCATGCTCACATCACAAACGAGCAGCAGCTCATACGAAACCCATGTCGCCTCTATGCCAAACAGACTGCAGGAGGTGATCGAGAAGGAAGGTGGGTGGTCTTCCTACTAATGTGTTTTGATTATCCTCTGATTATAATGGATATTACTCCATACAGTATGAGCCTAACAATGACTTTAATAGCTTAATATAACTAATCTGAGAATATAACTGATACAACACTAGATTATATATTTTGCTCACTGACATGATTTATATTGGGGGTACTTGTATAGGAATTAGGCAAGTTCATGTGCATTTCGTAACGCAACTTTCCAGTTACAACGACAGATTTTTTCCATTAAAATATGATGCTTCCTTGACTGGCACAATGACAAATCTAGACATCTCGCCAACTCACTAGATATCTTGCCATCTGCTGACATGCCTAAGTGCTGTTTCCCAATCGTGATATTTAATGAAACTGCTGAGGAATAAGCTGGTCAGTGTGTGATCAGTAACAAATAGGCCTTCCGGTAAACTACTAACAACTGTACTTACTGTCTGTTCGATGTAGCTTTAAGTGAACATCCACTGAGTGAGCCACCGTGACATCACTTATTACACAATATATAACATATATATTATTAGACTCAAAGCTATAGTATAACGTAATATACTGATCAAGGGAAATCCGGTAAGCTAAGCTTACGAAACGCTGCACATACAACGTTGTTTGTTAAATGGATGTTATAATACGTTAATATTTCTTCCTGAAATATTGTTATTCATGTATTATGCCACTCATAATGCATTTTTCTAATATTTCAGTGTTTGTCTTTATACGATGTTTCAGGTTCCACCTCGAAAACATAATCATATATAATTATGTAATATGCTACAAACTTATAAATAGAACCTAATTACTACTGAGGTGTGTCATCAAGTGCGAAAGTCACAGATTACGTATATCAGTCGTGGACGTCCTTAGCCACGTATACACACAGCCACATTACCATTATGACACACCCACATCACCATTATGACACACCCACATCACATACTTATTACACTCCCTCCACCCACACCATACGTTTTGTCACACACACACACACACACACACACACACACACACACACACACACATTGCATTTGACATTCTATGTACTGAATGAAATCCTTTTATGAATTCTGTTGTTCCAAATGAAAATAAGCATAAGGAATTGTAACATTAATATCATGTTCGTTAACACCACACTGTCAGGCTGGCAATACAGAAACAAATGGACCAGGACTGTGACTGGTGCATGAGAGCTACAACGCTCCCGCAATATGCTCCATAATATATTTTGAGAGTTCATAATAGGCTGTTTGTATTTTTCAAAAGAAATGGTTGTCCATCAGTATGTTAATTTTAATAAATGACATAACTGCAGAAACAGGAAACTCTACAGTGACACTATAACGCACCAGAGTAGCTATCGGGATTGGGGGTTTCAGTGGCCACCTCCCCTCTAAATGGTATCCGCCACTGAACACATGATTATCTACAACATTTACTAAAACATCACTGTGGGTATGGCTACCCTATGACTATTACTGAAAAGTAGGCTATGCACATAAGTACTGTTTATTAGCTAACCTAATGCGTAAGGTGAGCTGGTAATATACTGCACTTGTATTTTGACACAGTATTAAATTCTAGGTAAACGTATTATATGCAACGCCATTGGTCATTAGGACAAACTGATAATGTGTGTGTGTCTACTGATAGGCAGCTGACGAGTTGAGAGAGAGAGAGAGAGTCGAGGTGCTGGAGCAGGCTGCATATTGTCCGTTAACGAGAGACTGGGTATCCTGTTTGGTGTAATTTAGAGTGTGTAATCATTTGTCAATAATAATGAATAATAAGAAACAAATAGGTTTATTATTATTTGGGATACAGGATATCAATGACGACCTAATAAATATACTGTAATGGCAAAGAATGCATAATTGAGTAAACGACGTGACGCCACTTCATCCCCCTTCCCTTCACCTGCCAAGCTTCGGCTCACTTCCATACTTTCCCTTCCCTCTACATCGAGCCGTGTGTGTGGGTGAACTTGCTAACTGTTTCCGAACCACAGCTCAACCTGTATCGTGGTTCACGCTACAAGATAAGAGAAGAATTATTTTATATATATCAGACTTTACAAATAGCATAGTGCACAGCTCATTATCCCAGTCACACAATATTTATTAGCCAATATCACAGCATAAGACAGTGACCACATAAAAATATATTGCGGCACACACACACACACACCAAAGGAGCAAAGGTGGAGTAAGGTGGAGCGGCCTGAGATTCTAACAAAGGTGTCTCGAGTTCCACCTAGTCTTGAATCATGCCTGTTTTACACCGCTCGCTGATGCAGTGGTAACGCTCTCGCCTGCCAACTGGTGGACGGGAGTTCGCGCCTCGCTCAGGTTGCGAAAAGTTTCACTGACGAAGTGGGTGGTTACTGTCCCCCTGGAGCAAGGGGACGGGTGTCTGCGTGTGTGAAGGTCACAGCCTTGCCCTTAGATCGGACTATATGAGCTCTCAGCTCCCTTCCGGGAGGGTAAAAGCTGACGATCACGACCATCAAGTGATCCTGACCGACCTGGTGAATTACACACACACACACACACACGGGCCCTGTTGCCACGTTAGCTGTATCCCGAGACTTGGTGGTCCAGGTGGAAATCTTGTTGAATGTACGTATTGGAAATCACTCAGAATTGGTAGATATTTATAAATTTGGAACAAAATGACATGTAGTACAAGAATATATTGGTTTTCACACAAAAATATAGGAGAAATAAGCATTATTCCATTGAGTGAGCTTAGCGAAATTGCCCAAATCAGTTACATATGATTCGCCATGACTTGTTTCAACATACATTTCATTTTCTCTACTTATATAATACTTTTCCACTAACATTATACCAGTTTCCATTTTACAGAACTGTTATCACATATTTACAGGCCTTACAATTATATTTAGTGTAATATTAGTGCATATATACATAGTGAGCGACCTCGCTATGACTGTTACAGTATTTCAACTTACATTCTCTTTTTTCAACCTACATAATACTTTTCCACTAGCATTACACCCGTTTCCACTTTATAGAACTGTTGTCACATATTTACAGGCCTTACGATTATATTTAACGTAATATTATCGCATATGTACAATGAAAGACAAAACTATCTTCTCAGTTCCGTCCAAAGATAATTTACACCTGACGAAATACAATGAAAACCCAATCTCTACTACTGTATCCTGCAAATGGTTAAATTTTTCCACTATATGTTCGTCAAACTTTGGGAAGATAGCTGTGTCTTGGTACGTAGTGAGTGAACTCACTATGACTGTTGTTTCAACTTACACTCTATTTTTCAACTTATATAATACTTTTCCACTAACATTACACCCGTTTCCACTTTATATAGTTGTTATCACATATTTATGGGCCATACTATTATACTGAGTGTCATATTATCGCATATGTACTATCTTCCCAGTTCTGTCCAAAGATCATTTATACCTGGCAAAATACAATGAAAACCCAGTCTCTACTACTGCGTGCTGCAAATGGTTCGATTTTTCCATTATATGTTCATCAAACTTTGCGAAGATATTTGTGATAGTGAGTGAACTCGCTATGACTGTTGTTTCAACTTACGCTCTATTTTTAAACTTATATAATACTTTTCCACTAACATTACACACGTTTCCACTATATATAATTGTTATCACATATTTATAGGCCTTACTATTATACTGAGTGTCATATTATCTCATATATACAGGCCTTACTTTTACAGTGAACGTCATATTATTGGAAGCACAAACAGTATCAGTAATGTAACAAGGAGTGATATTCCCTGTCAGGGTGGGGAGGAGAGGGTGGTGGGGGAGGTTGGGGAGGTGGAGAGCAGCACCCTTCCCCACTCGCGCTACTCTTCCCTCTCTCTTTTCCTTTCCCCTTTCCCTTCCCTTTCCTTCCATTCTCCACATCATGGGGCTGTAGGGAGGAAGTGCGAGAATACCGCGGGGCGAAAGAAATGCTAGGGAGTGGATCGTTCTCGCCTGCCTGCTTCCCACGTACACCACGTGCTCGGGCTGCCTCCCTCCCACGACCACTTTCCCTTTCACCGCTCATTCCCGCCACACCACTTTCCCTTTCACCCCTCACTCCTTCCACAGCACTCAGGCCTTCCCCAGAAAACACAGAAGGACCATACCTTATTTTCCTTCTCGCCACACCTTGCCCGCATATACGTACCAAAAATCACGCGCGAAGTTTGAAATGATGGACCTCACAATTGCAAAACGTATGGATATGTCATCGAATGTCACTGTGACAAAACGTGGGAATGTATCCATAAGTCATTGGGATGCCTCGGGTTAATAAAATTACACTTCTTTCCTTTGAGCTTAATGTAAATGTAGAATCGTGTTTGAGTTCTCCACATTGAGCTTACTTTAGTGTGCTACACCCAGTTTGCACAAACTTCATATATTAATCACAAGTAGTATTTAGGACAGCTCCTTGGTAATAATTCTTAAATCCGTTGTGCCAACTAGGAGTTAGGCATCAGCAAGGACCTGTCCATTATTATTAGTTATTGATTGTCAGGAGGTAAGGACACTTTCTCAGAGGCCAACAGTACTAATGATACAGCATTCGTGAGTAGATAGTCTCCGCTGTGTACTGTTGAGAAAGTTTATAAAATTCTCATCCTTAAAAAATCGGCAAAGTAAGCCGGCATAAAGTAAAACTTACTACTTGATTTCACAAGTCGATTCACCTTGTGTCAACTGATTATATACATTAAAATTATTATTATTTTATTCTTAATTACACATCCCCCCATGACAGTGAGAACTTGCACAGTGTCTCGAAGGCGGTAGAGTTCCCGCCAAGAGACTATCAAAAACCACCTTAGATCAGTTTGCCTTAACAGATGAAGTGTTATATTTTGTGTGAGAGAAGACAGACAGTAGTCTTCATTACAACCTCATAGTCCCTCGTGCCTAAGTTGTACAGTCCCTTCAACATGCTCATGAGTTAACTGGTCATCTAGGACTAAAGAAGATTATAAAAAAGGCTGAAGAACTATATTACTGGCAAAATCTTAAGGTTGATGTGTGTGAATATGTCAAAAAATGTGTAACATGTCAGCATGTCAGAGATTCAAACAGGACACTGGATTGCAGCAACATTGGAAGGAATTGCCTCCAGTGAACAAGCAGCTGGAGAAGATTGCGATAGATCTTACCGATATGGTTGCAGGAGTCAAGGGTACCATTATGTTCTTACAGTAGTGAACCATTATAGCCGATTCGTTAGGTTCTTCCCTCTCAAAACAAAACAATCCACACACATCACAAACTCGGGCAGTATGTGGCAGGCTATGGCACACCTCACAGTATCATCCTGGACAATGGAGGCGAGTTCACCAGCAGAGACTTTCAGCGATTCTGCCAGCAACACCAAATCACCCTCTACTACACGACCCCCGATCATCCCGAAGGGAATGGCATCACCGAGCAGATGCATCGGACCCTGAAGTCGGTCCTTTCTGTCCTATGTCAGGGCCACCCTCTTCGATGGTCCCAACTGCTCCAGCCATGTCAGATCGTCATGAATCAGGAAGTCCATACATCCACGGGACAGCAGCTCTATTTTGCCTTCTTCTCTCGGTATCCACCTAGGCTGGTTGGTGCACCCTTACCTCTGTCGACGGTGAGGAAGACAAGATGGCTGTCGCCCTTGCTGTCATTCGGGAAACGCATCGGAAGATGACACGTCGGTATAGACGTGGATAATCAAAGGCAGAAGAATTAAGCAGTTGGAGTTGGAACCTATGTATGGATTAAGAAGGAAACCGTGGCACCTGGTGCAGTCGCCCCAAGAAGTGATGGCAGAGTTTCGGATTGTTTCGATCACTCTGCACTGCCATACATTCGATGAAAACTTAGTGAATATAAGATAAAAATTTTGTGACTTCATCAAGTCATATCGAATAAAATATATACTATATCACACTAACAATTATGCAGAATGAATAACATGAGGCACTGATACAGTATATTAGAAGTTAACACTTAGATAAGTTTCCCAATTTGAATGAATGTGTAATGTATTACTCCGCGTGCAGCACGTAGTATAACACCGTGTTCCTGATGTATTTGCTTCCCTGGATTTCAAATACAAATGCTCCGGTTTCGAAGAGCATTTATGGAAAATTCTCGTGACTGCAATACACTACCTTATTTTCAAATGCCATGGTGATGATATAACAACAATAAGGATGCCACAACAATCAAATTGTTCGTAGTAATACGAGTAATACCCCACCTGCGGTAGTAGCAAGACCATTCTGCCTTTACTCCTCGTCTTCTCGCTTATAATAATTATAATCAGCTACTTTATTCCCAGTGATGCAAACTTATTTTCAATTGTAAGGAGATATGACAGATTTTACCCTTTTCTCTTACATTAGGGAATAAAGAGGATGAAAACATGAGTTTACGAGTATAAACTCTTGCATTGCAAAAGCACATACTACTCTATCTTTTAATCTGTAACATCTTTCATTTTAAATAAACCACTACATACTGGTTAACTGAAAATTCCGATTCTGAAGTTTTAAACTTGATGAATTTGTCCATGAACCTCTACATCTGATTACGCTTGCCAATCGTTGATGCAATGAGGATACTAGGCTATGACACAAGTTGACTTTCTCCGAGGAGCTCCGACTCTCGGCTAATTTCCGAGGTTCTTTCTTTGTATTTCATTCACTGGCCCATATTAATTCTTCCAGAGATTTTTCTTAATGGAAAAGTGGCCAAATACAGTGTAATATCTGCATGTCTTTGAGTAAAAGTTGTCTCCTTTAGTGCTTGTTGATCGCACCATTTAAAATTGTCTTACTAACTGGTGCCGCTTTCCCAGTTTCTGTCGTCAACCGTGGAGAAAACAGAAACGGAAATAAATAACTTTAAATTATTCCCAAGTATTGCAAGTGAGATCATATTACAAATGATAATGGCAAGTTTTATTCCCTTATTGAATCTCTCTTCAGTTCTATGCTACTAAAAATTATTGTGTCAGCATAGTTGATATGAACTCTGCAAATTATTCCTGACTGTCCCTGAGTGATAGTTTTGAACTTTCAATTAGTTCCATTTAGGATTTTCTCTTACCATAACAAACGCACTGCTTCCTATAATTTTGAAATATATTGGTACTTTGACGTTTACCTGTTGTTTTCTGTAACAGTTTTACATAATAGGTTTAACCTTGTAAAGATTTAAACAGGAGTATGTGCATCATCGCTGACCGATAACTTCTGGATACTCTGCCGTCACTTCTTAGGGCGACTGTACGTGTCGAAAACTTAACCCTATAATCCAACTGCCCACACTCTTTTGACTTAGGATTCGTCCAAGCGAAATCAACCGTTCACACTCTGTCGACATAAGCTGAGTCCAACCATATAATTTGCTGTATTTTTTTCACAACAATTTGTTGTTTGATCTTCCTAATGAACGAAAAAAAATCTAAATAAAGGAATTGCCATATTGTATCATTCACTTATTTATTCAGTGCACATTTACTCACAGACATATAAACATTTCGGCAATGATTATAATATTCTAGAGCATTTATCTGCGAATGTAGGGAAGAGTAAAGTGATGGTCTTTGAGAGAGGTGAAGTCAGTGAATGTACAGCGAGGTTGGATGGTGAGGAATTGGAAAATGTGAGTACGTTTAAGTACTTGGGTAGTGTGATGAGTAAGGATGGAGGTTTGGAGGGTGAAGTGCTTGAAAGGGTACAGCAGGGAAGAAAGGTTGCTGGTTCTTTGAAAGCAGTGATAAGAAACAGGGAAGTGAGCATGGAAGTGAAAAAGTTACTACATGACAGTATTGTGATACCAACTCTAACGTACGGAAGTGAAGCTTGGACGTTGTTGGAAGGACACAAGTCAAGAGTGAGAGCCGTGGAAATGAGTTATTTAAGAGGAGCCTGTGGAGTCACATGGAGAGACAGGCTGACGAATGAGGATATAAAGGAGCGTTGTGGTGTTGATGTGGATGTGATAGGAAGCGTTATGAGGAACACACTGAGGTGGTTTGGCCATGTAGAGAGGATGGAGAATGAAAGACTGACGAAGAGAGTGTATGTGAGTGAGGTGGAGGGGGAAAGAGGGAGGGGGAGGCCGAGGATGAGATGGAGAGATGGGGTGGAGAAGTATATGAGAGAGGGGGGTGTGAGTTGGGAGCAGGGGAGTGAAATGGCGGGGGACAGGGCGACTTGGAGGCGATTTGTTTGTGGCCACCCCAAACGGGATTGAGGCGTCTGGCAATAGATAGATAGATAGATTTATCTGCGATCCTTTCTTTAACTGTGGAGAGCTTACAACCTGGTGTGATGTAGAATTGTAGTAGTAGTAGTAGTAGGGTTGATGGTGATGGTGGTGGTAGCAGTAACAGTAGAGGTAGTATTAGTGGTATTAATTATTATTATGCTTTTTGTTGTTATTGTTGAGGACCTTTGATCATCTGAAATGTGAACCCAGTAGAATGCAGGGTTAGGTTGCCTTACTCCTGCAGGCCACAATTCTCCTTTGGGGTTATGGAAGTAGCTGAGTGACGCTTACATAACCAGGAAGTGAAATCGCCTGGTTGTATCGGTTCCGCCACATGAAGGCGTCCCTGTCCAGCAACGGCGTGATGTTCTACCTGCTGATAAATACGACTTACGGTATTAAGGCTAAATAATTTGAGAGACCCATACATGATGATGCAGGGAATGACTGTGGCAAGACAATTATCACTAGGGACGAGGTCCTACTAAGCCACCCATGCCACTTATAATACATCTTCCAGTCCCAAGATCTCTCTCACTCCCCATTAACCCTCCTCTCCACCCTTCCTTCCAACTCTTCTCCACGTCTTCTTTCTCCTCTCCACCTTTCTCTGCTCATCCTTCTCGCTTCTCCTTCTCTTCATTTCTACCACTCCTTCTTTTCCTCCTGCCCTATATCTCCTCTCCCCTCTGGTACCCTCTTCCCTCTCTCTCCTCCTCTCCACACCCTCCTCTCTCTCCTCTCTACCCCTGTTTCCTTCCCCCACCCCTCCTTCCATCTCCTCTCCATCTCTCTCTCCATCTTCTCCACTTAACGCCTCTGTCTCTTCTCTTCCTATCCATTCCCTATTTTCTCTACCCCTCCATCTCCTCTCTATCTCTCCATCTTCTCTTCACCACTCCCTCCTTCTCTCTCATTTCCCATCCCTTCCCTCTCCCCCATTCCTTCCTCCATCTCTCTCACTCCCCACCCACTGCCCATCCTCTCCAACCTTCTCCATTAATAGCCGCATCTCCACAACCCTCCAGCCACCTCCTCTTCACCTCTCCCCCCCTCATATTTCCACTCTTTCCTCCATCTTCTCTTCTCTACTCCTTTTATCCACGCTTCCATCTCTCTCAGTCCATACTTTCTCCTCTCCACCCTTCCATCTCTCTCACTCCTTACCTTCTCCTTCTCCTCCTTCCCTTCCCTCTGTATCCTCTCCAATCTTACTTTCTTCTCTCCACCTCTCCCTTTCTTCCTCTCCCGCCATCGTCTAAACCCCCACCCACACCCCTTGTATTCCCGGGCAAGCCATTACTGCGGTATCAAGAAATGAGTTTACAAAGAGCGCTCTACTTTAGATAAGACCACCTACCTGGGAGAATGAGCAGGTAAAGGTGATAGCGAAAGTGAAAAGGCCAGAGAGAAGAGCCGGCATTATGCTATGTATTCATATAAGACGAAGAGGTTTGTCCAAAAGAAGAAAAATTAAAATCAAGAAGTAGGCATCTGCACCACAGGTGTAGAACGTTTCCGATTGAGCAACGTTTTATAATGTGGCCTTTTTCTGTTGGATCTGGCTTTTTTTGAGTGGGCGGGAGGAATGACTGGTACATATGGGAGGTAGTTTTAATAATAATTACTAAAAGGTGCCGCATGCCGTGATTGGCCTCACAGCTATGCAAAGAAAAAAAAAATCACAGAATTTTGGTGGTCTGTTCTTGCCTTGCGGGATTTTTTTTTTTTTTTTTTTTTTTTTGGCAATATTTGGCTCTTTGGGGAAATAGTCTGGTACAGTGGGCTCCACAGGTATTTCGATATACATTTACCTTGACCGTTGCGGCATCTGGCAACCCGCCCCGTGGGGTTGGAAATAATGTATAGTGAAGGGGCAGACTTATATAATGCTGTTAATAAATGCACTAGTGAGTGGTTGCTGATGACTTGTTTGGTTTTAATTAGGTTTTATTAGAGGCCCTTGATCCCTACCAACCAAATTGGGCGAGTTGTCAGATGCCGCCACGGCCTTGATAACGTCTATCTATCTCTCTATCTATCTATATTCCTTTCCCCCAGGGAAAGGGAGATAGCCGAGACAGGACGACACACTTCCCATTTACTCATCCATTCAAACACATTCATTCGCATCTTAGCCCCAAACGGAAAAAGGGACAGATCCTCACCGCATCACACCTCACAAGGGTCAACTGCGCAGTGCAATCAGTGACATTCGCAGCAGGGCCCGACAGCAGAGCTGGTTTACCCCTGCCACATCATAATAGGCCCATCCCCTTACCCGCACCCGACCCTAGTTGATCAGACCAAATGTGAGAGAATATCTCCTCAGGGCTGTGTCATCATTTATTCATTCACAATTTCTCTCCATTTATTTCTGTCACGCACAGCCACTCTTCCTTAATCAACAGACATCTTTCTCGCAACCAGTGCTCTCATCACACTGTCCATCCATCCTATTCGTGGTCTCCCTCTCAGTCTTATACCTCTCACAGCAGATCTAGTTATCTTTTCACCAATCGCTCATTATCTATTCTCTCCATATGCCCAAACCATCGCAACACCCTCTGTTCAACTCTACCAGCCATCTCCCGAACAACTCCATTTCTCCTTTGCACTTCATCATTTCGCACTCGATCCATACACGTCACTCCACACATACTCCTCAGACACCTCGTCTCCATTACATTCAAACTTTTCCTCTCTGCTACACCCATATCCCATGTTTCAGCCCCATATAATGCAGTCGGTACCACAACACCCTCATACAGCCTTCTCTTTACATCCATTCTAAGCAAACGACATCTAAACATTTTTTTCATTCCTCCCAGCACCTTACCTACTTCATTCATTCTAAACTCCACTTCTGCATCTATTCTTCCATCCACAGCAACATGTGACCCAAAATATTTAAAACACTCTACCTCATCAAGCAACTCACCATTCAAAACTATATTCATCCCCCTACCATCTACCAACCTCGTACACTTCATCACTTTACTCTTATTCTCATTTACTTTCAATTTCCAAACTCTTCTACCATCTGTCTCAATCTCTCCTCTGAATCAGCCATCAGTGCAGTATCATCTGCAAACAGCAGCTGCTTCAGATTCCACTCTCCACCATCAACATTCGCCAGTCTCAGACCTCCACCTAAAACTCTTGCATTCACCTCCCTTACATCATCATCCGTATAAATAATAAACAACCAAGGCGACATCACTCATCCCGGTCGCAGCCCCACTCTTACGGGAAACCAATCACCTACAGCATTTCCCACTCTTACACACGCTCTACTATTTTCATAAAAACTTTTCACCCCTTTTAGGAACCTACCATCAAGTCCATACAATCTTAAAACAGTCCACAAAGCCTCCCTATCAGTTCTATCATACGCATTCTCTAAATCTATGAATGCCCAAAACACATCCTTGCCTTTCGCTAAATACTTTTCACACACTCGTCTCACAGTGAACAACTGATCCACGCATCCCCTCCCTCTCCTAAAGCCACACTGCTCATCACCAATCACTCCCTCTGTACCCTCTCTAACTCTCAAAATTAACACTCTGCCATACACCTTCCCTACAACACTCAACAGACTTTTATCACCCATGCATTTATATAACGGGACCACACAAGCACTTGCCCAGTCAATTGGCACCATACCTTTCACAAAGCACACATTCGACAATCTTACTAACCAGTTAACAATAGTCACTCCACCACCCCTCAGGCATTCCACAGCTAACCCATCCATACCTGCAGCTTTCCCTGTTTTCATCTCCTTTACTGCCTTCTCCACTTCCTCCTTCGTGATCAAAGAGTCATTCAACTCTCCCAACACATTTATTCCTTGCACCCTTTCATCCGCCACAATCTCAGCCATGCTTTCCTCCTCTACATTTAACAGTCTTTCAAAATACTCTGCCCATCTCTTCCTTACTGCATCCATCCACTAACATCCTTCCATCCTCTGCTTTTACTCGCTCTTCCTTCCCAGACTCTCTCTTTCGCACCCTTTTCAACTCCTTCCAGAACATTTTCTTATTCTGTTGAAAATTCTCAGTCAACCGCCTACCCCACCTCTCATCTGCTGCCACTTTAGCATCACGCACAGCCCTTCTCGCCCTATTCCTCTTTTCCTTATACCTCTTATATGACACCTCATCCTTTCTCTGCAGCCACACTTCATATGCACGTCTCTTCTCAGCCACAGCCATGCTTACTTCCTCGCACCACCATTCACTTCCTTTTCTTACACCACCACCCACACGTCTCACACCACACGCCTCACTCACATGCCCCACCACAGCACTCTTAAACAACTGCCATTCCTCCTCCACACTGCTATTTTCCTGATCTTTCACTGCGTTCCACTCATCTTTCAATTTCTCCTGATACTCTATCATTTTCTCTCTTTTATCCAACTCACTCACTTTCAAAACTTCCCTGCCACACCTAACCCTCTTAGCTCTCACCCATCTCTTACCTACTCTTAACTTTCCCTCCATCAGGTAGTGGTCAGACGTAACTCCACCCTCTCCTCTCAGAACTCTCACATTCAACAATCTTCCTATTACACTTCTAAACACAACCACATAGTCCATCAATGTTTTATCAACAACCATTCCTCCCTCCTGTCTCACCCATGTATACTTATAAATATCTTTCTTCTCGAACAGCGTACTTCCAATCACCATCTCTCGCTCAACACACATCCCTGTCATTCGTTCCCCATTTTCGTTTCTTCCAGACACACCATGCATCCCAACTACATCTTCAACTGCTACATTTCCCACTCTAGCATTCAGATCTCCCATCATTACCACATTCACATTCGCTCCAAAACTCTGCAGACACTCATCAACATCATTCCAGAAAGACTCCCTCTCTTCTTCATCCCTTTCACTACCAGGCCCATATGCACTCACAAACATCCACAACTCACGTTCAAATTTCGCTTTCACCCACATCAGTCTCGATGACACCTCCTTCCATTCAATCACACACTGCTGTACTTCCGGACTCACTAACAAGGCCACACCTTCTCTTGCCCTTCCTCTATCAACACCTGACAATCTTCCATTCACACTTCCAAACATAGAATCACCCTTCCCTTTCATCTTCGTTTCACTCAAAGCTAACACATCCAACTTTCTTCTCACAAACATTCTCCCAATCTCCTCCCTTTTAACCCCAACCGTACTACATCCACGCACATTCATAGACCCAATCTTCAGGGTACGGGGATAACTCAATCCCCCATCCCTTTCTCTGGCCTGTCTCTTTGTAGGAACTAAAAAACAGAGGAGGGTGTCCCTAGCCCCCTCACCCCGCCCCTTTTAGTCGCCTTTTACGACACGCAGGGAATACGGTGGCAGTATTCTTCCTAACACAACCTGGCTGCAGAGTAGTAGTACCACCCCATGGTGCGGCCAGATTGTGTCCCCCCCTCCACAAGGGGCATCGGAATATCTCGTGTCCAGTGTATCCCCTGAAGACGATTTTCATAGCAATTTCAAATGGTATGACATGCCACGATTACTTCAACAGCTGAGAAGAATAAAAGGTATTTATCCTCAAACAGGGAATTATATAAACCATATGCAGCAAGAATTATATTCACCAATTTTTTGATTCTACAGTACCGGTATATAAAGTTAAGGCCAACAGTCTTCTTTCACAATAAGACACGCAACCATCATATTTAAATACAGGTCCCCATTTGTACTGCTATATTAACATAGACGAAGGGGAAAATATATATATTTTTTTTTGCTTAATTCCCTGACTGAGAAATGCAAGCATTATATGTATTAAACTATGCATAACGTCAAATGATTATATTTGGCTAAGTGTAAATTATCGCAGTATTATTAGTAGAATATTATTATTATTTTTGTTATTATTATTATTATTAGTATTAGTATTAGTAGTAGTACTAGTAGTAGTAGTAGCAGCAGCAGCAGCAGCAGCAGCAGCAGCAGTAGTAGTAGTAGTAGTAGTGGTAGTTTTAGTGGTAGTAGTAGAAGAAGCAGTAGTACAGTAGTAGTAGTAGTAGTAATAGTAGTAGTAGTAATAGTAATAACAGTAATAGTACCTGGTTGGTAACCACAGCCTCTGGCGTGCTTGGGGCCATAGGATTGTAATATGAGGGTTAGAGTTAACCTTCACATTACAACACCAAATGGTGAACTGTATTAGGAAGCTTGGTTTTGATCTTCACAATATATTTCCCCAATGGATGGAGGTGATTACAATAAAAAAAAAAGTAGTCGTAGTTTTAGTCGTAGTAGTAGTAGTACTAGCAGTAGTAGCAGAAGAAGAAGCAGTGACCTCACATGACCCAGATCTGAATTTTGACTCCCCCCAAACCATCCTTGGGTCACCTTGATTCAGAACATATATGAATCTGGGGGTCTCTGGCCCTTGGTTTGGGCGGGATTGAAGGACAAACAAACAACGATGTGGTGCTGCTCTTGGGTGACTGCCGTTTCCTCTCTTCCTTCCCCATTTGTCTTTCTTTCCTTCATTTTTTACTCATTTTTTCGGCCTACAGGTGACTCTACACTGATTGACAAGACAAATTGTTTCCTGTACACCATGAAACCATTTATTGCGCTAAGTGGTAACCATATAGCCAAATTAATTGTAGCCCCAGGTGGTTTAGAGGGTAAATTGGGCTTTCCACTCTGATTGAAACTATGCAGGTTTATATCTAAGGGGTGGTTGGAGTTTACTTTTCACATATTGCCACTCAGGTATAAGTGAGTCTTGTCACTCTCATCTTAAATGTCAGGACCAATTTGTCTAGCCACGGGCTCCTACGCTCCTTATGGAGCAAAACAAGATTAGGTGATGATGATGATGATATATATATATATATATATATATATATATATATATATATATATATATATACAGAGAGAGAGAGAGAGAGAGAGAGAGAGAGAGCCTCTGTGGCAGAGTGTGCGTTTTGTACACGGGTGACCCAGGGTTCGCGCCCCGCCAGGGTAAAAATCTTTGGGCGTATTCATCCTGACACAAGTGGTGCTGTGGTAGAACCAGTGTCGCTTACTATGAAGTATGCTTGCACTCAGTCGGCTTGCACAGGCTGATTACACTTGGTTCACTACACACACATCCAAAGCCACTCCAACACTACAATTACACGTACAAGCACTACCCACTCTACATACAATCTCTACCAGACAGCCTAAGCCACTTGGTAGAGATACATTGGCTGTATCGTCCCGACCTCGGTCGGGATAGGCCGGTCCTGCAGTGGATACTCAAACGGCTGATGATGATGATGATGATGATATATATATATATGGGGGAGGCGGTGGTTGAATTGATAAAGAGGTGGCTTGTAGTCCTAATGGCCCTAGGTTCGAATTCCCTCTGGGGCACGGAACAGTTTAAGGATCTGAAACTCATAAAGCAGACTTGACTGATCTACCAGAAGACCCGCCGAGATGTTGTAAAAATACCTCACAAATACCAATACACGAGTCCTGTATGACTCAGCTCTGGCATGTATTCAAATGGAAGGTGGATGTTAGCAATAAAGTGGTGGCATGTGGAGGTGTATGGTATGTTGAAGGATTGCTGGGACTTGTGAGCAGTCTGTGAAGCCTATGCCCAGAGGCAGGCACATAGAATATATATATATATATATATATATATATATATATATATATATATATATATATATATATATATATATATATAGCTGTGAGTAGATGATGGAAGAAGAACATAAGAGAGTATGGATCAGTTGGGTCAAGGATTGTGTGGTTAAGATTAAAAGTTGGAATACTAATGTGGGCTATTGTGTGTGTGTATGTGCCAACGCAAGATCGTGCAAGCAGAATGAGAGAAGAGTTCTGGACAAATGTGGAAGTGTGCATGGAAAAGTTTGGAAGGAATGAGTGTTTTTGATCGGTGTGATATGAATGGTAAAGTAGGGAATGTGAACGTGGATGGAATAGTTGGTGAGGGGGGTGTGCCTGCTGAGATAGATTAGAATGGTATTTCTGCTGGGAGGCGGTTGGTGATAGCCAATACCCTCTTCAGGCACAAGATGATCCACAGGTATACATGGCGAGTGATGAGAAAGGTGAGTGGTGAACTGAATGAAAGGAAGGCAATGATTGATTATGTGTGTGTGGATGAAAGGATGCGAAAATGTGTAATGGATGCAAGAGCTTATAGAGGTTGGGGGAGTGAACTTTCTGACCAATACTTGGTGGTGGCCAGAATCAAGGACCAATTAGGATGGAGAAATAGAAGAAGGGAGGGACGGGAAGAAGGAGTATTTGTAAGGAGAGTAGGTTACAAGAGGATGAGAAAAAAGGCAGAGTATAAGAGAGAAGTGGAGGAACGATTGAGCAACTATGAATTGGAGCAGATGGGGGACGTGCAAGGTGTGTGCAGGATATTTACATAAGAAATATGTGCAGCATGTGATGTGGTGTGTGGGATGAAGAGAAGAGGGAGGGGTGTGCAAGGAACAGCATGGTGGAATGAAGAGGTAAGACAGGCTGTGGCACAAAAGAAGAAAGCATACAATGAATGGATGAGAAATAGGGGCGTGGAAGAAGTTGAGAGGTGGAAGAGAGAGTTATATGTAGAAGGAAAGAGAGAGGTGAAAAGATTAGTAAGAGAGAGCAAGAAGAGACCGGATGAGGAATTTGGAAGGAAATTGAGTGTACAGTGGAGGGACTGTAAGAAAATGTTCTGGAAAGAGGTGAAAAGAGTAAGACAGGGTGGAAGTGAAGTTAGCAGGGGAGTGAAAGATAAAAATGGTAGATTACTAGTGGAGAAGGGAGAAAAAATGAGCAGATGGAGAGAACACTTTAAGGAATTGTTGAACATAGAGGATGGAAGTAATGCGAGTATAAGTGGCTGGGGAATGGCTGGGAGGAGGAGGGAGGTGAGAAGACAGAAAGAAATCAGTAGCATAGAAGTTGTGGAAGCAATGAAGAAAGTTAAATTGGGGAAAGCCCCAGGAATTGATGGAGTGTATGGCGAAACGCTGAAGTATGGGAGAGAGATAGTAGTAGAATGGATGTGGAAAATGTGCAAATTGGTCTGGGAGGAAGGTAGAGTCCCGGAGGACTGGAAGTCAGGTATAATTATTCCCTTGTAAAAAAAAGGAAAAGGGGAAAAAGAAGTGTGTGGTAATCATAGGGGCATCTGTCTTCTTAATATAATAGGAAAAGTGTATGGTAGGATACTTACTGACAGAGTTAAAGAAAGAACAGAGGAATTAGTTGGAGAAGAACAGGGAGGCTTTAGGAAGGGAAGAGGTTGTGTATATCAGATATTCATTCTTAGATCTTTAGTGGAAAAGTTTCTAGAGAAAGGAAAGAAGTTGTATGCGGCTTTCATGAATTTGGAGAAAGCGTATGACAAGGTGGATAGACAAAGATTGTGGAAAGTATTAAGAATATATGGAGCAGATGGGAAATTGTTGAATGCTGTGAAGGGTATGTATGATGGTGCGAAGGCTGCAGTGCGTGTGGATGGTGAACCGAGTGAATTTTCCTCTTTGAAGGTTGGGTTGAAACATGGATGTGTCATGTCTTCATGGTTGTTCAATCTGTACATGGAAAGGGTAATAAAGGGGGTACAAGGTAGAGTGGTGGATGTTGGAGTGACCCTGGTGAGAGAGGGTAGTGTTTGGAAACTCCCCGTACTGTTGTCTGCAGATGATACTGTGTTGTTGAGAGAGGACGGAGAGCTGCAAGGCTTGGTGGATGAGTTTAGGAGAGTGTGTAAGAAACGGAATCTAAAGGTGAATGTAGGGAAGAGTAAAGTGATGGTCTTTGAGAGAGGTGAAGTCAGTGATAGTACAGGGAGGTAGGATGGTGAGGAATTGGAAAATGTGAGTACGTTTAAGTACTTGGGTAGTGTGATGAGTAAGGATGGAGGTTTGGAGGGTGAAGTGCTTGAAAGGGTACAGCAGGGAAGAAAGGTTCCTAGTTCCTTGAAAGCAGTGATAAGAAGCAGGGAAGTGAACATGGAACTGAAAAAGTAACTACATGACAGTATTGTGATACCAACTCTAACGTATGGAAGTGAAGCTTGGTCGTTGCTGGAAGGACACAAGTCAAGAGTAAGAGCAGTGGAAATGAGTTATTTAAGAGGAGCCTGTGGAGTCACATGGAGAGACAGGCTGACAAATGAGAATATAAAGGAGCGTTATGGTGTGAATATGGATGTGATAGGAAACTTTAGGAGGAATACACTGAGATGGTTTGGCCATGTGGAGAGGATGGAGGGTGAAAGACTTCTTTTTTTTTTTTTTTTATGTGTGTGACTCTGGGCATAGGCTTCACAGCCTGCTATCAAGGCCCAGCAGTCCTCCTACATACCATACACCTCTACATGTCACCACTTCGGCGCTAACACCCACCGTCCATATTGAATACATGCTAGGGCTGTCTCATACAGGACTGGTATTAGCGGGGGTATTTTTACATGTCGGCGGATCTTCTGGTAGATCAGTAAAGCCTGATTGAATGAAATTCAAATCCTTAAACTGTTCCCTGCCCCAGCCAGGATTCGAACCTGGGTCCGTTAGGACTACAGGCCACCTCTCTACCGATTGAGGTGGAGGGGGGAAGAGGGAGAGGGAGGCCGAGGATGAGATGGAGGGATGGGGTGGAGAGGTATATGAGAGAGGGGGGTGCGAGTTGGGAGCGGGACAGTGAAATGGCGGGGGACAGGACGACGTGGAGGCGATTTGTTTGTGGCCACCCTGAACGGGATTAAGGCGTCTGGCAAAATATATATATATATATATATATATATATATATATATATATATATATATTCAGTATATAGATAGATAGATAGATATAGATACATACACGTATATATATCCCTTCGTGGGCCACGGGTTACCAAGTTACACGGAAGGCCGATGGGGTCCCAGCGGACCCCAAACCTTAATGGTGTATTTCTCCCATATTCATAATGTTATATCTACTAAACTTTGTAGATATGTTGCCCAGGACACGGCACGTGGAACCAACCCATCAAGTGTCCCTTTGTTATGAGTCGATATTATAATTACAAATCATAATAGATAGATAGATAAATAGATAGATAGACAGCTCTATGCAAGCCTGGGAATGGGAAATGATCTTGCAAGTTACACTGAGGAGAAGCTGACGGCAGATTACGAAGTAGCCAGTAAGATGATGCAGTTAGTTGTCAGCAATTCACCAGGTGAACAAAGCCTTGTTGACCATACACACACATACACACATACTCACACACAGGTTTCTAGTACTTTCCAACCACAGGGAACACACGTGATACGACTTCTGTTTCACCAGAATTTAGGAAAGAGAGCTCAGAAGGAAGCTAGCCATAGAACAGACAGGTCGCAGGGAGAAGGGCTTAGCAACTTGTGAGAGAGAGAGAGAGAGCGAGACAGGGAGATAGCTCCCGGGACTCTACTTTATACTTCGCTCTGTGTGAGAGACTTGTGAATATTTCCAAGACAAATAAAAATAGTTCTTCTCAATAGGGCGGAGTCAAAGGCTTTTCGATTCATTAACTCTCCTTCTCTTACTGGGTCCCTTCAACCTTTGTCTCTTTGCCGCACTGTTGCATCTTTGTTTTCTGTCGGTACTTCAATGGTCACTCCTCATCTGAACTGTCTGCTTGCATCCCTCCACCTCTACGATGAGCACGTAGAACCTGTCTGGCAAAAAACTCTCATCCCATTTCTGTCCAACTCTCTAATGCAAGAGTTATCCGTTACTCCCAGTCCTTCATTTATGCAACAGGTCAACTCAGGAACCGTCTCCCTGTGTCTGTATTTCCTACTTCCTATGATCTCCAGTCTTTCAAACACAGTGTGTCCAGGCATCTCGAAATGAACGGATCTTGAATTTGGCTCCCTTTTGTATTGTTTTTTTGTTGAAAGGAACTTTGCGGTCTCCTAGCCTTTGATTCCGTCTTCCTTCCAAAAATAAATAATTGTATATATATATATATATATATATATATATATATATATATATATATATATATATATATATATATATATATATATATTCATTCATTCATTCATCATCCAATCCTACGTTGCCCCATTAGGAAAGCAGGAGCCCGGGGCTAGGCAAGTTGGTCCTGACATTTAAGATGAGAGTGACCAGCCTCACTCATCCCTGAGTGGCATTACGTGAGCAATAAACCCCAACCATCCCTTGGATATAAACCTTCACCGGCTCAATCCGATTGGAGTTCCGTAATTACCAACTAAACCACCAGGCGCCAAAATTTGGTAATATTGTTACCATCCAGCGTAGTAAATGGTTTCGTGGTGTACAAGAAACCATTTGGCTTGTCACTCAGTGTAGAGTCACCCACAGGCAGAAGGAAGAGGAAAGACTGAAGCAAAGAAAGCCAGAAGAGGGAATGTAGTCACCCGTAGGCAGAAGGACGAGGAAAGAATGATGGAAAGACAGAAGAGGATGGAAGGAAAGAGGGATGGAGGAGAGGAAAGGTCAGACACCCGAGAGCAGCGCTACATCGAGTGAGTGGATGGTGTGAGCCCCCACCTACCACACTGTATATATATATATATATATATAGATAGATAGATAGATAGATAGATAGATGGATAGATAGATAGGTAGATAGATATGTTTGTAAATAACTTAGAGATGTATAACTGTATCATATGCAAAAATTATTAGCAAAGGATAAGATGTTATGAAATCGCCCATTTGTTGTACATTTTTAACCCATGCTGCTTTTTTTTTTTTTTTTTTTTTTTTTTTTTTTAAGCCAAACCAAAGTTTGGACATTGTGCTGCTTACTTATGTTATGACTTAGCCCAGGTGCCCTCATGTAATTTCTAGTTGTTTTGTGGTTTACTGATGTAAGGCATTCCAACCAGATGCGACCCCATAAGGGTTCATATCTGGGGGATGGGTGTGGTTTATTGCTCACGAACTGCCGCTCTGGGTTGAGTAACTGGTCACCCATGCCTTAACTGTGTATTCTGAGAAGCCTACCCCCGAGGCACTATGCTGTTGCTGGGGCAATACCGAACTGAATGATATATAAATGGTACACATTCAGGCTTACAGACTCACGCTTAAAAAAAAAAAAAAAAAAAAAAAAAGTCACCAGGCTCTAGCCCTAAAACATACCCTACCGATATTTCGCTACTAAGGCCTAAAGGCCACGCCCACTTTCTGTGGAAGCTGGTGATTGGTTCATATCAAATGTTCGAGTGGCTACCCATGCGACTAAATGTGTTCTCAGTTTGTAAGCAGGCCTGTACTTCTCTTCAGTGATGTTAATAATGAAGAAAATAAACATAAAAATATGAAGGAATTAGCATTTCACAGATGATGCTAAAAAAAGAAAAAAAAATTAATCATGTATCATAAACTGTAGACGTCAAGGATACAATTAATTTTCGAATGAAGCCTATTGACAATTTCTTTGTTTTGTATCAAACAAAATTATTACAAACGACTGACACCAAACATAGAGTACAATAGTCCGTGAAGTACAGTGTGTATAGTCTAGTTCTATCCCAAATCATTATATAGCTGATAAAAGTCAGTATCATTATAACCGTCCTTGGGGAGGTAAAATGCTCAAGGGAATAGCCAGTCACTCGGCGGGAAATTAAATGTACCACCAACCAGCTGATGTAATATCACAGCTGTTAAGTATCAAAACCTAATACATTTCATTAATTTCTTTTATTACCCAGTTATACACTGTACAGTGCGGTACCAGTGAGCCTATACTGTACTTTAAAATGCATGGTGGTTTATAATTATGAAGGCCATATAACTAATGGTTACCTAAATGAAAGGGTGTGGAAGTACCGACAGAGAGCATGTATCTAGAGTACCAGGCTGCAGTGATACATCCCTGCTCATCATGGAGAGAGAGAGAGAGAGAGAGAGAGAGCAGCAGAGTGGTGAGTAGGGAGGGTAAGGTGCCTGTTAAATTTCGCGATACATTGCTTACAAAGATATTTATAATATGAGCAGCAGAAAGATCTACATTTGAAAACCGTCATCACTGTGGCTGTTCCTTTTACCTCCCCATGCACTCCCTTATATATATATGTTTTATGATATACAGCGATTTGGGATAAATATTGTACAAACTGTAGTTCACTGAATATTGTACATTATGTTTGGTGTCATTTGTTTGTACCTACATTACGTTTTCTACAATCAAAGAAATAGTGAATAGGCTTCATTCGAAAGCGAGCATGCATCCTTAACTGCGACCCTTTGGGGCACCCATTTTACATTTTTAATATCCTCTCTAACATGGTAATGCCTTGAAATCATTTGTATTGTTATAATCCTATTAAGTAGCATTACTGTAGAGAAAATCTGGTCTGTTTATGAACTGTCAACTCATTTAATACAAATATATGGGCAGCTGCACGAACATTCTATATGGACCAATCTGCTGTTCTCAGATAGAAAGTAGGCGTGACTTCTAGGCCTTAGAAGCGTGAAGTCGGTATAGAGATGTCCCGACTTGGAGATTGTAATTTGTAATAGTATTGACACTGGGGCTCCTGTGAGTCAACCTCAGCTGAATAATACTCTCTGGCATCAGCTGATATAAGATAATATGCTGTCTCAATGTAGAAAATGTTAATTATAATGACTCGTAAAACTGAGCCTTTTATGACTCACTCTTAATAAAATTGTTGGCATTAGATTACTTATAAGAGAATGCTACAGTTGAAATAACTATGGGAAAGTTAATCGTGCCAGTATTAATTTATCCACTTTACCTTGTCGGAAGTTTTAGTTGTTTTGTAACTGATTTACCGTTGATCTGCGGCAGGTTTTAAAGAGGACAGTAAGGTCATACTGACTGAAACAGCAGTTACACATTGGGAAATCTGAACACAAGAATCCCCATAAAACATTTAACACCCTGACTCCTCTAATTCACTCTCAGCTGTATGAAATCGTTGGTGTTACCTGGAATACAGTACTTGATCTGGCGACCATGAGAAGGTTAATGGTATTGGTATTAACATTCTTAGATTCCGCTGACTTACTCTCTGTTGAATGAAATAGTCTGGCACTGACTGCAATATGACAGAAGAGTTGTTCTGACCATGAGGAGGTTATATCAGTGCCATCATTTAGTGTGCAATTTTATTCACTATGTAGCATTGGCTGTGATGCAGAACAGCATGGTCATATAAATACACACACACACACACACACACACACACACACTAGCAAGGGTTGCCCAGGGCCAAAATGGTGAACACTCTAATCTTATATTTGTTTTAGTTCAATCTTCCATCTACTCCAGAAGGATCATTTACCTTTTCTGCTTTTGAAGAGGGATTATTAGAGGTCCAAGAACTTTATATTTCATTTTTCGCAGACTAACGCACAGTATTTGTGCGCACTTGTTTACTATTATCGGTAACCTCAAATGACGTTGGAGTTCACATAGCCTATGTCCGAACTGGAGGTCATGTGAAAAATTGGGCTGCATGGGTACCCGGCGTTGCCCAGGCCAAAAAAGGCGAACACTCTACCGATGACTTCAAATGACCCAGATCTGAATTTTGACCCCCTAAAACTATCCTTGGATCACCCTAATTCAGAATATACAGTATATGGGTCTGGTGGTCTCTGGCCCTTGATTTGGCCGTGATTGAAGGACAAAGAACGCAGCTCTTATATACTGTGTGTGTGTGTATATATATATATATATATATATATATATATATATATATATATATATATATATATATATATATATATATATGTATATATATATATATATATATATATATATATATATATATATATATATGTATATATATATATATATATATATATATATATATATATATATATATATATATATATAAAATATTTTCAATACAGTGAGGTTGAGATGAGGGATGGGGTGGAGAGGTATATGTGGGAGGGTGACGTGACAGGGAGAGGGGGCAACGTGACTGAGAGCTGATTTGTTTCTGGGCACCTCTTGTGGTATTATGATTTCTAGATGAATAAGTGGGTAGATGTAGTGTTTAGATCCATGCACAGATAGACATTGAAATAGTGAACAGGGAGAGGAATTCATTAAAGTTCTGTGAATATAATGTTCTGTGAACTTTACTGATCAACACCCTTTCCGTAACTGGTAAACTAGTAAACTGGCACAATAATAATACAACTGCATTTTTTTTTTTGGGGGGGGGAGGGGGGGAGGGGGAGCTGAAGCAACTTATTCTGCGAATAATATCCCTTGTTTCCATAAAGCTTGCCATTACAGGCCTATTCGTTCTTGGTGGTGTGTCTTCATATAAAAACACTTGGCGGTGTGTCTTCATAACGAGAATAATCTAAGCTATTTATTCTTTGCATATATACTCTCAGTACCTTCAACTCTTCATTCGTAGCACAACTTTGGATGCCATACAAAATTAACTGTACAACACAACTTGAGGTTAACACTCCAGGCAGTGATTCGTAGTAATCTATCTATCTATATACCTAGGCTGCTTCCCCCAAGGAAAGGGAGGTAGCCGAGACAGGGCTACAATAATAATACAACTGCATTTTTTTTTTTTGGGGGGGAGGGGGGGAGGGGGAGCTGAAGCAACTTATTCTGCGAATAATATCCCTTGTTTCCATAAAGCTTGCCATTACAGGCCTATTCGTTCTTGGTGGTGTGTCTTCATATAAAAACACTTGGCGGTGTGTCTTCATAACGAGAATAATCTAAGCTATTTATTCTTTGCATATATACTCTCAGTACCTTCAACTCTTCATTCGTAGCACAACTTTGGATGCCATACAAAATTAACTGTACAACACAACTTGAGGTTAACACTCCAGGCAGTGATTCGTAGTAATCTATCTATCTATATACCTAGGCTGCTTCCCCCAAGGAAAGGGAGGTAGCCGAGACAGGGCGACACACTCTCCATTTACTCATCCATTCAAACACATTCATTCACATCTTAGCCCCAAAGGGGAGAACGGACAGATCCTCACCGCACCACACCGCACAAGGGTCAACTGTGCAATGCAATCAGTGACCTCCGCAGCAGGGCCCGACAGCAGAACTGGTTTACCCCTGCCACATCATAACAGACCCATCCCCTTACCCGCACCTGACCTGACCAGCTGATCAGACCAAATGCGGGAGAATATCCCCTCAGGGCTGCGTCATCACTTATTTATTCACAATTTCTCTCCATTTATTTCTGTCACGCACAGCCACTCTTCCTTGCTCAACAGACATCCCTCTCACATCCAGCGCTCTCTTCACACTGTCCATCCATCCTATTCGTGGTCTTCCTCTCAGCCTTACACCTCTCACATCAGATCTAGTTATCTTTTTCACCAATCGCTCATTATCCATTCTCTCCATATGCCCAAACCATCGCAACACCCTCTGCTCAACTCTACCAGCCATCTCCCGAACAACTCCAGTTCTTCTTCGCACTTCATCATTTCGCACCCGATCCATACGCGTCACTCCACACATACTCCTCAGACACCTCATCTCCATTACATTCAAACTTTTCCTCTCTGCTACACCCATATTCCATGTTTCAGCCCCATATAATGCAGTCCCCCTGTGGCGGGGGGGACACAACCTGGCCGCATTATGGGGTGGTACTACTACTCTGCGGCCAGGTTGTGTTAGGAAGAATACTGCCACCGTATTCCCTGCGTGTCGTAAAAGGCGACTAAAAGGGGCGGGGTGAGGGGTCTAGGGACCCCCTCCTCTGTTTTTTAGTTCCTAAAAAGAGACAGGCCAGAGAAAGGGATGGAGGATGGAGTTATCCCCGTACCCTGAAGATTCGTAGTAATAGTGGAGAAATCTTAAGAACATGGAGAACACAGCAAAGGGAAATGGAGTTAAGACGAAAGTTGGGAGAGCACGGAAGGGAATATGAGCCCCTGTGAAGTCTGTGACGAAGAGATGCAACTTTGTGTCTCGAGAAGACATAAGCTCCAACCCTTTGTTTTTACGAGTTGTTGAAAGGAACCTAATGGTTCTAGTATTAGGTGACTTGTAGGAGGAGTACAGTACTCTTACTGCTCTGTCAAAGTTTTAATTGAATGCAGGTTTCTTCAACTCAACAGCTTGCGCGAGGAGTGAGCAAGACAAGCCATTTTCTTAGATGCAGGAGGAGGAAGAGTTGGAAGAGAAGGTGGCTGTGATTCTAAGAGAAGCCGTTGTCATATCAACCGGAAGCATAACAGAAACCTTTTAACAGAGAGTTCGGTCTCAAAAGACCCAACCTATATTTTCTAGCTTTGTATTTATCTCTGTATATTTCATGATCTGTCCATGTAAAGAATTCCAATGTCAGTTTTAGGGCTAACATAATTTTCACTAGCATCAGGAGGCATCAAGTTTTCACAGTATCCTGGAATGATATGGGACAGTACAATGACGCACTTCTTACGCGTCTTCTGTGATGAGTTTTTCTGAGATGAATCAAATCGTTTTGAGAAGCCAATGAAGTGTTTATTATCAGAAGCGCTCTTAAATTTTAGAGATGTGGATGGAATGTTTATGATAAGAAATACATATGGATTTTGAAGTTTTGGATGTACTGTTTATAGGAGATAGCTGGGATGCTATACTGGTATTGTAATTTACTCTTAAAATATCAATAAAGAAGGGATGAAGTAGAGAGGAGACGATGATAAGGTTCATATTTAACCGATCCACTTAGTTACACGCTGTATTTTGTTCTACTACCGTACTGTTATTTGGGCTTATTCAGCTTTGCGGAGGTTAGATATAAAGAGGTACGATTCGCATATCCCTTCTCAATTAAAGGTCTCCTGCAGTATAGCTAAAATCGTCTGATGGTAGATGGAATAAAAACAGGTAATACATCATCGGATTTGTGAGGCTAATCATAAAGAATGATAGATATACAGTAGAGGATTGTATTCTCACTTTCATTGGAGGCTTTGCAGCAACATTCTCTTAGTGACATTATGCATATTGCACCTTATTATCTTCCAGTACGTTTAACTCTTTTGAACTTAGAAAAATTTATGTAAAATACAGGCCTGTATCAAAGTGAAATATGCAAAGAAAATCTCGAAAGAAACAGTGCAACGAAGCCTCCTAATCCACCAACAATAAGGCCGTTAGTCAAAGTAAAGTTATTGTCGGTTTCAGAGGCCATGTCGCATCGTTTTTTGAGAATAACGTAGTAACAGTTGGATCAGTATGATATTTGGCCACAGTGTGTTTCAAACCCTGCGGTAATTTTGGCAGCATAGTGGAGTACGTAAATGAAATAATTAAGGCAATTGTCCTTGAGAAATGAGGCTGAATGTCAAAATAAAGGACAAGGATACGAACGATACTACGGAAACGTAGTACCTGCCACGTGAGTGACGTCAGTAGACAGGCTCCTCCCACCACCCACACGGGACACTGCCACCCCTACCATCTCCCTCCTTCCCTCCCTCCCTCTCTTCGAAACCATGGTCGAAACTTCAATCATCGGCACATGCTTTATAGCCTATATAATGATATATTATGTAATTGACGCATGCAATATGTGTTACTATAGTTGGTATATTTGTATTGATAGTGGTACATAACAGAGCGAGAGTAGGGTAGAATGGGGCTGATAATGCCCGGCATG